>NW_027507785.1:298662587-299862587 GCF_037356315.1 Lithobates pipiens
GAACTGTATAGAGGTAAAAACATTCTGTACATCATCGTTCTTCTTCTTATCCTTGCCCTTTTTGAATAAGCCTGAAAGTGTAGGATAAAATAAGAGAGAAGGACAGAGGGAAAAAAACATAGATGGAAGGAGAGGGAGAAGGAGAGGCAGCTACAGGAAATCAAGTTACATAATTCATGATTTTTACAGAAGACACACTTGGGTCTTGCTTAGGAACAGTTTCCAATTTAACTTCTAACCAGTATATACAGTACCACTTCGGCAATGAATTATTCAGATAATATATGCTTGCTTTGAACTATAGTATTAAAAATTTGCTGACTGCCCCAAACAGCTCATTAAAACGAAAATGACAGATATGAGCGAAAGGCGTTTGCATGATGGATACGCAGTTTAACAGCGCAGGTGAAGACGTAGAACCAAAGAATCACCTTGTAACTTTTTCCTCTCCTAATTCGCATTGTAAAATAAAGAATTAATTTTTCAAAAGAGCCTGTCTTCATTATATCAATTGATGACGTTTTGCGCTAAAAGGTTGCGTGCGACCCGCCCCTTGGCACTAAATATATGTATTTTTTTTCTCTCAACCCAAAACTGTGCTGCTACAGATACATTGAGAAGGAATCATATATAATTACTTGACCCACTTACATGTAATTTCCCAGTGTTTTACATAGACCAGCGCCTGGCTTGCCACTTATTGTGAAGTTTGCTGGAAGAATTATGTTGTAGCTGCAGAGGAAGTTTAACTATTTGTTCTCACATTGTTCCAATTATATTACAATATGTATAGCGGTAGCATGGTCATGTTGCGATTAGTAAAGATCAGTGACATGATTTTGGGGTAGATAATTTTGCCTTGACATGACCAGTTTTCACCATTTCACCAACGCATAAGCTGGCTTTGCATTACTCCGTTGCAGTAAAGCATGTGTTAACACAATGCGTGGTAATGCATTTTCATGCTTTGGTGTAATGCAAATGCTTTCAAGGTCACCCCAATGCACCTTCACAATCCATGTGTGTTGGTAGCCTATAAAAGGTTTGTAAACCTTTACGTATACCCAGTGAAGGGCAGCACGGTTGGTAAGTAGTTAGTATATATGCCTACCTAGTAGCACTAGGGTTGTCGGTTCCAATCCCAAACACAGCACTACCTGCCTGGAGTTTGCAAGTTCTCCTGTTTCCTCCCACACTCCAAATAAATACTGGTAGATTATTTGGATCCTGTCTAAATTGGCCCTGTTATGTATGAATGTGAGTTAGGGACCTTAGTTTGTAAGCTGCACAAGGGCAGGAACTGATGTGAAAGTACAATTGTCAAGAACCGTAAACCAGGTGAAGGCAGAAAATGTAGTTAAAATCACACCTTTAATGAAAAAGCAAAAAAATTACACATTTAAGGAACGTTCAAAAGCCAAGGTTTGGAAGCCAGATTAGACAATTAGAATTACACAAGCTGGGGTCAGCCAGAAGTCAGCAAAGTAAGGAGTGAAAACAGTAATGCCACGTACACATGACCGAACTTTCCGCCAGAAAAGGTCTGTCGGATATTACGATCGTGTGTGGGCTTCATCTGACTTTTTTCTTAAAAAATTCAGACGGACCTAGAAATAGACCAAATACAATGCAAGGGTAGCTATTGGCTACTGGCTATTGAAATTTCTTTTTCTAGTCCTGTCGTACGTCATCACGTTCAAAACAAACTCACTTTGATCCGTTCGTGTGTGGGCAAGTCCGTTCGTTCGGAAGTCCATCATAACTCCATCGGAACTCCGTCAGGAAGACCGTCTGACCTTTTCTGCCGCAAAGTCCGGTCGCATGTATGCAGCATAACAGGTATCGGGTAAGAAGTCAGGCAGGCCAAGTCATACACAGGAACACACCAGAGATCACAGACCATACAAGGGCAAGGAGGAAATGAGCAAAGCTGTTTAATTCACCAAAATGGGGCTGGCTGTAGGCTGAACTAATGAGACAGGTAATGGGACCCAGGTGAATCACTGTGGAAACAATGAGTGGCTGGTAATTGACCAATAGCAGCTACTGTACACTGAAAGAAAGGAGCTGCTCCTAAATAGTAGGAGCCCAACTCTGACAACAATATACTGTATATGTAAAGCGCTTTGGTCCGTTCGTGTGTGGGCAAGTCCATTCGTTCGGAAGTCTGTCGTAACTCCATCGGTACTCCGCCGGGAAGACCATCTGACCTTTTCTGCCGCAAAGTCTGGTCGCATGTATGCAGCATAACAGGTATCGGGAAAGAAGTCAGCCAGGCCAAGTCATACACAGGAACACACCAGAGATCACAGACCATGCAAGGGCAAGGAGGAAATGAGCAAAGCTGTTTAAATCACCAAAATGGGGCTGGCTGTAGGTTGAACTAATGAGACAGGTAATGGGACCCAGACGAATCACTGTGGAAACAATGAGTGTCTGGTAATTGACCAATAGCAGCTACTGTTCACTGAAAGAAAGGAGCTGCTCCTAAATAGTAGGAGCCCAACTCTGACAACAATATACTGTATATGTAAAGCGCTGCATAAATCATGGTGTTGTACCTTTAATAAATAAATGAGAAAGCCTCAGGTGATAAAGAGAGATTACACAAATCCTCCTACTTAAGTACCTGTTTATCTGCAGCCTTATATTCTCCACATCCATTCAAAGTACAGAATTTACACAATATTTCTCAGCTCTGGAAGGCAGGGTGTGGGGATCTGATGTCCCAATGCACAGTATAGAGCAGGGAGCTGAGCGTAATCTGAGACCTGAGTGGGGAGAATGGCCACTCCCCACCCCCTCCTCTTCTACACAGTATCACAGGAACACATTCACAGCTGAGGCTGTCAGTCCTCTGCTGTGTGTTGGGGGGTCTGTCTCCTGGGATTGTCTAGTGTCAGTATAGACTGTCAGAAGTGAATCCTGCAGATAGCAGAGGAATGAGAAAGTAGACAGAAATCACACTAAGTGCTTTGGATAGAACCAGACGTGACAAAAGACAGGACTTCTATTCAGTAAAATCACTTCTACTGTTTGGAGTGCATATTGTCTCCAGGACATTGTAGAGCAGCAGCTCTTCCTCTGTATTGGTTGGCTGATCATTCCAGTTGCCGAAGTGGCACACTCAAATGTGAGTGCAGTACTTTTTTATCATATGGGATCCTTTTAATTAAAAAAATGGTACACAATGATACTTCCCCCGGTCTGTCTTCTAGCTCAGTGGTCATCAACCCTGTCCTCAGGGCCCACTAACAGGCCAGGTTTTATGTATTACCTTGGGGAGATGCAGACTAGAATACTGCAATCACTGAGCAGCAAATACCACCTATACCACCTGTGATGTTTTTCAGTAATCTTGCAAACCTGGCCTGTTAGTGGGCCCTGAGGACAGAGTTGATGACCACCGTTCTATCTGAGTACCCTGTGAGGAGGAGTTGGGCACTTTTGTTTCTGTGACCTTCCGGTGGCTGAGTGGAGGATGAAGTTTATACATGTGGGTGAGATTTCATTTCAGAGGTTTACAATCTCTGGTGCCGTGGTACTATATAGTGAAGTGTTTCAATAATTAAGTTGTGCTAGACCCCTGAATCATTGATAAATATATTGAAAAAATCCCCAGACGTAGGTGATTATTGCAACTGTTGCCTGGAGAAATCACCACCAGAGGTCGCTAGGCCCGTCTGGGTGGGTGTCCCCATTGAGGTGTTTCATCTCTCTGTTTTCCATGACCGAATTATTTTCCGGTTGGCTAAACTGGTGGAGAAAACCTTTTTCTTTTCTTTTAAATTTACATTTTTTTTATGTTTATATCTCTTTGAAGGAGTTACACAATATTTAATTGTGCCTTCAACTAGTGGTTATACCTATTCCGATCCAAATTGGTGTGGCAGGAGTAAAAGGTCATTCCATGAGGTCCCCTTGAGGGTTGCACAGTGAGCGGTGAACTTATTCCATTGGTATCTTAAATATCACACTCCCATTTAACTTAATATAGTGATAATATTGCTTATATTTCCTTTTGACTTTAGATGAGAATGATCGTTCTGACTGTCAATAGGCTGTGAGCCATCCGTTCCCCTTTAGTGAGGGCATCTGCCCTTTTCTAAAATGGAGGGGATATTGCGGCCGCTACTCAAAGCTCAGAGCGATGTGTGGTTTCTTTTTGTTATGGAGATGAATATAAGGTGGTGAGTCAGCACGCCGCCCGTGCCCCTGGACGATGTCAGTTCTGACAAAACGCGCAGGGAGTGGCGATGTGCTGATGTCACCGCATTTCACGCAGGTCCCGGAGTGATGGCCTTTATTGGAAGAGCTGGCCAGCTTGATTTTTATGCTTTATATATTCTACCTAATTGTAATTGCAATACTTTTTTTACCTATTAAATTAACACAAAGATTTCACACTATGAAGTCTTTATTTCTTTATAGGGATTGTGTGGCAATATGTCCCTTTGATTGTTGCAATCCAGGAAGATGCTGTGACCATTGCTGTGTCCATCAAAGGCCCGAGCTGGGTATTAAGCCGAAAGTGCTTGTGATCTCCCGTGATTGGAAGTCGGTAATCAGCAGTGTGTTTAGTGGTGGAAGTCACCTTTCTCCTATCACATTCTTTGGTTGCATCGTGTGTCAGTTTCAGTTATTTTTCTTTTTTCATTGGATGGACTTTATTTGTGATATTCATTTTTCATTTAAAATTTTGCAATTTTTTCACTATATTTATTTATCAATGAATTGTTTATAATGCAATGTTGTCTTGCACATTCAAGGTGCTGTCATTTAGAAGAACCCTTGTTTGATTAATGAAGAGTTTTTGGATAAAAGATATTTGTGCTATTGTCTATTGGCACGCTCATTAGTCATATGGTTAGGTGTTTGCTCCCAGACAGTGTCACACTGAATTTTTCTCGTGTCACATTGGGTTAGCACAGCAGGATGCTGGATAAGGAATTGTGTTCCTGGTTGTGAAAGGGCTGTGCGAAGGCAAATCATTATCACCCACTGCGCACCAGGTAATCCAGACTGAGAGTCACAGCAATGGAAGAGCATCACGCTTAGCTGAAATGTCTTGTGAAGAGGAGCTGTTAGCCTACTGAACTTTGCAAATGGCAAGGGTTACGAGAAGTCAACATGAAAGGAGAAAACTTGCTTGAGGACTGCAGAGATGAGATCATATCAATGGCTTTAATTCCTGATAAAAATAACATGACCTTGTCTCATTGAAACTGTTCAGTATATAATGCATTTGAAGAACTCCAAGCAGAACTCCAACTTTAAAGCTGAATCCCAACTATGAATATTTTTGCATAGTTAAATTGGTCTAGCTTGGACTACTAAGTATACATATTCTATACCTGATCAATCCCTGAGGAAGAGGAGAATCACTGTACTACAGTGGCCATTGCTTTTACAGTGACCCCTTCCTGTCTTCCAGGTCCTATGCCAAGTGGCTGACCTGTTGCATGACTTGGGCACCGTTCAGGAAACACGCTACATGTTTTCAAAAAATACATAGCATTCTCTGATTGGATAAGGTGGAGATGTCACAATCTGCACCTCATCCAATTGGAAAATGCTTTTCATTCTTTGAGAAAAATGCTCCTACCATTTTCTGAATGGTAGGAGACCCCCTGTGGTTACTATGCAACAGAACAGCCTCTTGGCAAGGGATTCGGAAGACAGCAAGGATCCCTGTAGTAGCCACTGCTTCCACACAGCTGCCGTTCAGAGATCACTCTGCATTTTCCTTAATGTATTCAAAGCATCCTGTGATTGAAGTGAAAAATGTGATGTCACCACCCTGCCCTTCTACCTCATTCAATCAGAAAACACTTTGCATTCATCGAGAAAATGCAAAGTGTTCTATGAATAGCATCTGTGCTGAGCACGAATGAAAAACATCAAATATACACTACTGTGCCTTGAAAAAGTATTAATACCCCTGAAATTTTCCACATTTTGTCATGTTACAACCAAATAACATAAATATATTTTATTGGTATTTTATGTGATAGACCAACACAAAGTGGCACATAATTGTGAAGTGGAAGGAAAACAATAAATGGTTTTCAGAATTGTTTTACAAATAAATACCTGAAAAGTGTGACGTGTATTTATATTAAGCTCCTTTTAGTCTGATACCCCTAACTAAAATGTGGAGCCAATTGCCATCAAAAGTCACCTACTTAGTAAATAGAGTCCACCTGTGTGTAATTTAATCTCAGTATAAATACAGCTGTTCTGTGAAGCCCTCAGAAG
Source organism: Lithobates pipiens (assembly GCF_037356315.1). Classification (NCBI taxonomy): domain Eukaryota; kingdom Metazoa; phylum Chordata; class Amphibia; order Anura; family Ranidae; genus Lithobates; species Lithobates pipiens. The sequence continues at coordinate 298,668,846 of NW_027507785.1, forward strand.
TTTATTAACCACTTGCTTACTGGGCACTTAAACACCATTCTGCCCAGACCAATTTTCAGCTTTCGGTGCTCTCACAATTTGAATGACAATTACTCAGTCATGCAACACTGTACTCAAATGAATTTTTTGTCCTTTTTTTCCCACAAATAGAGCTTTCTTTTGGTGGTATTTGATCACCTCTGGGGTTTTTATTTTTTGCGCTATAAATGAAAAAAGACCGAAAATTTTGAAAAAAAACGCATATTTCTTTGTTTCTGTGACAAAATTATGCAAATTATTAATTTTTCTTCATAAATTTTGGTCACAATTTATACTGCTACATATCTTTGGTAAAAATAACCCAAATTAGTGGATATTATTTGGTCTTTGTGAAAGTTAGAGCGTCTACAAGCTGTGGTGCGAATCGCACAAAATTGATCACATCTGATGTACTGGTGGCCTATCTCGCTTCTTGTGACCCGAACAAGTCAGAAAAGTACAAATACCCCCCAAATGACCCCTTTTTGGAAAGTAGACATTCCAAGGTATTTAGTAAGAGGCATAGTGAGCTTTTTGATGTTGTCATTTTTTTCCCACAATTCTTTGCAAAATTAAGATATTTCATTATTTTTTTTTCTCCACAAAATTGTCATTGTAATAGGTTATTTCTCTCACGTGGCATGTGTATACCACAAATGACACCCCCCAAAAAATTCTGCTACTCCTCCTGAGTATTACAATACCACATGTGTGTGACTTTTTCACAGCCTGGCCACATAGAGAGGCCCAACATGCAGGTAGCGCCATCATGTGTTCTAGGAACATAAATTACACATCTAACTTGTTGACTATTTATTACACTTTTGAAGCACCAGGACAATGACACGTGACACTGATGACAGATGGCACTGATACGTGGCAATGATGACACTTATACGTGGCACTGATGACAGGTGGCACTGATGACAGATGGCACTAATATGTGGCACTGATGACAGATGGCACTAATATGTGGCACTGATGACGCGTGGCACTTATACGTGGCACTGATGACACGTGGCACTAATACGTGGCACTGAAGACACGTGGCACTGAAACGTGGCACTGATGACAGATGGCACTAATACGTGGCACTAATATGTGCCACCGATGACAGATGGCACTAATACATGGCACCGATAACGCGTGACACTGATGACAGATGGCACTGATAAGTGGCATTGATGACACGTGACACTGACAACAGATGGCACGTGACACTGACAGGTGGCACTGATGACAAATGGCACTGATACATGGCACTGATGACAGATGGCACTATGTGGCACTGATGACACGTGGCACTGACGACACGTGGCACTGACGACACGTGGCACTGGGGGCAGGTGGCACTGGGGGCAGGTGGCACTGGGGGCAGGTAGCACTGGGGTGGATGGCACTGGGGGCAGGTAGCACTGGGGTGGATGGCACTGGGGGCAGGTAGCACTGGGGTGGATGGCACTGGGGGCAGGTAGCACTGGGGTGGATGGCACTGGGGCAGATGGCACTGGGGCGGATGGCACTGCTGGGGGCGGATGGCACTGCTGGGGGTGGATGGCACTGCTAGGGGAGGATGTCACTTTATTTTATTTTTTTACTTTTTTTTCTTTCACAGGCAGAACGGCTGCCGCTGCAGCCGTTCATCTCTCCCCTCTCGCACTGTCTGTGCGAGGAAGGAGAGCGGCGCTGAGAGATGATCTCATATGTAAACATATGAGATCATCTCCCATTGGACACGCCGATCACGCTGTAAACGGCCGCTGTGATTGGCCGTTTACAGCGATCTGTGTTTGCCTGTCCCCGGGGGACACGGCGAACACAGAACTTCCGCGATGCGCGCCCGCGGCGGCGCGCATTGCGGAAGTAAACATCACGCCGTCCAGGGACGGCAACCCGGACGAAGGCGCCTGCTCTACGGCCGTCATTCGGCCATAGGGCGGGCGCGAGGAGGTTAAAGAATCTTAGTGAACAAACAGCATTATGAAGGCCAAGGAACACACCAGACAGATCAGGGATAAAGTTGTGGAGAAGTTTATAGCAGGGTTAAGTTTTAAAAAAAAATATCCCAAGCTTTGAACATCTGATGGAGCACTGTTTAATCCATCACCTGAAAATGGAAAGAGTATGGCACAACTGAAAACCTACCAAGACTTGGCCGTCCATCTAAACTGACAGGCCCGGCAAGGAGAGCATTAATCAGAGAAGCAGCCAAGAAGCCCATGGTAACTCTGGAGGAGCTGCAGAGATCCACAGCTCAGGTGGGAGAATATGTCCACAGGACAACTATTAGTCGTCCAGTTGACAAATTTGGCCTTTATGGAAGAGTGGCAAGAAGAAAGCAGTTGTAGTTTGTGAGAAGCCACGTGGAGGACACAGAAAACATGTGAAAGAAGGTGCTCTGGTCAAACGAGACCAAAAGTGAACTTTATGGCCTAAAAGCAAAACGCTATGTGTGGCGGAAAGAAGAACGGGCAAAAATTTCACTCTCTATATATGCAAAGCTGGAAGAGATATTCCCAAAAAGACTTGCAGCTGTAATTGCAGCGAATGGTGGTTCTACAAAGCATTGATAAAAACATATTTAGAATTTCCCTTCCACTTCACAATTATGTGCCATGTTGTGTTTGTCTATCACATAAAATCCCAATAAAATACATTTACGTTTTTGGTTGTAACATGACAAAATGTGCAAAATGTCAAGGGGTATGAATATTTTTTCATGCACTGTATGTAGTAGAGCAGCTGCTCAACACGCTAGAAGGAAAACAGCAAGGATCAAAAAAGAAGGGGGATAGTGTTGCGCTCCCAGTGGAAACCACTCATGAGTGGTATGTGCAAAACTATAAAAAATAGGTCATATCAAAAGTGCCAATGTGCTAATAAATAAATAGTCAATAAATATGGAAAGGTGGTAACCAGTGTGCAAATCACTATTCAGTAAGTGAACATAAGATTAGTGAATCGTTACATCAATAATGTATCAATAATACACATAGGACTTATGCATAATAATACTGGCATACATGCATGAATCAATCAAAAAAGTGCGTAAAGCTGATAGTAGTTCAAAATAATTAATTAAAAATAAATAAAAAAGTGGCAACGTGAAACAAATATTTAAAAATAAAAATAAATATGATGGCAACACACATCCGTGAACCCACGGTACTGAACCATAAATCAATCACGGTCCAAAGTGCAGATTGCAGGTAAAGTGCTCCAACAAAACAGGCAGTGATCACAGCAACCAGGTGCCAAATATTTGTATTGGTGATCCTTCGGTGCCCAAAGCACCCAGATAAACACAGAACAATTAATTTACTGCTGTAAGGCAAACAGCATATCGATAGTAATGGGTAGCAGTAGGGTAAGGATGCCTCCAACGAACCGGCTCCTGTTGCTTATTCAAAATGGGTCACAGAGGTCGCTAGTGGTGCTCGCAAAAGAGAAATAGAGCCTACTATGGTGTAGTATTTCCCATCAAATAATTTATTTAAAATGAAGTCAAAACTACTCACAATATAAACAAGGAACTTCATAGTGTATCAACAAACGAGCATCACCTCAATCTTAAACAGCAAGGATCGCTGTGGTCCCCACCCCGCCTTGTTCGATCTGAGAAAACGTTGAATTCATTGAGAAAGGTTTACGCTATGTAATTGGATAGAGGCTCAACATAGTATCTGGAAGGCAGCAGGGATCTCTGTGGTAGCAGTGGCTACAACTGTGATTCTCTGCTTCCACAGGGATCAGCCAGGTATTAGATATGCATACTTTTTGTAATGGAGTCAAGAGGGTTTTTTGCTGTCTGGGTCCTTATTAGAAAGGTGTCCTCTTACTTCCTGTGTGCTTATTGGGAAACAAGGTGAAGGGAAATCTCTTAAAGCCTTCATAAAAATGCACAAGGTTTAAACTCCCTTATACCCCCAGCATGTAGAGCAGGGGTGTCCAACCTTTTTAAGAGCTAGGGCCACTTAAGCAACTCGATAACCAGTCACGGCCACAATGAGTGGAGTGGGAGGATGACAGATCACGGCTACTATATAGGCCCTCCAATCTGATCCACCCAGTTTTTTTTTTTTTTTTTTTAGAGGATCAGAGGCAGGGGGGAGTAAACGGACAAAAGTCTGTTTACATCTGCCGCTCTGTAGAAGTGAATTGAGGGTCTGATTGGGTAGGGCCGATCGTGTGAAAAGGGCTTAAGACTTTCATACCGATGTGCTGTGGTTCACCCACACCATGGGTGCAGCGTAGTGCACCTGTGTCTATCCTGCGGGTTAACTGAACTTTGCCATAGACTCTGCCTGTGGCAAAAGCCAGGAAGCATCGGCTTATGAGGCTCTGCAGCCATTTTCTTCCTCTACCACCAACTTCATTCACAACACTGATGCTGTGGTACGACAGGTTGGCAACCTGCGATCTGGCTTGCTAACCCGCCATTCCAGAGCAGGAGGTCGCGGGCCACATCAGAGGGCTCCGTGGGCCATATGTGCAACAGAACAAAGCAACAGAGTAATTTTTTTTTTTTTTTTAGTTATGGATAGGATGGGGAAGGATTATAGCTTATGTCAAGCTTTAATTGCTACCTATGTCACTGCTGGGGAAATTCACCCTCTCTATTTGTCATGATTATAATTGTCATCCCAACAGAAAGTAAGGGGAAACCTAACATTAAAGTTGTAGCCAGAACAGGAATAGGGGGAATCTCCCAAATGGGGACACCAGTGGAAGGGGATATCCACCTATTTCCTGCTGCATTTCCAGCACAAAAAGTGAAGGAAAGTCTCCTCTTCGGCAGTGGTCATCAACCCTGTCCTCAGGGCCCACTAACAGGCCAGGTTTGCAAGATAACTGAAACACATCACAGGTGATATATTCTGCTCAGTGTTTGCAGTATTCTAGTCTGCATCTCCCCAAGGTAATACAAAAACCTGGCCTGTCAGTGATCCCTGAGGACAGGGTTGATGACCACTGCTCTATGGGACAGAGACAGCAAAGCTACATCAAAGCTAAAACAAAGGTTTGGGCTATGTATACATGTAGCATTACCCTGTAGGAGTTGCAGGTAACAGGGTTCCCCACTGCTGCACAACCAAACACATAATATTTTATGCTTCCATCCGGACACAAAGAACAGTCCTTGAGCTTGTTTTTGTGTTTTTTATTAGGGGGGATAACTTCAATGGAGTTAAGAATTATGAAATGTCCAACCAAAGTGACAAAACCAGGGACTGTAACATCCTCTCTTTGTACAACTCTGATTGATTCTTTTGTACAGCTCCAATTGACGCCTCTCTTTAGTGCCAATTGATTCTTCTGTACAGGTTAACAGCCTATGTTAGATTAGCAACAGTCCCTTACAGGCTAGAACCTCTTAGTCCCTTTTAGAAAGTAGAACAATGTGTTGTGAACTGCATCATGGAGTACCTCCAACTCCCCTGTAGACACTGGTCCCAGCTCTACTCTGCAGGAAATTCTAGCCCACCTGTCTGCCTCTTCACCAGCCCATCTGGCTGCTTTTCCTCACCAGTCTACCTGACTGACACTCTTCACCAGTCTACCAGACTGACACTCTGGAGATCTTCCAGGGTAAGGCTATAGAAGAATTATGCTCACTGCTGTCTTCAAGAGAGACCTGCTACATGTGGCAGTCTATCCCCTTGTAAGTACCTGCACCATGCTGTTGTACTCTTACTGTCCTCTCCTTGCTCCTGCTGCCTCTCAGAAAAGCCTCCTTACAACTTCTTCTGTGGTAGTATCCTTCCAGATCAGCCACCTGATGCTTGACCCGAGGCTCACAACAGTCTCCTCAGCAATGCATCTCCATCTTCTACCTGACTCCCTTGCCAGCATGACTCATCCATATTTAAGGGCTCACTTAGTCCCCTACCAGGCCCACTTTTTGGGGATTGGTTAATGGCCCGTAAATATGCAGAACAGCCCCTCCTAGCCTTCACCCTCCAGCTTCCAGAACATTCTCCAACATTCTAGAACCAAGGGGAAGCACCAGAGAGCTGTCTGTGTGAGTCATGCTGCCCTGAACTTTAGTAACCCTGACCCAATTACAGAGGGTGCTACATACAACCTTTTTGGGGTGCTTTTGATTGGCGGCCATGTGGTTAGGGTTGATTTACTACAGACAAATAGGATGTACACTTTGCTACAAAGTTGCACTTTGAATTATCCCCAGACCTTAGTGAATGTGGTGAAATTTAACTTTGCAAAGAATACCCAATCACATGCAAGGGAAATTAAAAAACAGCAATTTGCTTGCACGATTGAATGATGGAAGTCAGAAAAGTTTCAATCTCATTCACTAAGCTTTGTGGAAAATTGCAACTTTCCTTGCAAAGTAAACCACTTATTTGCCTTTAGTAAATAAACCCCTTTGCATTCCTTGCTTTTTCCCAAGTTCCATGCACTTCACATGGGATAGGTATTTACCAAACAACTGCAGCATGATTACTATGCTATGTGTGGCACATGATGGAAGAAGTCTAACTCGTGCCATCTGAACCCAACTCAACATCCAGTTTATTTTATTTATTTCACAATATCTTTTGAAGCATCTTCGATCTCAGAGCATTTTCTCAACCTGCTGCTTAATTGATAATCCCCTCAGTTCTCCTGCCAGCACCATCCTCCCAATAACAGACATAGCGAAAATAATTACTGGTATGAAATGGCCCGTTCCTTTCCCGTACTGAGCGGTAACTATCTGTCCCGCCAAGCCGGCTCATCACCAGCCAAGATAAAGACGGGATCACAAACTTATTAATTAAAATTACGGCAAGTCTTCAGCTATTGTGCTAATTGTGTTAGAACTCCTCCTTAGTTTAGTGACAGTATATGTAAAGCCTTTATAAAGCTTAAAGAGAGTCTACAAAGAGGAAGAAATAATTTAACAAAAATATTGTTTTTTCCAGGCAGTTTTTTTTTTCCATTCAGAGATTTTCCACACTCTAGGGGCCACATATTAACAGATGTAGATTTAAAAAGCAGCGTATGATGTTTTGCCAGAAAAACGCGATAGTGATAAAAGAATTAGCGGGGAGTTTTTTTTTTTTTTTTACTCCTAAAGCTATCAGTATTTTACAAGATGATCCTTTAAATCTTAAAAAAGGAGAGAGATTCAATCTTTTCTACTGAATATATCTTTTTCTTTACCCTAAAGGCAGTTATGAACTAAAGTGTGCTCCCTGCTGAGGCCAAGCTGGAAACTTCTGTAAACATGTATAACAATAAGATACATTCATTTTCGGGAGATAGCAATTACTTTGAATGCAGACGACAAGATGGAGAAAAAGGACTGCATCACAAGTGAGTTCTTAGGTCTCTTTTTGTTGGGGATATGTGACATCTAAGATTATTTCTGCCAGCGGATTCATATTTTTTTCTATTTAATATAAAAAAAATAAAAAATAAGTAAAACAAAACTTCCCTAAAGCATTTCTATGGTCAAAATGTAAAATCATATATTCATTTCTACATTGTATTTCAATTATTTCTAACCTATCCCTATTAATCTGAATGATCTTGTAAACATACCTTGTGACGATCACTCGCGTTTACTTCCTTGAATTCTGTAAGAGCTTTTTCACATTGAGCCGTGGGCATCGTTAGCGGCTAGCTAGTTTTAGCGGTCACTTTACTGCTGTTTTAGCGGCACTATTCGGCTGCTAGTGGGGTTCTTTTCACCCCCACTAGCGGGCGCAGAAAGGGTTAAATGCACCTGTGTAGCACCGCTGCCGAAGCACTATACAGGTAGAGATGGCCTTGCGGTTCGCCCGACGGTCAGTTCGCGTCAAATTTTGCGTGTTTGCGATTCGCCAAACCGGCAGACTTCTGGCGCTGTTCGCCCGGTGAACATATGCGTTTACATGGTGAAAGAACTTTGACCCATGATGACACATCCATCATGGGGTACAGGACAGTCAATTGAGACATTTTAGCACAATGGACAATTGGACATTCCCCCTACCTTATAAATAGACCTGATCTGGCGGCCATTTTACATTCTGTCTTATGTCAGTGTAGGGAAAGGTTGCTGTGTGGAGCAGGGGCAGACTGTAGTGAGACAAATTGCTAGCTATTAGGTCCACAAAAGTCCTTTTAAGGACTGGTATAGGTGTACAGTATATAGGGTTCTGGTGCACTGCTGTGCTGGTGATTGCTGAGTGCACTGTTGACTGATTCTGCAGCTGTCTTTTGTCAGTGTAGGGATAGGATGCTGTGTGGAGCAGGGATAGTCAGTTTAATCACTAGCTATTACTATTAGGTCCACAAAGGTCCTTTTAAGGACTGGTATAGGTGTACAGTATATAGGGTGCTGGTGATCGCTGAGTGCACTGCTGACCGATTCTGCAGCTGTCTTTTGTCAGTGTAGGGACTGAGGGACAGTCTGCAAATCACTAGCTACTAGGTCCACAAAGGTCCTTTTAAGGACTGGTATAGGTGTACAGTATATAGGGTTGTACACGTATAATATACTTCCTTCCAAATATAGAAAGAATATTATACTTGACTGCTGCCCGATTCTGCAGCTGTCTTTTATCAGTGTAGGGACAGTCTGCAGTGCTGGTGTGGTGTCGGTGCTCTCTATCTCGGTGCTGGTGTCAGTGCTCTCTATCACGGTGCTGGTGTGGTGTCAGTACTCTCTAACTCGGTGCTGGTATCAGTGCTCTCTATCATGGTGCTGGTGTGGTGTCAGTGCTCTCTATCTCGGTGCTGGTGTCAGTGCTCTCTAGCTTTTTTTTAACGTCACGCCAGCACAGCGCCCCAGTGTGAAAGCACTCAGGCTTTCACATTGGGGTTGCAGGGGAGGGGTTTTTAGGTGCTATTTTTATCCTTATAGCACCTGAAAAATGCCTTGATGTGAAAGGGGTCTTATACTTATTCATGATGCCCTGTGAATAGCACTGCTGTGTCACACATTTCACAGAGCCTGCCTAACAGTGGCGACTGGTGCTCCATTTTTTTTTTAATACAAATGTTTTTATTAGGTGAGAAAAAAAAACAGAACATGAAATAGTTACATTGCTTTATAAGAGTGCAATAAATAGTTCACTTCACATCAGTTGTTAGGGTTCAGTATTTCAAGAGGAAAACGTAGTGCAGCAAAAATAAGCATACATTAAACTGTTTACAATGTGAGATACCAGGTATGTCTATCCGACTGATTGTCAGAGAGCTGATACAACAATGAACCGACAAACAAAACTAACCAGATACCAAAGGAACAATTAAGGATGTAATCCAACTCCTCAATGAGGAGCCACATCTTAGCTAAGTGTGTATGGGAGCTCAATACTATATGGTGGGGTTAACAGGTGACAGTGATATTGGAAACCACTTCCAACCCCACTGGGGTGCTCAAATCCGTCTAAAATCTAAATACCCTCGGGGGAAAGGTGGGGGAGAGGCACCACCCCAATGGGCCCTGTTCACAGAGGCCATTTGGCCCATTTAGCAGTATGAATGTGCATAGTATCCATGATCATGTTGTGAATCCGTTCCATGAGGCAGATAGAATCCATCCTCCGAAGGACCTGGGACCAGGGAGTCAAATGTGAGCGCCAATGTAGTGCTATAGTCCACTGAATGGCGCAGAACAATGTGTTGATCAATCTTTGAGAGGACTGGGGGATCCCCGGAATTGAGGCAAACAATAAGCATCGTGCGGCCGTCAGATCAACTCCAGAGCCCACAATGGTAGCCACCGTGGCAGAAACCTGATCCCAGATGGGTTGGAGCTGAGGGCAGTTCCAAAAAATGTGAAGCAGGGTACCAACTGTTGGACATCCCCTAAAACACAGATTAGGGACCATTGGGTAAAATTTGTGAACTCTATCTGGTGTGAGATACCACCGCGTATGTAGTTGCACTATAGTGTCTTTTATAGCCATCGAACGAAAACATCTATGCATATTCAGGAGCATATCCCACCAATCCTCAGAAGAGAATTTGGTGGTCAAATCAGATTCCCAAAGGCGCATAGCCCGTGATTTCTCTGGCTGTTGAGTCCCAATTAGGTACTTGTATATAGTTGAAATAATGCCCCTATCCCTGGAGTGACTATAACATATGGATTTAAATTGTGTATTTGTAGGGTCATGAGGGGTTTTGTAGTGTGACTGAAAAAAATGGCGAACTTGAAGGAACTTGTAAAATTCCTCCCTCGGAATATTATAGTGTGCCTGAAGTTGTGAAAAATAGACAAAATTGGCGTTATTATAAAGTGCTTGTAAAGTAATTAAAGATTTCTGGGTCCACCACTGGAAGGTACTAGGTGATTCAAAGGCTAGGAGGAATCTCCTATCCCCCAAAAACGATGCTAACCGAGGTCTAGTGGGGCGTAACCTAAATTTAAGGTAATAGTGACCTAAAGAGACCTACTAACTATATTATTAAAGGGGGCCAGATCTCCTGGCCTTAGTCCCTCTTGCCACAGGATGCCCAGGAGATAGTACGGGTGTATTGATTGGGTTTCAAATTGCAACCACAGTACCCCAGCAGTGGGGGCATGCCATTGCGCTGTTTGGGCTAGTCTTGCCACCAGATAATACAGTCATATATCGGGCAAGCCCAGCCCACCCTGCAGCAGAGGACAATGCACCAGAAGTTTCCCAAATCTGGGCCTCCTACCCTGCCATATAAAGGCGTTAATGTCTCGCTGTATCAAAGTAAGGGATTGATGAGGGACATATAAAGGGAGGGCCCTAAAAAAAACGCTTTGGTAGAATCGACATCTTAACAGCTACTACTCTACCCATTAGGGGAATGCGGTATGTCGACCACCACCTCAGCCATCGTTTGACCCCAGCAAAGGCTGGGGGGTAGTTGGCGTTATACATGTCTTTTAGGGAAGGGGCTAAATGAATACCAAGGTATTGCGATGTACAGTTAGAGGCCAAATGAGTTTTTGAGGTTACAAATATCTTGGGGGGCAAAATTGATGGCAGAACATTTAGCCAAGTTAACGCCTAGGCCCGAGAGCCTCTGGAAGTTTCCGAGGATCTCAAGAAGGTTAGGGAGCGATATCAGTGGTTCAGGTAAGAATAGGAGGACATTGTCCACATAAAGACTTATCTTATACTACCCATTCCCCTTCGAGTACCCTCTAATGTTTGGGTTGGCTATGATAGCCCTTGCCAAGGGCTCCAAGGCAAGGGCGAACACCAGGGGGGACAGGGGACATCCCTGCCGGGTGCCTCTGCCCAAAGGGAAAAAATCAGATGAGCAACCAGGGAGTTTTATTCTAGTATGGGGCCTGTGATACAGTGCCTTAAACCCATTCACAAACTCCCCCGCAAACCCAAATTTAGCTAAAATCATGTCTAAATAAGGCCATAGGATACTATCAAAGGCTTTATGGATATCCATTTCCAGGATCAAAACTTTACGAGAAAAAATATTTGCGTCTTGTATAACATTCGTGGCCAATCTGATGTTATCAGTGATTTGCCTATTGGGAATAAAGCCTGTTTGTTCCGGGCCGACTAGAGTGTTGATAATAGGGGCTAATCTATTTGCTAAAATTTTCCCTTAAATTTTAATGTCATTATTTAAAACCGAGATAGGTCTATAATTTTGGGGCAAAGAGTGGTCCTTGTTCAGTTTGGGTATCAATGTCATATTGGCACGAAGAATTTCATCTGGGAGTTTGTGTCCTTGTAATGTCTGGTTGAAGTTTCGTTAATTTGGGGGCAAGTATCTGGGAAAGTTTTTCTGTAATATAAAGAGGTGTAGCCATCTGGGCCAGGGGCGGTAGAAGATTTAAGTGATTTTATAGTGGATATGACTTCTTGGTCAGTGCAGGGGGCATTTAAGCTATTGAGTTGTGATTCTGAGAGTGATGGGAGGCGTAGGGAGTCAAGCCACTAGTCTAGATCATGAGCTATGGGTTGCAAGGGAGGAGATAATAAAATCTGGTAGAAGGACGTAAAAATTTGTAGTACCTCTCTGGGATGTGTAACCATTTGGCCAGAATTGTTTTTTAATTTATAAACATGGGTGGGTTGTAGGGATTGATGGAGTTTACGAGAGAACATACCCAAAGCTCTGTTACTATGTCCAATTTGACTATCTTTTGGTTAATCAGTAGTAGGGTGTCTGGAGAATGTGTTTGGGAATGGGACTGGTACAATCTATTTAAATCACGGGTGAGAGTATGGATCAACGCACCATTCTGTCTTTTTTTGGTGACTGCTAGTTCAATTAGGTGGCCACGTAATACAGCTTTATGGGCTGTCCAAAGAATCTGAGGAGAGATATTATCAGTATCATTAATTCTAAAATAATCTTCTAGGTGGCCAGCGATACGGGTGAAAGATTCTGGGTCTGTCAACAAGGAGTCGTTCAACCTCCAAGAGGCTATTGCTGGGGAGAGCCCGACATGTGAAGTATGAAAGGATACTACTTGGTGATCAGACCAAGGGCAGGGGTGGATGGTCGCCAGAGCCGAATTGGCCAATAATATGGGGGAAGCAAAAATATAATCGAATCTTGCGTAACTGTCATGGGGGTGTGAATAATGTGTATACTCCCTAGCGCCAATGTTCAAAGCCCTCCAGGTATCAATGAGTTGTAATCTATCCAGTGATCTGGTGAGTAATTTGGGGAATGCGTTAGCACTATGTGTTACCTTGCTTCTATCTACTGAGGGGCTAGCCACTAGATTAAAATCTCTCCCCACAATCAAATGGGGGGAGATATATCTATCCAAAGTCCGCAGAAATATATTAAAGAAAGTGCCCTGTGTGGTATTTGGGGTGTATAGATTGGCAATAGTTATAGCCTTTCCCTGTAATACTCCTTGGATAATAAGAAACCTACTGTCAGGATCTCTATAAATGTGGGAGGACTCAAACTGGACACTACTTCAAATAAAGACCGCGACTCCCCTGGTCCTGGACTCAAAAGTGGTATAGTAATACAATATATAGGACTTATCAAAAAATTTAGGGCAAGCCGTGGAAGAGAAATGGGTCTCTTGCAAAAGAATAATATCTGTGCCAATTTGTTTATAGTAACGGAAGGCCTTCCTCTGCTTCTGCGGAGAATTAAAGCCTCTCACGTTGTGGGAAATGATACGTAGACCCATTCTATATGGGAGTTATGAATGCATATATGTAAAATTTCTTGGATAAATTTTGCTACCCTAAGAGTCCAGCGCCAGGGGAATCCCAAGTCCTCGCATCAAGGCATTTCAAATCAAGAACATTGTCCCGACCAGACCACCACCAAGTAGAAGAGCTGGATATAGCAAACATACACAATCAAGCTTGAAAATGTACAGTGAGGTCAGTATAACATAAAAACAAATAAACAAAAAAGTAGCCTAAAACACTATGGAGTCGGGATGGAAATTCCATCCAGACCAATTAACATATAAACGTAGGACACTCTAGTCCTAACTTCAACTTGCTCCAACCGCTCCCCACCGCAAAGGTGGGTAGATAGGAGAGGGTAGGGAGAGTTCAGTCCTCAGTCACAGGGTTCAAAAAGGGAACCTCGAGCAAAAAAGAGGTAAATAGGGAGTGTTGGGCAAGTGTGGAGGGGGGGCGGCTGTTAAGTGAAAAGATAGATCTCCTCTGGGGACTGGGAGACCCAGTGTTTCAAACAAGGACATGCTGAGCTAAAGTGTGCTCAGGATGAGCTCAAGGATTCTGTTACCGTCAAATAGCTGATCCACGGGTGGTGTTCACGGAGAATAGGGGAGGGGGGGGGGAGGTGGAGAGGAAGAGAAAAAAAAGGGAGAGAGGGGATGGGAAATTTATCAATCCATATTCTTGAGATGACAACTGATATCTTGCCGCGCATGCCTCAACTTAACATGACATGCATGCTGGGTCAGGGATGTCACAAGGGGGCGTTGCCACAAAGGGACATCGCCAGGTGACATTGCCAGATTGCCCCGCCCCTTACCTATTTAAGAACTGTCAAACGGTAGAGCAGGCATTCGGTGGTTAGCCTTCGTCGCAGGTGGAGCATTTGTTTTTCTTTTTTTGGATCCGGCGGTGTGGTGGGCGTCTTGATTGACGATGGATCTACATCGGAGACATTGTTTTTTCATTATTTAAATAAAGAAATTGTCAAAAACTCCCTCCTGTCCCTCCTATTTATTTGTTTCCACTTTTTTGGTGAATGAGTATCCCATAACCACATAAGGGGGGGAGCTGGAATCTGGGGGCTTAAAGGAGGCTTCCCAGAGAAGAAGCCCTCATCCCCATCAATATGGGGTCAAGGTGCTTTGGAGTGGGGAGGGCAGAGCCCTCCTTCCCCACAATACCCCCCATGTTAGGGCATGTGACCTGGTATGGTTCAGGTGGGGAAGCCACTCACTTATCACCCCCTTTCCTATCCTGACAGGTTGCATGCTCTGGTATGGATTTGGGGAAAGGGTCACAGGGGGGTTGTTTTTTTAATTTTGGCATGGGCCTGGCATGGATGGGGGGGGGGGGGCACATAGTTTGTTACTCTTTTTTCTATTGCTGGCAATTTTTTTTTTCATTCAGCTGTAAGCGGGGAAGCCCATTGACAGCTGATGACTTATCCATTGTGAAGGATGCAGCAGCCAGCTTCCAGGCCCACTTCTTAACAACCACCTATTCACTGTGCCCTAATTGGGAAAAGTGGGAGAACAGGTGATGTTCAGGCCGAACTTTTGATCAGTTGAAACTGTTCGCCCAACTCTAATGATCAGCCAGCTGAACTGCTGGCTAAAGTCCCGGGGTCCCCGGTCAGACGGGAGAGCCCATGAAGACTACAGTAGGAGATGGGGGGGGGGGTGCTTCTGCCTCCTATGAATTCAGCCACTAATTAGCTTCTGGAATTGCTTTTCCAATAAAAAGCATTGTCAACTGAAAAAAAGCAATACCAGGATGTTGCCTGTAGCTTCAGGCATCATCCCGATATAACCGATTGGAGCTGGTGACATATGGGTAAATTTGCCAGTCTGAGATCCTGTCACCATCTTGGATGTGATATCTACAATCCCAGCAGACTCAGAGCTGTTATGAACTATGTTAGCAGTCAGTGACAGGGATTAAGATTCAATAGCTGGTCCCTGTCAAAGTAACAGATGTGTAGTGCACCCCCCCCCCCCCCTCAGAAAGAGTGGTTGGAACTATTTAGGGTTGCCACCTTTTCTTCAAGCCAAACCCGAATACGTTAACGGTGGCATTTTTTTGGGGGGTATCAGCTATAAGATTGTAAAAGACCCCGGACACATTTGGTGGCCTGAAAGAGAGTAGTAATGTGAAGCATAGCTCGCCGCACGTAACTGTTATGAGTCTCTGTGCCCAGCGTATGCAGCCTCTCTGCCAATCATACAGCCTCTGTGCTCATCATATGCAGCCTCTGTGACCATCATACAGCCACTGTGCCCATCATATGCAGCCTCTGTGCCCATCATATGCAGCCTCTGTGCCCATCATACAGCCACTGTGCCCATTATATGCAGCTTCTGTGCCAATCATACAGCCTCTGTGCCTATCATATAAAGCCTATGCCCATCATATACAGCCTCTGTGCCCATCTTATGCAGCCTGTAGCCATCATACAGCCTCTGTGCCAATCATACAGCCACTGTGCTCATCATATGCAACCTCTGTGCCAATCATACAGTCTATTTTCCTTTAGTAAATCAACCCCTAGTAGTCATCAAGTTACAATTTAGCTCTGCCTAGGTAAATACAATTGAATTGCTTGAATTACCATTATGTATTTATGTATTCATTATTTTAATTAAAAATGTTCCCTTTATTTCTGCCTTGATAAACAGTACCTATCTTAATTCAACAGTTTACTGTTATTGAATTAAAATAAAGAAGATCGGCTTTTTTTTAAACCTTTCTTTAATTTTGTAATTCAAAAATGAATTTGTCTTCCAAAATAATAGTATCTCAGCTAGGGAAATAACAAGCTAATGGCATATAGTGACAGGAAAATTAATAAATGCCAAATTTAAACACTTACAAAACAATTTGTCAATTGAAAAATGTCAAAAACCATAAAGAGTTCATTATTCAGAATGGCAAAAAATGTATAGTTCAGTGACAATAATTTAATGTGTGGGTGAGAGAGAAAGAGGGGAGTAAGATATACAGCAGAAAAAAAGTAAAAATAAAATAAACATAATATGAAAAGAGTGACATGCATTTTCTGGATCATAAACCTTCCAGTATGTGTGACCCTTAAACTGCATTCAACCGTCAAATGGTCTTGTGGTGGTGGATCGCTAAGTAGACAAGGAAAAATGAACAAGTGTCAGAATCAAAGCTTTGCCCATTCGGTTGTCAAAAAAAAAACGAAAAAAAAAAAACCAGGCAGTCAGGAGTCGGCATTTCCTGCTACATGCCTGTTAGCCTTTCATAGAGGGACACATATGTAAACAAGCCCTGAAAATGCCTCCAAAGAATCCATTAAACATCCTTTGTAACCTGCTAGCCTCGAATAAACTACATTGGATTTCACTCTGGATCTTCTTGGCGACACTGCCAGTTGCCATTCTGTTTGCACAAACTATGGTTATGGGAGGTATGCCTTTTGCACAAAGTGACATTTGAAACACTAAAGCCAAAAACACATTTGCAAAGTGACATTTGAAACACATTGCATAAAATGCATGAAGGTAAAAAAAACCTTGAGCCTTTAGAACCACTTTAGGGATCCTTGGTCTATCACTACCATCATATGGCATTTTGGAACACCTCCTAAACTGGAACTCCTTATGACTAACATCTGACTCTTCCGTCAAATATTTGTACTTCTCCTAAGAATTTTTTTGCTAGTGACAGTAGAGAAAAGTGTGGAACTGTTGCCTACAGTAACAAAAGAGTGAATTTTTCATACTCCATCTGCCAGCCTTTACGGGATCAAGATTTTATTTTCCTTAAAAGGCAAACTTGACCACTATGTAATCAACTAGCACTTCCTATGGACAGTTCCTCCAGCTTCGTACTTGAATCCAAGCATGTTCTTCATAAATATAAGCCAGGAGAATTTGGAATGTAATCAGAACTAAGCCAAAGTATTGACTGAATCTAATTGGATAACTTATGGACTCTATTATTCTCATGTCATCATTCTCCACTTCTCAATTTAGACCCTGTAGACATAGATGAAGTTCTGCTGACCTCCATAAGTATCAGAGTGCCATCTTATATCCATTTTTAATTATAATCTGACCTAATTATCCACACTTTCATGATTCAAGGATAAGAAAGTGCAAAAGAAAATTAACCTCTTATTGATATGTAAAACCATATTTGAGCTTCAGTACTCTCTGGTCTTCCCGGCGCCAGCCTTCCTCTTATTGTAATCGTCTATAAAGTTATCAGTCTATTACTTTCATCACCGTAACTAATTTAATAATACTTTTTTTTATACTTTTGTCTGACTGGTTCATTAAATGAAGATAGCTTCAACAATGCAATCTCTTATTTATCGAATGTAACTAACAAGATTTATGTATTTCCTTTAGAACACTCAAAAATAGGTTCAAGAGTTGACATGTTCAATTTAAAATAAACTGTTTGGCTCAGAGTAAATTTTTAATGTCAGGCGATAGATCTTCGTTGAGTATAGTAGGTCATGATGTATTTCTCTAACATGGAATATATTTAAGTCGGAACTGACATGATGTAATGGGTAATCTATCTGATTCTAGACACAGCTGCAAATGCTGTCTATGTAATGCCTTAATTAATAGTTGCTATATCTGATTAAGTGAATAATGCATATGATTTAATGGCATTGTTCAGTATTAAGGTTAAAACTGAAAAAGGCTATTTATCTTTTCTTTTTTTTCTTTCTTTTTTTTAAAGAGGACCACTACTCAAATGTTAATTTGAAGCCCATCTTCAAGCAGGTCCAGAAGTAAATCTCAACCTTCCTTCCCCCTTTTCCAAAGAGCATTCCTCTGATTTTATTTTTAATTTACTTTATTCAAGCTCTGTATTTTCTTAGCTTTGCGTCTTCATCCCAGGGGCACAAACCATAGGACAGTGGCTGGATCTGCGTGGGCGTGGGAAGATATTCAGAAAAGTGGTGTGTGGGTGGGGCTATTAAAAAAGGGGTGGTACTGGGTATTGAGAACCTGTAGATTTTTTAGCACAAAGGGATCTAGTATAGAAATGGGAAGGAGCGTGTCTCAAACCCAATTTGTACAATTGAAATTTCATTGCCCACGGGACTTTAACTAGTCATACCCCAGAAGTATAAAATATAAGAAAATATATTATTCCAAAACAAAAATATTACAGACATTTAAAAACATACTGTCATATATATTTACCAACAGTGAGAGTGCATAAGTATACAATATTGAAACAATAAGTATTATTATTATTATTATTATTATTATACACGATTTATATATATATATATATATATATATATATATATATATATATATATTAACACCAACAGTTTACGCATCGCTTTACAATGTAAAGGAGGGACAGCACAATTACAGTACAGTTCAATACAGAAGGGACAGGAGGGCCCTGCTGGTAGAGCTTACATTCTAAAGGGGGGGGGGGGGGGAGGTGGTACAAAAGGTAATAGATGTGGGGAATGATTTGATGGGGGTTTTTCAATAGTTGAAAAACTTCCATCAACATGGAAAATCTGTGTTACTGTTCTCTACGCCTTGTGAGAAAAGAAAAACTTTCTTCCTCAGGAGAGGCACAGATGGGGTTATCTGTAGCTGAGAAAAAAGAGATTAAAAAAGAGGACAAACTTGGGAACTTACAATTGTTGAATAATTGCAGGAGACGTCCAACTATATAGGATGATCTAACAGGTAAAAGGATAAATAAAACAGTCGGGTCTTCCGGGTGTGTACAAATGGCAAACTAGACAGGGGCTCCCAATGGTAGTCAAGATTCACCTCGGGAGTTGTGGAGGAGGGGGGTAAACCAGACGCTTACTGTGCAAACCCCATGTGCGACACCAGAGAGCATGGCTGGAAAAGAGCACAGGTCGTAAAACTGAGGGTTATATTTTATACTTCTGGGGTATGACTTGTAAAAGTCCTGTGGTTAATGAAATTTTTATTGGGTGTCTGTAGATTTTTATGGTACCACTTAAAGCTGAGCTCCATCCATAAGGGGAAGCTCTGCTTGTCTGCCTCCTCCCGCTCTCCAGTCCCACATTTGGTACCTTGTAAGGGGAAGCAGGTACCTGATTTTGAACTTAGCCAGAAGTTCGGCCCTCACCGCAACCAGCCCATTGAGAAAGCGTAGCACGATTCAGCCATGTGCAGTAGAAAACCAGTTTACCTTACCCAATATGGTGGTGCCAGCACCCGAGAGATGATTCAAAAATCGGCTTTGGTGAGTACACCACAGGAACCCTGGGCAGATAAGTGCCCTAATAGTAAAGGTCAGCAGCTACTTTATTTGTAGCTACTAAATTTAAATTTTTTGGTGGGGGGGCTGGAGCCTCTTTAAGTGCAATCAACATTTTAAGATGTTCTCTATAAAATTGTGAATTTTCAGTGTTTGAGTTCAGGCTCACATTAAGAGCACATTACTGCAACTTTTTGTGCCATTAAAGGATAAATTCTCCCAAAAATTATATTTATCTGCTGCCAATAATTTGAATCATCATTCTGCTTTTTAGACCTATAGAATTTTGATGACAAGATGTTAGCGATTTCCGAGTTCCACCTGCTAAAGCATGAGGATCTGATCCACATCCTTGCTGGTGTTGGCTACAGACCTGTTTTGCCAAATTGTAGTATGATACGTGAAAAGAATTAAATCCAGGTTCCAGAAAGCTATATTTTAAAATATCACCATTATCTACAAGGTGCCTTTATATCTTTCTCATATGGTGCTTACTCATAAAGCCATTTTCTAGGAGCTCTATGAAAAACATTGCCATATAACAGCACGGCTTTCAAGATTCTCATTTATCCAGCTTATGGTATAGCAAGTAAGCATTAGTCACATTCAGCTAGACTTGTTCTGTTATGTTGAATGCATTTTGCTGCTTATCCAAACAGCTTGTTCATTCCTAATGAGAGTAGGAACACACCCCAACATTTATTGTCACTTAGGTAACTCAATCACTGTAATCCAACCACGATGTAATATGTCAAGGCAGGTGTAGATTATCCAAGAACATGATGGAAGGTATACAAGTTAGTGAAACAACCCAGTTCACATTACATAATCCAACCATCACAGTGCCCTTATCACGTCCCTGGTAGCACAGCCTGAACTGATGAGGAAGGCCTCTGACTCGGGGCCCCTGGTAGTGTGAACAGAAGGTGCAGGAGTGCATAGTGGCACGAGTGCCTGTAGGTCTTACCAGTAGAAGAGTGGGTATCCACGCCAGGCAGGAGAGGTCATCAGTAGTCTTCAGTGAAGCAGGCAGGCTGGTAGACAACTGGTGGATAGCAGACTGAAGCTGGTACTGGCGACAGTGGGTGGGTGAGCTGAGTGTAGAACAGCAGGCAGTGAAGTATGTAGGCAAGTACTGGACACCTCAGGAAGGCCAGGTCATATAGTAACAAGATGGATCAGGTACAGAGGAGCAAGCAAGAGCATGGTCTGGGTACAAACGGGGTCAGGAGCCAATCAGCAGAAGAGAAGCAAATGGAGCAGACAGAAGCGGAGGTCAAGGACAAGCCAGGGTTGGTGCAGGCAGAGTTCAGAGAGTGGTCAGGGAAGCTGGGTCAGCAACTGGATTCAGAATGCAGAATCACAGGGTCACAGGATACTAGGAATGATGAAAGACAAAGCAACACTGATCCTGAGAACTGACACAGTTTAAATAGCCCATATGGTGCCAACATCTGTCACAAGTGCATGTGAGAAATGCTGCTGCGCACATGTCCGTGCACCTCCTTGCATGCCCATATGCATACGCACATGCCCATAAGTATTAGCCACATTTCTACATCTACAAGCTACTGGCATACCCTTCCTGACAGTCTTCAGCTAGTGTTGATTTTTTTCACACGGCTAAAGGGATATAATAGGGTTTCTTAACCAGGGTGGAGGAACCTTGAGAAATTTCTGCCCCTCAGATAAGTTCCCACTGACACCATTGATCTTTTTAGATATTTGTAAGAGGGTAATTCTTCCCATTGGACATTGTATTGTAAAGTCAGAAGGTTTTCTGTGTGCAGCAGCCCCCCCCCCCATACTTACTGGAGCCCCATCTCTGTCCAGCGATGTCCCTGAGTGTCTTGTCTGTCCAGGACTCTCCCTCCTGATTGGCTGAGACACAGCAGCAGTGCCATTGGCTCCCGCTGCTGTCAATCAAAGCCAGTTATCCAGTCAGGAGAGAGAGGGGCCAAATTGCAGCTACAGCTTGGCTTGGGTGCCCTCATAGCAAGCTGCTTGCTGTGGGGACACTCAACAGGAGGGAAGGGCCAGGAGCACAACATATGGACCAGAGAAGAGGAGGTTCCGGGTTGGTCTGTGCAAAACCAATTGCAACAGGACAGGTAAGTATAATAATGTATGTTATTTTTAGGCTTAATGTCCACGGGACATTTTACTACCTCCCATGTACAATTTCAGTTTAGCCGCATTTGCGTTTAGGAGCGCTTAAAAAAAAATGTCAAATAGTCAAAAATGTATCTTCATTAAAAACGTCTATAAATGAAACACGCTAAATGCTAAGTTAGTGCTTTTACACATGTTTACAAGCTGTTACAGGCTTTTGGTCTTTCAAATGCCTCTGAACATCCATTTCCGAACCCCTTTTTATTGCTTTCCAAAAAATGCTTCTGAACTCAACTGCCTAGAAACTACTATAAATGTCCCTGTGTACATGGACTGATAAGATAATCGAGGAGAGTTCAGGGACAGCTGAAAAAAATGCCCAACTGCTCCTAAATGTCAATTTACCAGCAGCGGTGTACATGAAGCCTTATATATATATATATATATATAAAAAAAAAAAAAAAAGACTTTACAATAACTTTAATGCATTATGAGTTGTGTATATAATTATTAACAGAGGTTCCCTGTGACTGAAAAGGTTTCTCTAGGCATCCTCTGTGTTGAAATAGTTGAGAAAGGCTGGTGTATAGTGTTGTCAAATTGCCAGTGTACAGATGTTAAAATGGCATTATGAGTGACAAATGTTAAATACATTGTCTTCCTTTAAAGAAAGCTTTGCTCCACTTTGATGTATATGATCTCTTTCACACCTCTTGTGGACCAGTTGTCCTCTCTGTCCAAGATGTGCACCTCACTATCCTTGAAAGAATGTTTCTTTTCTGTTGGGTGTCGGAAGGCTAAGGATTCCTGACCTGATGAGGTTGCCCTACTAATTTGTTGGGTCTTCTGTCTGTTGAGAGTTTGTTTTGTCTCTCTAGGGCACAGGTCTTTGCATTCTGCACTATACTGAAATACATATATAAAGTAATTTTGCTTTTGGTTTTGATGGTGGGTCTTTTGAATGTACATATATTTGTCTCCGTATATTGCTGAGAAGGAAAAGCACAGGGATACAATGTTTGTTAAAATACCTCTGAGTTTTTCTGATACGCCAACTATATCTGAAAAAAATTAGGCAAAACGAATCTCTTTGATTTACCGGTTTCATAAAACAGTTCACTCCGGCACATGCCAGGAATGTACTGTAACTGTTACATTGGTTGTGTCTTCAACCAAACTGTGAAACCATCAAATGACTGGTGTCATAACTTATCGCAGCATCATGGCAGTTGAAGACCAAACAGAGGCAGAGGTGGCAGCTTCTTTTGCTAAAAACAATAGGATGTTTTAGTACCGCTTTAAGGCAAGCCATCATGTCCTTCACACAGTCCATGGTGATTCCATTAATGTGTCTGAGCCATTCATGTGGTTATAATTTCTGGGGTATGTTTGTGATACTTACGAGCAGTGGTGGCTGGTGCTCCATTGGTCGGGGGAGGGGCGTCAAACAAACCTGAGACATCTACCCCCCCCCCCCCCTGGTCACTCCAGCCCACCACCCCACATATTAATTTGCTAATGTCACACAACTGAGTGGTCTCAGGGTGCATTGCTCTGCATCCTAAACCCTCCCTTTTTTGAAGCCAACTAGAGTCTCAGGCTCCAATCATGTGCTTCAAAAAAAAAAACCTTGAAATCCATGTGTGCAGTGCCCTGCATGTAGGTTAGGGTTCAGGTGCATGAATTAGGGGGTGCCCCTTATGGAACGGCTGCCACTGCTTACAAGAGTTAAGATAAGCAGCTAAAAGTCTTCAATATTTCAAAGTAAGTCTAGTCGAATGTGACAAACTACTACTACAGTAGCTACAGCCATATAACATACAGTAGGGTTATCCACCAGGTGCCTTAATGCATTTTGCACGTGAGTGTTGCCTCCCAGTTACAACCACTTGTTGCACCATTTACGGGGGTGCCGCTCTACCTGTTGATTTTACCACTGTTTTACATGGCAGGCAATAAAGCAGAAGGAATAGGAAGGAACACGAGAGAAGTGCTGTTCAATAAAAAAAAGAAACTTTTAGACAAAATGAACTATAAAGTCTGTTCTCTGACAGTATTCTGTTAACATTATGACAAGTTTGCCATCAAGGGTTTGCTTTGCTGCCACAAGTAAAAAGCATTTTTTTTTTTAACCAATGTCAAAAACATATAGGTAATTGTTGTTAAAGGTTGCCACGCTTACATTGCGTGCTTACTATCAAATGGCTGTTACATGATTCTAGAGTTTGAAAAAGCACAGGTCAGTCAGATAAAACCATTTATAAAAAGCTTTTACAGGGATTCTAGCTGCTATTAGTTAAGTATCAGTATAGAATGTACTTTTAAAGTTGACTATATTTTCAAGGCCGGCACTTTGGAACAAATTTGATGCTGTAAAGCAAGAGGGAAAAATCTTCAATGTTGTAAACAGTATTGACTGGTAGTCAGTTTCCCTTATACTTTTGCAAATTCTTGAAGTAGCCCCCCTTTTTTCTTTAACGGGGGGCTTTATTTATATACAGGTTGATGGTCTTTGAGCAAGCATGCCAGCTATTTCCCTTTGCTGGACATGTGAAGGACTTATCCCCCCCAGTCTCTTCCATCCCCCTAATCAAATCTCCAATCCCTCCCCACAAAAAACGTAACAAGGTATTGGAGTAAATGGCCTTGCCGGCCTTTTATTAACAAATTAACATAAACATAAATAAATAACATTTTTTTAAATAAACTTTATAATAACCTTCTCTGTACTTTTTATGGGTCTTGGAGGGGAACACACACCACTGGTCACTGCGACAAACTTTGTATAAACTTTAGGTCTCCAGTCGCAAACCCCTGACTGTAAGATGGTACCCAACCTTCGCAGTGACCGACCTTTTCCACCCCTTCCTGGTTAACCCCTTGTAACCGGAAGGTACCTGATGCCCCAGCTGGGTAACAACCATGTTATATCTCCATATAACATACATCTCTTCTTCCTCCTCACAGACCCAAACCACTGCCACTACTGCCCCTATTAAATACACTTTAGATAAGGGAGGGTGGGTGGGAATCTCTCTCCCAGCTGCTCACGACTGACGTCACTTCCTCCCCTTCGCCTCCTTCCCCTCCCGGCGAACAGATCTCTCTTGCTGAGGCACCTCCCCTTTTTTTAAAGGGAACATGCCTCAGCCTCCCCCCCGACAGCGTGACTGTGCAGTCCGCACATGTCATGCTGTCCCTGTGCTGATGCTCTGCTCCGGGACTCCCTTTATGCTCTGTGCTACAGGTCATGGGGTTGATTTACTAAAGGCAAATCCACTTTGCACTACAAGTGCACTTGGAAGTGAAGTTGCTGTAGATCTGAGGGGGACACGCAAGGAAAATAAAAAAAAACAGCAAGAACGCGGTGACGTACAACAGTACGACGAGCCGAGAAAATGAAGTTCAATGCTTCCGAACATGTGTTGAATTGTTTCTGAGCATGAGTAGGAATTTTGCACGTTGGAATTGCCACAGACAATCGCAATTTCTGACAGGAACTTTTCCTGACTGAAAAATTGAGAGCATGCTCTCAATCTTTTGCTGGCTGAAATTCGGCCAGCAAAAGACCAATGGAGCATACACACTGTCGCATTTTCCGACAAAAAACTCTCATCCGTCTTTTGCAGGCCGAAATTCCGATCATGTGTATGCGGCATTAGTCCAATCAACCCCAATGTCTTTTCTCTAATAAAAATTAATACCTACACTGTACACAACAAACAATAATTCTGTACATATGAGTGATGTGGCCCCATGGTAAACCCATTAGTGGCCCTAAATTGCACTGGAATATGAAAAAAGTAGTGCAATTACTGCTTTTTCAAGACACACTGCACCAAACTGTACTGTGGCACCATTCGATTTGGTGCCCGCAAATGCACTGCATTTGCTAACTGTGTCCGGAGGGCCATTAAAAATACATTGGCACCCACATGCAGATTGCAAGGGCAGCAAATTCACTGTGGTTTGGGAAACATACACGGAATGTACCTTTGCCGCACTGTGTTTTGGTGTGAACTGGCTCTAAAAGCATTTCCTCTGCTGCTGTGGAATACTAGTTGTTTTTATGGCAATTATATAGAGGTCCCTAAAATATATTCATATATATTCATATCAAACAATGATTTAAACAAATGTATTTTCCATATGCTTTTAACTATTTGTATAAATTGCTGGGTAGGCAGAAAGTGCTGGGTCCCCTGTGTTTCTAGACCCCATAGTATGCACATGGTCTGCTATGGCTATAGTTAAGCTCTTAATAGTATTCATTTCTTTTAGTTGGATATAATTTATGAGGTTGAATATAAATTAGGTTTTCTGCTTAAAGAAAGAAAGTGGAAAACCCTAACACCGCTGTCTCTCTATTTAACCTTTCAAATGTCCCACTTGGAATCCCCTACAGATCAGGTACTTTGATCCAAGGCTGCCAGCAATGCTGCTTGGCTTTCTTTATATGTAACAACCTGCCTTCAGTAAGGTATCTGATGCTGAAAATCCTTTGAAATGCAAAAAGCTGCATCAGCGAACAAAGTAAGCTAATAAGACCAATGCATTGGATAACTAATGACTAAGCTACTTTCTTTGTTTCATTGGAGAGATTCCCCTACATTTTCAGTTCAAAACACAACAGGAAGTGAGAGGAAATCTTTTCAAAGTGAAGGAAATCACCTCTTAGATAGGTAGTACAGTATATATGGATTTTTCCTCACTTTCATTCCCAGTGACAATTTCCTCCAGAAAAAATATAGAGGAGTGAATCGCCCCACTGGGGACACAGTCAGCAATAAAAACTTTACAGCAGGGATATCCAACCTTTTGACCTTCCTAGGCCACATTGGAAGAAGAGGAATAGTCTTGGGCCACACATAAAATGCACTAAGAAAAAGTCAGGCATATTGGGCAGAGAAAGAACGGGCAAGTTAACGATCACTGATATAGATAATATACCTATCTGAGTTATAAAACTTTATTTTTTTAAATATTGGTTATAAGATAAAATGTATAACAGTCCAGTAAAGAGACACTGTAAATTTTTGCTTTGGCGGGATGTGTTCGCTAAGTGTAAACGTACGTCACTAGACTTTCGGTGGTTATACCAGGATGATCCCCCCTCCGATTGCCTTCTTGGGTTCTCTCAGGCTCTCCCGTCTCACCAGGAGATCTGAGTGACCAGCCTGCGTGTCCACCAGCTGGCCAGACAGCCAAGCAAAGCTGGGATTGGCTTTGACCAGCTGTTCATAATAGTAACCCAGGCGTGATATGACATCACTTTCATTTTACAAACCATCTGCATCACTATTTAAAAATTGAAAGCGTTCAAAAACCCCAGAAAAAGTCCATACTGGAAGTAGTTAAATAAGTTTACTATTTTGTGTTGGGCCGCATCTATAGCTGTCTTGGGTCGCATGCAGCCCGTGGGCCGCAGGTTGAATACCCCTGCCTTACAGGGTTCCTCTCTACTTTAGAGCAGCCTTTTTCAACCAGGGTGCCTTCTGAGTTCCTCAGGGGTGCCTTGGCAAAATGGCTAAAAAAATTGTCCCAAACTGACCAAAAATTGTCAACAAATGGGTGGATCAGGTTTGCCTTCTTGCTAAACAAAGCCACGGGTTTTTATTGTGCAGCACTGGAACCATGGGCACTGTGTGGGCCAAATGCCAGCGTCTAAGAAGAACCAAAGATATCATAGGTAATATAGGTGATAAGGTGGAAATCAGATGCCTAAGGACACCCTAGTTTGCCCCTCTTTTCCTCTCTTTCAGTACTGGGGTAAAGTTAGCTAAGTGAAGAAGAGAAACACAAAATACTAGTCATTCTCAGTGTGCAAATGTGTATTTTCTTTGTAAGAATAAATCACCTCTAATTTTGGGTGTCCTACATGCGTGCTTCAATATGTAAAAATATTAGTTTCATTTTTTAAACTTTAGAATGTGGTGCCTTGAGTGAAAAGAACAACTGTTTTGTTTCCGGCATGTGCAGGGAATGTAACACTCCCATTGGTTGGGCTCTCAACCAAACTGTCAAACCATCCAATGGCTGGTGTCATAACTGATCACATGTGCAGCATCATGGTAGTTGTAGATTAAACATAGGCCAAGATGGCAGCTTCCTTGGCTGAAAATAGGGGGGTCTACTTACACTTTAAGATACACTTGTAAGAGCGTACCCCCCTAGCACCCAGAAGTTAAGCCAGTTCCTTTATCTAAAGGGACCCCACCTGATGTAGATCTTTTCATGGACAGCAGGCCGAAACCCTAGATCTGTCCCTCTGGTTCCAATGTACAGGTAGTTCCATCTCTCAAGTCATTGGCTTAGATCAGATTGCTGAGATCTTGCCACAACAAAGGCCTCTTGTGACACCATGGGTCAGGCAATGTTCTCATATTATGGCTGGAGCACCAAAGGAAGATGTTTTATTTCAACATTCCAAGAGTTTTTGACAATGGGTAGTTCTCAGATCTTTTGTCACTACCTAAAAAATATCTGTGGGGGCGTGGCTAGCCGGCGGAGCGGATGGACGCTTAGTGAAGAGCTCCGTTAAGCTACGGGCCAAAAGGGGGTATTCCTACAGCTTACAAGCCTCGTTTTTCGGCGCAATCTTTACCAAGAGGTGCGGGCAAACCATAGGATGCCTCACCGAAAAAGAAAAAGCGGGGGCAAACCGAACAGGCTTCCTGACTATTTCTTCACTCAGCGGCAGTCCCCTGAGCAAGATGGCGGCGGCACACGTGGCGGAGGAGAACAGGGAGGACGTGAGAAGTCTGGCAAGCAACAACCTGTCTCCCACTCCACCGCACCTCCACACCGCTCTATGTGGAAGACTTCCAGCACTCCTCCACCTTCGGGAGAGAACAGCCCTGCAAAAAGCAAGCCCAGACTGGACAGCACGGACAAAGAGGAGGCTGAGGTAAGCCTAGATTCCTCACTGGAGAACACTAGAGAGCTACAGGACTCCCTCTCAGAGTTTCCCACTACTAATACCCCTATCCTGGATACCACTTTAAAAGACATGCTAGTGTCCCTAAGATCCACAATTCACTCTGATATCCAGGCGCTCACCAGAAACTACAAGTCAGAAATAGCATCAGTTTCTAATAGAGTGACCCATGTGGAGACCAAAATGGGGGAGTTTGCTATGACTTTAAATGATTTAGTGGATGCCCATAATGACAGGGAGGAAGAGATGATGCTTATGAAGCTTAAACTGGCAAATTTGGAAGACAGATCTAGGAGGAATAACGTCAAAATCAGGGGTATCCCGGAGTCAGTTAAACCTCCTGATCTGAAGCAGCATTTCATGCATATTATGCAAACAGCCCTGCCTGACGCACCGCTGGAAGATCTTGTAATAGACCGCATCCACAGGCTTCCCAAACCCAAACATGTGGCTGCTCATCTCCCCAGGGACACTATTGTTCGCATCCATTTCTACCACATTAAAGATCAATTCATGGCAGCAACTAGGCGCAGAGAATCCTTACCAGATGAGCTTCAGGACCTGTCATTCTTTGCTGATCTCTCGGCGTTCACAATGCAACAGCGCAGGCAGCTATCCACAATCACCAAAGTGCTACATAACCACCGCATTACGTATCGGTGGATATACCCTGCGAGACTGCAAATAGTTAGAGAAGATGCCACACATCTCATCTCCACTTTGAAGGATGGTTTGCGACTTCTGCAAGATTGGAAAATTTTGAACCCAGAGCCTGAAGATGATTCAGATCAAGGATGACTTCAAGCCACCCCATAGGTGACAACAATGAACACGAGCAAGTTTAACACAAGGGGATCACACCCCTGTTACCCCCCCCCCCTTGAGTGCCCGGCCGCTATGTAGCCGTTTACAGTTTTGACAACGTTCGTAGACTTCTACGGTCTTTTTTTTTTCTCTCCCCCCGAGTAGAGCGGTGAAATCACCGCACAGGTCATAAGGCGATTCGTTGGTTGCGATAACGAATTGTCTCTACTGACCGATATGAGCCGATCGTTCATTACGGTTCTGTTATAATCAAACTTACGTTCGCATTTGACTCTTATAAGTGGGTCTGTGGTTTATCAGTTTGTACGCCCTTCTTTACTGCTGATTTCAGGTTAAAGCATCGAGCACACCTCTCTTTTTAGGGATAACGTTCGGATTATACATGACTGTTTCTTCCACCGAGCTAATTTTTAAGTGCCCAGTGTTAATAGAGTATTCCTTTTATACCCATATTTCAGTAGTACTCGGTACTGCCTTTCTCATCTGACGTGAATACCAGAAGTTCCCATCTATCATGCCTTTCCGTATATCCTCTCTGAATGTAAAGGGCCTTAATAGCCCTTTCAAGCGGCAACTTGCTTGGAAGGAAGCCAAACGCCTCCGAAGTGATATAATATGTTTCCAAGAAACTCACTTTGCAGCCCAGAAAACTCCAGTGTTCCAAAACAAGCTATTCCCCCATGTGTATTTGGCTAGTTTTGTATCTAAAAAGAGAGGTGTGGCTATAGCCATTAAGAATACGGTGCAATTTAAGTGCATAGAAACAATTTCAGATGTTCAGGGTCGCTATATTATTCTGATAGGTGATATTAATAATGTAAGATTTACCCTGATTAATGTGTATGCTCCCAACACCAAACAACTATCTTTTCTCAACAAGTTGAGGAAAAAAGTATCTAAAGTGCAACAAGGTCGAGTATTGTGGTGTGGTGATTTTAATGCAATTGCGGGGGGGGCACTGGATGTCTCTAGGCACGGTAGGCCACAGTCCAGCAGGGTGTCCTTGGGGAGGTTCCTTGCCCAATCTGAATTGTTTGATGTGTGGCGCTGCCAACACGCTTCAGAAGTAGATTTTACATTCTATTCAAACGTGCACCAGAGCTACTCTCGCATAGATCTGTTCTTAGCGGATAAGTTTACTCTACAGCAAGTCTCCAGGTCGGAGATCCACTGCATATCATGGTCAGACCATGCCCCAATTTCGATTGATGTAGTGGATCGTCGCCTGGAGACGAGAGCTAACAGATGGCGGAATGATATTTACACTATGTCGCAGCCCTGCCACAAACAGTTTATAGAAACTGAGCTTGCAGATTATTTTACCCGAAATGCCCCCTCTGTGTCAGATCCATTTATCTTGTGGAATTCCCACAAAGCCTTTATTAGGGGCTTACTTATACAGCTGTGCAGCAAACTCAAGAAACAAAGGACAGAGAGATTGAATGGCTTGTTAGATAAGATACAGCGCTTGGAAACTGAGAATAAGAGGCAGCCTTCTCGGTTACTAATAGAAACCTTGTTCACGACTAGGCAGGAATTGCGACTGTTATTGCTAGCTCAACACGACAAACAATACAGAGCTCTGAAGGCTCGAACATATAGGTACAGCAATAAGGCGGGTAAACTATTGGCAGGTCAGGTCAGAGACAGAACTATCCAGCAAAAATTGCCCTTTCTCATAGACCCTAGAACTAAAAAGAAACATACTAACCCCAAGGAAATTGCAGACATTTTCAGTGATTTTTATGAGTCACTGTATAACCTACATGCAGATGCTTCCACGCCTCAGCCCACAGAGTCCTCTATTTACAAATTTTTAGCCTCAATTGACCTACCCAAGGTTTCCACCGAGGATCTCACCTTATTGAATGCGCCCTTTATGGTACAAGAAATTTCCAAGGCTATCTCCTCCCTCCCGCGAAATAAAGCTCCAGGCCCTGATGGCTTTTCATCAGAATACTATCAACTGTTTGATAAGATTTTAGCTCCGCACTTATCGCAAGTGTTTGATGCGGCGACCAAGGCAGCATCATTCCCTCCAGAAATGCTTATAGCGACGATTATTACCCTACCTAAGCCAGGGAAGGAGCCCAATGCCCCGCAAAATTTTCGGCCCATTTCACTTCTCAATGTGGACGTGAAACTCCATGCCAAATTAATAGCAAACAGATTGAAAACAATTCTCCCTAAACTGATTAATTATGACCAGGTAGGGTTTGTTCTGGGTCGACACACAACAGACGCTACCAGGCGATTGATCAATTTGCTCTCCCTGACCGAACACAAAAAGGAGCCTTCTCTGCTTCTTTCGTTAGACGCAGAGAAGGCTTTTGATCGGATTCATTGGGGTTATCTAAAGGGGGTACTTACCAAATTCGGAATTAGTGGAGCGATTCGTGATGCAATTCTAGCCCTATACTCACACCCATCAGCGCATGTGTATACGGAGGGCCTGTATTCGAAACCCTTTAATATCACAAATGGGACTAGGCAGGGGTGCCCTCTTTCCCCTATTATTTTTGCCCTTGTAATGGAACCGCTAGCGGAAACATTGAGGAAGGATCGCCTTATTGAAGGCATCCAAGCAGGTGATAAGCAGTACAAAATTTCATTATTCGCAGATGACGTTATACTGTCCCTCTCTAATCCTACAATCTCGTTACCAGCAGCTCATTCAGTGTTAACAGAGTTTAGTAACGTCTCATATTATAAAATTAATACGTCCAAGTCACTCATTCTAGGTATGAACATTAAACCGTCGGTAGAACTATATCTTAAGCAAGCATTCCCTTATCCCTGGACCGATGTCTCCATAAAATATCTGGGGGTGAATCTCACGTTTCCTACAAACTTACTTTATAAAGAGAATTACGCACCTTTACTAAACATCTTCCAACAAGATATTAACAGACTACAAAAATTTCACATTTCCTGGTCAGGCCGTATAGCAGCATATAAGATGTTTGTACTTCCTAAACTGACTTATTATTTTCGAGCCTTACCCATCCCTTTACCGAAATCATTTTTCGTTCGACTACAAAAACAGTTGTCGAATTTTGTTTGGGAGGGGAAAAAATCTAGATGTTCCCGGCATATGCAACACAGACATAAATCCACAGGGGGTATGGGAATCCCGGTCTTAAAAGACTACTACACTGCATTTATATTAGATCAACTGAGGAGCTGGTTCGCGGAGGGGGAGGTTAAGCCATGGTGTAAGCTGGAGCGGCTTTGGCTGCGCGACACGTCTCCATACGCCCTTTTCATTGCAGCATGCATTGATAAACGTACGGAGATCCCTAACCACCCTACCATCCAGGCTTCAGTGGAGGCCTGGAAGGAAATAGCTACTAAAGGCAATGAATTCTACCCATCAAAATCTATTCCTATTCCCCTAGAAGTTACGAAATGGATAATACCACATATTAGATTAACAAACTGGCTCTCCCGTAAACTGGTAAATTGGTCGGACATAACCTCACAGGGCAAACTTATTCCCTTCCATGTTTTACAACAGACTTGCAATCTCCCCGACTCCGAATTTTTGACATACACACAACTAGCTTCATACTTCCATACGCTTAAAGTACTGAGTACTCCAGTTCTGGAAAAGTTCTGGCTCCGCCTACATTCAACCTCTCCAAGACCAAGGGGTATCTCGGTACTTTATAACGCCTTAGACGCCAAGGATGCTTTTACAAAATCTTCATATTCCATTAACTGGGAAAAGGAACTAGGCAAAGTCTTCACAGATCTTCAATGGAAAACGGCCATAAAAAACACCCATATGTACTCCAAATGTTCGAATTACGACGAATTAATGCAGAAAATTATGGTGCAGTGGTACTACACTCCGTATATTGTGGCTAAATTTTCTAAAAACTCCTCTAATCTATGTTGGCGGGGATGTGGGATAGTTTGGAGTTTAGTACATATGTTGTGGGCCTGCCCACATATACAACCCTTCTGGTTAGAGGTATTTTCAATGCTATCGAAAATCTTGGGTAGACAGGTAATTCCTAAGACAGAATTGGCCCTCCTACATATAGACCTGAATGCATTCCCACCCCAACTTAGATCCGTAACCATGCATATTCTACTAGCGGCCAAATCCCTGATACTGAACAACTGGAAAACACCAGATCCTCCATCCAGTACACATCTAGTGGCGAGAGTGAACACAGTGAGGGAATATGAAAAGATTCTGGCATATAAAGATGGGAATGCTGAGAAATTTAATGTCTCCTGGTCCCCGTGGACTGCGTTTACAGGGATGGTATAGTACAGCTGCAAGCTTTTATTCAGTTTTATAAATGGTACAGTAAAGCAATAAAACACTTTACTTGTAGGTCCTAGTTGTTAATATGATTTATAACTGGATTATACTTATTCACATGACCGATGGTCAAAATCAATGGAAGATGTAGTTACACTTGAGTATAGAAGGATTGACTGTTTAGTTTATGGATAATTGAGTGATGGAATATTCTGAATCTGAGATCGTGATCATTAATATACAAATTCTGTATGTATTATATGACGAACCGTGACTTAGGTGGTAAATTGGTTTATTTTCTTATGTTAATCTCATTTCAAGATGATGTAAAATATTTGTTTGAAGTGATGGATAACTTTATTTTTCAAAATCAATAAAAACGAGTTAAACAAAAAAATATCTGCATGTATGGTCAACTTATTGGCAGGGGTCGGCAACCTTTTCCACATTGAGAGCCAATTTACCAGCATTAGACAACTGGGGTGCCTGTGCACAATAGCATGGTGTAGGCATACAGTTTATTTTCAGTATTTGCGCTAATTATTGCACTGCTAATAGCAAGTTAAACTATAAATTATATAACATATGCACACACAAAACACATTTATATTTACTGGTAATGTATATTGAACAGTAAATTGGAATTACGGTTTCAGTGTGACCGCTGCTCCTGTCTGTTTCTAAGTTTAGGTTGTGCTATGTCTGACCAGCAGGATGCCAATTTCATCCATATGCATGGTTCTGAATTATCTGTTGTAAGTTGGCTTCAAGATGAACTTACTGTAACATTGTCCTCAGGTGTGAAAAATCTGTTCGCACATGGATGTGAATCTAAATGCAGAGACTGAGGCAAAGGCCATCTGGATTTGTCTGGTAAACTCACTACACAGCAGACTATTGTAAGGCTTACTGGCTTGCATCCTATTCTGATCAATGCACAGTTGCACAGTTTCACCCATAGCAGCACCTTTAATGTAATAAACCTAAAAGCAAATATTTATTTTATAGTAGCTTATCAATACTTAGATTGCTGCTTTAGTTCTAGTTTTAGTTCTTTTTTTAGACATTCGTTCTTTTATTTTCACCTAGGGATCAATAGAATATGTTTTCCAGCAAATATAGCAGTTCGAATTTTTGCGACAAACCATTTACCACTAAGAGGGGTGCTTACAATGATCAGATTGTATTTATTCATTTAAAACCTTTATCCAAACAGAGAACAAACTGTTGCTGTATTTGCTTGTGTAACTGCAATGTAAGCTGGTGTTTGCCTTCAATGTGTTAGTGCAGCCTTTCTCAACGTTTTCAACACAGAGGAACCCTTGAAATAGTTCTCCGGTCTCAGGGAACCCCTGCTAAAAATTAGAAATCTACAACACATGATACATTAGTGTGATGGTCAGTGGGAAGAATGGTCCTAATGCCGTGTACACACGACCGGACTTTCCGGCAGAAAAAGGTCAGATGGAAGCATTCCATCGGATATTCCGATCGTGTGTGGGCTTCATCTGATTTTGTTCTTCAAAAATTCAGACGGATCTAGAAATAGAACATGTTTCAAATCTGTCCAACGGACTCAATTTCTACAGAGAAAACCGTTTGTCTGTGTGCTGGTCCGATGAACCAAATACGACGCAAGGGCAGCTATTGGCTACTGACTATTGAACTTCCTTTTCTAGTCCCGTCGTACGTCATCACGTTCAAAACTAATGTACTTTGGACCGTTCGTGTGTGGGAAAGTCCGTTGGGTCGGAAGTCCGCAGGAACTCCGTCAGAACTCCGTCGGGAAGACCGTCGGACCTTTTATGCTGGAAAGTCCGGTCGTGTGTACGCGGCATTACACTTGTGGTCATGGCAAGAATTACCTCCTTACAGATAGTTAAAAAAAATCAATGATGTCAGTGGGAACTTATCTGAGAGGCTGAAATTGCCCAATACTGAATCCTTAGCAACCTCTGGAGGAACCCTGGTTGAGAATCACTGTGTTAGTGTATCCAGATATACTAGTATCCAGTACACTAGTATCCGAACACTCCACTATGCTTCTATCCAAAGGTGCCCCCTGTGCTCCTTCATCCAGAGTGGGGACACTGTAATACAGTAGGTGTGTTACTGGTCAGATCACCAGGTGAAATCAAAGGGGGGGGGAGTAAAACTAATACAGATACCACATCGTATTATTGTTAAGCTGCAATATATTAAATTATTGGTTTTCAGTTTAATTCTGCTTTAACCACTTCCCACCATGTTCAGGAACGTCCCTCAGAAGCAGGCGGATCACATGCACGTGTGCCTGCACAGCAGCGCGATCCCGATGCGCTTGTTTCGCCAGACAAGGCACATCTCTGATCAGCAGGAGGGCTCTGGGATTGGCCCTCCTGATCACCCGATGGCCGCGTCCAATCACAGCCGTCATGTGATATAAACAGAAAGTCTGTTGCTAGGCAATCGGCTCTCCTCTCCTCACACAGAAGTTGTCGGTGAGGAGAGGAGAGCGGATTGCTGCACCCGGCTGGTGATCAGTAGACATGTGCATTCCTTTTCGTCCAAATGCATTTTCGTCCGAATTTCAGCTATTTTCGTTTTAGTTTTGACAAACAATAACGAAAGCACAGAATCCGAAAAACGAAAGATCCGACATAAATAAATGCTTTATTTTAGTTTTAGTTGTTACAACAGTTCGATATAGAATAGGAGATTTGACGTGACTCTGACAATAACAATCTGTGTCTATACAACCTGTGGTCGAATGTGCCTAACCTTACCTCTATTAATCCAAGATTATATAGAGAAAATATTCGACAGAGAAAAAAGATTTGACAGAGAGAAAGGATTCTGCAAGTTACTGTCCTAAAAAGTGTTTGGGGACCCGGGTCCTGCCCCAGGGGACATGTATCAATGCAAAAAAAAGTTTTAAAAACGGCCGTTTTTTGGGGAGCAGTGATTTTAATAATGATTAAAGTGAAACAATAAAAGTGTAATATTCCTTTAAATTTTGTGTGTGTGGGGGGGGGGGGGTGTGTGTCTAACTGTCTATAGTATGCCTGTGAAGGGGCGCATGTTTCTGGTGCTTAGAACTGTCCCTGCACAAAGTGTCATTTATGCAGGAAAAAAAGTCCTTTAAAATCTCTCGCAGCTATTATGAATTGTCGACTCCGTAATACAGAGAACACTCATTGAAAGTCATTGATAAAAATAAATAAATAAATAAAAAAAAAAGCGTGGGAGTCCCCCAAATTCAATTACCAGGCCCTTCAGGTCTGGTATGCATATTAAGGGGAACCCTGCGTCAAATTTAAGATAAAATTTGACGTGGGTTTCCCCCTAAATATCCATACCAGACCCTTTATCTGAGCACGCAACCTGGCAGGCCTCAGGAAAAGAGGGGGGACGAGAAAGCGGCCCCCTCCCTCCTGAACCGTACCAGGCCACATGCCCTCAACATTGGGAGGATGCTTTGGGGTCTGTGACCCCTCAAAGCACCTTGTCCCCATGTTGATGTGGAGAAGGGCCTCATCCCCACAACCGTGGCCGGTGGTTGTGGGGGTCTGCGGGTGGGGGGCTTATCAGAATCTGGAAGCCCCCTTTAACAAGAGGACCCCCAGATCCCGCCCCCCCTGTTTGAAATGGTAAGGGGGTACAAAAGTACCCCTACCATTTCACAAAGAAAGTGTAAAAAATAGTTAAATAAGACAAACACACTTTTGAAAAATTCCTTTATTAAAAAAAAAAAAAAAAAAAGATTCCAGCGGTGGTAATCCACTCTTGCTATCCAGCAACAGATCTCCGGGGTCCAGCGATGGATGATCTGATGCAGCGCAGCGAATCCATCCATCTTCTGTCTCCACGGAGGAGGATTCCGGCGGCCTGACGTTATATGCGGAGGGCCCCCGCCCCCCTCTGATGTAACACAGGCAGGTTTCCGCTACATCAGAGGGGGCGGGGTTACTCATACGTCACGGGGAAACACGGGTTTTCCCTTGCGTCAGAGGGGGACGGGGTCAGGTGACGGGTGGCCCTGCCCTCCGCATATAACAAACGTCAGGCCGCCGGGATCCCACAGAGTCTCCTCAGTGGAGACAGAAGATGGATGGATTCGCTGCGCTGATTCAGTTCAGCCATCGCTGGACCCTGGAGAGATGATCATCCGTCGCTGGATAGCAAGAGTGGATTACCACCGCTGGAATCTTTTTTTTTTTTTTTTCCTGCGGCTTGCCAGGTTGCGTGCTCGGATAAAGGGTCTGGTGTGGATTTTTAGGGGGACCCCCACGTCAATTTTTTTAAAAAAAAATTTAAATTTGACGCGGGGTTCCCCTTTATATCCATACCAGACCTAAAGGGTCTGGTATGGATATTTAGGGGGAACCCCACGTCAATTTTTTTTAAAAAATTTGACGCGGGGTTCCCCTTAATATCCATACCAGACCTGAAGGGCCTGGTAATTGAATTTGGGGGACCCCCACGCTTTTTTTTTTTTTATCAATGACTTTCAATGAGTGTTCTCTGTATTACGGAGCTGACAATTCATAATAGCTGCGAGTGATTTTAAAGGACTTTTTTTTCCTGCATAAATGACACTTTGTGCAGGGACAGTTCTAAGCACCAGAAACATGCGCCCCTTCACAGGCATACTATAGACACCCCCCTGTACAAAATTTAAAGGAATATTACACTTTTATTGTTTCACTTTAATCATTATTAAAATCACTGCTCCCAAAAAAACGTCCGTTTTTAAAACTTTTTTTTGCATTGATCCATGTCCCCTGGGGCAGGACCCGGGTCCCCAAACACTTTTTAGGACAGTAACTTGCATATTAGCCTTTAAAATTAGTACTTTAGATTTTGAACGTTGGAGTCCCATAGACTTTAATAGGGTTCTAAAGTTCACACGAAGTATGCTATATACTAGCTCCGTCGAATCTTCTTTATGCAATTTTTGAACGAAAAACGAAATAAATAAAAACGAATTTCGGGAGTAACTAAATAAATTAATTTTTCGGACGAAAACGAAATTCCGAAACGAAATATTTTACTCTGCACATGTCTAGCGATCAGTGAGTATGAGCTGTTTTTTTACAGCTTTTTACACACTGATCACCAGTGTAAAAAACACATGTAAAACATGTACACAATGTAAAACACACATGTCCCCACACACATATACATAGTAAAAACCCCTGTCCCCCACAGATTTAACAGTAAAATCACATGTCCCAATGATTATCTGCGCACATCTGTACATAATCATCTGCGTACATATGTCCGTGATCACACAAAACAATTGTTATACACTTAACGGGATTTTTTTTACCAAAGAAATGTAGCAGAATACATTTTGTCCTAAATGTATGACACAATTCGATTTTATTGGATTTCTTTTAAAATAGAAAGAAGAAAATATTGTTTTTTTTTCCAAATTTCCACATTTTTTTTCCGCTTATATCACAAAAAATAAACAACGGAGTCGTGAATAAATACCACCAAAAGAAAGCTCTATTTGTGTGAACAAAATGATAAACATTTCAATTGGGTACAGAGTAGCATGACCGCGCAATTGTCATTGAAAATGTGACAGTGCTGAAAGCTGAAAATTGGTCTGGGAAGGAAGGGGGTGAAAGTGCTCGGTATAGATGTGGTTAACTACTTCCGCTCTGGAAGGTTCATCCCTCTTCCTGACCAGCCCATTTTTTGCAATACGGAACTGTGTTACTATAACTGACAATTGCATGGCCATGCGACTCTGTACCCAAACAAAATAAAAAAATCCCTACAAATAGAGCTTTCTTTTGGTGGTATCTGCAGTTCTTATTTTTTGCACTAGAAACAAAAGAACCACCAACAATTTAAAAAAAAAAACCAACAAAAAAAAAACAATATTTTTTTACTTTTCTCTAAAACATATCCAATAAAAAAAATTAAAAAATGCAATTTCTTTATCAGTTTAGGTCAATATGTATTCTGCTACATATTTTTGGTAAAAAAAAAAAGTCCCAATATGTGAATATTGATTGGTGTGCGCAAAAGTTACAGCGTCAAACTATGGGTTATTTAACTGCCACTTTTGACACTTTGTTGGCGACCAGTGACACTAATATGGGGATCAGTGCTAAAAATATGCACTTTCACTGTACTATCTGGCAGGGAAGGGGTTAACATCAGGAGCAATCAAAGGGTTAAATGTGTTCCTTAGGGAGTGCTTACTAACTGTGGGGGAGGTACTTTTACTACTTGCAGACATGATCCATGTCTTTTGTACGCACAGAATAACAGTCTGCCTTGTTTACATAGGCAGACTGTCATTCTGCCTGTGTACAGAACAATCGACGTGTATAAAATCACAGCCGGAGCAAGCCACCAGCACGCCCAAAGCCCAGAAGTGCAGAATAACACACACACACACATATATATATATATATATATATATATATATATATATATATATATATACAGTGGTGTGAAAAAGTGTTTGCCCCTTCCTCATTTCCTGTTCCTTTGCATGTTTGTCACACTTAAGTGTTTCGGAACATCAAACCAATTTAAACAATAGTCAAGGACAACACAAGTAAACACAAAATGCAATTTGTAAATGAAGGTGTTTATTATTAAGGCTAGGTTCACACTATTGCGATGCGGGAACGCCGCGAATCCGCGGCGTTTTCCCGCATCGCATACCTCCCGCCGGCAGTTCACACTGCCCTATGCGGACGGCTGGGGGTGTCAATGTTATGTTAATGACACCCCCAGATCCGTCGGCATATCGCAGTGCGATCTGCCGACTCGCACAGGAATCGGATCGCATGGTGTGAACCCCCATGCGATCCGATTCCGTTGCGGACCCAAAAAAGGGTCCTGTGCGAGTTTGCTGCGGGACAGCTGCGAGTTCAGCCATACTATCTGTATGGCTGAACTCGCAGTGCTACGGAGATCGGATGTGATTTGCTGTGCGAATCACATCCGGATCTCCCCCCGCAGCAGTGTGAACCCAGCCTAAAGGTGAAAAAAAATCCAAACCATCATGGCCCTGTGTGAAAAAGTGATTGCCCCCCT
Organism: Lithobates pipiens; assembly: GCF_037356315.1. Taxonomy (NCBI): domain Eukaryota; kingdom Metazoa; phylum Chordata; class Amphibia; order Anura; family Ranidae; genus Lithobates; species Lithobates pipiens. The sequence goes on from NW_027507785.1 coordinate 298,709,416, forward strand.
TGTTAAAACATACTATAACTGTGGTTGTCCACACCTGAGTTCAATTTCTCTAGCCACACCCAGGCCTGATTATTGCCACACCTGTTCACAATCAAGGCATCACTTAAATAGGAGCTGCTTGACACAGTAAGGTCCACCAGAAGATCCTTAAAAGCTACACATCATGCCGAGACCCAAAGAAATTCAGGAACAATTGAGAAAGAAAGTAATTGAGATCTATCAGTCTGGAAAGGGTTATAAAGCCATTTCCAAAGCTTTGGGAATCCAGCGAACCACAGTGAGAGCCATTATCCACAAATGGCGAAGACATGGAACAGTGGTGAACCTTCCCAGGAGTGGCCGGCCGCCCAAAATTACCCCAAGAGCGCAGCGGCGACTCATCCAAGAGGTCACAAAAGACCCCACAACAACGTCCAAGGAACTGCAGGCCTCACTTGCCTCAGTTAAGGTCAGCGTTCATGCCTCCACCATCAGGAAAAGACTGGGCAAAAATGGCCTGCATGGCAGAGTTCCAAGGAAAAAACCACTGCTGAGCAAAAAGAACATCAAAGCTCGTCTCAATTTCTCCACAACACATCTTGATGATCCCCAAGACTTTTGGGACAAAATTCTGTGGACCGATGAGACAAAAGTGGAACTCTTTGGAAGGTGTGTGTCCAAGTATATCTGGCGTAGAAGGAACACTGCATTTCATAAAAAGAACATTATACCAACAGTAAAATATGGTGGTGGTAGTGTGATGGTCTGGGGCTGTTTTGCTGCTTCAGGACCTGGAAGACTTGCCGTGATAAAAGGAACTATGAATTCTGCTGTCTACCAAGAGATCCTGAAGGAGAATGTCTGGCCATCTGTTTGTGTACTCAAGCTGAAACGAACTTGGGTTCTGCAGCAGGACAATGATCCTAAACACACCAGCAAGTCCACCACCGAATGGCTGAAGAAAAACAAAATGAAGACTTTGGAGTGGCCTAGCCAAAGTCCTGACCTGAATCCTATTGAGATGTTGTGGTATGACCTTAAAAAGGCCGTTCATGCTCGAAAACCCTCTAATGTAACTGAATTAGGACAATTCTGCAAAGATGAGTGGGCCAAAATTCCTCCAGGACGCTGTAAAAGCCTCATTGCACGTTATCGCAAACGCTTGGTTGCAGTTGTTGCTGCTAAGGGTGGCCCAACCAGTTATTAGGTTTAGGGGGCAATCACTTTTTCACACAGGGCCATGATGGTTTGGATTTTTTTTCACCTTTAATAATAAACACCTTCATTTACAAATTGCATTTTGTGTTTACTTGTGTTGTCCTTGACTATTGTTTAAATTGGTTTGATGTTCCGAAACAGGAAATGAGGAAGGGGGCAAACACTTTTTCACACCACTGTAGATATGGAAATCTGGGGAGGTCGGGAAGTGGTTAAAGCTAGTATGTCTACCAGTGCTTGGATGCCCCCAGGATTTAAGACGAGGAGATCTACTCACCAAACTAAGATACTTCCCAGGAACTCAAGAAAGGAGAGTAACATACCATGTCAAATGGAAAATGCACAAAAGACCCAAGACTGGTACACAATGCAGGCACCCAGGACTAGTGACTGGCATGCAGGTACCTGGGCTGGCTTGCAGCAAGCAGAGACACAGCCTGTATTCAAGCAAGGATCTTCACAACAGTAATCCGTTATCCATGCAGAGGTCAGGGCAGGCAGAAATAAGAGAGTATTCTGTTATCCAAACCTGGGACAAGGAGAGCAGCACCCAGAGAGAGCAGATCATTATCCAAGTGAGGGTCAGAGCAGGCTGCAACCAGAAAGTCAGGGCAGTGAGAGTCAATTGTTATCCAAACAAGAGTCGCGTTAAATGGAAACTAGACAATGATTTATTATCCAAGCAAGGGGTCAGCAACAGGAACATCCATGAAAAAATGCATCTAGGCAAGGCACAGGTACAAAACTCAAAAGCAGAAATAAAATGTCCAAACCCTGCCGCCCAATCAGGGCTGCGGGAAGGGACAGACAGTAGCGCGTAGCGCCTGGAAAATGCCCGCAGTGTGAAAGGGGTCTAAGTCAGTGATCACTGTGAATTCAATTACAGTTCTGATTTGCACATGAATATTGTCTCCTGATTACACACCATCTATTGGATCAGCTATTCTGCTTTACCAATCAATATACTTGGCATGTAATTAAACACCTGAGAGTTAGTGGAGATTAACTGGATTGCCACACAGCAACACTGGACTACTTTCACTTCCCTCCCCACTTCAGGGAATTGTTTGCTGAAGCTGTTAAAGTAGTTGTAAACCCTTACACAGCACTTTTACTTACAAGTAAGGCTACACTAAGGCTTACCTGTAGGTACTGGAAATCAGGGGTGGACTGATCATTCGGCCACTCGGGCACTGCCCAAGGGCCCCATGCCACTAAGGGGCCCCATCAGAGTTGCCAGCCTCAATAAAACCAGGCACAGTATGTAAAAATCTGTGTTTATTTAAAAATCCCAAGATCATAGCTGCCCCGCCTCTCCAGTACCTTTTCAGTGTGTGTATGTGTATTCTGTGTGTGTATACTGTGTGTCTGTGTGTGTATACTGTATGTGTGTGTGTGTGTGTACTGTGTGGCCCCATAATCTATTGCCTGGGGGCCCCAAAATCTCCTATTGCCTTGGGGCCCCCCATAATCTCCTATTACCCAGGGACCTCGTTAATCTTCTCCTATTACCCGGGGGCCCCATAATCTCCTATTGCCAGGGCCCCCCCATAATCTCTTATTACCCAGGGGTCCCATAATCTTCTCCTATTGCCCGGGGGCTCCATAATCTCCTATTGCTGGGGACCCCATGAGTTGTCAGTCCGCCCCTGCTGGAAATATCTCTGAAACCTGTATGGTTTAGAAGATATTAACCATATACACTTGTGCCAATGTCATCAGCGCATGCGCACTAAAGAAAGGGCGCGATCGTGCCGTTTCTTTAGTGCCTGTGCTGTGAACGTCAGCTCCCGTGTGCATGCGTGGGAGTGATGTCATGCGACTCCATCCAGTATCGGAGCCGGAGTCCGCGGCCCCAGAAGGAAGAGGGGTGAAGATGGACGCGGGCACCAGCGGGGACTTCAGGGAAATCGCAGGCTTCGTTTACAGGTAAGTGACACATAATGGACTAGAATGCGATGCATACTAGCCCATTATGCTTTTACTTTGTAAGGAAGAAAGAGGAAGAAAAACCAATCAGGGGCATCAACATCAGGGGCATGAATGTTTAAATCATAAAGGTGCTCGTTATTTTGCTACCTATAATATCCTTTGTAAGACAACCTTTTTGGGGTTAAATTCAGTTTTTTTCATTCCACATTCATCTCATTGAGTAAACTATTCCTGATTTAACTAATTCTGATGTATTTCCTTATTGCTGCTGTTTAAAGGAAAAATATTTGAACCCAGGTGGTGGTCAGAGGTGGCAGAAGACTCACAGGGTCAGGGCAACCAGAGGGGTATTGATTTATCTTGCGACCCTCAAGAGGGCAGCGCTACACAGCAAATCCGTAAAATAATAAATCCAATCCTTTTTTTTTTTTTTGGGCATTTTTTTTCCAACCCTTTTCCAACAAGAAAAATAAAATAAAATAACATACTTCTAACTTGTGAAAGAGATTGTTTCGATTACTTAGCTCTTTAAAAGCGGTTTCCTAGGTAACTGCTCCTTCTCACTTTGAATTGTTTTTCCTTATTCACTTGCTCTATGTATTGTTGACTCTCGTGAAGCCATGATAAATTAGAGCTCAACGTTAATTAAAGGAAGATGTAGAAAGATCTCTTTTTTCCCTACAGCTGCTTTACAGATATGAACTTTCTTGTTGTCGGAGTATCTTAAGAAAAATGTGTAGTGATATAACAAGCCTGCTTGTGGCTTTTATGTAGCTATAGAATATGATGCAAAATATTACATTAAATTGCTTGCTAATATTCTAGACAGCGACATTCTCATCTATTGAGCTGGTTGAGCTTTTTTTTCAGCATGTTTATAGTAGATATTGGAAACTACTGACTACGGCTTGAAAGATCATTGCTGCCATTAAATAAACCTGGCATTAGAGAAACACAAAATTGAGTATGCCACTGCTCACCTCCTTCTTCTGAAAATGCTTGTTGCTTGGCTGTCAAGCTGACCTTCTTTCCTTAATACTGTGAGACTCTAATACACACGACCGGACTTTTCGACGGACTAGGTCTGGCGGTCTTCCCGATGGACTTTCCAAATGAACGGACTTGGCCACACACAATCACACCAGTCCGACGGATTCGAACGTGATGACGCACAACCGGACTAGAATAAGGAAGGTTATAGCCAGTAGTCAAAAGCTGCCCTAGCATCGGTTTTCGTCTGTCGGACTAGCATACAGACAAATGGATTTTTCGACCGCACTCGAGTCCGTCAGAAAAATTTGTTCTATTTCTAAAGTCCGTCAGATTTTTGGACAGCAAAGGTCCGATGGAGCCCACACACGATCGAATTGTCCAACGGATTAGTTCCGTCGGACCTTTGCTGTGGAAAAGTCAGCTTGTGTGTATACGCGGCAAAACTTGGAACAAGTGTGCAGATATAGACTGTCCTCCAATTTGTGAATCTGCATATATATATATATAAATATATAAATAGAAATACCAAACATTATGGTGCCTTTGCGGGAAATTCGAGCACCCACGGAACACATCATAATGAACGGCGAGACCATGAATGCACTGCAGTGCATTGACAGCTGCTGATTGGCCAAAGCATGCACCTTACCTGCATGCTTTGGCCAATCACAGTGCACTCTGCTGTGAGAGCCCTGATTGGCCAACAGCCTTTGGTCAATCATGGCTCAGGTGGCTGAGTCCGTGCCCCACACTATGTAAGGCTGCTTACACGACAGCCGTACATAGTTTTATGAATGAGAGCAGCAAAATGACATTTGTAAAGGAAAAAAATGTCATTCAAAACTACTCGCGGCTGTAAGGTGCTGTCGGATCCTGGCAATGTAGATGAGGCCCTTTGGGTCTGGTATGGATATTAAGGGGAACCCCACACTCCAATGAAAAAAGGAAATTGTGTGGGAATCCACACAAAATCCATACTAGGCCCTTCAGGTCGTCTGATGCTGTAATTGTAGATGAATGCACATCGTGGGACAGTTTTTTTTTTTTTAAATAAAGAACTTGTCCCAAATTGTCTCTTGTCATTTTTAACATTTTAACACTTTTTTTGTTGAATGTGTAGGGGTGCAATGTACCCCATACCCATTCACATAGGTTGGGGCCTGGATCTGGGGGTCCCCTTGTTAAAGGGGGCTTCCAGATTCCGATAAGCCCCCCCGCCCGCAGACTCCCACAACCACCAGGAAAGGGTTGTGGGTATGAGGCCCTTGTCCCCATCAACATGGGGATAAAGTACTTTGGGGGGGACCCAAAGCATCCTCCCCATGTTAAGGGCATGTGGTCTGGTAGGGTTCAGGTGGGGGCGGTCTTTCGTCCCCCCCTCTTTTCCTGCGGCCCTTTAGGTTCTGTGCTCGGATAAGGGTCTGGTATGTATTTTTTTTGTGCAGAATTCGCCTTAATATCCATACCAGACCTGAAGGGCCTGGTATGGATTTTGGGGGTGGGGGGGGGGGCTCATGCAATTTTTTTTTATTTGGGTGCGTTTTTTTCAATGATTTTCATATATATTGCCAGGACCCAACGATATATTACAGCATTCCTTTAGAAATGTCATTTTGTTGTAGTATTGTTATAAACATGGGAAAAATGCGCTATTTTACAGGCATAACAAGGACAACCCCCAGGCATGATATTTAAAGGAATATTTCATTTTTATGCATTGAGACATGTCCCCTGAGGCAGGACCCAGGTCTCCAAACAGTTTTTATAACAATAACTTGCATATAAGCCTTTAAAATTAGCACTTTTGATTTTTAATGTTTGTGTCCCATAGACTTTAACGGTGTTCACATGCTCGTACAAATTTTTTGCCTGTTTGCAAGTTCTGGGGGGGGGGGGGGGGGGGGGATGTTCGGCCCATCCCTATTAAACAACACTTTTTACAAATTTTAACCACTTGCTGACCGCCTTATAACTGTTTTATAGCCCTATCACACTGGGGGCGCCGTGCCTTTTGCGGTAAAGTGTCGTTCGTTTTAGCTGCGATTTACCGGTGTTTAAGCGGCTCTTTTGTGCAGCTTTTTGGCCGCTAGCGGGGCACTTTTAACCCCAATAAAGAGGTGTTAATAACTCCTGTGTTGCTGTGCTGCCTAAGCACTTTTCAGGCCCTTTGGAAGCACTGCCCATTCATTGCAATGGGTAGGGCAGGTTGGGAGCGCTCTCAAACCTCCCCAAAGTTGCTGCTTGAAGGACTTTTTCTAACGTCCCGCAAGCGCACCACCCGGGTGTGAAAGCACCAATTGCAATGAATGGGAGGCAGTTTTCAGGCGCTTTACAGGTGCTATTTCTAGTGCTAAAATGCCTGAAAACTGCCTCTGTGAAAGGAGTCAAACTACTACAAGGCGGCGGCTGTGTGCCAGACCACATGTATATAAGTGATCCTGCACTCCCGCCTTCAGGGGGCATGCCTACCCCTTCTGCTGTGATTATTCACAGCAGAAGCCAATTTGCACTTGATGCCCGCATGAACCCACTGATTGTCATGCAGGGACTCAAACAATGTAAACAAGGAAGAGGGAAGGAGGGACTAAAAGCCATCTCTTCCCCTAGTAAAAGAAGCACACATAGTAAACACAAACACTGGCTAAGCACACAGTTAACGCTTTGATCGCCCTAGATGTTTATCCCCTTCCCAGCCAGTGTCATTAGTACAGTGACAGTGCATATTTTTAGCACTAATCACTGTATTAGTGTCAATGGCTCCTACAAAGTGTCAGTTAGTTTCCGAATTGTCTGCTGTAATATCGCAGTCCCTCTATAAGTCACTGCTTGCCGTTGCTTGCTAGTATGAAAAAAAAAAATCAATAAAAATTCCAGTATATATCACCATATTTTGTTGACGCTATAGCGGTTGCGTAACCAATCAATATACGCTGATTGGGATTTTTTTACCAAAAACATGTAACAGAACACATATTGGCGTAAATTTATACAGAAATGTGATTGTTTTTAAAAAACGTATTGAATATATTTTATAGCAGAAGGTAAAAAAATATATAGTTTTTTTGTCTGTCTTTATAGCAAAAAAATAAAGACTGCGGAGGCTATCAAATAGCACCAAAAGAAAGCTTTATTTGTGGGAAAAAAAAGACATAAATGTTATTTGGATACAGTGTTGCATGACGCGCAATTGTCAGTTAAAGTAAGCACAGTGCCGTTTAGCAAAGAGTGGCCTGGTCATGAAGGGGGGTAAATCTTCCAGAACAGGCTTATACTTAAATGCTCTGAGCAATTGAATTGCACAGAGCAGCTCCGATACTCCTTTGTCCCCCACTGGCGCTCCTGGCTCCTCCTTTTCTTGGTGTGCCACCAATAAGATGCTCTTTTCTATAGTGGCACACCTGCGGGTTTGCTGACATCTATAGACACAGGCAGTGCGGCTTGGTCCTGCCTCCGGCTTTCTTGTCACAGGATTTGACTGATAGCAGTGAGAAGAGAGACAGTCGCTACAGATGGGCACAGTGCTGGATTGAGTGAGGGCTCAGGTAAGTATAAAGGTGGCGAGGGGGCATACTGCTACCTAAAAAAAATTTACTTTAATGCAGGAATAATCTATTCTGACTTTTATCCGACAGACTTGTGTACACTTGATCAGAAAGTCCAACAACACACATTTGTTGGCGATAACAGTTGTCCGATGGAGCGTACACACAGTCGGATTGTCCGCCAACAGCCTGACATCCAACATTTCCTGTGGGAAAGTCCGATAGTGAGTACGAGGCTTTAGCGTCAGCCATAACATCTCCACCTAAAGCCCCATACACACTATCAGATTTTCCTTCAGATTTACCAAAACCATATAATATGAGGACAAACCTTAGGAGTTTCAATGTGTATGCAATCAGGCAGGCCCTTCTACTACATGTTTTTTGGTAAATCTGAAGGGAAAACTCAGCAGATAATCTGATAGTGTGTATGGGGCTTAAGAAATACCTAAAAGATAAGAAATATAGCATTTTTATTTTTTATTTAATTAGGCATGTTGTGTGAATTGGGGACAAATAACAAATGTTTATTTGGGGTTTCTCAAAAATGACTTTGAAAATTGGAAAGGGATGACAACCTCTGACTTTTACAATTACTCAAACTATTGGAGATCTGTGTAGTGAACACGCTGAACTTGTACTGGTGAAGGTATCTTTATTTATTGGAAAAAAAGTATTTCCATAAAAGTGATTGTCCACGTCTTCTTCTTGGGTCACCCCTACTTTGGCAATAGCACCCAATATCTTTGTGCACAAGCACTGGAGCTGGCAGTAAAACAATAAATACATCAGAATACTTGATGCCACAGATATATTCATTACTTAAGCTGAACATTTGTTCAGAGTACAGTATCGTTATCTTTAATACGTATCTATGACAGGTACACTTAAGGATAAGTACAGTTTATATAGTTTGCAAAACTGAAAAAGACAGCTTATATAATGACATTTTCACAGTAGACTAGTCTCTCTTTTTTTCTAAGTGATTTCTTTGTGCTGGCATTGGACTTATAACAATATCATATCAAAAGGAGCACTTTACATTGTCCTTTAGAAGGATTTTATTTTTAAATGCTAATTTCGTAAATAAAAATAATAGCGTGCTTTAATAAGGACGGAGCTGCCATTTTCGACCTGCGGGATCCATCCAATGTACTTATTGAAAGAAAGAAAAAGAAACAGAGCACAAAGAGAAAGTCATTCACTTGTTCTTGTTAGGATTAAATGTCCGAGGGACGCAGTAATTATTCACAGTGTTAACAAAAAAAAAAAAAGCATCAAAGCTAGAAGCGTATGTACAGAAAATCGCTTTTAAAAGAAAACTCTAGTTTTGCTGAGAGAAATGAAAACTCTAGGTTGACTCTATGCAAAAGGACGGTAGAAAACGTATATATTTTCCTTAGCCTAACCAATAATCCTGTGCACTCCTGGTCTTTTCTAAGCCCTTTTACACACGGTCGGACATTCCGACAACCAAATCCGTCGGATTTTGTCCAACGGATTTTGTCCGAAACTGTTGCATACACACAGGCGGACAAAGTTGTCAGAAAATCCGATCGTACTTAACGTGATGATGTTATTTCGTTATGATGGGACTACGTTCAGGCTAGTAGCCAATAGCTTTGGTCTAGGAATCTGAGCATGCGTGGCACTTTGTCTGATGGGAATTCTCTACACATGATCAGACAAAGTCCGATCGGATCATATTGTCAGAAAAGTTTATAGCCCAGCTGGAAAACTTGGTCCGTCGGATACTCAGACGGAAACAGTTCGATGGAGCCCACACACTGTCGGATTATCCGACAACACGGTCCTATCGGACATTGTCCATCGGAATGTCTGACCGTGTGTACAAGGGCTAAGTCTGACCCAAATCCTAAAGCTGACTCTAGCCTATAAATAGAGTTGGGCAAACAGTTCAAGCTGAGCAAAAGATACAGAAGATATTGGCTACTGGCTATTGAACTTCCTTTTTCTAGTCCCGTCGTACGTGCAGTATGTCACCGCGTTCTTGACGATCAGACTTTGATGTAATCGTGTGTATGCAAGACAGTTTCAGCAGGATTCCATCGGAACTCCATCGGAAAAACCTTCAGAGTTTATTCTGAAGGGAAAACCGCTCATGTGTACAGGGCATGAAGGTTTTTCAGACGGAATTCCAACAGATTTCCGCTAAAACTGTCTTGCGTACACACACGATCACACTAAATTCTGACCGTCAAGAATGCAGTGACTTACAACACGTACAGCGGGACTAGAAAAAAGGAAGTTCAATAGCCAGTAGTAGGGATGAGCCGAACACCTCCCTGTTCGGTTCGCATCCAGAACATGCGAACAGGCAAAAAATTAATTTGAACACGTGAACACCGTTAAAGTCTATGGGACACGAACATGAATAATCAAAAGTGCTAATTTTAAAGGCTTATATGCAAGTTATTGTCATAGAAAGTGTTTGGGGACCCGGGTCCTGCCCCAGGGGACATGTATCAATGCAAAAAAACTGTTTTAAAAACGGCAGTTTTTTCAGGAGCAGTGATTTTAATAATGCTCAAAGTGAAACAATAAAAGTGTAATACTCCAATTTTGGTTCAGGGTTCCCCTGTGGGGAAATTCCATGTCATTTTTATCAATGAACTTTTATCTGTATTGTCGGACCGACAATTCATTATAGCCGCGAGTAGTTTTAAATGACTTTTTTTCCTTTAAAAATTTCATTTTGCTGTCAGACTATTCAAAACATGGGAAACATTCGCCCCTTTACAGGCATACTATAGACCCCCCCCAGGTATGAAATTGAAAGAAATATTACACTTTTATTGTTTCGCTTTAAGCATTATTAAAATCACTGCTCTCAGAAAAACGTTTTTAAAACTTTTTTGCATTGATACATGTCACCTGGGGAAGGACCCAAGTCCCTAAACACTTTTTATGACAATACCATGCAAATAAGCCTTTAACATTAGCACTTTTGATTTCTGCCATAGACTTTTTAAGGGTGTTACGCAGCTTTCGAATTTGCCACGAACACCCAAAATTGTTCGCTGTTCATGTTCGACCCAAACATAAAGGCCATCCCTAACCAGCAGCCAATAGCTTCCGTCTCGTACTTGCTTCAGAGCATGTGTTGTTTTTGGTACATCGAAACAGCATACAGGCGATCGATTTTCCCGACAGGAATTGGTTCCATCAGAAAAATTTGGAACAGTTCTCTTTCTAGATCCGTCAGAATTTTCGGCGTAAAAAGTCCGATGGGGCATACAGACAATAGATATATACGATGAAAAGCTCCCGTCTGACTTTTTCTATCGGACATTCTGCTCATGTGTACACGGCATAACTCTTCTACTTCTTCTTTTTCATTGTATGTAAACAATGGATTCCAACCAGATGCCATGTACCATCATTGAGCTCTTGGTGAAGTAGAGGGGCAGGCTATCTGACATTTACAGAGAGCTACAGAATGTTAGGGAGATGACACATTGACAAGAGAAATGTGCACGGATTATGAAGAAGTTTAAAGTGTAAGTTCACCTTTACAGAAAGATCTGTAAGGTGAACTTGCATAGCAATCACCATACTGTATATTATGCAATTGGCATCCCGTTGGCTCTGTTGTGTATGTTTTTTTTTTAAAGACAAGAAAGCCTTTTGTAAATAAAAAAGTCTCAAAATGCAAGGCCAGTAAAAGAAGAATGTCTACCTATCCCATCACCCAATCCTCCCATTTTTCTTCTGTTCAAGAGCTATGGCCACCAAACAATCTCCACATTCAACACTTATGACAGTGTCAGATGATTGTATCCTCCCACCTGGAGCTGTGGTTTCTTGCTCTGATCCTAACATAATGTGTCATGTAGTGCCAAAGATGCCAGCAGGGGACCAAGAATCCAACACATTAAACTGACTATTATGTAGCAATAAAGATCCTCTAATGGACTCTGGAGTTGCCAAATACATTTGTTTTTGAGTGCTATATGCAATGGACATGAGGGTAATGCTCCTACTTTAAGCTCCAGTGTTAAAGGTATTAGCAAATTTAAATACACTAACACATTAAAGCAAAACTCCAACTCACACTTTATTATTATTTACAGCGACAGATTTTTTTCCCTTTGAGATAAAGGTGTTACATGAATAAATATAAGCTGATAATTTTATTCACTTCTGCCTGTGGTAAATGGTTTGCCTTATCCGTGTAAATTGTTACATCCTGCTGGAGAGCCATCACAGCTAAGACATGATAAGCTGCAATATAATAAATGTTTGCTTTTTAGTTTAACCGCTTGCCGACCAGCCGCCGCAGTTGTACTGCGGCAGAATGGCACGGGCAGGTGAATCATTGTCCTGTTACGTCGCTCCTTCTGGTGGCCACTAGGAGCAAGCGCACGCCCGCAGCTCGCCCCCGGGGGCCGATGCAAGTTTCCAGCGGTCTTGATGACCACCAGGCTACTGTGATCTCTCGTAACGTGTTGAGAACCGGGATCTCTGTGTGTAAACACTGAGATCCCGGTTCTGAGGGAAGTGACAGATGGTCTGTTCATACAAAGTATGAACAGCGATCTGTCATCTCCCCTAGTCAGTCCACTTCTCCCTTCAGTTAGAACACCTCCCAGGGAACACAATTAACCTCTTGATCGCCCCCTTGTGTTAACCCCTTCACTGCCAGTGACATTTTTACAGTAATCAATGCATTTTTATAGCACCGGTCGCTGTATTAATGCCAGTGGTCCCAAAAATGTGTCAAAATTGTCCGATTTGTCCATCATAACGTCGCAATCATGATAAAAATTGTAGATCACCGCCCTTACTAGTAAAAAAAAATAATAATAATAAAAATGCTATAAATCTATCCCCTATTTTGTAGATGCAGTGCCGAATTGCAAAAAGTGCTCTGGTCAGGAAGAGGGTAGAATCTTCCGGGGCTAAAGCGGTTAAAAACGCTTAAATTAAAAGGCAGCTGTGGCCATTAAAATCCATGTTGTGCACTCTGTGTGTTTATTGGGAACTTCAACAAGGGAACGGAACAAATCCATCAGTCATGGTTTTTGCCAAACGTTTTGATTTTTTTTTTTGAAAGTTAAAAGTTTATAAACTGAAGCTTCATATCAATTCACCATTATTTATATAGTTATTTTACAAATAAACATCCAATACATAATACAGTACAAAGTATTAAATATATATCACTGTACATTTCCTTTAAAGGTTTAAACCAAATGCTGTATATTTTCCATCACTCGGCTGGAGAAATTGCCAAATCAGCAGACCTTTTATCAGTTTCAAAAGTTGGACCTGTCCTAAAATATATGATGTGTTTTATGGAATCCAGACATACTACGCATGTGAAAGTGCTAGAGCAGAGCTAAATCTTGCACCTTCCCAAACGTGAAGTTTTGAGTTACAGAATGAAAAGATGGTTCAGTAAAAAGAGTTTTATTTGTTGCTCCTGATACTATTTCACCGAGCAGTGATTTCACACCAGACGGATGGCTGAACAACTCTGCTTCTATGAAACCCGGGAAAGGTTTATACAGATCTTCACACAGTGCAGGTGGGGACTTGTATACTGTCTTGCTGGAAGACATAATAACTAATGACCCCACAAAATTCAGTGTATATTGAAATAGCAGAGTCTGTTTTTGTCTCTTAAAGTGGACTTGTCCTTCTTAGAGCTCTTACAAATGGCCATTTATTAGGCATACGGCCATACAATGTAAACAAGGATTGTTGTTGTGGCTCCCGAGAATGATGATGTTTAAATGCACCTACTACTAATTACCACTACTACTACTAGTTAAGGGAAGTGGTCAGTTCATCACAGGGGCTTAGGGTCCTATATAACTTCTCATAGAACTCATAATTACTGAGCTTGCTTATCCTTGAGCATGCATGTTTTGCTTGCTGGAACTCTGACAAAGTGAAACTTGACTAAGTGGCGATTAAAAACAGGAGTCTACAAACCTATGTAAAATCTTAAATTTCCTGTTAGTAATATCATTAATGTAATTGGGAAAATGTGTGCGAGCAAGAAGGTTTTGTGCTGTGCACAATGTGCCACATGTATACAACAATGGAGCAACAGCTCCAGAATGGATACCGCTACGACAGATGTGAGTTGGTTGCCCTTTTGGAAGCTTACATTAGATGGGTTGCCCTTCTGGAAGCTTGCATTAGAGATCTGGAGGAGAAAATTGCAACACTGGGCAGAACTGACAACTTTGATAGGGGTCCTCTGCTCACTGAGCAGGAGGCTAGTAGGGTTAATGGGGAGGGTGGAGGGATAAGTCAGGATTATCAGGTAGGAAGATGGGTTACTGTAGTTAGAGGGAGTGGTAGGGGCTCACAGAAAAGGAAGGCCAGCCCTGGGTTTGAGCACCCTAAGCCCTTGTACACACGGTCGGGGATTCCGACAACCAAATCCGTCGGATTTTGTCCGAAACTGTTGCATACACACGGTCGGACAAAGTTGTCGGAAAATCCAACGAGATTACGTTATTTCGTTACGACTGGACTAAGTTCACACTAGTAGCCAATAGCTTTGGTGTAGGAATTTGATCTGAGCATGCGTGGCACTTTGTCCGATCGGAATTCTCTACACATGATCAGAGTATGTTCGATCGGAGCATTTTGTTGGAAAATTTTACCAACAAGTTGGAAAACTTGGTCCGTCAGATACTCCGACGTAAACAGTCCGATGTAGACCACACACAGTCGGAATATCCGACAAAACGGTCCGATCGGACACATTCCGTCTGAATCTCCGACCGTGTGTACAAGAGCTAACAGATTTGCCAAGTTGGGTGAAGATGTGGGGGTGGCAAGCTCAGAGGTTGCACCACCAGATGTCACTGCTACCCCTAACAGCCAGGAGAGCAGCCCATCTAGTAAGGGTTGGCAGGGCAGTGCAGGTAGGCCTAAACAGTTGGGGGTAATAGGGAATTCTATAATCAGAAAGACTGATAGAATAATTTGTTGCCAGGATTGCCTCAACCGAATGGCTTGCTGACTCTCTGGTGCCAGGGTTTGGCATGTGGTGGACTGGGTTGATAAATTACTGGGAGGGGCTGGGCATGTCCCAGCTGTCTTGGTCCACGTTGGAACCAATGACAGTATATATGGTAGGTGGAGGCTCCTTGAGAACCAATTTAAAGAATTAGGCTGCAAGCTGATGGGAAGGACTTCCAAGGTGATATTCTCTTAAATATTGCCTGTGCCATGCGCAACACAGGAAATTTTCTTAAAATTCTCAGCAAAATGCATTAAAATAATGGGGAAGGAGCAGGAACTCCTTTCAACTATCCTGACCTCATTCCTATAAAAAAAACAGCCCTTCATTAGCCTTATTATTTTTATTTTTATATCTACAGGAGGAAAGCACAGACAATAAGTAAAATAAAAAACTAATGCAACAAAAAATAAAATACATACAGAAAAAAATCCAAATGGACCAAACTACCCTAAAAAAAACCTTCCTCCCCTAAATAATAAAAAAAAAGGTTTAAATAATAAATTAATAAGATGTAATTTTTCAAGTAAATTATCACCTTTCCCAAAGTCACTTCATCCATCCCTCGTACCTATTGCCTTTTTTCTCACAATTCCCTGTTCTTGCAAATGTGGAACTGTTGGTTGTTGTACCAAGGGATACACAATTTTATCCCCCGCAGGCAGAGCTAGATCAGCCAGTAGGAAGATAGGGTATTGTAGATATCCAGGGGGTCCAGTTGGTCAGTTGGGTTTATGTGAGTACATGCAATTCAGAAAGGACAGCCTCACTGTGCCTACTGCAATTTTTATCAATGTCAATTGAAGAGGTTGGGGTATCAAATCTATTACTTTGCCTGGGGCCCCTTCTGCCTTAATCTATCCATGCCCACAGGCCAATAGTAGACGGTTTTACAAGCCCTACAGTATTTCGTTTTCCTAGAAGTAGCCAGAATAATATCTTTGTTTTTTTGGAATAAGCAGGGTAAGTTTCCCACTGGCATACACAAAGTCAAATATCTGGCCTTCATTATTCTGGTTTATAATTGACCCCTGCTGCTTTATTCAAATGTTATATTCACTTAATTCTGTGTCTGTCACCTGCCAGCCTAACTTCTCTAATTTCTCATCCCGTGATGTCATCATTGCCCTCAATTAGTTTATGGAAATGTAAGATGTTTTGACACTGCAGTGGAAATGTAGCATACATTATTGAAGCTAACCCTTATCATCTTTGCAACTTGCCAGAACTTTGCGAACTGTTTTGATTTTATTTCTTTTTTCAACTCCTGCTGCTGTAGGATTTGGAATACTTGAGTGGAGCTGTAAATCGGTATTGATGCCTCTATACCTCATTAGCAAGTTTATCGTGGCATTCTTAAGTTATAAACTTTACGATGTGAAGTTAGAATTTATCATTGCTCTTTATACTGCCAATAAAACTTTTTTTTTAAAGTACCTTGAATATTAGTGTTGTTTTTTTTTTTGTTGTTTTTGTTTTTCCATATCTCTTTTTTTCCCATCCCAAATATTAATATTTAGTATGTATTCATCAGTTTGCTTATTTTGTATCCTCTACCCCAATAAAAATGTAATAGGAAATCACAAATTCCAATTATTTTGGGTTTTATTTTATTTCATTTATAAATAAAACAAGTGATATGTGTGTGTATGTATATGTATATGTATATGTATATGTATATGTTGCGGTACCCCCGTAAGGCCGTAAGGCAATCCGCCAATCACCCTGCTACCAGGCTTCCCACATCCAGACAAGACAAGAAACAATCATTTGCACGGTCGGCTTTGTTGCATTTATTGCAGGATTCAACTTGGGTGGAACAAAGGGGTGATATGAGATGCCGTTGCAGTTAGTGTATTGTTTGACAATACTGAATAGTCGTAGCTTAAAAGTTGTAGTACATCTAGTATTCTCAACAAATTCCTGAAACACAATTTCTTCACTTCCAATTTTGACAAAGAAGAATCACTCTGAATAATTCCACCTTGCAGACTATGACGGGTTCTGAGCATCAAAGATCCAGAGGCCCAACACAACCTCTCCCTGATGGATCAATGAGTTAGACAGCCACACAGTCTTTGGAAGATATTACCCATGAGCTATCCAGACCAGAGATAGCACATGGTAATGGGCGGATTACTGCTACCAGCCAGTACTTTGCTGTCAATGCTGTGTTCCTTGGCCACAGCATTCTACACTGTTCTTGATAACTTCTCTTGCTCTGTTACACTGATCTTTGGTTACTTGACCGTTCTGTGTCCCGGTCACAGAATGCTGCTCTACTCTCTTTAGCTTTACTGCTACTTCTTCTGTTCTGATCTTGTCCACATTCAAGTCCTCGGTCACAGCAGCTTGATACCTTTTTAAAGCCGAAGATCTTTATCTGAAACTCTCTCTCTGCGGTTCCTCCATCCCTCATCCGCGCTCGGCGCACCCCCGCATGGGCACACCCGGAATAGCACCTCACTACTCCATGCCGTCTTTTCTTCACTCCAAACTCCTCCCTGGCAGCATGTGACCGCAGCTGATATGGGAGGTCTGCCCCATGTCAATAATGAAAAATAATTGGTCAGGGGTCCTCACATGAGCTGCCTGCCACTCAGAATCCAGGTCCAACCCCTGTTCTAGGACCATCTCTCTGAAAGCAGGGGAGGCATCTCTGTATTTTCGTTTTGGATCGATGTAGTCCACGTTTAAGGCTGAGCAGATGTAAAGGCTAGACATGTGCATGATGATAAAATTTGTTTAGTTTTGTTTAGATTAGTTAATCTAGTTATTTTGTTTTGTAAAATTCAGTTGATTTGTTAGATTCATATTGGGGATTCGTATTCATAATTTTTCTAATTTTCTTCGAATTAAGTGATTTTTCTATTCAAACGTGGCAAAGTGAACAAGCAAAAGAAAAATCTTCATCAAATGATTACAATGACTCTTGAACCACTAGTAATTAGGAACAGCAACCTGTCTCCTTCTCCAGTCAGTCCTATCCCCATACAGTTAGAAACATATATGAGGGAACACATGTAACTGCTTGATCGCCCCCTAGTGTTAACCCCTTCCCTGCCAGTGACATTTACCCAGTAATCTGTGTATTTTTTTAGTACTAATTACTGTATAAATGTCAATGGTCCCAAAAAAGTGTCAAAAGTGTTCGATCTGTCCGCCACAATGTCGCAGGCCCAATAAAAATCTGAGATTGCCACCATTACTAGTATTCCATAAATCTATTCCCTATTTTGTAGATGCTATAACTTTTGCGCAAATCAATCAAGATACGCTTATTGGGATTTTTTTTTAACCAAAACTATGTAGAAGAATACATATCGGCCTAAACTGATGAAGAAATTCGCTTTTTAACTTTTTTTGGGGATATTCATTATAGCAAAAATATATTAAATATATATATTTTTTCAAAATTGTCGCTTTATTTATTTATTTATTTAAAAAATACTAAAAAGTGCAGAGGTGATCTAATACCACCAAAAGAAAGCTCTATTTTGTGGGGGGGGGGGGGGGGGATTGTTTGAATACAACGTCGCACGACTGCACAATTGTCATTTAAAGTGACACATCGCATCGCAAAAAATGACCTGGTCATTAAGTGGGCAAATCCTTCTGGTCCTTAAGTGGTTAAATCACCATTGGCTTAACTAAAACAGCATTATTTTGAAATGGTACTCTAATAAAACACACAGTCTTTGATTTCAGCAATATGTGTACAGTTAGAATTTGACTGGAGTTTGATTTAAAATTTGATTTGAATTTCAGTCCAAATTTCATTTTGTTATTTGGAGTATTTGATAAAATTAGTTTATATTGTAATTTGGGTATTCGAATATATCTGAATCTCTGGATAATGAAAAATTTGTCCAAATATTAATTTGTAACGAAACAAACCGCACATGTCTAGTAAAGGCAATAGAAGCCCCTGCTGTGGGCAATATTGTGGTGATAATAGAGTACAACTAGGGCCTCTCCTTTCTTAGCCCTACAGATTACATATGCAGAGTGTCTGTTCCATGGAAGACAGTACGTATGACAGCAGTCCAACTCTATATCAGGAGCCTAGTATTTTTTAAATAAAAATGTAACCCTTTTTATGTTACACTGTCAGATATCACTACTAACACCAGTATGCAATGATTGTGTTCTGAGCCTCACCATGTGTTTTAACAGAAACGTAAACCATTCACAGCATCTGCTGTTGCATCTCTGACGTTTAAAAGATAATGTCCACATAATTTGCTGCCACGTTTGGACAGGATTTTTGCTCAAGCAATCTTAGACTCAGCTTGATGATTTTAAAATATTGTTTGGAATGAAAAAAAGAATAATGGGGGCGTGACAACCAAGCTGCAAGATGGATTCCTGATCCATGAGCTCTGCTCTGCCAATGGGGGGGGGGGGATCCGCATCCATCCAAGCCCACCACTGCACTAACAGCCACCTAACACCTCCATTAGCCTCAGGAGAACTTACAGGAAAGCAACCACCACAGATGCACAAGATTCCCAGATTCTTTCCAGGTCACAACAAAATGGCGGAGGTGCCCGTTACTCACAGTACCACGAGCGGGCCGAATATGCCATGGCTGGCATAAAGACAGCAACAAACACACAGGGAGCACAGCAGCACTTCTTCTGGTAGCTCCAGCCCAACCATTTGGAGCCCAGTGAAATCCAAAGCCCGCAAGCACTCTCTACCCAGACATGGTCCAAGACATGGAGGTAAGTGGACCCCCGACATCTAAAAGAAAAACCTCAGAAGAGAAGTGACAGATCCAATAGCTGCTTTCCCTACTACAGTGCTACCTGTGTCAGACACAATGCTAAAAGAAATGATGCTGTCACTCACGGCAGCCCTGCAGGCTGACCTAGTGTCAAGTGTTAAACAGGTGGAGGTGTAAGTTTTGGGAGACAGAGTAGGCCATGTAGAATGCACCATCGGGGATTACTCTGCATCCTTCAACACTTTGGTAAAATCTCACAATGCACATAATGAGGAAATGACTTGGCTAAAGAACAAAATTGCTGACATAGAAGACAGATCCAGGAGAAACAACATCAAAATCAGGGGTATCTCTGAATCTGTGCCCCCCAACAACTACAGTAATTTGTACAGAGCCTATTCTCTTCCTGGACACCATCGCTTTCGGCACACGATCTAAAGATCGATCAGATCCATAGATTACCAAAACCACCCTTTCTAGCTTTAGAAGTGCCAAGAGATGTCCTATTAAGGGTGAATTTCTACCAAGTGAAAAAATAACTGAGAACATCATTAAGGAGAGCTGAGCAGCTACCCGAGCCGTATATGACAATCCAGCTCCTATCTGATCTATCCAGACATACCCTTCAATGCCGCCGCAACCTGGCGACTATAAACAAAGCACACAGAAACCAGGCGGAAATACCCTGCCATACTTTCCATTACCCATAATGGAGCAACAACCACGGTGTCCACACTAGAAGAGGGTCTAGCCGTCCTAAGCCAATTGGCATACTTTCTGAATCTACACCTGCACCAACCTTGCCAAAACCACCACTACCTGTAGAACCAGAATGGCAGGTGGTATCAAACAAGAGAGGTCCCAAGAAGTCCAGTTAGAGGAATGTTACACATACCTTCCTATTTACCCCTATCACATCAGTTGCATTTACTGCACCTGGATCTGACCACAGATCCCCTTTCTACAGTTTGCCTATGTTTAAGTTATTATTATTTGTCCTGTTTTGTTCTTCTCTCCCCCGATATGGTACAAACCATGTTGGAAAACACCTGATAATATATGATCTGGAACAGTTAAATAAAAAAAGCCAGATTGCTGAAACACACCAAACTGAATAATAAAGAGGAACACGTAAAACATCTGATGGAACAATAAACTAGAAACGTCTTCAATAAAGTAGAAAAAGGCAGATATAAATGGGGTAACCTTCACTTGCCTTTTGCTTAATGCCAGGGGTCTAAATCACCCCGCTAAATGCTTTTCTATGTGAAAGGAAGCATGCAATCACAAAGCTGACATACTCAGAATCCAGGAAACAAATTTCCAAGCTTCCAACATACCCAAATGCTCACACAAAGACTACATATATCTAGCATGTGTTCAAGAAAAAAAATTGGTTCTTCTGGCTATCTGCAACTCTCTTGCTGTCCATCTGAAAGAATCCATCTTGGACCTGGAAGGCAGGTACATTATTATCATCTGTGAAATTAACACACAACCATATACGCTGGTGGCAATATGCACTGAACTCACACCAACTTTGGTTTCTACAAGCACTGTTTAAACGCATTGTTCCTGTTAAACATGGACAACTGTTGATCTGTGGGGACTTCAATTTAATGACAGACCCTTACCTAGACAATAGTTACCAGGTGAAAGGTCATGGAACTTTATTACGTCAAATGTGAAAACAAAAGTAAACTCCACTTGTGCAAACAAATTAAACGTGTGTATAGTAGCACCACTGACGTGAGATATGATCACATAAATAATGAATGTATAGCAAAAGTGTTGTGCTAAACAAAAATATAAATATAAAAATACATATAAATATAAATGTAAAACAATGAGTTCATATGTCTTCCAACTGACATCAGTGTAATGCCTTCACTTTGATAAAACAATCACTTTGCACAAACAATTGTTCATTCAATTTCTCCACATTGTGATAATCACCACCATAATAAAGGATGTACTCTTATCAGAGCGTAACTATTTACCACCTATTATGGTGGGTCAAATAAGGCTTGTGTTACTTATATGTTCCATCCACGCTTTCTCTTCCACATCAAAGAACAAGAGGAATCATCCAGCAGTCACCTCTTAGCAGTACTCCTCCGGTTCCAAAGCAAGATGTCCAGTGGGATGTGTCAATATTAAGATAAATGCCAATAGTGTAAAATCCTTAAAAATCCCCTTTATTTAAGTAACGCATAACATGCCATTACATGGGTACAATCTTCCTCAGTCCAAAGACAAGGACGTTAGTTCAATCCAAATGCGATGACAGGAGATAAACTTTTTACCCTAGGCAAATCCACCAAACAGGAATTAAGAAACCTTTGCATTTCATCTAACATTCTCTGCTATAAGTCAACTGTGTCTTAAACTGGCACGTGTTCCATCAAAGCTGTCACCTCCCATGAATGCTCATCACAGACAAGAGATTTAAATCTGACAGTATTTGTTACCGACTTGAGAATTTAGGAGACAATGAAGGTTGCATGGTGTTTAGTGTGACTCCCTTATTCTCCCACAATTGGGATTCATAAGCCTTCACCATTGTCACACTGTGCTTTGCCCATGCAGGTCAACAGATTTATGTTATGCCAAAGTTCCCGGTGTCTTGTCAAATAGCGTCCTCCATCAGATAGTGTCCCCTGCGTACTGCGCATGCGCAGTACACAGGAACACAGATTCCGAAAATTGCCGAGGATGCACGGTGCCTGCGCCGTGAGTCCAGGTTCTATCCCCACTATCCAAGTGGACATAGAGTTAGAATAAAAAAGAGCCGAGCGCAGCGAGGCCGAGCCCGAAGCGTGGCGAGCGAATCTTGCCCGCGAGGGGCCCTCTAAAATTCCCAACCCTATGTCCGCTTGGATGGTGGGGCTACCACCTCAACTCACGGCGCAGGCGCCGTTCAGCTTCAGAGATTTTCCGAAGCTT
Source organism: Lithobates pipiens (assembly GCF_037356315.1). Taxonomy (NCBI): domain Eukaryota; kingdom Metazoa; phylum Chordata; class Amphibia; order Anura; family Ranidae; genus Lithobates; species Lithobates pipiens. The sequence goes on from NW_027507785.1 coordinate 298,731,761, forward strand.
CGTCTGCTCCGTACTGCGCATGCGCAGTATGGAGTGGACACTATGTGATGCCCGCACACACATCTCACTTACTCCCTCGCTGCTTCATTGAACCTCCAAAATTGAAAAATAAATAAATAAACAGTACTTCCAAGTATGGAAGTACATGTGATCTACTTTTTTCCTCTTATGTGATACTGCTGCTTGGTGATTGTCCCAGTGCTGCGACATGGGTGTTGGGAGACTGGGGGGGCATTAAAGAGAAAATATTGCTTTGCCCTACAAAATCATCATACTGCTTAAAACTGGACTGTGGCTGGTTATTATGGATCACTAATCTATGCCACTGCACCATAGGGTTGAAGGAGTCACTACAAAAATACACTATCACCCTGTAAAGCTTCCATATCTCCTCAACCCACTGATATCTTACCAGCGGCAGCAATCCTGCATCTATCTTTACTTAGTAATGCCAAATAAATGTGTGTGCGTTAAGGGGGGTGGCATGTGATTTCCTATCATGAAGCAGTGCTAGGCTGGAGAGATGTTATATAATGTAGGTCATGATTTAGTTGTTCTTGCTAGCCTCTGACAAACAAACAACCTCATGGAATCCTTAAGAACTCCTACGAAGTGAGTAACAGTAGCCAAGGGGTGGATTTTACACATATACTATGAATTTTCCTTAACTGGGCAAATATTTTGATATATTTTTCCATCTTGGCTGATGAGGGACAAGACTCAATCCATATTTAAGTCTTACCTGCCACCCAGTTGGGGATCTAGTCAAAACCATGGCAAATCCATCCTTAGCTTCCTGCAAATTTGGCCTCCATGCTGGAGTGAGATTTCCTCATTGAACCTCAGGACCTTAATAAAGACTTGACAGGGGATCAATCGTTGCTCCATTTCAGAATGGAGTATGCTCATAAATGTAGCGCCGGTACTCCTAATGAGTATTATATATATGTATTAAAATTTAGTTTTTGCCCAAAACTGTAGTACGTTTTGGAGTTAATTGTGCTAAATTGTACTTTGTCATCAGTTTGGCTGGGCTGTATAGAAGTTCTGCCTGATCATAGGTGGGGTTGTACACCTGTGAGGTGCTTTGGAACGCAGTCTGGTTGGACCCATTGGGTACCATCTCTATCTCGGAGCCAAACAGTGGGCATGTTTGTCTCACTGCGTAATCCGGGAAAGGGTACTTAAAGCGGGAGTCCGCTGGGAGTTCCGCCGTTTTTTTTTTTAAAAGCCAGTAGCTACAAGTATTGCAGCTGCTGACTTTTAAAATAAGGACACTTACCCGCCCAGCGCGCCCGCGATGTCGGCACCCGAAGCTGATCTCTCGATCATCTCTCGGGTGCTGCCGCCGCCATCTTGGGTATGGGAATCGGGAAGTGGAGCCTTACGACTTCATTTCCCGGTTCCCTACTACGCATGCGCGAGTCGCGCTGCGCAATAAGGATGGTCCCGCTGCCTCTGGGATCTGTGTGTTTCCCAGCAGGCAGCGGGGGACTTTCGGAAAGGGGCGTTGATTCTGCAGAATCTTTCCCCCTTTCAGCAGATAGCTATGCCGGAAGTGGGTGCAGATACCTGTACTGTACAGGTACCTGCACCCCCCTCCCCCCTGAAAGGTGCCAATTGTGGCGCCAGAGGGGGGGAGGATTCCAATGAGCGGAAGGTCCACTTTAGGGTGGACCTCCGCTTTAAGGTGCCGAAGTCACGTGGTTCTGGGTTCCGGTCCAGAAGTTGTTGCTGGCTCTATGGTCCTGGACCTCCTGACCAGCTCCCAGGGGCCCTCATGGCCTGGGTTGCGGATCCATCCATTTCCGAGCCTCAGAACTGGCTAGTTTGAGAGAGAGACTTTTATTGAAGTCAGCAGTTCCAAGCACCTGATCTAAACTTTACCCTGGTACCCTCTATTGCCAACTTAGAGACTGAATTTGTTCAACTGTTTTATGCAAAATAAAAATTCTAACAAGGAATTCAAGTTTCAGCCTCTACAGTTACTTGGTTATCAACCCTGGGAATCCCTAAGCAAGGACAATGAGTACGAGCTGGAGGACGTAATCGGTAAGCCCAGAGAAATTCAGCAGCTCCTTTAGTGCTACATAAATATATTCTTTTATTTAAAAAAAAACTTGCATATAGTTTTTACAAGTTTTAAATGCAACAGTTAGGGTAGGAAAAGTGTGATTTAATCTTACACAGCATGGGGTGGGGAATAGTTATATATTCTTTTATGTCTAACTGGGCTCATGCAATAAACAAATAGAAATGTTTACTTCCAGTAATATTTAGCCTATAACCAACCAATGAAAATAAGCCTTCATATATCCTAATTTAGTAAACTGATATCTGGCAGATTATTATGGTTTACCACATTCACCTCTCACAATCACTGCTTCTTGTACTGCGATCAATGATGTAAGTGTAAACTGGCTTGATGTACTTAGCAATGCCAAGAAAAAACATAAAGTCTTGTCAGTTGGGCTGTGCTCCTGTACACATTGCAAAAGTCTATCAGCCATGAAAACAATGTAAGAAGCATAAAAAATATGTTGATTAAACAGGAGTAAACTACAGATTCCTCACAATTCAAAACAACCACAGTAGTTTCTTAAAGTATAAATTAAGCCAATCTCTAAAAACTTTAAAGTTTAACATGGTAATGTGATTTCAGAAGCTGTTTTCAATCATTTTAATCCTGTAACTTTCAATAACAGTACAGTTAGGGTTTTTGATCTGCTTTAAAGTGCATTTGAACTTTGCACTCAAATTTGAGACTGTATTTTACTATACAATGATCAGTGCTGCATGCTATAGTGGACAGCACTGATCGGGCAAAAAACCCCCCAGACAAACTGATTTTACAGAAGTTGATTGAGAGATTGACATCTGTACAACAATCTTGCCCATAAATAGATCAAAATTTGGCTGGTCCCGGCTGAACTGTCTGAATTTCAATCCATCTATGCCTGGCTTTACCTTTTAGATGTTCCTAAAGAAGAGGTGTCCTCATTAACATAAAATGCAAAAAGCCCAGTCCCTAAACTTTGCTAGGATGGACAGTGTTCAAATCTAGTTACAACTGATAAAATTTTGTGTGCACTCGGCAGGCAGGGTCAAATATAACAGACACAGCTGCCCAGCTAGCTCACAAAGATAAATAGTAGATTTTTTCTTGTTGGAAGATCCATCTAAAAAAGGTAAGTGTAGCACTAACCCCCGAAGGAGCTGCTGGTTATTTTTGGGCTTACCGTTACCTTCCGTTCTCCTTGTGACACGTCTAGGGGATGGCCTGTGGTAGATGACCCAGTAACTTGAGACTGACAATAGATCCACTTGAATGGATTTTATTTGCACAACTCAAACCATTGAACAGTCTTTCAACTTGGGATCAGAGGGTTGGAAAGGGAAGTTCAGGTACTCTCAATGTCAAAGTCCAAAAACGTTAAAGAACTTGCTTACTTTGACTGCATCCAGAGAATAGCCATTCGCAGCTGGATGAACACTCAGGTTAGACAGTCCCTCTCTCACAAGGCCTAGTACCCAACAAAGGTGCTTACTCAGGAACAAAGTCTTTGTCTCAGACGTTGTTGCAGAACATGTAGGGAAACTAAGCTTTAGAACACTTGTAGGATACCTGGATCTTTCAGCCTGCTTGGCGATATCCACAAGACCGGATTCTCTCGGTAACTTCAGCCCTTCCAGGCTCTTGTTAAGAAAACCAACCCGTACATGGTGTTCTTCTAAAGAGTCCTCCCCTGGAATGCTCGAAGTACAATGGGTCTCTCCCGAACTGGAGATGGCACCCAACCACCTCAGAATCCTCCTTTAGTTTCCTTGCTCTGAGCTAGCCAGCCCCGAGGCATTAGAGTCGGGTGGATCTGCACCACAGGCCACAGCCTTCCTGGGGGCTGGTCAGGAGGACCAGGATCAAGTAGTCAGCACATCATACTGGACCGGAACCCCGAACCATGTGATGTCCACATCTTAAATACCTTCTCCCAGAGGGCACAGCGAGAGGGCCACTCCCACTGACCTGACTCCTAGAGAGAGAGTAATTTAAACACCTGACCAGACCCTAGTTCCACACCTGCCAGAAGAGACAGTGCCCCCTGTGGCCAGGCTGAACATTTCACAGTCCAGTCAGACTGATACAGAAGTCAAATTTAGACAAATAGTACCCAAACCTAACTGCAGTTTAGGTAGAGTTTAATTTTGAAAAACACATAGCACGTGCTCTTCAGGAGCCCGCCGCTGCACAAGTTCCAATTTTTTTATATTTTTTAAGCTATGCTATGTGACTGGTGATATGTAACAAGTATAAAGTAGGTGTTATTCTAATGTGGCTGCAAAAGTGGAAATACCCTTTATCCTTTTCCTTTCTTTCTTTCGTTATAGAATAATAGGTTCTCAGTTGGACCCAATGTCACACCTATTTTTCATATTAGGATGACATATACATACCCATCGATATTTTATTGGATAATTTTAGAAATTTGTGATCTTAAGTTGATTTGACTTATAGTCATCTTAACCTATTTCTACAATGTATTTGTACATAATAGTTGTTAATGTAACTGCAATGTATTTTTTTATTGAAATTGGGAATGAAAACAATGAAACAGAAAAATAAAAAAAAATTATTACAAACATACAAACATGTCATACTTACCTTCTATGTGCAAAAACTATTGAGCAGGTAAGTATGACATTTTTGTAATTTTTTATTTCAAAAACGTACCCGCTCCGTGCAATAGTTTTGCACAAAACAGTCCTGAGTCTTCTCTTCTCGGGTCCCCTTCCAGTGCGCCGGCTCCCCCCTCCTGCCAAGTAGGGATGAGCTTCGAGTTCGAGTCAAACTCATGTTCGAATCGAACATTGCCTGTTCGCCTGTTCACTGAACAGCAAGCAATTTGGGGTGTTCATGGCAAATTCGAAAAGCCGTGGAACACCCTGTACAAGTCTATGGGAGAAATCTAAAATGCTAATTTTAAAGGCTTATATGCAAGCTATTGTCATAAAAAGTGTTTGGGGACCTGGGTCCTGCCCCAGGGGACATGTATCAGTGCAAAAAAAAGTTTTAAAAATGGCTGTTTTTTCGGGAGCAGTGATTTTAATAATGCTTAAAGTGAAACAATAAAAGTGTAATCTTCCTTTAAATTTCATACCTGGGGGGTGTGTATAGTATGCCTGTGAAGGGATGCATGTTTCCCATGCTTAGAACTGTCCCTGCACAAAGTGTCATTTCTGCAGGAATAAAAGTCACTTAAAATCACTTGCAGCTATAATGAATTGTCGGCTCCCCGTAATACAGAGAACAGTCATTGAAAGTCATTGATATAAAAAAAAGCGTGGGGTTCCCCCAAATTCAATTACCAGGCCCTTCAGGTCTGGTATGGATATTAAGGGGAACCCCACGTCAAATTTAAAACAAAAATGACATGGGGTTCCTCCCAAATGGGTCTGGTATTGATTTTAAGGGGAACTCCACAGAAAATTAAAAAAAAAAATGGAGTGGAGTTCCCCCTAAAAATCCATACCAGGCCCTTTATCCGAGCACGCAACCTGGCAGGCCGCAGGAAAAGAGGGGGGGAATGTGAGAGCGCTCCCCCTCCTGAACCGTACCAGGCCACATGCCCTCAACATTGGGAGGATGCTTTGGGGTCCCCCCCAAAGCACCATGTCCCCATGTTGATGAGGACAAGGGCCTCATCCCCACAACCCTGGCCAGTGGTTGTGGGGTTCTGCGGGCGGGGGGCTTATCAGAATCTGGAAGGTTCAAAAAAGTGTAAAAAATAGTTAAAAAAGACACACACACCGTTGCAAAAGTCCTTTATTAAAAATAAAAAAAAAATTTAAAAAGATTCCAGCGGTGGTAATCCACTCTTGCTATCCAGCGATGGATGATCATCTTTCCGGGGTCCAGCGATGGCTGATCTGATCCAGTGATGGGTGATCTCTCCCTCCAGCGCAAGTCATCCATCCTCTGTCTCCTCCGGCGGAGACACTGCGGGGATCCCGGCAGCCTGACACTTCTTATCTGAGGAGGGCGGAGCCACCCGTCACATGACCGCGCCCCCCTCTGACGCAAGGAGAAATCCGGGTTTCCACAGTGACGTACAGGTGACCCTGCCCCCTCGAATGACGAAACCGGTCAGGGCCTGACCAGCATGGAAACCGGAAGTGACGTTGTGCGCTCCACCGTGCTCTGCCTTCTATCCGGAAGTGTAATACAGTGTCTGCAAGGAACAACACACTTCCAGTGGAGATGGTGATAGCGCCCTATATTTTATTTCTTTATGCTCGTTGATTGCATTATAAATGTAAGCAGCTTGGATTAAGGGCGGTTTCGGCTGTATGGGAATTTTGCATTATAATAAACAGGATTATGCTATGTACCTATCTTTGTGTTTTATGATACAATCGGAGTACCATTGGACCTTCTGGATAAGTGGGGTGTCAGCACAGAGCGGTGTTTGTATACTGATACAAGGCTCTCTTTCTAGCGGCATCTGGTGAGTTTGTACCCCAGAGGGGTGTGTGCTTCACGAGGTGGATAATTGCATTCTTACTCTGGTGGAAGGTGCACGCTAAGAGAAAAGTGACTGTGAATTATCTGAACTGTCCACATATCCATCTGCTACATAAAAACTGCTGGTCGTAGTGTTTGCTACTGCCCTATGGTTTCATTACCATCATTTTTTTTATTTCTATTTTTATTTGCTTTTTAGCGCTCTTTTAGTATTTATCTGATGTAAGGAGGACTTTAGCTCTGGTGATACTACTGCAATACTATATTTATATTTATCTAAACAGCTGCTTAGTTTTATTTTATGTTTTTATTTCATCTCTATTTTATATTGGTAATTTTATATTTTTATTTCTTGCTTTATTTATATTTTTTTACATTTTATGTTTTCTTGTTTTTAAAGTCTGAGACATCGACATATGATATTGAATAGTTCAACACATCTACCTGCTGCTGGCACTGTAGGATTGAGGTGGCGCTGAGTGGGTGACCCATAGGCCATAGTTATACCTCATTTATCTACTTTCAATGACTGTTCTCTGTATTACGGGGAGCCGACAATTCATTATAGCCGCGAGTGATTTTAAATGACTTTTTTTCCTGCAGAAATTACACTTTGTGCAGGGACAGGTCTAAGCACGGGAAACATGCGTCCCCTTTACAGGCATACTATACACACCCCCCGGTACAAAATTTAAAGGAATATTACAATTTTATTGTTTCACTTTAAGCATTATTAAAATCACTGCTCCTGAAAAAACGTTAGTTTTTAAAACTTTTTTTGCATTAATACATGTCCCCTGGAGCAGGACCCAGGTCCCCAAACACTTTTTATGACAATAACTTGCATTTTAGCCTTTGAAATTAGCACTTTTGATTTTGAACGTTTGAGTCCCATAGACTTTAATAGGGTTCTAAAGTTCACACAAAGTTTAGGTCTGTTCGCAGGTTCTGGTGCGAACCGAACTGGGGGGTGTTCGCCTCATCCTTACTCTGGAGGCACTCATATGTGCTCGCACCCAAGCCTCCTCTGTGTTTCTCATAAGACACACCCCCTACTCTCTGCTCACTATAGCATGCATGAAGGTAGAAAAACTTTCAGTCTTCGCAACCACTTCAAAGCAATATTAAACATTAAAAACAAAAATGCTATGTAATGCATTTTCCTAATTCTTAAATTTTGCTACTGGCTGAAGGTCTCTCCAGTGCTCCTCTTTACAGAGTGGAGATACCCGAAGACAGGACCATTACTGACCAGATCGATAAGTGAAAATAAAGATAAAAAGCGCACCCCCCAAAAAACAAAACAAAAACAAATGTAGCCACCACATTTAAGGATTGGCCACAACATTTTGACCCCCCCAAAAAACAAAACAAAAACACATGTAGCCCCACATTTAACCACTTGCTTACTGGGCACTTAAACCCCCCTCAGTCCCAGACCAATTTTCAGCTTTCAGCGCTGATGCACTTTGAATGACAATTGTGCGGGCATACAACACTGTACCCAAATGAAATTGTTATCATTTTTTTCCCACAAATAGAGCTTTCTTTTGGTGGTATTTAGTTACAGCTCGGAGTTTTATTTTTTGCTAAACAAACAAAAAAAGATGCAAAAAAAAAAAAAAAAAAATCATGTTTTAATAGTTTGTTATAAAATTTTGCAAACGGGTCATTTTTCTCCTTCATTGAAGTGCGCTGATTAGGCGGCACTGATGGCTGCATTGGTGGGCACTGATGGGCTGCATTGGTGGGCACTGATGGGCTGCATTGGTGGGCACTGATGGGCTGCACTGGTGGGCACTGATAGGCATAGTTAAGGCGGCACTAATAGGCACAGATAAGGCGGCACCGATGGGCACAGATAAGGCGGCACTGATGGGCAAAGATGGGCACAGATAAGATGGCATGGATGGGTGGCACGGATAAGTGGCACGGATGGGTGGCACGGATGGGCACTGATAGGTACCACTGATAGATGGGACTGATGGGCACTGATAGGTGGCACTGATAGGTGGCTCTGATAGGTGGCACTGCTGGGCACTGATGGGCGGCACTGCTGGGCACTGATGGGCGGCACTGCTGGGCACTGATGGGCGGCACTGGGTCGCAGCACCTTTGAGGCAGATTGTGGGCACTGTGGGTGGCACTGTTGGTGGCACTGCTGGATGGCACTGTGGGTGGCATTGTGGGTGGCACTGTAGGTGGCACTGTGGGCACTATGGGCACTGATGGGGGGCACTGATGGGGGGCACTTACTTTTATTCAGGATTGCACGGCGGTGGGCAGGTGGGCACTGGCAGGGGGCAGGTGGTCAGCTGTATTGCTGGCCGTGATCGGGACTGATGTCCCGATCACGGGCGCCGGTGATCGGCTTTTTTTTTCTCTCCTCGCGCTGTCAGCGCGAGGAGGAATAATAGCCGATTACCGGCTCCGTTCTATCACATGATCAGCTGTCATTGGCTGACAGCTGATCACGTGATAAGGGGTCGGGATCGACCCCTTGCACGGATCGGTGATCAGGCGAGTCTCACGGACTCGCCGATCACAGAGCGCGCCGCGCGCGCCCCTCAGGGGGCGCGCAGGCCGCTCGTATCCGGGACGACGTCAATAGACGTAGTCCCGGAAATGTAGGTCCGCGCTGATGCCGTCATTTGGCAATAGCGCGGATCTGTAGTGGTTAAGGATTGGCCACCACTTGACCATTTACAGTCTGACTTTGGCTCCTACCACTCCACACAATTTGCCCTGCTAAAAGGTACTAATGATTTACTAACTGCAAACACCAATGGCCACTACTCCATACCTTTATTACTAGACCTCTCTGCGGCCTTTGATACTGTTGAACACCTGCGACTTCTCAAAAAAAACTCCATACCCTTGACATTCAAAATTCAGATTTTCCTGGTTTCTTCCTATTTATCACAGCACTCCTTCAGTGTTACCTATAACTGTCTCCTCTTCTCCACTTCCTCTTATTGTAGTGGTCCCCCAAGGCTCTGTTCTTTGACCCCTTCTTGTCTCTATCTATACCTCCTCTCTTGGTCACTTGATAACCTCCCATGGCTTCAAATACCATCTCTATATCGAAGACAACTAAACCTATCCCTCTACTCCTCACCTCACTCCATCAGTCTCCTCTCGCATTACTAAGGCACCTATTCCTTAAACAAAATAACTTTAAAACTGAGCTGATAATATTCCCTCCTGTTCATGCCCTCCGTCATTACTTTTCCATCAAGATCAATAATACAACTATCAGTCCCACCCCTAATGCCAGGTACCATGTGTAATCCTAGACTCTGACCTGTCCTTTCGGCCTCAAATCCAATCGCTGTTGAAAGCTTGTAGACTTCACCTCTGTAACATCTCCAAAATACTCCCCATTTTAACTAATGAAACTACAAAGACTATTGCAACTCTCTTCTCATAGGCCTACAGCTCCTCTTCAGTCTATTATGAATGTTGCTGCCCAACGTATACACCTTACCAACCACTCAGTGTCTGCCATCCCTCTCTGCCAATCCCTCCACTGGCTTCCAATTGCCCGGTGAATTACATAAAAAAATTTAAAAACAATGTGCAGTGCGCATGCGCGAGGGATCCAAGATGGCCGCTAGTGCCTGATCCTCCGCGCCACGCCGGACCAGGGGAGCTTACAGGACGGTGAATTCCTCGCCAGGAAGGGGACACTACGAAGCCCTTGTCCCCCGATAACCCAGGGATCCCCACCGTATGTCCGCTGCAGCGACCAGGCGAGATCTCGGGCCGCAATTTGAAGCGGCCGCCAGAGCGGGGTGTACCAAGATGGCCGCCGCGGCCGAAGCACACAGACAACGTGCAGCACACAGCGCAGAACACGGCGCTGAACACAGGCAAGTGCTAGCCCCGGCCATCCTGAATTATACTCCCACAAACCAGGGGAACTTTCCCACGCACGGAGCCCCATCTCCGGCCTCCACAGAGTCCTTGATAGGCATGTCTATGGCAGACCAGGCCTTGTCTCCTGCGGAGGATTGCAGGCCTTCATTTCAAGGCCCCTGCTTAGCAGAACAGTTTCCTCAGGAACAAGACTTGTCCACAACAGACCTTTTTATCAAACTCTCATTGTTACTTGAAAGGGGATTGGCCTCCACGGCAGCGAAAATTACTGGGGAGATTAAATCTGACCTACAAAACATTGGTCAAAGAATAGAAGCTATAGAATCTAAGCTTGATGTTACGGCCGCAGTTGCCAATCAGAACTCTGACTTGATACACTCCATGCAGGACCAGTTGGACACAGCGCTATCGCGAATTGACGACCTTGAGAACAGGTCGAGACGTTATAACTTCAGAATCAGAGGGCTGCCGGAATCCATCACAGACGTGACTGCCGCCACCCAAGACCTGATCAAGTCGTTATTGCCCAATATTGATCCTCAGCGACTGGAGCTGGATAGAGCCCACAGGGCCCTGGGCCCTCCCAGGAAAGATGGCCTGCCCAGAGATGTAATAGTTAAGCCGCATCACTATGCGGTAAAGGAGGAAGTAATGAAGCAGGCCCGTATGGCCCCGCAGGTGACATGTCAAGGTCATGTGATTCAAGTGTTCGCAGATCTGGCGCCGTCGACCATCCAACGCAGACGTGCTCTGAAACCACTTCTGAATGTCCTTATTCAGAAGGACATTAAATATAAATGGGCATTCCCCTTCGCAGTTAAGTTCGCACATATGAGAGCAAACTACTCCTTCGCCAACTTTGCCTCTGGTGAACAAATCCTTCTACGTCTAAAGCTTATCTCCCATGATGCCGGCATGGACACATCGGCTCCTCCACCTCCGTCGGCAAAAAGACCCCCCCCCGATCAGCCCATCGGTTCCGCTCTGGTCCAAACCCAAGTCTCGACGCTCCGGTGACAATGGTCACACCTGAAATTCGTTGGCCAAGTTCATTTTCTACTTCTCCTGTGACCAGAGTTGGTCGCGCAACTCGTCTCTCATCTGGTTGACTGCTCCTGGGTATCCGTACCCCTGAAACCTCCCATGTTTGGGAAAAAACTTGTTTCTCCTACCATACCACCGGAACGCCTCTGGCTCCCTATTTCCCACCTTTTTGTGGCTTTTGTTTTGAGTTTGTTTGACACTAGTTTTTTTTCTTCCTCATGGTACAAGAGGTTTGTCTTCATGGTACATGAACGTATGCTGAACATGACTGTTCGAATCAGATATGAGGGGAAGGGGAGGGAAAAGGAAAGGTGAAATAGAAGAGAGAAAAAGGTGTGGGAAAAGAGAAAGGAGGAGGAAGGGAGAAAAATCTCTGTAGTGGGTTTTTTCTCTTTTTTTTTTCTGTATTTTTGATATACTATTTGCTCCTTTATGGGACTACTCCCATGAGTGGTCCTCATGTTTGCAACACAAGTGAATGTTTTATCCTTTGTTTCATGTATGGTCCCGGTGGTATTTTCACATTTTCTTTCTTCAAGCCGTCTTAGTGTTATGCTATTTACATTTTTCAGAAACCCCCTGGTCCGGGGCGGTACACATGTGCCTCTGCCTACCCCCTGCAACCCTTCGGGATTTCAGGGGCTAGGACTCCCGAGAGCATGCTCTCGGCGATTTTTCTTTTCTCTTTGGAGATTTCTGACTCTGGAGCTTCTCTCTCCCCTTCGGAGTCAGGTGCTTTTCTTGGGAGACTACTTTCTACTCTCTTCCCTTCCCCCCCCTCAGGTAGAATGATTTGTGTTTGCTATTCTGCCCTCACTGTTTGTTTTTCGATTAGCAGGTTATTCGTTATCAGAGATGGTGATAGCATGACTCGCTACGAAAATGGAAATCTCCTCTTAGGTCCCAGAAACTCTCTACTACTGGTAGGTGAAGATGTGTGTGCCCGAGTCCCGATCCTATGCTCCCATGGCTGATACCACTCCTAAGTTGCTGAAGCTAGCTTCTCATAATGTGCAAGGGCTAAATTCTCCCCTTAAACGCAAGAAACTATTCAGCCTATACAAATCCCTTAGACTGGATATTTTATTTCTTCAGGAGACGCATTTCCCGAGCCGGTACAGCCCACCTTTCCTGCATGCCAACTATCCCCAATTTTTTCTTGCGAATGCCGAGAACAAGACAAGAGGAGTTGCGGTTCTCCTGGCGAGAGACTGTAACTTCACTCTTACCTCTGTTTTCAAGGACCCAGATGGCAGGTTTATCTTAGTGAAAGGCCTTGTGGAAGGGCAACTATATTCTTTGATTTCATACTATGCCCCTAATAAGGGGCAAGACAAGTTTTTTGTGAAACTCTTCCACACCCTTAACCCTATGCTCGAAGGTAAAGTGGTTCTTGGGGGGGACTCTAACGTAACTTTTGAACAGGAACTAGACAGAACTAGACCCTTAGGGCAACAGCTTATTCGTCCACGCAAAGTCAGCCACAGAATAGCAAAATTATTACACTCTCAGGGCTTAACTGATGCATGGAGGGAACTAAACCCGTCCACTAGAGATTACACGCATTACTCTGCTCCCCATAACACATATGCTAGGATTGACCATCTTTTTGTTCAAAGTCATACGCTCACCGCTGCTGAGCGCTCTTTGATAATAGACACGGTCCTTTCAGATCACGCGATAGTAGCGCTGTATCAACGCCTCACCTCCCAATCCACGGGCTTTAAGACTTGGAGACTTAACGAATCCCTCCTGACAGACCCTAGCAGAATCCCCGAGTTAGAATTAGCCCTACAAGATTACTTCAAACGCAACACTACTAAAGATACTTCTATGGAGACAGTATGGGCGGCCCATAAGACAGTGATTAGGGGTGAATTCATAAAGCTGGCCACTCACCTAAAAAGGGAAAGAACCTCTGCAATCACCAGATTGGAACTGGAATACGCAAATCTCAGAGCGGAACATAAAAAAAACCCCCTAAAAGAGAACATCCCACAATTAGACAAAATAAAGCTAGAACTGAACCTAGCCCTCACGACCCGTGCGGAGAAGAGTATCAGATGGAGTGGGAATAAATTTTACACTCAAAAGGATAAAATAGGTTCTATGCTTGCCTCTAAACTATCCCCCAAACAGAGAACGCACAGTATGCCCCACATCAGATTACCAGGGGAGGGTCTTTCGTCTAATCCAACGAAAGTCCTGAAAGCTTTCCAAATTTTCTACTCCGATCTCTACTCCGCTCCTAAGACTGACCCCTTAGATTACATCAACTCCTTTTTAGACACGTTACCGATTCCTCGTACATCTAATGCACACCGGGAAGTCCTCGAAGCCCCCTTTACAGAAGAGGAGGTTCTTGCAACTGTGAAAGAACTGAAAAATAACTCAGCCCCTGGACCGGATGGGCTATCTAACGCCTATTACAAAAAGTTTGCAAATATTTTAGCACCACACTTGGCCAAATTTTGTAACCATAAAACCAAAGGAGACCCGCTTGATCCTCTTCTTAACTTAGCTTTTATCTCTGTAATTCCCAAGCCGGACAAGAATCCTGAAATTGTAGACAATTACCGCCCAATCTCACTCATTAATTGCGACCTTAAGATCCTAACTAAAATGTTAGCAAACAGACTAGCTTCCTTCATATCCATATACGTCAATAAAAATCAGGTGGGATTCATCCCCGGACGACAAGGGCCAGACCAAATCCGAAGGGCTATCGATATCATTTCGATATTACAATCGAACTGGGACGGTGGCCCTAAACAGGAAGGTATGCTCCTTTCGCTAGACCTAAAAAAAGCTTTCGACTCGGTCTCCTGGAACTACCTCCATTTGCTCCTGGACAGATGGGGATTTGGGGATAGGTTCATGGGGCTGATCAAATCCTTATATTCCACTCCTCAAGCCAGAATACGGCTTCAGGGCCACTATTCAGAACCTATTCAGATAGCACGAGGGACCAGGCAGGGGTGTCCTCTCTCCCCGCTGATTTTCGCCTTAGCAATTGAAACTCTGGCTATAGCACTGAGGGAGAATCATAACATAAAAGGAGTAGACTGCGGATCGCAAACGCACAAATGTGGCTTATATGCAGATGATATTCTTCTGTTTATTACTTCCCCTATCACCTCCCTTCCAAATCTACTGCAAACCCTGGGAGAGTTCTCTAAAATCTCTGGCCTACAGGTGAATTATAAAAAATCCCTGGCGATGAATATTTCGCTGAAACAACAACTGGTTACTCAACTGCGTCAGTCCTTCCCTTTCGAATGGAATGACACAGCCATCAAATATCTGGGAGTCTACTTAACACCTAAAATCGAATCCTTATATAATGCGAATTATCCCCCGATGATAGCTAAGTTAACTTTAGATCTTAAAACTTGGGTCGGATACAACTTATCACTGTTAGGAAAAATTAATTCTATCAAAATGACCCTCTTGCCTAGACTTTTATATTTATTTCGTTCCCTGCCCATTCCTATCATCAGAAAGCATCTGAAGGTATTCCAGAGTGAGCTACTTAAGTTTGTATGGGGTAAAAAGGGGTATAGGATACCCCAAAGTGTATTGTTTCATCACAGGAAGAAAGGAGGACTCGGTCTTCCCAACCTCCATTTCTACTTTATAGCCGCTAGATTATCACAGATTTCGATTATTTACTCCAAGTTTGAAAAGCCAGATTGGGTTGGGATTGAGAGACATGCTGCCCCACGTCACACTTTAGACTTTTTATTGTGGACCTCTACTAAGGAAAGACCCCCGATATTAGCACCCACTCTATCGCACTCTCTAGCCCTTTGGGATAAGATTCGCAATTGGGACTCCATCTCATCTTCGTCCACTCCGTTAGCACATCTGTTTAATAACCCGGCTTTTCCCCCAGGTCAAAATATAGCTGCATTTAAATGGTGGCTGAACAAAGGGCTGTACCGGATCGGGCACTTCTTTTCTGGGTCTGGACCTCTCCCTCTAAAACACTACATTAAAAAGCTAGAACTGCCACAGTCGGAGCGGTTCAGATTCCATCAAATCTCCCACTTCCTACATTCGATCTGGCCCGAAAAACCTTTTCCTCCTAGTTTCACAGAATATGAGACATGGTGTGGCCAGGGCCCGGAGCAGAGGGGAGGTATCTCTTGCATATACTCTTCACTGACGCAGCCCAAATCTAAGACATCGGTGATGACCAAATGGGAAGAGGATCTCCAGTTTAACTGGGAACTGGAATCCTGGCACACGGCGATCTCGGTGGCCTACAAAGGGATACTAAACACGTCTTTAGTAGAAGCTAGTCTAAAAGTTATTCTACGCTGGTACTACACCCCGGCTAGGCTGGCCAGCATATACCCTTCTGCTGATCCGCTGTGCTTCAGGGGTTGTCACCTCAGGGGTACTCTGGTCCACGTATGGTGGGAATGTCCCCGGTTAAGATCATTTTGGATGAGAATTTTTAAAATTATAGACGGGATCGCTGGGTGCCGGGTTCCCCGGTCCCCTACCATTGCTCTTCTTAATGCTCCAATCATCAAGATCCCCAAGCATTCCATGAGTCTGATCAGATTTATTCTAATAGGAGCCAAACTCACCATCGCAAAAGCTTGGAAACAACCCTCAGTTTCGGTTAAGGCAGCTAAAAGGAAAGTCTCCTGGATCATGGCTCAAGAGAAAATTGCTAGCATCATATCGGATAAACGTGATAAATTTGACATTGTTTGGGAACCTTGGGCTAGGCTCATGGGCATCCCCCTATTCCACGTCCCATTGGGGCTATGATCATCAACTATTACTCATAAAGCATCAGATCTTGGGTAGATAGCAAAGTCCTCTGGTTTATTTATGACTCATTCTACTGGTTCCCCCTCCCCCTTACCTTTCCCCCTCTTTTTCTTTTCTTCTCCCTTCTTTACTTCTCTTTGTGGTAATGTTTGGCTTGTATGGCCGACATTTGAGCTTAAATGTTCTCTTTTTGTTTTTGTTTGGTTTTTTTTCACATGTCTTTATTGTGATGTCAGATATGATCCGTTGGGTGGGTTTAGGGGTGGGGGGATTGGCCTCCTACTAGGGGGGGCCCTCTGGCTAGGTCCCTCACTTGGTACAGCATGATCCCGCAAGGGGTACCGAGTGGCCCAGGGACCGCTAGGGTGTTCTCCTTACCCCAGGTCATGGAATTTGTAGGGGACTTCTGTAGAATGTTTTTTTTTTCCTGAACAGTGCTCTACCTTCAAGAGTGCTGGTATATGTCAGGTTCCAGGACCTTGATAACCCTAAATTGGTTAGATCAGTCGTGAAAAGACATTGCTTTCCTATGTTCAAATATTTGATGGTGCATGGTTCAAATGCTTTGTTAAATAATCTGCTGGCCATGTGGGCCTTTCTATTGTAACATAAGCTGTTTTCAAAAATAAAATATTTTGAAAGTAAAAAACAATGTGCAAAGCCATCCACATCCTGTCTCCAAATATCACCCACACCATCCTCTCCACTTCTCTCAAGACCTCCTGCTCTCAAGCTCCCTTGTCTCCTCCTCCCATGTTCATCTCTAGGACTCTCTACCTTAGTCTGGCCGACTATGTTCTACTCTGTTTGCCTTTAGATGAGTCTTGAAAACTCATCTCTTCAGGGAAGCCTAACACGCATCCAACTAACTGAACTTTTATCACTTCCATCATCTCATCCCCCACAGTTCTGCACCACTTGCCCCACCCTATTAGATTGTAAGCTGCTATGATCAGGGACCTCTTAACCCTCTTCTATTTAATTGTATTGTAATTGTACCATCTCTCTTTATTATTGTAAAGCGCTGCACAAACTGTTGGTGCTATATAAATCTTGTATAATATATAATATTTATATATACAGTATATATATTTTTGTGCTGTCTGGGTTAGTAATAGCTCTAAACTCTCTAATGGTTGAACAGTCTGCTTTAATAAAACTTTCAGATTTGTCACTTTTCATGTGGTTGTGCTATGTGTCTGTCTAACATTTCACAATATATAGATCTAATGGACTACAATTTATTTCCTGTAAGAGTAAGGATTTACAGCGTTCCAATATTTCATATGTGACACAGGCGGTGAAGGATGAAATAGGACATTTTGGCCTATAGAAAAAGAAAAAAAAAACACTTTCTCACCTTCCTACATCAGCCACTCAGCTCTTTAGCCTTTATTAGAGAATGGAAGTCTGCATTCCTCCTGACAATTGATTCAGATGCTTCTCTGTTATCCAGGAATATGCTGGCAGATAAAAGATTTGTATCCTGTGATAAATCATTTGTCACGGAGGATCAGACTTTTTTCTTGATATAGTCTCATTTTTACTGTAAGAGAAGAGATACAATAATATTCTTGCTGATTGAGTTACAGCTTCATATTGGGAAATTTTAAATTCAAAGGCCAAAAAAAAGCAACTTTTTGCCAAAACCTTTTAAACAATGAGTGTACTGTATGTACCGGGAGGCTCTATAGGAAAAAAATAAAATAAAGCCAAATTCCAGATTTACATTTTGTTTTTGTTTTTTTAAATCTATTGCCCAGCTTTTAAATATTAACTCCAGACGTTCTGCTTTAAAGTGTTACTAAACCTAGTAATATGAAAATAGTTAATCTGCCCCCCCCCCCCCCCCAATTTAAATACTGCCACTATATACATTTTTGGATGATCTGTATTAGGCTTGTGCAATTTGTTTTCTAACAAATCGAAATTCGGCAGAACTTTGCACCTTTCGGACATTCGGATACATCCGAATGTCGAAATAAAAAAATAAAACTAATATGAAAGAAATTATAGCGGATATAACAAATGAATTTGACATGATTCAGTAATTTGTTAAAGATCTAATGTAACAAAAGGTCAACTCAAAGTAAATCTTACAGTCCAATCAGCTGACTCATTTTGTGCTGGAGGTTGGATTACTGGCAAAGTGTATTCCTGAGAACTGAGTGAGAAGGGTGTTGTATTGTATTTGAGCCGAGGAGAAGAGATATTGTCAGTGTTTGTTAATAGATTCAATAAACAAACGACTTTCCAAACTACGAATCATTATCACGAATATATATATACGTATGTATATATACATACCTAAATATTGAATTTAAATTAATACTAATTAAATTATAGCCCATATAACAATGAATTTGACATGATTCGAGATTCAGTATAACGGATATCGACACTACAGAAATAACAAATTATCCAAAAATGCATTAACGTAACATAACGAATATAACAGAACGAAATTATGTATTTTACGAATGACAAACTGAAACTAAACAACATTTTCCATTGTGCACAAGTCTAATCTGTATACCACGGTTACATGAAAAACTGCACAGTTTCTCCAGTGCTGAGAGTTCAGGTAGGAGGAGATTTACACTACAGCCTGTATACACACCCACATGTGTGATGTCAATATCATGTGACCTTGCTAGCTCTGAGAACAAGTAAATGTTCTCTCCAGCATAAAACACATAACTGAGCATGTGCTTTTCTGTTGTCACTTGTAATAATAAAGCTTTCTGTACTCCTAAAACATTTATTTGGTGCTTTGTTTAATGTTTTGGCACAACTAGACTTCTCAATTCATGTGCTCCTGATTACTTGGTGCCCCCCCCTGCTTTGTAGAGAACTCCGAAACTCAGCCTATGAGGCATATTTAATAACTTTTCTCTACACGTTATAGGTCCTTGTCCGGCTCCTTGACTCTACCTTTCTGTAGACTTCTGCAATGGGAGATTGTAAGACTCTACTGCCTTGCCCAGTGCTGTCAATCGAACACTGGAATGTTGCAGACAGGAGTGGAGCAATAGCTTTATTAAACTTAAACAGCACGATGATGCTCCTTTGTTGTTCATTGTCAGCTGGCTTGGGGGTAGGTCAGTCACAATACTGTAATGCCTAGCTGTAGTGGGGAAAAGTGTGGTCACTGAGCTTGCTATTCTGTGATGTAAGGTTACCCAGCTCACAAAATTCTATGAAAAGAATGAAAAACATTTCAGCAGGCAAAATAGTTTAAGTACTGCATATGCATTTTATCTGTGTATTGTCTGGAGTTCAACTTCAATTCTACTCCTTTGGAATCTCCAACAGTGCATATTTTCTAGCTGTCTTCACAGACCCACTGGTGATCTAAATAATGTGCTTTGTTTGATAACTTAAATGTGCTTCCAAAACCTTGAGGTCTGAATAACCTGTGCTGTGTGACTGCTGAGAACTGGAGGTGAGAGACACGGCTCTGAGCAATACAAGCAGTCAGCTTTTGGTGAGATGTCAAAAAACAACATCCAAACAACATTTCACTAAATCTATGTGATATAGAGCAATGTCTTATTTACTGTCTCATTGTTTCCATTATAAAACTCCAAAAATATTATTATCTTTATTTCTCATTTACAGGTAAATTCAGGCCCTGAGAAGGAAAGAGAAATATAGATTCATGGCCTACATGAGTGGGGTAAAATCAGTTTGACATAGGAGTTTTTTTTTTGGAGGTTAAAAGTGAATAAAGAATCGGGGGGTACTCACCAGATTGGTGGGTCAGGCAGGAACAGGGGGGCCTTAGGGAATGGTTGGTATGAGGGTCTTAGGAGATCTTTAGTCAGAAGACTAAAGTTTTGGTGGATGTTTTTTTGCAATCTGTTGTGGACAGTTACAGGTTTGGTTCTCATATTTCATAGTAGCTGGTAGGTTTCAAGGTCTTTGAAGGTGGTCTTACATGGGCAAATGTAAATTGTAGAGATCCATCTTAGGTACGGCTCCCATTATTTGATATGGTTCATTGACAATGAACCAAGGATTGTTCATAGTTGTATTTGCATTTATTGGTGTTATTGTTTCTGAGTCTCTGTTTTGCAGCTGGAGGCCATAAATTATGGCTCTATGCAGGCATTCAATTAAGTAGAGATGCCACAAAAACCTTGGAGCGCCATTCATATTGTATTGAATTTTATTAAGTTATTTATACATTTTGTTAACCAGTTGCCGACCGCCGCACGCCGATGTACGTCGGTAGAATGGCACGGGCAGGCATAAGGACATACATGTACGTCCCTTGCCTCCCGCGGGTCGGGGGCCCGATCGGGCCCCCGCCCGGTGCCTGCGGCGGTCGGTATTCGTTCGGGAGCGATCCCGGACGAGGGGACGGCCATTCATTCATGGCCACCCCCTCGCGATCGCTCCCGACGAATAGAAATCCCCGGTGACATCACTTCCTCTCCTGTAATGTAAACACAGGAGAGGAAGTGATGTATTCTCTCCTCCGTGTCGGTATTTTTCGTTCCGACACGGAGGAGAGCGGATCAGTGAGTTGCACCAACACTCTACACACACAGTAGAACATGCCAGGCACACTCACACCCCCCCTTTACCCCCCGATCACCCCCCCAATTACCCCTGCCCCCCAGTCACAGTGACACCAATGTCATTTTTTTTTTTTTTTTTTTGCATTGGTGTCATTTGTGACTGTAATAACTGTTAGGGCAGTTAGAGTTAGCCCCCTTTAGTTCTAATGTACCCCCCTAACCCCCCCAATAAAGGTTTAACCCCGTGATCACCCCCCGTCGCCAGTGTCACTAAGGCTGGGTTCACATTGCAGCGGTTTATGAGAACGAATGTGATTCGCACCGCACTGCAGTGCAAATCACATCCGATCTCTGTGCGATTCGAGTTCAGCCATTCGCCGCACCCGCCGCACCCGCCACACCCGCCGCACCCGCCGCAAATTCGCACGGGACCCTTTTTTTGGCCCGCAGCAGAATCGGATCGCATGGGTGTTCACACCATGCGATCCGAGTTTGCAGATCGCACTGCGATATGCGAACTGATCTGGGGGTGTCAGTAACATTTCACTGACACTCCCAGCAGTTCGCATAGGGCAGTGTGAACTGCCGCCGGGAGGCATGCGATGCGGGAATAACCCTTTCACCAGTGATCACCATATAACTGTTACAGGTGACGCTGGTTGGTTAGTTATTTTTTTATAGTTTCAGGGCACCCGCCATTTATTACCTAATAAAGGTTTAACCCCCTGATCACCCGGCGGGTGTCATTTGTGACTAATAACTGTTAGGGCAGTTAGGGTTAGCCCCCTTTAGTTCTAAGGTACCCCCCTAACCCCCCCAATAAAGGTTTAACCCCGTGATCACCCCCCGTCGCCAGTGTCACTAAGGCTGGGTTCACATTGCAGCGGTTTATGAGAACGGATGTGATTCGCACCGCACTGCAGTGCAAATCACATCCGATCTCTGTGCGATTCGAGTTCAGCCATTCGCCGCACCCGCCGCACCCGCCGCACCCGCCGCAAATTCGCACGGGACCCTTTTTTTGGCCCGCAGCAGAATCGGATCGCATGGGTGTTCACACCATGCGATCCGAGTTTGCAGATCGCACTGCGATATGCGAACTGATCTGGGGGTGTCAGTAACATTTCACTGACACTCACAGCAGTTCGCATAGGGCAGTGTGAACTGCCGCCGGGAGGCATGCGATGCGGGAACCCGCCGCGCATTCGTGGCGTTCCCGCATCGCTCCAGTGTGAACCCAGCCTAATAAGCGATCGTTTTTCTGATCGCTGTATTAGTGTCACAGGTGACGCTAGTTAGGCAGGTAGGTATTTAGGTTCGCTGCAGCTTTTTATAGTGCCAGGGACCCCCATATACTACCGCATAAAGCCCCCTAATTGCCCCCTAGTTAACCCTTTCACCAGTGATCACCATATAACTGTTACAGGTGACGCTGGTTGGTTAGTTATTTTTTTATAGTTTCAGGGCAACCGCCATTTATTACCTAGTCTCACTAGTGTACCCCTAAATTTAGGGGTGTCTACTTTCCAAAATGGGGTCATTTGGGGGGGGTTTGTGCCATCTTGGCATTTTATGGCCTTCAAAACTGTAACGCCCTTAGAAAGCCTGAAGGCGGTGCTTGGTTTTCGGGGCCCCGTACGCAGCTAGGCTCCCAAAAAGTCCCACATATGTGGTATCCCCATACTCAGGAGAAGCAGCAGAATTTATTTTGGGGTATCATTTCACATATGCCCATGGCATGCGTGAGCAATATATCATTTAGTGACAACTTTGTGAAAAAAAAAAAAAAAAAAAAAAGTTTGTAATTTTCCCGCAACTTGTGGCAAAATATAAAATATTCCATGGACTCAACATGCCTCTCAGCAAATAGCTTGGGGTGTCTACTTTCTAAAATGGGGTCATTTGTGGGGGTTTTGTGCCATCTTGGCATTTTATGGCCTTCAAAACTGTAATAGGTAGTGAGAAGTGAACTCAAAAATTTACGCCCTTAGAAAGCCTGAAGGCGGTGCTTGGTTTTCGGGGCCCCGTACGCGGCTAGGCTCCCAAAAAGTCCCACATATGTGGTATCCCCGTACTCAGGAGAAGCAGCAGAATTTATTTTGGGGTGTCATTTCACATATGCCCATGGCATGCATGAGCAATATATCATTTAGTGACAACTTTGTTAAAAAAAAAAAAAAAAAGTTTGTAATTTTCCCACAACTTGTGGCAAAATATAAAATATTCCATGAACTCAACATGCCTCTCAGCAAATAGCTTGGGGTGTCTACTTTCTAAAATGGGGTCATTTGTGGGGGTTTTGTGCCATCTTGGCATTTTATGGCCTTCAAAACTGTAATAGGTAGTGAGAAGTGAACTCAAAAATTTACGCCCTTAGAAAGCCTGAAGGCGGTGCTTGGATTTCGGGGCCCCGTACGCGGCTAGGCTCCCAAAAAGTCCCACATATGTGGTATCCCCATACTCAGGAGAAGCAGCAGAATTTATTTTGGGGTGTCATTTCACATACGCCCATAGCATGTGTGAGCAATATATCATTTAGTGACAACTTTGTGTAAAAAAAAAATAAAAATTTTTTTTTTTTGTCATTATTCAATCGCTTGAGGCAAAAAAATAAAATATTCAATGGGCTCAACATGCCTCTTATCAATTTCCTTAGGGGGTCTACTTTCCAAAATGGGGTCATTTGGGGGGGTTTTGTACTGCCCTGCCATTTTAGCACCTCAAGAAATGAGATAGGCAGTCGTAAACTAAAAGCTGCGTAAATTCCAGAAAACGTACCTTAGTTTGTAGATGTGACAACTTTTGCGCAAACCAATAAATATACAATTATTGACTTTTTTTTTACCAAAGACATGTGGCTGAATACATTTTGGCCTAAATGTATGACTAAAATTGAGTTTATTGGATTTTTCTAATAACAAAAAGTAGAAAATATCATTTTTTTTCAAAATTTGCGGTCTTTTTACGTTTATATCGCAAAAAATAAAAATCGCAGAGGCAATCAAATACCATCAAAAGAAAGCTCTATTTGTGGGAAGAAAAGGACGCAAATTTTGTTTGGGTACAACATTGCATGACCGCGCAATTACCAGTTAAAGCAGCGCAGTGCCAAAGTGTAAAAAGACCTCTGGTCATTTACCAGCAAAATGGTCCGGTCTGAAAGTGGTTAATAAAGGGTTGTTATGCAAATTAAACTCCAATTAGTGTTCTATGTGGCTTAGGTATTGATGAGTGGTGGTAGAAAAATCCCAACCCTATCATAAAGAAACTATTGGGATTTTTCAGGTACCACACAACCCGATGTAAAAGTTAGTAAACATTTATTGATACAATAAAAATGTATCAAAATTGTCATCCAAACAATAAAATGACCTACATATTGATCGAGCATGTCAAAGTACATCTCTACAACATGCAAATATAAATATTACATGGTACAGCCATCAAGGAGCAATACTACAATTGGAGATACAGTTATGGATCATACTTCTCTGTTATGGCTGTACCATGTAATGTTTGTATTCACGTGTTGTAGAGCTCAATATGTAGGGCATTCTAATGTTTGGATGATAATTTTATGTTTAATGTATCAATAAGTTTACTAACTTTTAAACAAATTGGGGTGTGGTACCTGAAAAATCCCAATAGTTTCTTCAAGGTAGGGATTTTTTTTTGCATATTTTTTATATTTAAGGCATGGATGTGATACCAGTGAATCTCATTGCAGGGGCCCTTCATTCTAGGTCCCTTCCTCTAAATCAGGGGTGCTCAACCTGTGGCTCTCCAGCTGTTGTGGAACTACAAGTCCCATGAGGCATAGCAAGACTCCGACAGCCACAAGCATGACACCCAGAGGCAGAGGCATGATGGGACTTGTAGTTTTGCAACAGCTGGAGAGCCACAGGTTGAGCACCCCTGCTCTAAATTTTCTGTCTTGTATTGATGAGTGGTGGAGTGGTGTTAAAGCAGTATCAGAGACAAATCATCTTTAATACCCTAGTCATGGGAATAATCCTACAGGCATGCCCTTACTTTTCTGACCAACTCTTTATCCAGATTTGACAGTCTAAATATGTAAAGAAATTCATTTCACTTTGCCTTTGACTGTTTCAGCCCTTTTAGTACTCATTGGTACAAGAAACAGTTACATAGTTAGTAAGGTTGAATAAAGACACCAGTTCAGTTCAACCTGCGTGAGTGTGGGTGCGTGTCTACAATTATCCCTATTTATTTAAGGTACCCATATAATGCTGTCAATTTACGCAGCGCACCAAACATACATCGCACACTCACATTGGTCCCTACGCTCAAGGAGCCCACAATCCAAGGTCCCCAACTCACATTCATATACTAGGGCAAATTTTGGACAGAAGCCAATTAACCTACCAGCAAGTCTTTAGATCGTGGGAGGAAACTGGAGTACCTGGAGGAAACCCACGCAGGCACAGGGAGAACATGCAAACTCCAGGCAGGTAGTGTCGTGGTTGGGATTCAAACCAGCGACTCTTTTTACTGCTAGGTGAGAGTTCTAACCACTACCCCACTGTTCTGTCTAAAATGCATCTGCTTACCCCTAGAGGCATTTGAAGGACCCCGAGTGGTAGGCTGGACTGACATTTACCCCGGAGTTGAGTCCAGAGCTAGTAATAGGAGATTGAGAAACACTGACTGTCAGTCACTTTACTGTGTTTTTAAAGATTTTTTTGCTCCAGGTACACAGAGAGAGAATGTTAGGGGTTGTGGATACACAAAGCAGCAATTACAGGCTCCAGATCTGCATCCATTTGTAGAGGATCTTCAAGCTGACACCAGCAACTCTGGAAATAGCACCATCAACTGACTAACAAACTACTCCATGGTTTCTCCCAGGAGAGTCACCAGATCACTGATAGGATCCAGCTCCTTCCTCCAGAAGAGTCTCCATCCTTGGCTCTCAATCCCAGGCAACTTTCATCTTTTCCAGGAAAGCTTTTGACTCAACTTCAGGCCTACGTTAGCAAGCACAAGTTTGGCACCATACAAGCTACAGGTTTAACAGGTAAGATACCTTAACAGTGCACCTCCTTAGGACAAAGCCTTGTGGGTAGATAGCTTCACAAGGTCAGCCTGAAATATGTATGCTCTCTCCCAGCATGCACTACTGGCAATAGAACTCCTAGTGGTTGGCCAATAGGAACATAAATGCTCATAACTCAGCATTACTGTGACCTGTCTCTCTAATACCAGAGATACCTGTGATACCTACTGACAGCAGGGAGAATCACCAGTGGCACTAGGCTCAGAGGACGATCAAATGAGTATAGAGTACAAATCAACGTAGGCTGCTTACCACCCAGCAAAACAAAATTGCATAGTCACCCCTTCTTAGAGCAGGGTGGCTACATCAGAAAAGCATGAGCATCATTTATCATTTAATAAAGTGGACTTTAAGTGGCTTCATATGTCAGCATGGATACATTCCTGCCATGTCAGCAACAGCATACATTTTCCAAAAAGCTGTACCTTTTAACATTGAGAAGCAATCCTTTAAAGTGGTTGTAAACCCTTACAAACCACTTTGGCCTACAGATAAGCCTAGATTAAGGCTTACCTGTAGGTCCAAGAAATATCTCCTAAACCTACATGGTTTAGGAGATATTTGCCAAAACACAGGCACCGCTGTCTACGGCGCATGCGCCGTAGACAGCGGCGAGCAGGCGCACTGAGCGCGCCGCTGTTAACAGCGATATGCCATGAGTGGCGGCTCCCGTGCGCATGCGTGGGAGTGACGTCATCGCGGCTTGGTCGAATGACAGTGGTGGAGCAGCGAGACCCACCGAGAAGATGGACGCTCCAGACTACAGGGGACAGCGGTGACTTTGCTGGCTCCTGTGTCAGATAAGTGACACATAATGGACTACTATGCAATGCATAGTAGTCCATTATGCTTTACCTTTGCAGGGAGGGTTTACTTCCAGGGTTTACTTCCTCTTTAACTCCAGTCAGTGACTTTTTCTAGGCTAAGATGATGCCCTCAGTCTGTTGCAGGAAGCAGGAAGCATTTTCTCAGTCTCCTTTTCTATACATGGTAACTTTGTAACAAGTCAAAAGGAAGGAGGCTGCAGCAGGATTTGGTCTGTGTCAGACATCTTTAACCACTTCAGCCCCCGGAAGATATGGCTGCTGAATGACCAGAGCATTTTTTGCAATTTGCCACTGCTTCGCTTTAACTGACAATTGCGCAGACGTGCGACGTTGTACCCAAACAAAATTGACGTCCTTTTTTCCCACAAATAGAGCTTTCTTTTGGTGATATTTTATCGTCAATCAATTTTGAAAAAAAAAATCAACATTTTGTACTTTTTGCTATAATAAATATCCCTTTTTTTAAAAAAAAAGCATTTTTTTTCTCAGTTTAGACCGATATGTATTCTTCTACATATTTTTGGTAATAAAAATTGCAATAAGCGTATATTGATTGTTTCGCACAAAAGTTATTGCGTCTACAAAATAGGGGAAAGATTTATAGCATTTTTATTATTATTCTTTTTTGGTAATGTAATGGCGGCGATCTGCAATTTTTATCGTGACTGCGACATTATGGCGGACACATTGGACAATTTTGACACATTTTTGGGACCATTGGCATGTATACAGCAATCAGTGCTATAAAAATGCAAAAATGTCACAGGCAGTGAAGGGGTTAACACTGGGGGGGGATCAAGGGGTTAACTGTGTTCTCTAGTGTGCGTTCTAACTGAAAGGGGGATGGGACTAGCTAGGGGGAAGAGGTAGATCTGTGTTCATACTTTGTATGAACACACAATCGGTCTCTTCTCCCCTCAGAGAACCGGGATCTCTGTGTTTACACACAGAGATCCCAGTTCTCGCAGTGTCACAAGCGATCGCGGGAGCCCAGTGGTCATTGCGAGCGCCGGGCACTCGCATCAGCTCTGGGGGCGAGCAGTGGTGCACGTGCGCCCCCCTAGTGGCCACAAATAGAAGCGACGTAACATGACAGTGATTCGGCAGCCAAGCAATGTTGCCGCTGTACAACTGCGACGGCTGGTCGACAAGAGGTTAATACCTGTGAACACATCCAATAACTGCACATGCTGCAGGATTTACTTGGTTGTTTTATCTTTTAACCAGCATTTCAGTCTAGGGAATAGATAATAGGTTCCATAGGGGGTGGGGGGGCTGTGATCTCTGTAAGGATGCCTGTGTTCTGTACCGGTTTCCCATGCTGCATTCAAATCGCAGTGCCCTTGCGATCTGCAGTGGGTGTCATTGCAAAGTTACAAATATCCCAAATGCAGTGTGTTTGTTCGCACCAAATTGCATGGTATGAAAGTACTTTGTGATCCGCTTGCAGTGCGTTTCCAAAAGTACTGCATGCACTACTTGTGGTACCATATGGTGCGATTTTAGCCCATTCAAAATGAATGGGATAAAATTGCACTGCACATAACTGTATGCGAATTGCAGAGGAACACGCAACACGTTCCTGTGTAATTCACATAGGGTTTCTAGTGTGAATGGCCCTAAGAGGTAATAAATACCAGCAAGTGTTACTTACAATGACACAAGACTTAACATGCATGCTCTTACCATGAAAAAAAGATATATCTGACCTCCCCCCACCCAGAAGAGAAACGGCATTTAGCTGCAGAGAGGACTTTTTATGATAAATGGGAAGAAAAATATTGCAGCAAATGTAAAATTTTCTTTTTTCATTTTTCCTGGGCTATTCATTTTGAGTTTTTTTCATTAGATTTTTTCACTTAACCACTTGCTTGCTGGACACTTAAACCCCTTTCCTAACAAGACCAATTTTCAGCTAGCCATACTCTCTCATTTTGAATGACAATTACTCAGTCATTCAACATTGTACTCATATGAGATTTTTTTGTCTTTTTTTTCACACAAATACAGCTTTCTTTTGGTGGTATTTGATCACCACTGGGATTTTTTTCGCTATCAATGAAAAAAGACTGAACATTTTGTAAAAAAAATGAATTTTTCTTTGTTTCGGTTATAAAATTTTGGCCAAAATGTATAGTTTTATCTTTTGTAAAAATAACCACAATAAGTATATATTATTTGGTCTTTGTGAAAGTTATAGAGTCTACAACCTATGGTGACAATCTCTGAAAATTGATCAATCCTGATGTCCTGACGGCCTATCTGGTTTCTTGAGACACTAACAAGCCAAGAAAGTACAAATACCCCCCAAATGACACCTTTTTTTGAAAAGGAGACAAACCAAGGTATTTAGTATGAGGCATCGTGAGTTTTTTGAAGTTGCTGATGTGGCATGGATGTGGCACGGATGAGTACTGATGTGTCATTAATGTGGCACGCATGAGCACGAATAAGTACTGATGTGGCATTAATGTGGCACGGATGAGTACTGATGTGGCATGGATGTGGCATGTATGAGCACTGATGTGGCATGGATGTGGCATGGATGAGTACTGATGTGGCATGAATGTGTAACGAATGAGCACGAATGAGTACTGATGTGGCATTAATGTGGCACGAATGAGCACGAATGAGTACTGATGTGGCATTAATGTGGCAATTATGAGCACTGATGTGGCATGGATGTGGCACGGATGAGTATTGATGTGGCATGAATGTGGCACGTATGAGCACTGATGTGGTATGGATGTGGCATGGATGGATACTGATGTGGCATGAATGTGACCCAAGATGAGCACTGATGTGGCATTAATGTGGCACGAATGAGCATGAATGAGTACTGATGTGGCATTAATGTGGCACGAATGAGTACTGATGTGGCATTAATGTGGCACGGATGAGTACTGATGTGGCATGAATGTGTCACGAATGAGCACGAATGAGTACTGATGTGGCATTAATGTGGCACGAATGAGCACAAATGAGTACTGATGTGGCATTAATGTGGCACGGATGAGTACTGATGTGGCATGAATGTGGCATGTATGAGCACTGATGTGGCATTAATGTGGCACGGATGAGTACTGATGTGGCATGAATGTGTAACGAATGAGCACGGATGAGTACTGATGTGGCATGAATGTGTCACGAATGAGCACGAATGAGTACTGATGTGGCATTAATGTGGCACGAATGAGCACAAATGAGTACTGGTGTGGCATTAATGTGGCACGTATGAGCACTGATGTGGCATGGATGTGGCACAGATGAGTATTGATGTGGCATGAATGTGGCACGTATGAGTACTGATGTGGTATGGATGTGGCATGGATGAATACTGATGTGGCATGAATGTGACCCAAGATGAGCACTGATGTGGCATTAATGTGGCACGAATGAGCATGAATGAGTACTGATGTGGCATTAATGTGGCACGAATGAGTACTGATGTGGCATTAATGTGGCATGGATGAGTACTGATGTGGCATGAATGTGGCACATATCAGCACTGATGTGGTATGGATGTGGCACGGATGAGTACTGATGTGGCATGAATGTGGCACATATGAGCACTGATGTGGTATGGATGTGGCATGGATGAATACTGATGTGGCATGAATGTGACCCGAGATGAGCACTGATGTGGCATTAATGTGGCACGAATGAGCAGGAATGAGCACTGATGTGGCATGATATGACAAGTATAGGCACAAAAGACTGAACAAAAATGTTCCCATAAGTTCTAAAGCATATATGTCAGGGGAAAATGCAAAATATGTCAGGTATATAACAGGTATGGAAGAAAAGTCCACAGACCATGAGGAAGGTGTAGGGTTCAACACTAAGGGCAGTCATCATAACAGATACCATGTTCCAGTACACTGCTATACACAAGACACAAGAGAGAGGTGCCTCTAGGTGTAGTTATAGAACAGGTTTAATAAGCACATAAAACAGGCAACTCACATTTGATAAATTAAAACAGACATGTAGTTAGTCCCAACAGAGTGGGGGGGGGGGGGTCATCAGTAAGCGGACCAATCCTGGATGGGAAGCACAGTAATCACTCATTCACCGCTCACTCATTCCCCGCTGATGTGTAGAGATGGCCGCGTTGGGGAAGAGCTCCCCCATACACCTTATAAGGCAGCTCCTTGTAGTTCCTCTAGTAAGTTTGAAAAAGGAGAGCAGCTACTGTGTCACCCGCAGTGAATTCGTGAATACTACGCTTCCCATTCAGGATTGGACCGTTTACTGATGATACAACATCCCCCCCCCCCCCCCCCCCCCCATACAGTAGAGAATAAGTACATGCCTGTTTTAACTTCTCAAATGTGAGTTGCCTATTTTATGTGCTTATTAAACCTGTTTTATATCTACACCCAGATGCACCTCTCCCTTTTTCTACTGAGCATGGATGTGGCATGCATGAGTACTGATGTGGCATGAGTGTACTGTACTGATGGGCACAGATGAGCCATGGATGAGCATGGAAAAGGCATAGATGGGGATAGATGAGACATGAATGGGCACGGATGAAAATGGTTGGGCATGGATGAGCACGGATGGGGATGGATGAGCCATGGATGAGCATGGCTTGGCATGGATGAGCATGGCTGGAGCATAGATGATCATGGCTGGAGCATGGATGAAGCATAGCTGGAGCATAGATGATCATGGTTGGAGCATGAATGAGCATGGCTGGAGCATGGATGATCATGGCTGGAGCATGGATGGACCATGGCTGGAGTATCGATGATCATGGCTGGAGTATGGATGGATCATGGCTGGACATGGATGGAGCATGAATGAGGATGCATGGATGAGCCAGGGAGATCAGCGATGTGGGCAGGGGCGGCCTATCCATTGGGGGCGCCGCCTCCCCTATCCTCGCCACCCCCTTTATGCATAATGGATAGATTCATGCATAGCATGAATCTATCCACTGCTGCTGCGGCCATCCCCTATTCATGTGTCCGGCAACTTTCAGGTCACCGGGCATATGAATTAGAGCATCCGTTTTTTTTTTAAGCACTGATTAGAGTCATAGGCTTTAATAGGCTTCAAAATAGGATGGACTCGGGGGAGTTGCAACAGTGAACGAAAATTTGCTGATGCAACACTGATCCTCCTCACAACCAATCGGGAAGCCCCTCTGGCCAAAACATCTGCAGGGGCGGACTGACAACTCATGGGGCCCCCGGGCAACAGGAGATAATGAGGCCCCCGCCCACACTCAAGCCACAGCCACACAAAGCCTCACCCTCCAGCTTGCATTGTGTGGACGCCTCAATTCTGGGTCGAACATGAGATAAACAATGCACAGGAGGCAGCAGGGCAGAGCATGGGATATTAAGCAAGCACAGTACACAGAGGGCACCAGGGCAAAGCATGGGGGAACCATGGAAAAGTATATAAGTCAGTAGATCATAGCACAGGGGGTCAGGAGGGCACAATATGTGTGTGTGGAGGGCAGGAGGGCACATTATGGGGCACACAAGGGCACATTACAGGTTGAGGGGGCACAGTAGGACACATTACATGGGGGAGGGGGCAGCAGGGAACATTATAGGGCACATTACATGGGGAGTGGCAGAGGGACATATTATGGGGCACAGCATGGAACATTACATGGGCAGGAGGGCACATTATGGGGAACAGCAGAGTATATTACATAGGGGCATGAGGGCACATTATGGGGCAGAGCACATTATGGGGCATATTACATGGGGGCAAGTGTGCACATAATGGGACACAGGGAATATTATATGAGGGCACATTAAGGGGTACAGCAGAACACATTAGGAGGGATAAAATCTCATATTATGGGGCACAGCAGGGCACATTATAGGGCATATCACATGGGGGCAAGAGGATACATTATGAGGCACAGCAGGGGATATTACATGGAGCAGGAGGGCACATATAGGGCACAGTATGGTGCGCACAGCAGAGAACTGAATGATGCATCATGGGCCACACAGCAGGGCACATCATATGGCACACAGCAGGGTACAGGGCACATCATGGGGCATACAGTAGGGCTCAGGACACATCACAAGGCCCACAGGAGGAAATTGGGCACACAGTGAGGCACATAGAAGGGCATGGGGCACATAGTAGGACACACGATGGGGCACACCACAAGGGCACACAGTAGGGCATATCACGAGGCACACAGTAGGGCATGGGGCAGACAGCAGGGCATGGAGGCACACATCAGAGCATGGGGCAGACATCTGGGCATGGGCAGACAGCAGGCCATGGGGCACAGAACAGAGTGTGGGGTAGACATCATGGCATGGGGACACAGAGCAGGGCATGGGGGCACAGAGCAGGGCCTGGGGCACAGAGCAGGATATGAGGCAGACATCGGGGCATGGGGGCCCAGAGCAGGGCGTGGGGGCATGGAGCAGGGCATGGGGCAGACAGCAGGACATGGGGTAGACATCAGGGCATGGGGGCATGGAGCAGAGCATGGGGCAGACATCGGGGCACAGGGCAGACAGCAAGGCATAGAGACACACATCAGAGCATGGGGGCAAAGGGCAGCGCATGGGGCAGACATCAGGGCATGGGGCACAGAGCAGGGCATGGGGCAGACAGCAGGGCATGGGGTAGACATCAGGGCATGGGGGCACAGACCAGGGCATGGGGCAGACATCGGGGCACAGGGCAGACAGCAGGGCATGGGGACACACATCAGAGCATGGGGACACACATCAGAGCATGGGGGCAAAGAGCAGGGAATGGGGCAGACATCAGGGCATGGGGGCAAAGAGCAGGGCATGGGGCTCAGAGCAGGGCATGGGGGCACAGCAGGGCATAGAAGTGCAGGGCATGGGGCAGACATCATGGCATGGGGCAAAGAGCAGGGCATGGGACAGTCAGTATGGCATTAGGGCACAGAGCAGATCATGGGGCAGACATCAGGGCATGGGGGCACAGAGCAGGGCATGGGGCACAGAGCAGGGCATGGGCCAAACATCAGGGCATGGGGGCACAGAGCAGGGTATGGGGGCACAGCAGGGCATGGGGCAAAGAGCAGGGCATGGGGCAGTCAGTATTGCATGGAGGCACAGAGCAGGGCATGGGGCAGACATCAGGGCATGGGGGCACAGAGCAGGACATAGGGGCACAGAGCAGGCCATGGAGCAGGGCATAGGGCAGATAGCAGGGCAAGGGGGCACAGAGCATGGCATGGGGTAGATATCAGGGCATGAGGGCACACAGCAGGGCATAGAGCAAAGAGCAGGGCATGGAGCAAAGAGGGCATGGGACAGACAGCAGGGTATGGGCAGACATCAGGGCTTGGGTCAGATATCAGGACATGGGGCAGATATCAGAGCATGGTGCACAGAGCAGGGTATGGGCAGATTCATGTTTTCTCTCCTCTGCAACTGCACATGCCAGTTATACTGCTCAGAAGGTTAACTTAACACGTGGGAAGTGGCTCTAAACATACCTCTTGTGATGCGTGCCTGAGTGCCTCCCCACCAGCTCTTCTCGTCCGTCTGAGGTGATGATAAACACAAGCACCTGGAATAGAGGGGAGGGAAGGAGGGGTCGGCGGGGAGACGTGCATCATGAGGTCTGTTCACACTGCAGTCTCTTCTGCAGGGAGCAGTATTCGGGACCCGATCTACCCGTCAATCACAGCTAGCTGACGGGTAGATCGGGTCCCGAAGTGGAAGCTATCATGGGGCCCCCTACTGGCCACGGGCCCTCGGTCAGTGCCCGAACTGCCCGATGGTCAGTCCGCCCCTGAACATCTGGCGATCCTATTGGACGCCTAGCAACAGGAGGAGGAGAGAGGAGACACCGCAGAAGCTGGTCCAGGAGAGGACACCTGAGCAGCTTTCCCCAAGCCCGCCACGCTCTCACCACACGCATCCAAGGTAAACCCCCAACAGCTGCCACTGGCTATGGGCACTCCAGATCCAGCCCACATCGCTGCTGCACCCGGCTCCTTCCTTTCCTCGCACACTGTACCAATTGGAGAGGAACTGAACTGGACATGCTCTGGTCTGTTTACAAGTGATCGCTCCCTCATTGGAAAGGCCAATCAAGTGGTAAAAGGCCGCTGTCATTTGTCCTTTATCCCGCTCCGGGATGCACCGATTCCGGAGGACCCGTCGCTCACAGACATTCCCGGTGGCTCGCCCAGAGTTATCCGTCTGTGCTGTAGCCATCATTTGAAAACTGGTTAAAGTTGTAAAAAGACATAAAATAGGAACAAAGCACATCCCTCTATAGTGTGTATTTGTCTCATTTATGTCTGCTGCTTTGCTCCTCTGTTATCTGCGTGAATCACTTCTGACAATTTTTCCTGATACCAAGAGAAAAAAGGTGACAGGGGAGCTGATTGACAGCCTCAGCTCTGTTCCTGTGTGCCGGAGGCTGTGTGAAGGGGGCGTGTCCCTTCCCTCCAATCAGCGCTCAGAGCTCTTCTCACTAAGCTCTGCAGAGTGTAATTTCATCTCTCCATCCTCTTGTTCCTGAACTCTCAGACAAGCTTCATAAATTCAGCACTTTTAATGGAAGACTGCAGATAGATACACCTGTAGGAAGATTTGTTCAATTGCTGTGTATCGCCTGAGGATAGTCCCTTTACTAGGTATGTGTAAAGGTTTACAATCACTTTAAAGCTTAACTCCGCCTGTACAGGTAAATACTGTACACTCTTTTTTTTGCTGGCAAAATAATAATTGTCTGTATGTGCATGCCTACATAGTGATTGTGATGAGAGGTGTGCTTGACTATACGGAATTTGCTTGTGCATTGCCCTGAACCAGGTGTGCCTGGCGCTGAATGAGTTTTTTATGTGAGCACATCTAATTCACTTTTATTACAGCCAATGTGGAAAAATCATTTTAATCTAACCGAAATTGTCAGAACATACTTGTAGAACTGACGTGTATGTCTCCCTGTTTTCTCAGCATAGAGATATAAAACATTTGACAGGAAGCTGGCTCATTTTAGCATGGCAATTATCTTGTATTGCCCAATTATATCATTGTTGTCTCCGCCGATCCGCTTGCCTATTTTTTGAGGGGTTAAAAGGCAGTTCCATAGTTAAGACATTCTGCATTTTTTTTCTCCCCAAACAAAATAATTCGCATTTCGTGTTTAATTTGAAGCTAAACATTTCTCCAGTCAAATTAAGCCTCATGAAGACCAATTATTTTCAAATGGGTTATTCATTCTTCTTGGTTGAATGCCAATGAGAATTCTAAATGCAGCCTTCCATTACCAAATACCAATTTTTCGCAAAGGTATATTTTGCAGATTTGGCACCAGAATCGAAGCCGTCATTGAATAACTCTGTGTTCGGTCATTAAACACTTTTCGCAGCATTGTATTGTACTGGAACAATTATCTCCAGGAGATAAAGAGCTCCGACTTAATGGAAACCTAGTCCATTCGTCTAAATGCCAGCAGCTAGAGTTGCACAAAACAGTCCGCTTTTCATCAGCGCTAGGCTTTGCCAAATATTTTACTTTTGTCAAAATTATACTGAAGTATTGTTGGAGATTTGTTGGCAGTTCACTTTGAGCTGGACATTTCAGAAACTTTACAAATCTGCTTGAATACTTTTCTGACTGGAAAAAAAAAAAAAAAGCTTTAACTTTCATGGATGTTACTACAGATCAAGGGGACCCCAAGCAAAATGTTGATGGGGCACCCTCTCCAGCCCCTTTTCTGTTACTGATCTCAACATAAAATATGCCTACATTGAGGAGAGGTAGCAAGAGAGCTGTCAGCATAGCCGGTAGTCACTACATTAGTAGAGACCAGAGCTGTGGATGCCAATGGAAGTTGTCAAGGAAGAGAGGGACATCAGTTCATGGACTAAACTGTTAACCTTTATTTTTCAGCTAACTGCTCTGTTTCTGCTCTAAATTCCAAGCCCTTCCAGCCCTTCAATTACAAAAGCATGCAAGTGCTGAAAGGAATGGTCTAGTATTAAGGTAAAAAACAAAAAGAGTTGTAGTAGCAACTGGGATTTGTACAGCCTGAGGAAGATGTCTAGTAGGTGGCACTGTGCCATTATACAGATGAAGGAGAGCCTGTAGAGGGAATTGTCCCCTTGTCAGTTTCCAGCTGTCTGATTGGATGATGCAACTTCTGCTGACCTTTGGCAGCCATCTTGGTGTTGGACCTTGTAAATGATGGCACCTGTATCATTCAGGTGTCCCTGGTGGGAGTAGTAGGTCAGGGACAGAGACCCTGCTTCTTAGGGAAAGGATACGGTGCAGGGAAAGGTTTCTGGTGAGTAGGATCAGTACAGGGAAAACGCCTTCAAGCAGCACTCCAATATTTGGTTTAGGAATGCAGGGCTCTTCCCAGTAGCACTGGTGTGCCATCCCAGTGCACCACTAACCGCCACCCTAATAACGGAAGCCATCCTCTGATAACACAGGCCAAGTGTAGTAATACTGTATAGTGACCACTACTTTATTGTCTAACATCAGTACTTTCAAAACTGTCATCACGGTGTGGTCACATTCATGCAAGTTCAGAGGCACATTGCAAGTGAATAACAAATAGTTAATGGAATGGAAAAATACTGCAAGCAAGCTTTTCAAATACCTCTGTGCATTTATCTGCATTTTTTAAGCGGCTCACAGCGTCTCGTTAATTGTTTAGACAGAAAGGTTGCAATGTAGTGCTTAAAAAAGGCATGTCCATTAAGTGAGTTATGTTAATGCACCGAATACTCACTCTAACACGCCTTCTCTAATAAACTGTGGTGTCAAGGTCTGGGTTATCAGCTAGGGGCATTGTGCTTTTCAGAGGGAAAGTTTGTAGCTCCAGTGTTCACCAGCAAGTGTCTCCCGGCAGATCCCAGTAATAAGCTACACCTAGTGCTGGCTGCTGGGAGGGTATTTAGTCCCTCTCCTGCTGTTACATCTTGCTCCAGTGTTTTGCTTCCTGCCAGACACTGCTAACTGTTATCTTGTTCCCATTCTTTGATTTGTTTTTGGTTCACTTTGATCTTTATGTTTGCTGGTGTTTGGATGTCTTTTGTTTTACTATTAATAAACTAATATATATATATATATATATATATATATATATATATATATATATATATATATATATATATATATATATATATTGTGACAGTACGGATCCCTGTCCTAGTGACTGTCTCCCAGGATTCTCAAACAGGTTGAGAGGCTTCAGGCGGATTATTTAATTTGGAGGAAACTGTTTTATCAGTTTCCTCTGTTGTTGGTAAAATTAAAATCCAGTAATCTAGTTGGGGACCTGGAGCCTGGAGATTTCATAACGATCTGGGTGGGATAGAATCTCCAGTCCTGGGGCTGGGTTTTGGGAACAGCCAGGAGTCTGGCTTGTTGACTGTACAGGTGGGTCCTGGGCTTATAGCAGAACCAGGACCAGGGTTCTGGGCTCCACCCTCCTAAGGAGGAGTATTACAATATATATATATATATATATATATATATATATATATATATATATATATATATATATATATATATATATATATATATATATTCTCAGTTTCCTAGTGTTGCTACGCAGATTTGGCCATCCTTGCTCCTAAATCCTAACATGTGGCTAAAAAGCAATCCTTGAGCACCAGTCAGGTGATTTTCCCTAAATATTATATTGTTAGAATTATGATTGTTTCGATCATATTTACATTTATATTATATTGGATTTTGTTATAGCCCTGCTTTCTTCTGGCCCTTTAAACACAAGAAGAAGCAAAAAATATTACAATTAATTTTAAGCCAGTCAGCAAAAAGTCAGCCAGAATGCTAAAGCAGAGTGGAGCCATTACCTATTGCCATGAATTCGATTTCTTGCTTCGGGTTCCCAGTAAATAAAAGATGAGATTTGATTGGTTCATATTGAAAAGAGCTCGACTTTAGTGCAGGCTTCCTTGTTCCAGTACAGGACTGTGCCTTGCTTAATTTTGTTCTCCTCTTGGGCCTACTACCTGTAAAATTCATGCACAGTTTATGCAGCAAAGTCCAGTAAAGAAATCAAGATTTATCACATTTTTACATTCATTTACAGAAAAAATATAGCAGAAATAAACTGCAAATATGAGTAGGATATATTCTTTCAGTATCCCTGTTACTCTACTGAGATTGTTCATTAATACATAAAAAAAAAAAAGATGTCTGAATATTTAAGTAATCTGCAATGGTTCTGAGACCAACGTGCCTGTAAATTGAGATCACAAAATTTGATTGGTGTTCCATCAAACGCCGAGAATAAATGCTAGGAGCCGGGGATAGCGCTCATGCCTGCTATAAATGCACAGAGTGTCAATTCATTCTGCCACAAAGACTTCATAAATATGAAAGTAAAGAAAATATGTCTGCTGGCTCTTCACATATCATGAGATAAATGTATTTATTGTAATCAACATTTGAAATAAGAGCCAACTTGCTCCTTCGGAATGAGAAGACAAATCACATCAGCTCACTCCTTTTCATCTTGGGTATGAAAAATATTAGAGGGAACGTTTGTGTTGTCTGCTAAAAAAAGGCAATAGGGATGAGGCTCCCAGAATGCCTTGCAACATTTGTCCTCATCCTTTTAATGAAAAAGCTTTTACATTGTATGCCTGCTTTGGCTATTCTGTTGTGAAGGGGTCAATACTTATGCCGCGTACACACGAGCGGACTGTATGGCATACTTAGTTTGTCATACAATCCGACGGACAGTCCGTCGTACTTTCCACTGAACGGACTTGACCACACACGGATGCACAAACAGTCCGTTGAAAGCTTGCGCGATGACGTGTACAGCACGTACGACGGGACTAGAAATAGGAAGTCCAAGACACAGCAAAGCACCCTTCCGCCGTGTAAATCCTTTCTGGGCATGCGCCATTCTTAGTCCGTCGAACTAGCATACTGACGACCGTACTGTCCGCTGAAACCAAAGTACGACGGACAGAATTTCGAAAAAAACGAAATACTTAGTACGCCAGACTGCACGCTGAAAAAGTCCGCTGAAGCCCACACACGAGCGGATTGTCCGCTGAAATGTGTTTCGACGGGCTAAGTACGCCATACAGTCCGCTCGTGTGTACGCGGCATTAGGGAAAGGGGGTTGATACAAACTTTCTTCATGCGGACCCTAATTCTCCAAATCAATGCTCACTGATAAAGTATTTATTTCTCCAAATATGTATAGAAATTCAAGGCAGATGGCAGATGGTTGCACACTCCTATTTTCATTCCATCACACAAAGGTACAGCCAGGCCCAGAGAACACTTCAAAAGCACACCGCCAAAATGCTGGCACATTCTAGGGGCATCTTTTGGAAGATGTATTGCAGTACTTGAGCACAGGTGGGTAGAAGGATAAGCGTGCAGGAACTCCAAAACCCATGCAGGTATCAGAGGACATATTCTCAAGTAAAGTCCTTCAATAGCAGCTCTAAGTAGACTGAGACCGAGACTCTGTAAGAGCAGTCACAGTACTTGTAGAAACATCTGGCATCTTACTCTCAAAGCACAAGCACACCTGGAGCTCTGAACAAAATTTCCTGCTCACAATGTCCAGTGACAGCTCCCCTTAGCCCTTGTACACCCAGTCGGAGATTCTGACTACCAAATCCGTCAGAGTAATTACGACGGATTAATTCCGGAAGAGGTCCGGAAGTGATGTTGTATACACACGGTCGGACTAAGTTGTGGGAAAATCCGATTGTACATAACGTGATGACGTTATTTCGTTACGACAGGACTACGTTCAGGCTAGTAGCCAATAGCTTTGGTCTAGGAATTTGATCTGAGCATGCGTGGCACTTTGTCCGTCGGAGTAGGCTACACATAATCAGAGTATGTCCGATCGGAGAATTTTGTCGGAAAATATTTCCGGCAAGTTGGAAAAGTTGGTCTGACGGATATTCCGACGGAAACAGTCCGATGTAGACCACACACAGTCAGAATATCCGACAAAACGATCCGATCGGAAACATTCCGCCGGAATCTCCGACCGTGTGTACAAGGGCTAAGTCTATAGTGAAAGGAGAAGTGAAAAGTATGGTGTAGCGCTTAAACTATTACATATGGCACACAATGAATCCAAAGTTCATATATATAATAGATGAATTCCAATATTTGGTCAAAGTAGAGTCATTATCCATCAGTCCATGAAAGAGAAAGAAGGGACCGCCACCAACACCCGATATTACTGACTCTTACCGTCAGTGCATGTAATGTACGCACATAGGGTCAAATGCTAAATGGTCAGATCTCCAGACTCTTCCTTATCCCAACTTAATAACTCAGCATGGAATATATCATCAGAGAGCAAAAGTACACTCCTCTAGATTTCATCAGATGTATCCTCAAAAGCTCAATGGCCACATGCAAAAATGACAAAAATTATTTCATTGCGCAGATATCATAATAAATTGATCGTTCTTTAATATAAAGCTTCCAATAAAATTACACTCACATTTTTGGTGAAGTATATACAGCATGTAGGTAAAAACAACATCCAGCATAAAAGATGGAAACCACTCCCGCACTCCTTCACATGTCACAGGTCCCTCTTCCACCCAACGTTTCGTCACAACAGTGCATCATCAGGGGTTATAGTGAAAGGAGACCTTCTCTTCCTAAGATGATGTTATCCACCAGATCCAGCAGAACTTCACTCTAAAGGGGAAGGATTGCATTAAGCCCTCCTCTCTCCCCCTCCTCTTCTATTTTATTAAAAGTCAGCAGCTACCGTTTTTATAGCTGCTGACTTGTATTTTTTTCCAACACGTTGAAGAACCTCTTTAAATCCAGATTCCTCCTGCCCCTCATTCAAGCACATGCTGAGGCCGAATAACAACAGGAACACAGGCTGACTCCCAGGGGCAGAGGTCCTAGGATAAGAGATCTCTGGCCCTCCTAAACATGTATCTTCCCTTTAGCCACACCTTATGGGTACCCCCTCCCAGGGACTGGCTGAGGTCAGATAAATATTCATAGCCCAAAGATTGATCCTCATACTCTATTTCTGGAATCTGGAACAGGCTGCA
This sequence comes from Lithobates pipiens, assembly GCF_037356315.1. Classification (NCBI taxonomy): domain Eukaryota; kingdom Metazoa; phylum Chordata; class Amphibia; order Anura; family Ranidae; genus Lithobates; species Lithobates pipiens. Next base: position 298,773,453 of record NW_027507785.1, read on the forward strand.
GTAATCCACCACCAGGCTCAGGGGGACCTGACCAGACCTAAAAAATAAATTGCTGCTCAGCTAATTACAGCAGAGCCAAAAACTATATTTATCCAGCCTAGGGCAGGGTGCTATATATATACATATTGACACCCTCCAAATCATTGAGTTCAAGTATTTCCAGTGAAGGCTACCATTAAAGTTGCCACCTTCAAAGACATTTTAGATAATTGTGTGCTTCCAAACTTATGGCAAAAGTTTGGGGAATTGCCTTTTTTGTTCCAGCTCTATGAAGACATGAAGCTAGCTCTATAAGGGCCCTATTGAAGACCTTTGGCTGTAAGTTGAATATGGGTTGTGAGCCAGCCAGCATCAGTACCTGACCTCGCAAATGCTCTTTTAGCTGAATGGGTACACATTCCTCCAGAAACATTCCAAAAACATGTGGAAAGTCTTCCCAGAAGAGTAAGGAGTGATGCAAAGGGAGGCCAACTTTATATTTATATTTATGGTTTTGGAATTGGAACTCCTTCAAGCTAATATTGGCATGATGGTCAGGTGTTCATGTATGCAAGTAAGAATAGCTAGGCAATAGTCTTTGCCATTGCTATGATGTTTGTTGTTGCCTTTTGTTTTGTATGTGTTTGCTATGCAACTCCTCTCAATCCATTTTGGGTACTTAATTATTTGTATTACCCATCTGTCACCAAATTACTATGGTGGTGCATCCATAAAATTAGGGGCTTAAAGCACCAACTTGGGACCCCAGAAGGGGGGGGGGGGTTGGGGTTGGGGCTGCACAGAGCAGTTAAGTATAACATGTTTTTTTTATTTTAGGGGAAAAAAATAACTTTGCAATCGCTTTAAGTGTTAAAGTCAGGTTAAAAGTAAAAGGTTCATTTGTAGGTTTAAGTTCAGGGTTACATTCACATGTCAAGGGGAGGTTGATGTCTAAGCCCTTGTACACACGGTCAGACATTCTGATGGAAAATGTCTGATCGGACCGTGTTGTCGGATAATCCAACCATGTGTGGGCTTCATCTCACTTTTTCCGTCGGAATGTCCGACCAACATAGTTTGAGAGCTGGATATAAAAATTTTCCGACAACATGATCCAATCGGACTTTGTCCGATCGTTTGTAGAGAATTCCGATCGGACAAAGTGCCACGCATGCTCAGATCAAATTCCTAGACCAAAGCTATTGGCTACTAGCCTGAACATAGTCCCGTCGTAACTAAATAACGTCATCATGTTACGAATGATCGGATTTTCCAACAACGTTGTCCGACCGTGTGTATGCAACACCAGTTTCGGACAAAATCCGTCGGAAAAAATCTTTTGTTGTCGGAATGTCCGACCGTGTGTACAAGGCTAAGGGTTGATTTTAAAAATAAAAGTTTAGGGTTAGGGGAGGGATATGGCTCATCGTCAGTGATAGGGATATGTAGAAGGACTTATTGCTTAACTGCAGCAGGAACAAAAACTGTACTGTGTTGTAGAGTTATGGAGTACTCAGGACTGGATGGACAGTAATACAAATCCTTAGGGAGTCAAAACAGCTCCCTTAACCTCCCTGGCAGTATGATTCGTTCGGGTTTTAGGTGCTGAAAGCGGTACAATTATTTTGCATGAAAATTTGGCATTTTATATTGTAGTCCTGCATTTTATATTGTAGTCCTGTAATTCTTAGGAATAACTCTCTTAAATCTGTTCAAACCAGAGTCTAGCAGACATCCCGGGTATGATAAAGTTTATAATATAATAAATAATAATAAAAATTATTCAATAATGTAATCAAATCCAAAAACACTGAAAAAGGGACACTTTCTGGTTGCTATGGACAATCTCCAAATTCCAGGCAGAAAAAACAGTATTTATAATATAAAAGTGCATGCAGGGCACTGCACAGACCACTAGGGACAAAGGGGGTGTGTAATTTTTTTTATACGGTACTGTAATCTGTAAGATTGCAGTACTGTGTGTGTTTTGTGTGTTTTTACTTTTTTTGAATTTGGCGCCGATCTCCGCTCCCGTGCACCACCAACGTCGCAGGGAACGGAGATCGGCGGCATTTGGGCACTGTGTGAATCGAGCGGAGGGCAGCTCGATCACACAGCGCAGAGGACATCGCTGGATCCAGGGGACAAGGTAAGTAACTCTTCCTGTATCCTCCCTTTATCCAGCGATGTGATCCCGAGTCTGGCTCAGGGTTACCGCTCGTGGAACTAAAGTCCCAACCCGAGCCAGACTCGGGATCACCGCTAGGGAGGTTAAGTACATTTCATCAGTGAATTCACTGTAACTTTAAAAAAATATGCTTTTTTTTGTAAAAGAAATGTTTTGCTAAGATAAAACTGACCTTTATGGCTAAGCCAAATCAAACTGCCCTGGGTTCAGTTTGAGCAGGGTTTGGCAAACTTCAAAAAAGTTTGGATGCTGAACCTGAACCTCATTGAAAACAATAGGAACTAAATCTGTCAAATGAAAAAAATTTAATTTTCTGGGTTAATAGGCAAGGGAGTCTAAAAAATAGCATTGGGTTGGGCACCACCCTGGAGAACTTGCAAATTAAGTATTTAAAAAATGGAATTCGACCAGGAGCAATGATTTTTGAAATGCTTAAAGTGGAACATTAAAATGCCCAATTCCTTTAAAGAAACAAAAAATAACAAAAACAAAAAAGAAACAAAAAAGAAAAAAAAGAAAAAAGAAAAGGAGGGCGCACCAACCTAGTGCTTTACCACTAATAGAGCTTTATTCAATAAAACACAGAAAAATATATACTCACAAAGGAGTATTGATAGAAGGCATAATCAATAAAGCAGAATCCACTATTCCGAACATCAACAAGCCAGGACCTGACGTCGAGTGGATCAAACGGTGCCCCAAAATTGTTGATGCGTTTCGGGGGAGAACCCCTTTCTTCAGAGCCTAAACGGGCAATCAATTCCTTTAAAGAACATACAGTGTCTTGAAAATGTATTCATACCCTTTGAAATGTTACGACCAAAAACGTAAATGTATTTGTGTGACCAACACAAAGTGGCACATAAAAGTGAAGTGGAGGGAAAATGATAAATGGTTTTCAACATCTTTTATAAATAAATATGTGAAAAGTGTGGCGTGCATTTGTATTCAGCCCCTGAGTCAATACTTTGTAGAACCGCGTTTCACTGTATTTGACTTGATCCTTCTTTCCATCAACTCTGACTGGCTTCCCTGTCTCTGCTGGAGAAAAGTAACCTCCCAAAAATGATGCTGTCACCACCATGTTTCACGGTTGGGATGGTGTGTTCAGGGGGATGTTATCAGGAATCATGAATCAGAGTGGGACACAGCTGAGCAGCCTGAGCGCAGAGAAGGGAGCTGCTGAGAGCACAGCCCTGACATATGTGTAGCATTAAAGGGGTTGTAAACCCTCATGGTTTTTCACCTTAATGCATTCTATGCATTAAGGTGAAAAACCTTCTCTCATGCTGCAGCCCCCCAGAGCCCCGTTTTACTTAACTGAACCCGGTCTTTTTCTCCCTGTGGATGAGCAAACCAGCTCTAGTTGGTGTATTGTGTCCTTAGTGGATAGATTCATAGCAGAGCAGCCATTGGCTCCCACTGCTGTCAATCAAATCCAATGACGCGTGCACCGGGGGGAGGGGCCGAGTCTGGCATTTGTGTCTGTGGATGCAAATGGTGGACTCCGGAGCACGCCCACAAGGTAACCCTCTCGGGAAAGCGCTTCTCCTAGGGGGTTACCTAATGTGGGGAGGAGCCGAGAGAGCAGCTGGGGGACCCCAGAAGAGGATGTTTGGGGCCACTCTTTGCAAAACGAGCTGCACAGTGGAGGTAAGTATGATATGTTTGTTATTTAAAAAAAACAAAAAAATGATCCTTTACAATCACTTTCTTTTTCCGCCACACATAGCATTTTGCTTTTAGGCCAAAAAGTTACATTTTGGTCTCATCTGACCTGCTATGTCCCCCTCTGGACTTCTTATGGCTTTCTTTCAACAATGGCTTTCTTCTTGCCACATTTCCATAAAGGCCAGATTTGTGGAGTGCATGTCTATTTGTTGTCCTGTGGACAGATTCTCCCACCTGAGCTGTGGATCTCTGCAGCTCCTCCAGAGTTACCATGGGCCTCTTGGCTGCGTCTCTGATTAATGTTCTCCTTGCCAGCCCTGTCAGTTTGGGTGGATGGCCATGTCTTGCTAGGTTTGTAGTTTTGCCATGCTCTTTCCATTTTTGGATGATGGATTGAACAGTGCTCCATCAGATGTTCAAAGCTTGGGATATTTTTTTTTTATAACCTAACCCTGCTTTAAACTTCTCCACAACTTTATCCCTGACCTGCATGGTGTGTTCCTTGGCCTTCATGATGCTGTTTGTTTACTAAGGTTCTCTAACAAACCTCTTAGGGCTTCACAGAACAGCTGTATTTATACTGAGATTAAATTACACACAGATGAACTTTATTTACTAATTAGGTGACTTCTGAAGGCAATTGGTTCCACTAGGTTTTAGTTACGCGTCTCAGAGTAAAGGGGGGTGAATACAAATGCACCCCACACTTTTTAGATATTTATTTGTAAAACATTTTGAAAACCATTTATCATTTCCTTCCACTTCATAATTATGTGCCACTATGTGTTGGTCTATCACATAAAATCCCCCAAAAATAAATTTATGTTTTTGGTTGTAACATGATAAAATGTGGAAAATTTCAAGGGGTATGAATACTTTGTCAAGGCACTGTACCTGGGGAGGGAGTGCCATAATCCTGCTCGTGAAGGAGTGCATCTCTGCGATGTACATAAAGTGAATGCTGCAGCAGCACTGACATTTACAAAGAAAAAAGTTTAGAACTGATGGCAAATGGCATTTCATTCCTGGAATCTTTAAAATAAATAAATATTACCTTTCCAAGAGTCTGCTGTGTATTTTGGGGGACCTTTTGGAAGTGTATATGTGTATATATATATATATTTTTTTTTTTTAACTGGCAATGAAATGTCATTTGCTTTTTAATTACCGTATATCATTTTTTTTTTCTTTGTAAATGTCACTTTTGTTGTAGCACATTGTACTGCAAGAATGAAAGAAAAAAATACATAGAGTTCCACCCAAGAGACATACCAGACCTTTTAGGTCTGGTATGGATTTTAAGAGGGGAACTTCATGAAAAACAAAAAACAAAACAAATGCATGAGGTCTCCTTAAAAATCCGTACCAGACCCGTAATCTAAGCATGCAGCCTGACTGGCCATGCCAGGATATACCATACCATGTCCTCAATATGGAGGTGGGAGCCATAGAAGGGGGACCCACTCTCTGTTAAAGTTCCTTATCCCCAAGTTGATGAGGACAAGGGCCTCTTCCCCACAACCCTGGATGGTAGTTGTGGGGGTCTGCAGGTGGGAAAGCTTATCAGAATCTGAAAGCAATATTTTATATTAAGGGGGCCCCTAGATACTGCCTTTCTCCCCCTATGTAAATTAATACTACTTATTCACACAAATAATGAACGGCAACCTAGAAATAAAGACACCCAAACATTTGCATAAAACATTTTTAAACATTTGAAAAAAAAACATTTATTTGAAAAATAAAAATCCCCAAAAAAGTGTCCTTTTTGTAAATCTATCATCAATCACCATGCCCACCACTCGCTGACTCACCAAAAAAAGAAAAAAAACTGATGACACAGCACACAAAACTAATCCCAATGGTACAATTAGTATAATAACAGCTTCCTGTGGTGTCATCAGGTATATAAGGGAAGGGACAGGGTGGTGGTGACATCACTGACCATCATTAACCATGGCTGTAATTCATCAATGATGACCAAACCACCTTCCTTGGGATACATGTTTGGGTGTATGATTCCTGCCATGATTTTATTGCTTCTGTATCTTTGTTAGGGATCATTTACACTTGCTTCGGCTTCAATACACATTAACGGCTAGTTTATACTTGCTTCAAAACAAGGCTTTGGACAGGCTTTGTTAAAGCTCTCTGAACGCTAGTCAAAGCTCCTGTCAATAAATAAAATTGTTAGCTTACAGTCCTGTTTTTACACCTTGCTTTTGCCTTTGCTTTGCTTCGGCTTCCCTTAAAAAAATGATACCCCATGTAGCTTTAGTGGTGCTTCAAAGCATCTTCAAAGCCTCCATAGAAGTCTATGGCAAAGCTCGCTTGAAGCCTCATCAAAGCTTCACCAAAGCCTCATCGAAGCACCAAGCAAAAGCAGGTGTAAACAGGACTGTAAGCTAGCCATTTTATTTAGTGACAGGAGCTTTGACTGGCATTCAGAGAGCCTGTCTTGTCTTGTCTTGAAAGCATGTCTGAAGTCATGTTTTGAAGCAAGTGTAAACTAGCCCTTAGGAGTTAGGGAGATTGGCTTTCTCTACTTCCCGGTGACCACTGCCACCAAGACAGAATAAAAGTAATGCCGCGTACACACGACCGGACTTTTCAACAGCAAAGGTCCAACGGAACAAATCCGTCAGACAATTCGATCGCGTGTGGGCTCCATCGGACCTTTGCTGTCCAAAAATCTAACTGACTTTAGAAATAGAACATGTTTCAAATTTTTCCGCCGGAACTCCGCCGGACCCAGTTCCTATGGAGAAATCTACTCACCTGTATGCTAGTCCGATGGATGAAAACCGATGCTAGGGCAGCTATTGGCTACTGGCTATGAACTTTCTTATTCTTGTCCGGTCGTACACCATCACGTTTAAATCCGTTGGACTTTGGTGTGATTGTGTGTGGCCAAGTCCGTTCATTCAGAAAGTCCATCGGGAAGACCGTCGGACCTAGTCTGCCGGAAAGTCCGGTCGTGTGTACGTAACAATCCAAAATTCTAAGTTATCACAAGTTTTTGAACAGAGGATAATTCTTCAATGGTGATAACTTTTTAAAGTGTATTTAAATCAAAAAACTATTAAAAAAATAATATTGCAGTTTACCAATCCTTAGATATGAGATATGGTGGCTGCATTGCTTTATTTTTAGGCCTTTTTTCTTTTATTTTCCCTTGTTGATCCCTTCAGTAATGCTGTAATTTTAAAGAGGAAGTAAACCCTGATGAGTTTACTTCCTCTTTCATTCCCTGCAAAGGTAAAGCATAATGGACTACTATGCATCGCATAATAGTCCATTATGTGTCACTTACCTGACACAGGAGCCTGCGAAGTCACTGCTGTCCCCTGTAGTCTGGCGCATCCATCTTCTTGGTGGATCTCGCTGCTCCGCCGCTGTCATTCGACGAAGCCGCGATGACGTCACTCCCGCGCGTGCGCACGGGAGCTGCCACTCGTGGCATATCACCATTGACCACGGCGCGCTCAGTGCGCCTGCGCGCCGCTGTCTACGGCACATGCACCGTAGACAACGGTGCCTGTGTTTTGGCAAATATCTCCTAAACCGTGTAGGTTTAGTAGATATTTCTTGGACCTACAGGTGAGCCTTAATCTAGGCTTACTTGTAGGTCAAAGTTGGTTGTAAGGGTTTACAACCCCATTAAAGGGGTTGTAAAGCTTTGTGTTTTTTCACCTTAATGCATCTTATGCATTAAAATATAAGTGAAAAAAAAAGTTGCGCTACTAGTAAATGTGATAGAACCATACATCAGCAGCTAGCATCAACAATATAGTGGATTGTATAACAAAATAAAAAAGAACAAATGCAGCGCTTGTGAGAAAATATATAAAGATCCCTGGAGCAACCCCCAGGGATGGAAGGTGAATTAGTGTCTGCTAATTAATTAAAAACCAGCAACAGGTGCATACACAACAAATAATATGAATGTGCTACAAAACTAAATAATTGTTTCTGAAAAAAGCCCCAAAAACACCTGTGAAGATCAGTGTCACAAAAGTGTCTATATATGAATAAAATCCAGCAGTATATGAACATTCCAAGAAGAGCAAACAATGTATAGGAAAGGCTTCTTCTCTCAGAAGATGTACAGTCCTATTACAAGAAATTAGGAGTGACGCCTCTTCAGAATGGTGGTGGACTAGGATAGATGGGTTACTCCATGTACCATTCACAACTCTATGTATATGACAACAGGAAGATTGGGTACGCTTTCCACAAACGGTGGACACACACGCCGTATAGCGGTGGATCAAACGAGCATTTAGACCATCCAATCCAGCGGGTCTTTTTTGGCAGTCAGCGATGATGTAAGAGTATGCTTCGACCACATCTCAGATGGTAAACGGTGGATGGCAGGCACCAAAAAAGTTCCAACAGGTAAACGTACCTATATTAGAAATCAATCTCCAGCTGGAAAGGACGATGGTACTCCCAGTGACATCCAATCAGGAGTTTCAAATCATGGAAAAAAATTGAAGAAAAGGGCCTCCACATGCATGATTCCGAGTAAAAATTTGGTATTTATTTAAAAATTATATGAAAATGTACAACCGCCAGTCATGGTAAGTACATAAAGTGATCACATAAAAAAATAATATGGCGTGGTACTTATAGCACAACAAGCTAACAACCGGACATGTTTCAGACCATAGTCCATCTACTGGGGCATGAAATGCCATGATTATGCTGTGTTTTTTGCAGCGTTTTTTACCGCTATTTTGCGGCGTTTTGCCACGATTTTATGCAGGGCAAAAGGTCACCAATGTAAAAAGAAGAGAAAAGCCCAAATCTGCCTAAAAAAAAAAAGTTCCAGAACTTGTTTGAGCTTCTGGCGTTTTTGAGCTTCTGGCTTCAGGCGTTTTGGAGTGGAAATCCATCTCCATAGAGAATAATTGATTTTCTCCCCTCCAGCGTTTTGTAGCTTCAGGCTTTAAGCTACAAAACGCCCAGGTGTGAATGGGGCCTTACACTTCTCCCTGACAATGTTGTGTGTCAAGTTGCTCCTCCATAGATACAGTGGAGAAGTGAACGTAGCCACAAGAAGTGTGTCACTGGCAGGATCACCAGGTGAAAATAAGGACAAAAGCCTAAGAAAATAATGCAACCAACACATATAAGTATTGGTAAACTGCAATATATGGCTCCCCAATAGTACATAACCAGGAAAGAAAATGCAGGGGTTTAAACAATTTACTAATTTATCCAAAATAAAAAAAAATGTAATCTGTATACACTGTATACATATACAAGGTTTATTGTGTCCAATGGAGCACACTAAATAAAAGTGTAAATGTTCTACAGCCCTTTTATCTTTGAAGTAGCAAAGACAAGAAAGATTATTGACATCAAGCTTTACAAAGTTTGCAGAAAGTTATGGCAAAGTTGCTTTTATTCCGTAAAAAAAAAAACATCACGATATCAGTATATTCCAAATTCTCAACAAAACACAAGGAAAGAATGAAAAGGAAATTGAAAAAATGATTGGATGGATGTTAGTGGAAATTGAAAGGAAGATTGGAAAAAGCAAAACGTGATTGGGCAGCATAAAGAATACACAATTGTTGTATGATTTAGGTATATTTTCATACTAGATCTACTGCTATCCTTGGAATAAAAAGTCAAAAGATTTTATACTTTAGAACAATAACTATTTTAGTTTTTATAATTAGAATTGGCCAAAGGTTTTGTTTTCCTCAATGTAAATAAAATATTCCAGAATCTAAGTATTCCAAAAGCAGGGGACTTTTCTGGAAATCTCAGTTGCAGAGATTTACAAACGTAATTTGAATGCTCTCAAAGAAACTTTGTAATGTTGTTCGTACTCCAGTCAATACAAACATAGATGTATACGCAGACAAAAAAAATATATTTAAAAAATTGCTAAATAAAAAATATATAAAAAAAATTAGCAAAATAAATAATATACATTTTCCACTTTTTTATTTTTTGTTTTTTATTTAGCAATTTTTTTAAATATATTTTTTTGTCTGCGTATACATCTATGTTTGTATTGACTGGAGTACGAACAACATTACAAAGTTTCTTTGAGAGCATTCAAATTACGTTTGAAAATCTCTGCAACTGAAACTTCCAGAAAAGTCCTCTGCTTTTGGAATACTTAGATTCTTGGTCTTTTTTTTCTGCTGCCACTCTTATGGGGGTCATTTACTAAAGGAAAATCCACTTTGCATTGCAAGTGCACTTGAAAGTAAAGTCGCTATAGATCTGAGGGGGACATGCAAGAAAAATAAAAAGCAGCATTTTAGCTTGCACATGATTGGATGATAGAATCAGCAGAGCTTCCCCTCATTTCAGATCTACCCCTTATGCCGCGTACACACGTAGCGGACTATCCGGCGGACTTCCCGCCGGACTGTCCGGCGGACATTCCGAACGGGCTACTTGCCCACACACAGCACTTTTTCAGCGAACTAATACAGCGTACTAAGTCCACCAGACTATCCGCCGTACTTTTGAAATGAACGGACTCGCCCACACACGCGGAGGAAAGTCCGCTCATTTTGAGCGCGTCTCCAGGTAGGCGGGGCCCACGAAGGATGCGTCGCTGGCCCCGTCACCTGGTATGGACTTAAAGGGGAACCCCAACGCTGAAAAAAATGGTGTGGGGGTCCCCCCCAGGTCCACATCAGACCCTTGTCTGAGCACGCTACCCGGCCGGCCAGGAAAAGGGGGGCGAGCGAGCGCCCCCCCTCCTGAGCCGTACCAGGCCGCAACATGGGGGGGTGCCTTGGGGAAGGGGGGGCTCCCGGATTCCGATAAGCCCCCCCGCCCACAGACCCCGACAACCACCGGCCAGGGTTGTCGGGAAGAGGCCCTTGTCCTCATCAACATGGGGACAAGGTGCTTTGGGGTGGGGGAGCGTGCTCGCTCGTCCCCCCCTTTCCTGGCCGGCCAGGTAGCGTGCTCGGACAAGGGTCTGATGTGGACCTGGGGGGGACCCCCACGCCGATTTTTGGGGCATTGGGGTTCCCCTTTAAGTCCATACCAGGTGGTGGGGCCAGCGATGCATCCTTCGCGGGCCCCGCCTACCTGGAGACGTGCTCAAAATGAGCAGACTTTTCTCCGGGCGGGAAAAGTCCGTTCATTTCAAAAGTACGGCGGGCTGGCATACGCACGGCCGGATTGTCCGCCGAAATGCAAGTCCGGCGGGAAGATTGGAGTGCAAAACTACTTTCTAAGTCCGCCGTACTTTCGGGTAAAAAAAGTCCGCTGGAGGCTACACACGGGGGGATTGTCCGGCGGACTTGAGTTTGCCGGACTTTTCCACCCGATTGTTTGATCGTGTGTACGCGGCATTAGATTTAGAGCGACTGCCCTTCCAAGTGCACTTTCAGTGCAAAGCGAATTTGCCTTTCATAAATAACTCCCTTATATGATTTTATATGAATTGGGATAGGAAAAAGCAGTCAAGATTAAAAGAAAAAAAAAAGATCCAGTTTTACTAGATTGTTCATATTTAAAAAAAATACATTATTTAAAAAAAATATTCATATATATATATATCATATGTATCAGACTTGATGCACCACTTTGCCTTTTTTTCTGACATTAGGATTAGGAGTAGGTAAGCAATCAGGAAAAAAAAAAAAAACATCTGTTTTACTAGATTGCTCATATTGAAAAAAAAAAAAAGAAAGTTCCCAAGAAAAAGTGGACTGATGCTCCCCATGTCCAAAAAATCAGAGCATCAGGAAAAGCCAAAATAAATGTTTTAAACATATTAAATTGTGACCTCTGTCACCCAATTAACAACTCACCATGCATGCTTATGTGGGTAAAATCCAGCCTCTATAATGTGTTATAGAAGGAAAACATTTTAAATATATCTAGGAATACTAGGCAAAACAATCTCACCTTTGCTTTTTTTTTGTACCCTGGACTTTCCAAGCTTTAAAGTGTTGGTAAACCCAACATTTCGTATTTCTGATATGTGCCTGCTATACCACGCGCTTGTATAAAAAGTCTCCTGTTCTATTTGTATTGCTTCCTTTATGTGAAATCCCTGGTGTTCCTTCCAGTCCCTCAGCTTTTGTATTAAAACTGACCATACTAAGCAGGAGAACACACAGTGGTCAGTTCTCTAGCTTTGCTGGGAACTCGGTGAGCTCTCCTCCAATGATTAGACTTGTCTTGAAACCACCCCCCCCCCCCCCCCCCTGCACAGCCATTCACTGAGAAGCCAAGTGTGCTGTTGCTTCTCCTCCCCTCAGCTCTTATTCTGCTGACAACAGAGGTTATGTGATCACTTATAAAAAAGAGAAAAAAAAAAAAGATAAATAATGTTGTTTTTTTTTGTATCTATACACAAATGTTTGGCTTTCATTTATATTTTAAACTGAACAGGTTGACTTAAAAGATGAAGGTTTACTATCAATTTAAAGTGGAAGTAAACCCTGATGGGTTTTGCTTCCTCTTTGTCTCCCTGCAAAGGTAAAGCATAATGCAGCTACTATGCATCACATAGTAGCCCATTATGTGTCACTTACCTGACACAGAAGCCTGCGATGTCCCTGACGTCCCCTCTTCCTTCCGGGGCCTCCGTGACTGGCCGGCGTCGTGTGACATCACTCCCGCGCACGAGCATGGGAGCCACCAGTCATGGCATGACCCCTATTAGAAATGGCACAGTGTGCCCCTTCTAAAGTGCGCATGCGCTGATTACATCGGTACATGCGCAGAACAACTCATTATACGGGGAATTGTAAATATCTCCTAAATTGTGTAGGTTTAGGCGGTATTACCAGCACCTACATGTAAGCCTTAACCACTTAAGCCCCGGACCATTTTGCAGCTAAAGGACCAGGCCCCTTTTTGCGATTCGGCACTGCGTTGCTTTAACTGACAATTGCGCGGTCATGCGACGTGGCTCCAAAACAAAATTGCCGTTCTTTTTTCCCCACAAATAGAGCTTTCTTTTGGGGGTATTTGACCACCTCTGTGTTTTGTTTTTTTTGCGCTATAAACAAAAATAGAGCGTCAATTTTGAAAAAAATTCAATATTTTTTACTTTTTGCTATAATAAATATCCCCAAAAAATATATAAAAAAACATGTTTTTTCCTCAGTTTCAGGCGATACGTATTCTACATATTTTTGGTAAACAAAATCGCAATAAGCGTTTATTGATTGGTTTGCGCAAAAGTTATAGTGTCTACAAAGTAGGGGATAGTTTTATGGCATTTTTATTAATATTTTTTTTCACTAATAATGGCGGAGATCAGCGATTTTTATTGTGACTGCGACATTATGGCGGACACGTCGGACAATTTTGACACATTTTTGGGACCATTGGCATTAATACAGGGATCAGTGCAGATGCATTGATTACTGTAAAAATGTCACTGGCAGCGAAGGGGTTAACACTAGGGGGCACTGAAGGACTTAAGTGTGAACTAATGTGTGTTTTTTTACTGTAGGGGGCGTGGCTTGGCATGTGATGTCACTGATCATCGTTCCTGATCAGTGACAGGCAACTAGGAAGCACGGGGAGAGGTTTGTTTACACTTACCCCTCCCAATTCTTCAGCTCTGTGAACCGATCGTGGGACACCGGCGGTGATCGGGTCTGCGGGTCCCGCGGCCACAGTCACGGAGCTCAGAACCATGTCTGGGCTCTGAAAGGGCAACGTACCTGTACATGCTTGTGCCCAGCCGTGCCATTCTGCCAACGTATATAGGCGTTGGTTAATCTAGGCTTACCTGTAGATGAAAGTGGTTGTAAAGGGTTTACAACCACTTTAATCAAAAGCCGCTACATTCTTTGCATTCATCTTGTCTGTATTTTCACTGTAACTGCAGACAAAGACCAACAATAAGTATAATGTATCTTAAAAATAAATTATGCATGTACAGTTTCTGCCCCACATACATGTATGATTTAAATTTACTAAAGGCAAATTCACCATTCACTTTTCAAGAACATTTTCCTCAGAGCTTAGTGAATGAGTGGAAACTCTGATGACCTCCATCATCCAATCATGTGCAAGCAAAACACTTTTTTTTTTTCTTCCTTGCACATGATTGGGTATTCTCTGCAAAGTGAAATTGAACTACATTCACTAAGCTCCGGATAAACCTGTACCAGAGTTTGCATGTCTCCAGACAAGGCCTGAGAATAATAAAGACATACCCAGATAGAAAGCAATTGTGCTGCAGGTTTGGAAATGACTTGTTAAGCTATTGCTAGACTTGCCAGGCTTCACAAGCTTGTTGGTTGCACAATGGCAGCAAGTTCACATTGCATGACTCCAGATCAACTTTCTTTGCAAACATTCTGCAAGTCTGCTCCAAGTTCTGGTTCAGTGGTGTTGTGCAATAGTCATCCCACCACAGGGGGTCACTGTGGCTGAATTTTCATGCTGTAGACTTGCAGAGCTCTTGCTGTAGACTCACCACTGCATCTTTGCTCTTGCTAGAGACTTACCACGCAAATTTGCTACAAATTGGAAAAGTGTCAACTAGAACTTTTGCTTCAAGTGCTCTGCAAGTGTACAACTTGCCAGTGAAAATGTGCAGCACTTTAACAGACTTATAACTCAACGCTGCCACAAATTTGTGGCAAGTTATTCTTGCTATCTGGGTAAGGGATCAATCTAAGGCCCCTTTCACACGGGACGGATCCGTAATGATCTGCCCCGTAATGATCCGCTTGGTCAGCGGGGATCGCTCCGTTTATCCCTGCTGAGCTGTCGGATGACACCGCCCTGTCAGCTCTCCGCTCTCCTCTATGGGGGATCGGATGAAAACATCTGTTCATATTCATCCAATCCGCTCTGCAGACGGATAGAAAAATAGGATTTTCCTCTGTCTGCAGAATCGGGCAATAGCGGAGACGGACGATATCGGGTGTCTGCGGATGTTCATCTGCAGACACTCGCTATCCCATAGGAATGCATGTATGTCCGTATTTCATCCGCAAATAAATGGATGAAATACGGACATACGTTCCGCATTTGTGAAAGGGGCCTAAAGCTTTCCATGGCTGCATATCTGATATCTCATAGGCTAGAATGATCTACATAGCTTAGCTACAAAATATGCAGTGGCTGCCTACTAGCAATTTGTGATCTCCAGTGATTACTCGAAGTTACGCAGAATAGCAGTCATTATTTCTGGGCTCCTAACCAGGCCTGTGCCCCTCAGATTTTAGTTGTGCCCCTCCAGGTCTCTAGGAGTGCACCCACTGATCCATAAGGGACCCTGATGGGGATAATTAATGTAAGGGCCACTCTGATGGGGACATCTGATGTAAGAGGGGACTTTGACGAGGACACTTGCTGTAAGGGGGCACTCAGATGGGGACATCTGATGCAAGAGGGCATTCTGATGGGGATACCTAGAGAGTTACTGTGATGAGGACCCCTGATGTAAGGAGGGACACTGATAGGGACACTTGATATAAGGAGGCATAAGTTCTGTTTAATATCTAATGACAGCCTAATACATACTAGTGTCCCCTGTTCACTTCTGCACAGCCTCTGCACTAACTGACATTGTACCCCCTAACTTTTTATACTGCACCCCCAGATTAGATGCGTCCCTGCTCCCAGCATTGAAATCATTGAATCAAACAGTTATGTGAATTCAATTGCTTTCACATTTTTAGTCCTTGTCGGCAGTGACAGAGCAGATGCAGACAGGCTGAAAGTAAGCAATGCAATATTTACATTGGCCTGTGATGACAGCTGTCAAACGCAGGGAAAAGTAAAGCAGTTATAGAAAATGACATGGAGTAGGTATGTACCATTGCTTGGCATTCCTGCGTTTAATAAAGTATTAATGTAATAAAAAAGGTCCCTTCCATTGTACTGTGCAGTGCAGAGATTTGCTGTGTTTATAAGAGGAAAGCTCCTATTAAGGCCGCGTCTATATAAAACATATGTAGTTCAGTTTTATGTGGTTGCTGGAGTTAAATCCCATGCAGGATTCTTCTATCTTTTGGATATTCCACTTGTGAGACATTCCCACAAGAATAACCTTTTCTGCCCAAAGCAAGAAATAAAAAATAATTGGGGAAAACAAATAAGACAGAGTGACACGTCAATGCAATCACTAAACAAAAACCAAACATACAGAATAAACTAAGTTATGTGTTTGTTAAAGCTGGCCTCCGGCCTTCCCTTCCATTTTGCACAGTTGTACAGACTCCTCTCCTGTACTGAGTATGCTTACTCTGATTTCACTGCACAATGTGAGCTTCTCACAGTCTGCATTAGAACCTGTAGCAAGTCAGACAGAGCCCACCTTATTTCCTTGCTGAAGAACATCCAGCATCATCCAGTTATTTTCTCCCCAGCTGTACTGTAATGCTGCATACATGCCGTATACCAAACTTTCTGTCAGAAAAGGTCAGATGGAATCATTCTGTCGGATATTACGATCGTGTGTGGGCTTCATCTGCCTTTTTTGTTCAAAAATTCCAACGGACCTAGAAATAGAACATGTCTCAAATCTGTCTGATTGAATCAATTTCTATCGGGAAAAACCTTTCGTCTGTATGCTGGTCCGACGGACCAAATACAATGCTGGGGCAGCTATTAGCTATCTTAACAACCTAAAAACCATCTCTTTACTCCCTTTTGCCTCCAAACTCCTTGAATGTTTAGTCTACAGCCGACTGAGCAACCACCTCATTGAGAATAACCTTCAGTCTGGATTTCGCCCAAACCCTCCTAAAACTCACAAACGACTTACTAACAGCCAAAACCAATGGTCATTATTCCGTACTCTTATTCTTGGACCCCAAGGTTCTGTCCTTGGACCTCTACTATTCTCGATTTACATGTTCTCCCTGGGTCAGCTGATAGCCTCCCATGGCTTACTTATATGCTGATGACACCCAAATCTATCTCTTTCTCTTCGCCCCCCAGCTCACCCCATCAATCTCCTCACACATCACTGATTTACCAACAGACATATCAGCCTGGATGTCACACCACTTCCTCAAACTGAATCTATCTAAAACTGAGCTCTTAATATTTCCTCCACCACCTGCCCCTTCCCCTGACTTCTCTGTCAAAATCAAAAGCACATCTATTAGTCCGCCTCCACATGCCAGGGTGCTAGGGTTAACCTTAGACTCTGAACTATCCTTTCAGGCCCACATACAAGGCCTGTCCAAATCATGCCGGCTCAGCCTCTGCAACATTTCCAGAATACGCCCCTTTTTAACTAATAACACCACCAAGCTTCTAATTCACTCCCTGGTTATCTCTTACCTTGACTACTGCAACTCCCTCCTCATTGGATTAACTTTACATAGACTACCCCCCCTTCAGTCCATAATGAATGCCGCTGCAAGACTCATCCACCTTACCAACCATTCAGTGTCCTCCACCCCTCTCTGCCAATCCCTCCACTGGCTTCCACTCACCCAACGAATAAAATTCAAAGTACTGACAATAATTTACAAAGCCATCCATAACTCTACCCCCAGCTACATCACTAACCTAGTCCCAAAATACAAACCAAGCCATTCTCTTCAGTCCTCCCAAGACCTCCTGCTCTCTAGCTCACTTGTCACCTCCTCCCATGCTCGCCTCCAGGATTTCTCCAGAGCTTCTCCCATCCTTTGGAACTCCCTACCCCAATCTGTCCGACTGTCCCCATATCTATCCATCTTTAGATGATCCCTGAAATCCCTTCTCTTTAACCACTTCCCACCCGGCCAATGCACATATACGGCCCGGTGGGAGCCGTCTACTCCTGATAGGACGTTCAGGAACATCCATCAGGAGGAGCGGGATCGCGCGCGCACGTGCCCGTGCAGCGGCGCGATCCCGATGCGCCCGTGTCACCGGGACACGGCGCATCTCAGATCGGCAGGAGGGCTCTGTGATTGGCCCTCCTGATCACATGACGGCCGTGTCCAATCACGGCCGTCATGTGATGTAAACAAACAGCCGGTTGCTAGGCAATCGGCTCCTCCTCTCCTCACACAGAAGTCATCGCTGAGGAGAGGAGAGCAGATTGCTGCAGCCGGCTGATGATCAGTGAGTATGAGCTGCTTTTTACAGCTTTTTACTCACTGATCTTCAGTCTAGTGTAAACACACAACACACCACACAGTGTAAACACAGTCCCCACATATGTCCCCATAACACACATGTCCCCAAAACATACATGTCCCCAAAAAATAAAAACACATGTCCCTAATAATAAAAACATGTCCCCCACATATGTCCCACTAAAATCACTTGTCCCAATGATTATGTGCACACATATGTACGTGATCACCTGCACACATATGTACATGATCATTTGCGTACATATGTCCGTGATCACACAAACCAATTATTATACACTTAACGGAATTTTTTTTACCAAAAACATGTAGCAGAATACATTTTGGCTTAAATTTATGACAAAATTTGATTTTATTGGATTTCTTTTAAAATAGAAAAAATAAAATATTGTTTTTTTTCCAAATTTCCGCATTTTTGCGATATATATATCGCAAAAAATAAAAAACGGAGTCGTGAATAAATACCACCAAAATAAATCTCTATTTGTGCGAACAAAATGATAAAAATTTAATTTGGGTACAGTGTAGCATGACCGCGCAATTGTCACTGAAAGCGCTAGAGCGATGAAAGCTGAAAATTGGGCTGGGAAGGAAGGGGGCGAAAGTGCCCTGTATTGTAGTGGTTAAAGAAGCATATCCTGCTTCTAACTAACACTGTTTTACTTCCTCCATCAGCTCATTCCCCACAGCTATTACCTTTTGGATCAATTGACCCTTCCTTTTCAGATTGTAAGCTCTAACGAGCAGGGCCCTCTGATTCCTCTTTTAATCGCTGTGCAAACTGTTGGTGCTATATAAAACCTGTATAATAACAATAATAATGTTGGCATTACCTTAGGTAGTCTTTCATAACTCCTCCCAAGAGCCAGCCATCTGCTTGCACTGCATTTAAAAGTACAATTTTACCCATGTGTGGTAGTGATGTCATCTTAGTCCAGCCAATGAAAATGGCCAGAGATCTCTACCTGGAAGAAGACCGGTCAATGAAAACAACCAAATAATTCACCCTGTAAGAAGAGCGGCTAATGAAAATGGCCAGAAATCTGTACATGCAAGAAGACCAGCCAATGATACCAACCTAAAATCTGTACCTGGAAGAAGACCGGCCAATGAAAATGGCCAGAGATCTGTACCTAGAAGAAGATTGGCTAATGTAAATGGGCAGAAATCTGTACCTGCAAGAAGACAGGCCAATGAAAACAACCAAAGATCTGTACCTGGAAGTAGACCAGCCAATGAAAATGACCAAATATCTGTACCTGTAAGAAAAACAGATAATAAAAACAACCAAAGATCTGTACCTACAAGAAGACTGGCCAATGAACGCAGCTAAAGATCTGTACCTGGAATAAGACTGCATAATAAAAAAGGCCAAAGATCTGTACCTGGAAAATGGCTGGCTAATGAAAACAAGCAAAGATCTGTACCTGGAATAAAACCAGATAATGAAAATGGCCAAAGTTTTGTACCAGGAAGAAGACCATATAATGAAAATAGTCAAAGATCTGTAACTATTCCTCCTGCTCTCCTCTCTACCGACATGTGCCTTATCAAAATATTTCATGCAACATACCTGAACGGCTCTTGGTCCTGCCCCACCCCCTCCTAGTCTAAAGCCCCATACACATCCTCAGATTTCCTGATGATTTTTTTCTTCAGATTTACCAAGACCATATAATATGAGGTCAAACCTTAGGGGTTTCAATTTGTATGCAATGAGGCAGGCCCTCGCACTACATGGTTTTGGTAAATCTGAAGATAAAAATCAGCAGAAAATCTGATAGTGTGTATGGGGCTTAAGAGCTGGTGTATAAAGGAAAGACTAATATCAAGTCAAGTTCAGGTACTTATACTAGCTGCGTTTTTAAAATGTATTTAATGATGTATTAATAAATATCTGCCAATATCTGCCTGGAGTTCAGCTTTAACCCCTTCCTGCCTGCGCTGGCATCCTTTTAAACAGTTCTGAATGCCCATGGGGCAGGAAGGATCGATGATCATGTGACCACTGTCACAATGGTCACATGATCAGAAGCTAGTCTCGCCGATTACCAACCTTTAATCCGGACCGGGAGCTGACAGCTTTGGCAACTCAGTCTTTGTGCTGGGAGCACACTTTTAGCACATAAACATTGGCCACTCAGCACATCCTGTATGTGTTGGGCAGTCGTAAAGGTGTTAAACATTCTGTAAACACGCCTGTTATTTTTACACTGTACGTGCTTCCATCGTGTTGCTGTAAACTTTGTTAAATATGCACAAATTACTTTTCTGCTGCTAATTCCAAGATACAAATTAAAAATCGACGAAAGACTTAAGATCCACACACAGTGGTCATTATGTGCTCATTGCTTTTCCACAAATATAATCATGTAAATCCTCAAAACCCCGCAGCGTTTTCCAAATATGCTGACTCACCCATTTTTGTCGCCAAGCTGTTTAAGCTGACTTTTGTTCCTTCGTGTTTGGCAGACAGCAGTGGTGTTTATGTGCCTGTTAATCATGCGCATACAATTTATACCATTGAGTTGAGTTGTAGTATACCTATCACATGTTTATTGATGGTGTTTTTTAGCCCGTAAAAAGGGAAATTCTGGATTCCTTCAAATAGATGCAACACATGAAAGTGATATGCAACCTTTCTCGTAATTTACTGATATTGTTGTTAGGTTGGCCCTTTGGCTTCCATATTTTCTTAGTCACTAAGGCTCCATTCAGATATCATGTTGCAGGAATGAGCATTCCTGCTTGCGATTCAAAAAGCAAGGTTTGCAAGCATTTCCACATCTGCATGTGCATAGGGCCACCTATTCACTTCAAGGGCTGCCCTATGCTCATTTGTCACCCAAAAGAAGCTTCTATTCCTTTGTGGGCGACAAGCTTAGCATTGGGTCATGCTACAATAGCAGCAGAATTGAACTGAATTTGGTTACACATTTTCCCATGATTTGGAATCGCTGGCAGAATTTTTAACCACCTAATGTAAAGGGGCCTTATGGGTCTATGAAAAACATTATCTGTGCGTATACCTCAATCATTTGCACAGGTGCCACAAACCTTCACCATCATTTGCCTAATAGGTTTATTTCCCACCAGTGCCATCTTTTGGCAATAATGCAGTTTTTTTTCCTCAATCGGTAAAAATACCACTAGATGGCAATGACATTCCAAGGAAATTAGTGTATTACGGGAAAAAAATTGCGATCAGGTAGGGTTTCAATGAACAATATGATGAGAGATTATAGAGACATATTATGCATCTAAGGGTACAATTTTGCGCATGCTCTGGAGTAATTTCATCCTGGCCCAGCCAATGAAAATGGTCAAGGATCAGTACCAGGAAGAAGACTGGCCAATGAAAACAACCAAAGATCTGTACCTAGAAGAAGACCAGCTAATGAAAATGGGCAAAGATCTGTACATGGAAGAAGACCGACTAATGAAAACAATCAAAGATTTGTACCTGGAAGAAGACCGGCCAATGAAAACACCCAAAGATTTGTACCATCCCCCTGTGGAAGACTTCCCGAGTTGAAACACGTCAGTGCTTTTCTTTCCTTACATCTGTCACCATTATTGATATTCATGCTTTGGTCTTAGCCCTTGTACACGCGGTCGGAGATTCCGACGGAATGTGTCCTATCGGACCATTTTGTCGGATATTCCGACTGTGTGTGGTCTCCATCGGACTGTTTCCGTCTGAATATCCGACGGACCAACTTTTACAACTTGCCGGTAAAATTTTCAGACAAAATGCTCCGATCGGACATACTCCAATCATGTGTAGCCTACTCCGACAGACAAAGTGCCACGCATGCTCAGATCAAATTCCTAGACCAAAGCTATTGGCTACTAGCGTGAACGTAGTCCGTTGTAACAAAATAACGTCATCACGTTATGTATAATCGGATTTTCCGACAACTTAGTCCGACCGTGTGTATGCAACATCACTTCCGGACCTCTTCTGGAATTAATCCATCTGAATTACTCCGACGGATTTGGTTGTCGGAATCTCCGACCGTGTGTACAAGGGCTTAGTCTTGTACTAGATACAGTTATAGCCACAATGTTATATGTTCATATTTTATAGTGGAACCACATTGTCCCTGTTTATTTAGGGGCCATTTTAATATTGGTCTAATAAAATTTTGTTTTTTTGACTTTATATGTCATATTGTTTGAATAAATGTTTATTATCACTTACATATTTTTTCTGGTATCAGAAAGTCCCAATTTCCCCTTTTCTTTTCCTCTTTGTGGATTTTTGCTTAGTACTAGTGGGGTTTGATACCACCTCACTTTTGGGTAGAGGGTCATATCACCTTAACCGAGTAATGAAAATGACCAAAAGTCTGTAAACTGGAAGAAGACCAGCCAATGAAAGCAACCAAAGATGTGTACCTTGAAGAAGACCAGATAATGAAAATGGCCAAAAATCTCTACCTGGTAAAAGACCGGATAATGAAAATGGCCAAAGGTCTCTATCTCTATCTTTATCCACACCTTTGCCCCAGCTACATCACCAACCTAGTCTCAAACTACCAACCAAGCCGCACTCTTCGGTCTTCCCAAGGCCTCCTGCTCTCTAGCTCCCTTGTCACCACCTCCTATGCTCGCCTCCAGGATTTCTCCTGAGCTTCTCCCATCCTTTGGAACTCCCTACCCCGATCTGTCCGACTAACTCCTAATCTATCCATCTTTCGACGATCCATGAAAACCCTTCTCTTTAAAGAAGCTTATCCTGCTTCTAACTAATACACTGTTTTACTTTCACCATCAGCTCATCCCCCACAGCTATTACCTTTTGTATAAATTGCCCCTCCCTCCTAGATTGTAATCTCTAACCAGCAGGGCCCTCTGATTCCTCTTGTTCCAAAATTGTAATGTAACTGTAATGTCTGTCTTCATTTTGTTAAGCACTGTGCAAACTGTTGACGTTATATAAATCCTGTATAATAATAATAATAATGATCTGGAAGAAGACCTGATAATGAAAATGGACAAAGATCTGTACCTGGAAGAAGGCCGGCTGAAGATATCAGTGGGAAGGATCTCCTGGACACCGCATTGTTAGAATGAAGGTGAGTATAGTTCTGCTTTAAGGAAATTATGGCAAAGATTTGTAGCACCTGTACAAATGATTGGAACATTTGCACAGCAAATATTTATTACATAGGCCCAATAGTCACTGACCTGGAGAAAGTAGTTAAAGTAAAGTGAAAAATCTTTATCTGCTTACTTGTTCTGGGTCACTGACCCAAACTATTGAAGCCAGAGGTTTGATATGACAGCCAGGCAACTAGGATTTGCCAGGGCATATTTTCTTTTTCTTTCAGGAGATTTTGCCAGAAATGCAGTTTTCTTGTCATTATCTGTAAGATGAACTGAAAGCAAAACAACCATGCGTTTCTTCTGTAAAAAACAAACTCTATCATCATTCCCCATCTATTGGAGATACACAAATGCACACATGTTTAAAGTAGAATTATAGGAAAAACTTATTTTTTTTTTGAATAGAGCAAAGGAGGGTTATAACCCCATGTCAGATTTTTTTTTTCCGCCATCTATATCCCATTGGGGACATTTCCCTTCACTTCCTGTCCCATAGCCAAAACAGGAAGTGAGAGGAATCCCTGCAAATTAAGGGAATTCCTTGGGGACCCCCAGGTCACCAGAATTACTATCCCCATTGGAAGATTACCCCTCTATTACTTTTCTGGGGTCAACCCAAAATTTGTGATTTTCTTATCTTTCACTTTCAATGATAATGGTAAAGAGGACAAACAGAGAGGGGAAATCTCCCTAACGGGGGCACAGACAACAATGAAAACAGGCAGGGTTTTTAATCCCTCTCTACTCTATCTAAAACTAAAAAAAAGGTTTTACCTTTAGTTATACAATACTTTAAAGAGGAAGTAAACCCTGATGGGTTTACTTCCTCTTTCATTCCCTGCAAAGGTAAAGCATAATGGACTACTATGCATCACATAGTAGTCCATTATGTGTCACTTACCTGACACAGGAGCCAGCTAAGTCACCGCTGTCCCCTGTAGTCCGGGGCATCCATCTTCTCGGTGGGTCTCACCGCTCCGCCGCTGTCATTTAGACGAAGCCGCGATGATGTCACTCCACTCGCGGCATATCGCCGTTGACAGCGGCGCACTCAGTGTGCCTGCGCGCCGCTGTCTATGGCACATGCGCCATAGACAGTGGTGCCTGTCTTTCGGCAAATACCTCCTAAACCGTGCAGGTTTAGGAGATATTTCTTGGACCTACAGGTAAGCCTTAATCTAGGCTTACCTGTAGGTCAAAGTTGGTTGTAAGGGTGGCTCCAGCCTGGGTTAAAAGTGTGGCTCTCTATATAATAAACACTAGCATGGGCCCTCCAAGATGACCCCATAAATTGCATACATAGATTGTATATTAAAGATAAGGGTGAATTCTCTGAACGGTGGGAGTTTATCAGTGTATTACAACATGCAAAACTGAGTTAAATGGCCTGCGTGTGGCTCAGGGTTACTTTTCAGTATCAAAAGCCACACTTGGGATTGCACAACAGTAGCCAGGTACAGGTACATGCCTTGTCCTTATTTATACCCTATTCCTTCCACTGATACCAATGATTTGGCACTATTCCTCCCACTGATACCAATGATGGGACACTTTTACTCCCACTAACACCAATGATGGGGTACTATTCCTCCTACTGATACCAATGAAGGGATACAATTCTTCACACTGATACCAATGATGTAGCACTATACCAGCCACTGATACCAATGATGGTATACTATTATCCCCACTGATACTAATGATGGTGCACTATTCCTTCCATTGATACCAATGATGGGGCACTATTCCTTCCACTGATACCAAAGTTGGGGCACCATTCCTTCCACTGATACCAATGATGAAACTCTATTCCTCCCATTGAGACCAATGATGGGGCACCATTCCTTACACCGATACCAATGATGGGGCACCATTCCTTCCACTGTTACCAATGATGGAGCACTATTCCTTTTCCTGACACCAACGATGGAGCTCTATTATACTTTCTACTGACCACAGGCTCTATGCCTTTTTTTTTTTATTCCCACTGACCATTAAGCCTGAGACATTGTTTACTCCCACTAATGCCAGAACATTTTCCACTCCCATTGGTCACAATCTGGCTCTCCTATTGTGTTTAAAACATTTGGAGAAACCTGCTCTAAATCATACTTATAGTACTGTCCGTACTATACTTTCTTATGTTAATCCCCAAAATATACTGTCTACATATGAATATATATTAAATATTTTTAGGGCAGCAATATCACTTTATTCGCGGATGTTTAGTCTTGAACCAAATTTTAGCTACGAGGAGAAGGAGAAAGTTGTCTTTCATAATTATAGAAGGTACAGCAAGGCTAGTACTGTGCATGTCATTCATATTCTACCCCCCACCCGTTCTGTGTCCTTCCGAGTGTCTTCCCTACAGAACATCGGCTTACAAAAGTTTTGCTGAGCCATTAAAACTGGCAAGTAAGCAGGAATGGCACAAATTGTCCGTCCGGATCCAGGCCGCCGAGACCAGCTACTGCTGAACTAGAATTCTTCAGATTACTTAAGTGCTAACTGTTTACATTTCCAGAAGTAAACTGTTTGAAATAATCATTTCAAAGTCTTACCAACTGTTCTAATTGTTTGCAATCCCACAAGCACAGACCTGGCATAACACATAGGTCTATTTTTGTAATGATGATCGTTTCAAGCAAATGTAACAAATGTTTATATGTATGTTAATTACACAATCGCTGAAGTTATTTTTAAACTGCGTTGTATGTAATTTCCCGTAATCTTTGTTTATAATAAAGGTGCGCTCCCGCGACACAAGAAACGCTCATATTCCTTTAATACCTAACCCAGCTATTCTCAATGTTTTTAACATGGAGGTAAATCTTTAAAGTGATAATAAACCCCAAAACAAAAAAATCATATATGGCAGCTTACCAATCCCTAACCACTTGCCGGCCGGGGTTGGCTCTATTGCACGAAACTATGTACCTGTGTCAATTCATGCAATAGACACTGGGGGAGCGTGTGCGCTGATTGGACAGAGGGGGAGCCAATCAGCAGGTCTGACAGACCTCATGTCCGCCGGCCACCCGCAATCATTCTCAAACAAGACAGAATGGCGATCTGCCTATGCAAACAAAGCAGATCACCGTTCTGATAGGCAAAAAGATAGAGATCTTGTGTTCCTGCTAAGCGGAAACACGGATCTCTGGTTGCATCCAGTCTAGGGACTCACTTAACCCTTTGATAGCCCCTGATGTTAACCCCTTCCCTGTCAGGGACATTAGTACAGTGAGAGTACATATTTTTAGCACTGATCACTGTAATAATGTCACTGGTTCCCAAAAAAGTGTTAAAAGTGTGTCAGTTCGATGTCTGATCTGACCACCCCAATGTCGCAGTCACGCTAAAAATCACTGATCGCTGCCATTACTAGTAAAAAATAAATAAATAAATAAATAAATGAAAATTCCATAAAAAATATTCTATACTTTGTAGAGCCCCCACTGACGATGGACTGAATAATGCAGAATCTGCTTTTTAAGCAATTCTGTGTCAAGATTGGTGACAAAATCTCAAGGAATTTCAGTACACAAGATGGCCAGATGGAGCCCATAATACTGGACAAATTAGTCCTCAATTGTTTCCTGCCTGGAAAAGCGCATAGTGCCAACAGTAGTCAGCAGACATGCTACAATCCAACACCTGCCTACATGCGAAGAGGACTGTAGGGGACGGGCAGTCTTGGGTGCAAGCGTTTGGCCCGCACCCAAAAGTGGTGGCAAAGACTTTGAAGGTGGCTTAGGTGAGTATATCTGGCTTCAGTGGGTAAGAAAACAAAAAGCCTTGTAGCATGAGGTAGAGGAGGTGGGACAGAGGAGGGTAGGAGTTAATTCATATTTTCCTGGAGTGGTGCTTTTAAAAAAACACACCTTCTCCAGCATGTTGTAAAGATATAACATAAAGCATATTATAGCTCTCTCCATAGGGTAATTCAGTGTTCCATACCACTTTAAACGTGGAAACGTATTGTATATATTTGACATCTTTTCAAAAACCTCTATTTTGCCCATTTAAAACCTGCTGTATATCGTGCTGGAAACCTGCACTTTGCAATGCAATCATTACATATTCTGTTTTATACCGAAAAGGCCAAGCTAGCTGCTTGCACCCATGGGACATAAAAGCATGCCGAATCGTTTTAAATATAATAATTAAACTTTAAACTTCACACTCTTTCTTGACACCACCACAGAGTTTGCTAGAAAATATTTTTTGAACTAGAATCTTTAAATGACCACTATGGCTAAAAATAATACATTCTAATAGCTGTATGTATTTAATACAAGTAAGGATACTCTTCAGCATCCAGTCCACTTCTAGCTGGTTATCTATGGAGTATAAACCATCCTGTGGATTGTAAGTATGGTATCACTGGATGGGTTCACAGTTAGGGGTCCACATCTCTATTAGTGGGGAAATCTTGTAAAAGATCTTTCCTGATAAAACTTTGCATGGTGGTTAGTGTGGCATGAAGCAATGCCACTGTGGATTCATGGGTGCAGATGTGGAGAAGCATACGTGGCATGGTATAACCTGTCAGATAAGACACTGCTGTGAGGACCTGCATGTAAAATCCTCAATGCCACAGGCCACTGAAGCCAGCCTAAGGAGTACATATGTGTGTGGGCATCTCTGGCTAAATATGAGGCATCAATATTAAGCCAACTTCTGTTTTTTTTGTTTTTTGTTTTTTATTATTATTTTCATCATTACATACAAAAAAGGGATCACATAGACATAAAAGACATTCTCAGATCTATAGGATTATACAGTGTCAATAAAGTATACAAACACACAAGCTCACATAAAAAAAGTCTTGACACTTATGAAGCGATCGCAGGAATTTCTTGTCCCCACTCCGTAGATCCTATCTCTTCCAGATATGGTCTAGATCTCTCTCTTAACACTTTAAACCTTAATTCCCCCCCCCCCCCCCCCCACCTGGTCCCTAGATAAACCATCCTTATAACCCATATAGCTCACTGTATGTCTTCGTTAGTTTAAATGTTTTCCATAATTCCCATTTTCCCTGCGGTTCTCTATCTGCTTCGTTCTCCCTTTCAAAGTATTCCATTCTGAATATGTCATCTATTTTCCCGAACAATTCTTTTATCGTGGGCATTTCCTGTTCTCTCCATTTCTTCGGGATCATACTTTTAGCTATATTTAGTAACTGGGGTATGAGAGATCTACTATACTCTTTTAAGAATACTTCTGTCCCATGAAAAAGGCATACCCATGTTTTTTTTTTTTTTGGAACCTGCACCTTTGTTATTTTTTTCTATATATTTTAATATTTCTTCCCAATATTTCTTAATCTTTGGACAGTACCACCACAGGTGGGCCATAGTTCCACTCTGTCCACATCCCCTCCAACACTCACCTGATTGCCCACTTTGGTATTTTGTTACTATGTCTGGTGTTCTGTACCATCACACCAGGCACTTAGCATATACCGCTATATATAAAAAAATGGGAGGTGGAAATAGGACCACGTAATGATAAACAAGAAATAGGAAAAATATTGAAACTGGCCTATAGCTCCTCAGGTAATATAGGAATGAAGGAAACAAACTAAAAGCCAACTTCTGTTAGCTGCTGACCATTGATGGTCATGGGCATGTTCTAGTTGCTACTGAAAGTGGTTGTAGACTTCTGACATGAAATATGAGCAAAGCATATCCCTCCGTAGTATGTGCTTGTCTCAATCCAGATTGCTGAGTGTCAGTTCTCTCTGATGCCTCGGTCCTCTGCTATCTGCATGAGTCACTTCTGAGGGTCTTCCTGTCACTAAGAAAAAAAGTGACAGGGGAGGGAGCTCCAGTATACGGCTTATAATTGAAAGCCTTAGCTCTGTTCTGGTGGCTTTGTGAAGGGAGGAGGGTGTACCTTCCCTCCAATCAGCTCTCACTGAGCTCTGTCCATTTCCCCGCCCCCTGCTATCTGAATTCTCAGACAAGCTGTAAAAATTATGCGATTTGAACTATTTAGAGCATAGGGAGGGATTATCGCCGTGCCACAAACAAATCAGCAAGTACTTTTATATAAAAAAAAACATTTATTTATACAGAATATACAAAAATGTGATTTAAAAAGGGAGTCATCAATACAAAGCAATGATCACATATCAATAGCAAAACAAATTTTGATGACCAGCTAAAAAGATGGTAAGTAGTAGGCCAACTTCTTCCCTACTAGTTTCGCCAAAACATTGGCTTCATCAGGGGAGTAGAATAGGATTGCTTTAACACTAAAAAGAAAGGGGGCTTGAAGTGGAACACTATAAAACCTAGAAAAAAAATAATAGAAATTAATATAAGGTAAAAAAATTGTATATAATAATATATAAGGCAATGAGCTAAATAAATTTTAGTAAGAAATAAATAATTATATATACATCTCTATAGATACCAAAAATTGATTATAAATTAAGATAAACGGGGTGCTGATCAGATAGAAAAGTCAATTAGCTCTAAGGAGGTCAGATGGTGCAATTATGGAGGCAGCCAAACAAGGCTAAATATGGTAGGTATGGTAGGCCAGGTATGCAATTTGAACTGTTGTAGAAAAGAGAGGACGGCAGGTAAACAGGTACAAATTATGTAGGAGGATTTGTTACATCCCTGTGTACTACCCGAGGCCAGTCACTCCACTGGGTATATGTAAGGGTTTATATCCTTTAAAAGTGACAGGGAAAGGAGGAGGGCCTTACCTTAGGGAGATATCACTAGACCCAGAGTGATAGTCATCTACCATAGCAAATTTGATTGGCATTGATTGGCAAAGTACATTTTGCCCACTGTTTCAGCAACTGTTATCAGTAGGGACGAGTAAAGTAATTTAATAGAAATGTATTTCCCCTCAAAATTGTTGACTTTGTCATTGATAAAAATTGGTGATTTGTGCATGTACTTAAGTATAAGTATTGGATACATGGTTACCTGCATTTACTCCTAAATCGTAGTAAGCATTGCTCCTGGCTGAAGAAGCAAAAAATTTTTTTATCAAATTGAAAACTCCCATCATTGGCATTGACTGTCCATAGTAGGACCACCAATCCAGGTTACAAGCTTTTCTGTTTATTTTTATAGGCTACTATATTGATAACCTTTATGCATTATTAAATCCCCTAGCTATAACAATAATCATCAACATTCTAATATAAAGGCTGAAGCTTGTTGATATCTGTCCATACTTATATGAGCATGTTTGAAATACCATTCCAAACTCTTGGGCATTAATATGGAATATCCGACCCCCCCCCCCAACAGCCTCCATCTTTCTTGGAAACTTTCTACAAGTTTGGCTAAATGGGCCCATTTAGCCAAAAGAGCATTTGTGAGGTCAATTACTGATGTTGAATGAGAAGACCTGGCTCACATTCGGTGTTCCAATTCATCCCAACGGTGTTCAGTTGGATGGTGGTCTGGACCCCATATGGAACTCACCAAACCAAGTCTGTATGGCGCTGGCTTTGTACACATAGGCACAGTCATGTTGTAAAAGAAAGGGGTTTTCCCCAAGCTGTTGGCACAATTTTGGAAGCACTCAATTGTTTCAAATGTTTTTTCTAGTATTGACAGTACCCTTCACTGAAAACACTCCATATCAATCATTTGGAGGGGTGTCCACATATTATAAAAACATATGTATTTGCCTCTTTACGAGCATTCCATGTGTGCACATATTAAATTTAAAACTTTAGTTAAGCAGCTCCGCCTATTTACAGTTGTCACAGCTCTTTGAATTGTGGTTGCCCACTGACGGATTGGATCTTGGTCTTCAAAGGTCTAGATAAATCCCAGTTTCCTGTCATTATCTGTTGGTGCCAGTGACATCCCTGGGCTTTCTGTAGTGCTTAAAGTGGAAGTAAACCCATTGATTTAAACAGTTAAAAAAAAAAGACATGCCGGGAATGCTAACTGCACATTGGCTGTGCTCTCAGCCAAACTATCAAACCATCCAATGGCTGGTGTCATAACGAATCACATGTGCAGCACCATAGCAGTTGAAGATTAAACAGAGGCAAAGATGGCAGCTTTCTTGGCTGAAAACGATAGGGGAGTTTACTTCCACTTTAAGAGCCCATTTTCACAACGATTTGGGATTCCCAACCAACCCAGGATCATGGGAGCAGGTCCAGTAACATCACCCTACACAAACCAAGTGCACCAGAAGTCAAAGTTTAAGGTAATTATTTTTACTTATTTCTACCAATTTTATTTTTTCAATTTATGGTCATGGCATACACATTCATTTTTTAACATTGGCGGGGTAATAGCAATACAAACAGTAGTTATATTGACAATCAGATACATTTACTTGAAAAAATTCCTCTTGTGTTTGTGACTT
This sequence comes from Lithobates pipiens, assembly GCF_037356315.1. NCBI lineage: Eukaryota > Metazoa > Chordata > Amphibia > Anura > Ranidae > Lithobates > Lithobates pipiens. Next base: position 298,804,830 of record NW_027507785.1, read on the forward strand.
CTGTCTGTCTGCTAGTTGTCTCTTTCCACAACTTCCTCCCTGTGTGTCTTGCAGTTTGTGTTTACTTTCAATTTCTAAAGACTACATATCCCATGGTACCTTGCTTGCAGTGATTCTTTTACTGACTCCGCCTCCTGCAACTCCTCCTTTCAGCTCCTCTGTAGATCAGAAGGCAGGCTCTGTGAAATGTGTGACACAGCAGTGCCACCCACAGGGCATAGTGACTATGAGTCAGATTTCAAGGAAGATCATTCAGATTAATAGGGATAGGTTAGAAATAGTTTAGATACAATGTGGAAATTAATATATGATTTCATATTTTGACCATAGATGCACTTGAAACATACGTGATTTATTTTGGCGGTGGAGGGATAGCTAACAACAATAAGTAGGCCATTTAATTTCATGCAAGAACAACTTTAAGAGTTAAAATATGTAGTGCTGGAATACAAATACAACAATGTTACATAATTTTGTAGAAAGATATTCCTAGAAATTACATTTAACCTTTCCTTCTTGCCCCTCCCAAGAGGCTGCCAATGAATTTGTAACATTTCCCCATGGAGGCATACACTGATACTGAGCTGGTCCTGTTAAATATTCAGTGATTTAACTGTGAAGGATAATTTAGAATGCATAGAGGTTTTTGTATGTGTGTATCAGCTGGTATAACAATGTAAACTGCAATTTCCTGAAAACTTCATATTTATACTATATTGTCAAAAGTATTGAGACACCTGCCTTTACACCCAACATGAACTAGTGGAATCTCAGTCTTAGTCCGTAGGGTTCAATATTGAGTTGGCCCACCCTTTGCAGCCATAGTAGCTTAAACTCTTCTGGGAAGGCTGTCCACAAGGTTTAGGAGTGTGTCTATCCGAATGTTTGAGCATTCTTCCAGAAGCACATTTGTGAGGTCAGGCACTGATGTTGAATGAGAAGGCCTGATTTGCTGTCTCTGTTCTAATAAATCCCAAAGGTGCTCTATCGGGTTGAGGTAGACCAGTCAAGTTCCTCCACCACAAACTCGCTCATCCGTGTCTTTATGGACCTTGCTTTGTGCACTGGTCTAAATCATTTGGTGGAGGGGGGATTATGGTGTGAGGTTGTTTTTCAGGTGTTGGGTTTGGTAAAGTGTCAGCATACCAAGACATTTTGGACAATTTAATGCTCCCAACTTTGTGGGAACAGTTTGAAGAAGGCCCCTTGCTGTTCCAACATGACTGCGTACCAGTGCACAAAGCAAGGTCCATAAAGACATGGATGAGCGAGTTTGGGGTGGAAGAACTTGACTGGCCTGCACGGAGTCCTTACCTCAAACTGATAGAACACCTTTGGGATGAATTAGATTGGAGACTGCGAGCCAGGCCTTTTTGCCCACATCAGTGCCTGACCTCACAAATGAGCTTCTGGAAGAATGGTCAAACATTCCCATAGACACACTCCTTTGTCAAACTCAACGAACCCTACGGACTAAGACTGGGATGCCATTAAATTTCATGTTCATGTGACCTCACAAATTCACTTCTGGAAGAATGGTCAAACATTCCCATAGACACACTTGTTGAGTTGAAGCTGTTGTAGCTGCAAAGGGTGGGCCAACTTAATATTGAACCCTACGCACTAAGACTGGGATGCCATTAAAGTTCATGTGCGTGTAAAGGCGGGTGTCCCAATACTTTTGACAATATAGTTTATATAATACAAGGTGGTACCAAAAAGTTTCAAGATCAGTTTTGTAATACGCCAACAGATGGCAGCACAAGGCTGCATGCACAGTTATAGGAAGCACCGACTTTCATAAGTCAGTGTGCCAAAAGACATTGTCCTGTCTACATCGGGAGCTGTGCAACTGACCACGTGCTTTATCACATCTGCAATTTCATAATGGACAGCAAGTTAGAACAAAGAGCAAAAGTGAAACTGGGAATATCTGCCACAGAGACGTTTGACATGATGTTACAATAAATTTATCAAGGTGTTTTGAGTGGCACGTGTGATTGTTCTTTGATGATCATTATGCACAAGTTGCTGAATGGTTTCGACATTTTTGGGCATTGAGCTTGTTGAAGGTCTTCCTGATCTCTTGTTGTCTTCCAGTAATGTTCTTCCGCTCTTGAAGCACAGGTGCCACTCAAGAAATTGCAGCATCACTGTAACCTTGCCAAATCATGTCAAACGAGCACGCAGCCCAGCCGATCAGGAAGGGGGGAGGGGACGAGCGAGCGCCCCCCCCCCCCCCCCCCGAGCCATACCAGGCCGTGTGCCCTCAACATGTGGGGGTGCTTTGGAGAAGGGGCCGCAATGACAGGGACGCAGTGTGCAGCGTCTTATATAGGGACATCACCAGGTTTCTCCTTTAAGTCCATACCACGTGACGGGGCCAGCGAAGGCGGCGACATTGACCTCCTTCGCTAGTCCCGGCTACCTTGAGCCGCATTCAAAATGAACAGACCTTCTTCCGTTTGTGGGCAAGTCCGTTCATTTTCAAAAGTACGGCGGACTCCCGCCAAAAGTCTGGTTGTGTGTGGGCAGGTCCACTCATTCGGAAAGTCCAGCAGACCTCCGCTTCAAAGTCTGGCGGTTTGTCCGCCGGGCTAAGTCCGCCAGACAGCCTGAACGTGTGTACGCAGCATAAGAGGATCTATTGAGTACACTTTAGGAAGACCCTGGCCTGGGTTACTTGGCCACATGCTCTGTTCACCTTTCTCCAGGCAGAAGGTCATTTGAAGCTGGTAAGCTTGAACTCTTCACATTTAGGTGGCAGGGTCACATTTGGAATTGTTCAAGAGTAACCAGACCCTACGGTAGCACTCCTGAATAATAAACCTCAAAACTTTAACTCACCACCAATTTAAACTTCTATTATCGATAACCAAGGCTGCCAAACAAAATATTGCAAAAGCCTGGAAAACACCCACTTTATGCATGGTATCATTCAAATATAGAGTAACGCAAACCATGATTCACGCTAAAATAGAGGCAACCGTACTAGATAAAGTTCCCATGTTCGAATAATTATGGCTTCCTTGGATTGAACACTACTTACCACATGGTCTAGACCAGGGATCTGCAATTAGCGGACCTCCAGCTGTTACAAAACTACAAGTCCCATCATGCCTCTGCCTCTGAGTGTCATGTTTGTGGCTGTCAGAGTCTTGCTATGCCTCATGGGATTTGAAGTTCTGCAACAGCTGGAGGTCCGCTAATTGCATATCCCTGGTCTAGACCAATCTCTTATATTCTCATGAAACAACTAATCAAACATATATCTTACCCCCTATGTTATACTAGAATTTATTAACATACCATTTTCTTTCTGAGTAGTCTCCTCCCTCCACAACCCTTATATATGCTTCCCCCACCCTTGCTTTCCCCACACCCTCTCCTTTTACTATATATAGATGTACAAGCTAAAATAATGAGTTATATATTTCCTAATGTTATTACTATAGAGGAGATTTTAGGGATGGTTTAATTATCTTTTATTCAGGGAATAACCAAGCCACATGGTTGGATCTTGGCCTTGAATTATCTACTTACCTCTCTATACCTTCCTGGTAACAACCTTTCTTTTACCCTATATTATACCAAATCTCCTCCAACCCTAAACTTTGAAACTACAATTTTTACTATGTATCTAATCCAGTTATTAAACTTTATACATGTTTATCTTTAGCTAAAATGTGTTAAACTAATATATCCCAAATTACATGACTGTTATAGTATTCACCTCCTGTTAATATACTGAGAAGCCTCATTTCACACTTTTATACATTCTACTTAACTATAAATCTATTGTATGACTCTTTTTATTGCATTATATTCAATAAAATATTTGAAAAGGAATTGTTCAAGAGTGAGGGACTTTTATTGTATACATGTTCCTTTTTGAGGATTTTGAATATGAATGAATAGGATCCATCTCTCAGAACTTTTTTGTTTTTTCCATCCATGTCTTTATGGACCTTGCTCTATGTGTTGGATAAAATCATTTGGTGGAGGGGGGATTATAGTGTGGGGTTGTTTTTCAGGGGTTGGGTTGGCCCCTTAGTTCCAGTGAAGGGAACTCTTAAGACGTCAGCATACCAAGATATTTTGCACAATTTCATGCATCCAACTTCGTGGAAACAGTTTGGGGATGGCCCCTTCCTCTTCCAACATGACTGAGCACCAATGCACAAAGCAAGGTCCGTAAATACATGGATGAGCGAGTTTGGGGTGGAGGAACTACACCTTGATGCAAGCAGTGGCCTGGCCTTTGGGAGGAGGTATGCAGATATCAAAACGCCTTGATTTGTGTTTGTCAGCAGACTTCTAAGTAAGGTGCCCATGTGATGCTGAGCCTCTGTGATTGAAAGAATTGAAATCCAGTTATTGAAATGGGCAGGCCAGGGACAGTAAGGGCTAGGATAAATATGTCAGTAGGAGAGAGCAGAATGAGTGTGGGGGGGGGGGGGGGACCTAATCACTATACTGCTGCTCTTTCCCTGTTCAGTAACAGTGAGTTCCACTGTGTTGGCTAACTGTAGCAGTGTTATTGGTGCCATCCTCCTGGCTGTGCAGTATAATTGGGGTATGTAAATCTCAGGACTTACTAGTAGAGAGTGGATAGCAGATAGATGGCAGCTAAAACAGATACTATATATGTATTTCATCTGTGTGTGCAGATGTTTGTCTGGAATTTCCTCCATTAAAGCAGAAAAAAGATTTTTTGCAGCCAGCTTTTATGATCCAGACACCCCTGCCAGACAATGCAGCCAGATCCTCGCCCTACACTATTGCATTAACACCACTTAATTAAAGTACTGTATAACTAAAGTGAGTTTTGACGGCTGTCCAAGATACCCTTAAGTTCCAACACCACCATACCTATGCCGATACCTAATACTCGTTTGCACCATCGCTCAAACCACCTACACCTTGGTCAATATATATGGTCCAAACTCCAGACTACGCTTTTTTTTTACGCCTCTTCAAGAAGATTAATAGCCTGCAACAAGGAAATATTATTATGGATTGTGTCTTCAATATCATTGGCGATCCCTCCATGAACACCTCCACTAAAAAAGGTCAACACCGTCCGGCTTTGAACCCCCTTCACCACGATCTGGATCTCGTTGATGTATAGAGAGCACAGCATAGCTCATAATGTGACTCTACATTTCCCAGTCACAGCTATCTTATTCACGCATTGACTCCTTCCTGGTTGATAAATGGACCCTTCAAAACGTCAATGAAATCTGACATTGGTCTCATTTCATGGCCAGATCATGGCCCTATTTCGATCACCCTCGATGACCTATGACCTGGACCACTGAGACTATGGAGGCTAGACCCTAATGTCCCTAAAGGCCAATGGGAAATAGAGACCGAGCACCAATCTTTCTTTGAACTTAACGAACTACCCAATACTAAAAAAAATACACTCTGGTCAACTTACAAAGCTTACCTCCGAGGAATTTTCATAAAGCTGAGTAAAAGAGTGAGACACCAGAGGACCCAGCAGATCGACAAGATTATGTCCCAGATATCTTGTATAGAAAAATTAAACAAATCCTCTCCCTCTCACGTGCAAGCCATCAAGCTCCTAGAGACAGAAATTACGCACCTTCCTGCTCCATCAATTTGAAAATAACTTCAATTTCTTCAAAGCCAATTTTTATGCATTAGGCAATAGAGCCAGGTCACTTTTAGTGAAAGAAGTTAAGGCCCAATGTACAAAAGACAAAATTCTTTCCCTCCATCACCCTACTTCAAAGCAATTTTTAACCAATCCTCAAGAAATATCTAAGGTGTTTAGTGACTTTTACGCATCCCTATATAATCTCAAATAGGACACTCTCATTCCCCAACCAACTGCAGAGCAAATTCATAGCTTTCTAGCCTCCATCAATTTACCCATGATTTCAGAGATTTAGTGCGAATATATCTCTGGACCGTTCACTATGGCTGAAGTCCTCAGAGCAATTAAGGCTCTCCCTCTGCATAAGTCCCCAGGAGAGGATGGCTTCACCAATATGTTTACAAATTTTTTTCCGACATCTTAGGTTCGCTTAATACATTTGGGGCTCTTCAAGAGCTCAGAAGCTTACACATACATGCAAATCTCTCACTTCCTGGGCTCCTCTAAACTACCCTCCACAGTAAATATCCCCGCACAAATGTACCAGTATTACTTCTCTACCCCCTGCCCTAGCAGAGGTATTTCCCTGATATGCTCTTGTCTTAGCGACACCCGTCCTTGCTCTAATGTGCATTCCTTAAACAAATGGGCTGAAGAATTGAATGTCCATTTCACCTAAGACCAGCATTTAGAGAAACCTTTAAAGCATCTCACTGTACCAACCACTGGGAATCCTATCAGAATACCATCCACAGATGGTATTTCATGCCTTATCGACTATCTAAAATGTACCCAGGTCACCCACCCTCCTGCTGGAGAAAGTACGGGAGCTTAAGCTCCATCGCCCATACTTCCTTCTGGAATCAAGTATTCGCTCTAGTCTCCTCCATTACTGGGACACCCTGCTACATATTGGCATTGAAAAATATCCACCTCGGGGCGCATGCGCGGAGCTCACCATGGCGGACGTTCTCCCCTAGAGCTCCGTACTCGCCGCCACGATACCAGACAATAAGGAGCACTTACCACCCTGCAACCGGTTCTCCTGCTAACGGAAAGCCTCGGGCTTCAGCACGCCACCCCTCCGGGATGGTTTTAACAGGCCAACGGGGAAAAAACAAGTCAAAACCCATCAAGGAAGCCCTCGAGCGCGCCTCCACTAAAATGGCGGCGAAGGCCCTCGCTGCCTCACAGCAGCGCGCCCATTCACAGCACCAGGGAAGCAGTGACGAGGAGGAAAGCAAAATAGACCCTCCGGCATCCCCAACTTTACCAGCCCCAGGTATGTCACAGACTGATTTCCTAGCACACATGGAGCATATGCTCAAAAAAGCGCTTAAAACTACATCTGACCAGATTACTGAACGACTGACTCGGGAGATTCGAGATCTTGGCCAGCGGACAGCCGACCTGGAAACGAGAGCGGACGATACCGAGCTAACTCTTCGTGAATTAGCCCAGGAACAAGCAGCCCTTAGAGATGAGAACGCTACCTTACTCTCCCGCCTTGAAGATACTGAAAACCGTTCGCGTAGATCGAACCTTTGTTTAAGAGGGATCCCCGAAAGTGTTGACGATCTTCAATCCTTTTCCACTGCTCTTTTTCAAGAACTGGCTCCCTCCATTCCGATCGAACGGTTGGAATTCGATCGTGTCCATAGGGCACTTACTCGTCGTCAAGCCGATGGCCCACCACGAGACATAATAATAAAACTTCATTTCTTCCGAACGAAGGAACAACTTATAGCTGCAGCCCGTAATAAGGATGCGCTTCAATTTCAAGGCCACGCATATCAGTTGTTCACAGATCTGGCCCCGATGACCATAGCAAAACGACGTGCCATGAAACCTCAATTACAAATCCTCCAACAACATCAGATCAAGTACGCCTGGCGATTTCCGTTCGCACTCCATTTTTCTTACCAAGGCCAACAGCATACTTGTTCTACGCCGGACATGCTCCAAGGCCTTCTTGAGAGTCTTAACCTAACACCACCTCCTCCGATCGTTCCAGCTGAAACTTCGTTACCTCGCACCCCCAGCCCGAGCAGCCTTACACCCTTATGTGACCACCCCAAGGAGAAGTCAGCAAGACCTCTTGGGCCCACCAACACTCCGACGAGGCACTCCAAAGCACCCCTCCGGTTTGGGCTTCCCTAGCCCTAAGGTGTTCGTCCCCCGCTGAATTTCTTGGACCCCACTTTTCCCCTTTTTTCTTTTACTTTTTCCATGTTGTTTGTTTTTTATTTTTATAATATTTTTTTTTTTTTTATTTTTTTTTTTTTATGTATATATATACTCTATTGCCTGTTTGATCCCCTCAATAACAACCTCTATATTTGCTATTGATCCTAAGCAACCGTGTTCACCTCCCAATGATTGATACTTACCTTGTAGACTGCTTATCATGGTTGAACTCACTGCAGTTATCGAATATAGCATAAGTAATTGAACATATTTCCTTACCCCTCCTCCCCCTCTTGCTTTCCCCCCCCCTCTCCTACCCCCCCTCCCCCTTCCCCTCCCTATCCCCCTTCTGACCCTTACCCTCCCTGCCCTCCCTTATTCCTGAATGATCATTTTCTTCCCCCTGCGTTCTCATCTTGGCCCCACACCCCCCCCCTAACTGATCCCCCTTAAGCCCTGGTGACCTACACCCGAGGTTCTATACATACAGTTTTATCTTAGAACCGTGTTATAGCTTTGTTGTATTGTTCTTAAGGCTAATGTTTATATTTGTCTGTCTGGTTTGTGGCGGTGAGCTGTCACTGCTCCCCCCCATGATGGTGCAACCTCCTGTTGTCTGGTTGGTTTGTACGCTGGTCGTTGCACCCACTGATTGGGCGCACCGGATTTTTCTGGTCCGCACAATACCCTCTTCCCCTACTCACAACTACTCTCTACTCTTTTCTTCCTTCCCGATTTCTTCGGCTAACTCTTCACCTCTTCACTCTTTTTCTCCTCTTTGCTGTGGTGGATCGGCTCGCGCGGACCCAGGGTTACTTTCTTATGCTTTGCTTCTTTTTTGGTCCCCATGGCCCCCTTGAATATTTTGTCCCTAAATGTGAAAGGGCTTAACTCTCCCAACAAACGTGTTAAGGCCTTCAGGACATTTATCTCGCTTAAAGCTAGTGTAGTAGCTTTGCAAGAAACACACTTTGCTGCCAAGTCCACCCCCAAATTCTTTCATACCAAATTCCCCCAAGTTTATACCGCCTCCGCTACTTCTAAACATAGGGGAGTCCTCTTGGCATTTCATCACTCCCTCCTTTTTTCCCCAACCTCTGAAATCAAGGACCCTGAGGGCCGCTATCTGATTATTTCAGGTCATATACAGGACACAGAGGTCACCTTTGTATCTTACTACGCCCCTAACACAAACCCAAATCCCTTTTTTTCACACCTGTTACGAGTAATTAAAGATCACAGTAAAGGAGCTTTGTTCCTTTGTGGTGACACTAACCTTGCCCTACATCCTCATTTGGACAAATCCCCTTACACATCTGAGCATTTCTCCCCGTCGCAACAATTGCGCACGCAATTTAGACAAGCAGCCCTTGTGGACACATGGAGGGAATGTAATCCTCTTAAGCGGAATTATACCTTCTATTCAAATCCCCACAAATCTTTTTCTAGAATTGACCACATTTTTATTAAGGTATCTTCTACACCCACTCTTTTACAATCTCACATCCAGCCGATCACATGGTCAGATCACTGCGCGGTGATCACGACCCTAACCTCAATGCTCCCGCGTTGCACTGACAGGACTTGGTCCTTGAATGAGACCCTACTATCCAACCAATCCTACTGTCTTGATATCCAAGTAGCTCTAAATGAATACGTATCCATTAACGCCACACCGGGTATATCCCCAACTCTGCTTTGGGAAGCTCACAAACCAATCATACGTGGCACCTGCATCTCGGTATCTTCCCACCTCAATAGAGATAGGCGACATAGAATACAACACTTGGAGGAGGATCTTCAGCGTCACTTTCTCCAATTCCAAGCTACCCCATCAGAAGCCAACAGACTTACCCTGGAAAAAACAAAGCTCGCCTTGGACTTACTGTTAGCTGAGGACGCAGATAAAGCAATACGTAAAACGGCCCACACGGTATACACTAAGGCAAACAAACCTGACACGTTCCTAGCCATGCGATTGCGACAACCAGAAAGGTCTTTTAAACCCATTAGACTAAAGCTTAATCGAGGTGGCCTGACCAGTAACCCTATCAAAATTCTATCTGAGTTCAAATCACGACTCTCTAAGCTATACGAACCCGGAACCCCCTTTTCTAGTTCCCGAGCCGACTCACTCCTGCAAGCGGCATCTCTTCCCCATTTATCAGCTACTAACCGTGAGTCAATAGATGCCCCCATTTCTACGACGGAGATCCTTGCGGCCATCAAATCCCTGAAACCCCATAAAAGACCAGGCCCCGACGGGCTCCCGGCGACCTATTATAAGAAATTTGCGCATACGCTCTCCCCCCTTCTTACTAATTCGTTTAACTCTCTTCTCCAGCAGCAATCTTTTGGCAGAGATACTTTAACGGCTATTATCTCCATGATTCCTAAACCAAACACGGACAACACCCAATGGTCTAACTTTAGGCCAATATCATTACTTAATGTCGACATTAAGATTCTTGCCAAAGTCCTTGCTCTTCGCCTGAATCCCCTGATAGGGAATTTAATACATAAAGATCAGGTAGGATTTATCCCCCGTAGACAAGCCAGCGATAACATCAGAAGGGTCATTCTTCTTCAACATCTTGCTAAATCTCGGAATATCCCCATGCATTTGCTCTCACTAGACATACGCAAAGCGTTTGACACGGTGTCATGGCCGTACCTGCAATATATCCTACGTTACTGGGGTTTCGGTCCTCACTTTCTAAGCTGGATAACGGCCTTATATACTCAACCCCGAGCTTATGTTCAGTATGCGGGTTTCCGATCTGAATTCTTCCCTATCCACCGGGGGACGAGGCAGGGTTGCCCCCTCTCCCCCATACTATTTGCCTTAGCTATAGAGCCCTTGGCAGCATTGATTAGAGCTGACCCAAATATTAAGGGATTAGAAGTAGCATCTACCACCCATAAAATCTGTCTATTTGCAGATGATGCTCTCCTATTTATAACTTCCCCCCACATTACCCTTCCCAATTTATGTAAAATATTGGACAATTTTGCGGGGATATCGGGACTGGAAGTCAACCAATCTAAATCTAAAGCCCTTGATGTATCTCTGCCTGCAGGAGAACGTGATAGGTTACGCAATAACTTTCCCTTTCAGTGGTCCTCGACCTCAATTCCCTATTTAGGCATACACCTGACAGCTGATCCCTCCCATCTATTCCAACATAATTATCTACCCCTGCTCCGAAAGTTGACAAATCTTTTGGCCGCCTGGCAACCGCTCTGTGTTTCATGGCTAGGTCGGGTCGTGGCAGTCAAAATGACGGTGCTACCTAAATTACTCTACTTATACCGTGTCCTTCCAACCCCAATACCACCCTATTATCATCGCCTTGTACAAAGCAAAATTTTCAAATACATATGGGGGCCAACTAGACCCAGAATCTCTAAGTCTACGCTCTATCGTCACAAAACTCAGGGTGGATTGGGCGTACCAAATTTCCGTTACTACTACAACGCGGCCCAGCTAGCCCAGCTCACTCTATATAATGCTAAATCTGAAATACCGATTTGGGTTAGTCTTGAGGCCATAGATGCTCACCCTATTAATATAGCCAATCTTCTATGGCTACCCTCCTCGCAAAGAGGTAAACTCACCAACCCGATAACCCAGCACTCAATTAAAGTTTGGGATATGAATCACAAGCTTTTTCACCTTAAATCGCAACATTTACCGTTGCTCTCTATCTTTGGACACCCCCTATTCGGCCCAGCCTTCTCCGAGCCGGGCTTATTTGAGGCCTGGTCTCGGGCAGGTATGGACCGAATTTGTGATCTTACAAGGTATGGTACGATCAAACCCTTCCCTACCCTACAAGCTCAATTCCGACTCCCCAATAAGGAATGCTTTCGATACTTACAAATTTCCCATTTTGTAAACTCGCTACCTAAATTTGATAATGTACAAGAATATATGTCAACCTACGAAAAAATATGCGACTCTGACCCACATGCACCGGGCATTATTTCTCAGTTGTATTCTCATTTCACCTCCTTGCCTGCTCCCCTCCCACCCTACACCTCAAAATGGTCTGCGGACCTTAATATAGATTACAACGATGATATATGGTCGCAAATATGGTCCAATACTTGTAAAGCCTCTCAAAATGTTGTAGCCACTGAGGCAAATTTTAAAGTTCTCATGCAGTGGTATTTGGTCCCCAGTAAGATAGCTAAATTTGTCCCGGGTTATCCTGCCTCTTGTTTTAGAGGCTGTGCTGATGCAGGCACTCATTTGCATGTCTGGTGGACATGTCCTATTGTTCAAAGTTTCTGGACAGCTATATTCCAGATAGCTTCCCTACTTCTGGGATGCCCTATACCACCCGATCCATCTCTGGCCTTACTTAATCTTGCACCCCACAATTGCACTAAAAAGCAATTGTCCCTATTTCTCCAACTTACAACGGCTGCAAAGCAAACGATTGCTAGGGCTTGGAAGACGCCTTTACTCCCTATACCCGAAGTTAAGAATAGGGTTACGCAAGCAATGATTCACTGTAAAATTGAGGCGAAAATTTTAGATCGCATGCCCCGATTTCGTAAGGTCTGGCAGCCATGGATCGCACACTTTTTACCCCCTGGCCTAGACCCCGACCTTATAGGTATCTAAACTTCAACATATTAACCACTTTCAGACCGGACCATTTTGCTGGTAAATGACCAGAGGTCTTTTTACACTTTGGCACTGCGCTGCTTTAACTGGTAATTGCGCGGTCATGCAATGTTGTACCCAAACAAAATTTGCGTCCTTTTCTTCCCACAAATAGAGCTTTCTTTTGATGGTATTTGATTGCCTCTGCGATTTTTATTTTTTGCGATATAAACGTAAAAAGACCGCAAATTTTGAAAAAAAATGATATTTTCTACTTTTTGTTATTAGAAAAATCCAATAAACTCAATTTTAGTCATACATTTAGGCCAAAATGTATTCAGCCACATGTCTTTGGTAAAAAAAAAGTCAATAATTGTATATTTATTGGTTTGCGCAAAAGTTGTCACATCTACAAACTAAGGTACGTTTTCTGGAATTTACGCAGCTTTTAGTTTACGACTGCCTATCTCATTTCTTGAGGTGCTAAAATGACAGGGCAGTACAAAACCCCCCCAAATGACCCCATTTTGGAAAGTAGACCCCCTAAGGAAATTGATAAGAGGCATGTTGAGCCCATTGAATATTTTATTTTTTTGCCTCAAGCGATTGAATAATGACAAAAAAAAAATTTTTTTTTTTTTTTTACACAAAGTTGTCACTAAATGATATATTGCTCACACATGCTATGGGCGTATGTGAAATGACACCCCAAAATAAATTCTGCTGCTTCTCCTGAGTACGGGGATACCACATATGTGGGACTTTTTGGGAGCCTAGCCGCGTACAGGGCCCCGAAAACCAAGCACCGCCTTCAGGCTTTCTAAGGGCGTAAATTTTTGATTTCACGCCTCACTACCTATTACAGTTTTGAAGGCCATAAAATGCCAAGATGGCACAAAACCCCCACAAATGACCCCATTTTAGAAAGTAGACACCCCAAGCTATTTGCTGAGAGGCATGTTGAGTCCATGGAATATTTTATATTTTGCCACAAGTTGCGGGAAAATTACAAACTTTTTTTTTTTTTTTTTTTTTCACAAAGTTGTCACTAAATGATATATTGCTCATGCATGCCATGGGCATATGTGAAATGACACCCCAAAATAAATTCTGCTGCTTCTCCTGAGTACGGGGATACCACATATGTGGGACTTTTTGGGAGCCTAGCCGCGTACGGGGCCCCGAAAACCAAGCACCGCCTTCAGGCTTTCTAAGGGCGTAATTTTTTGAGTTCACTTCTCACTACCTATTACAGTTTTGAAGGCCATAAAATGCCAAGATGGCACAAAACCCCCACAAATGACCCCATTTTAGAAAGTAGACACCCCAAGCTATTTGCTGAGAGGCATGTTGAGTCCATGGAATATTTTATATTTTGCCACAAGTTGCGGGAAAATTACAAACTTTTTTTTTTTTTCACAAAGTTGTCACTAAATGATATATTGCTCACGCATGCCATGGGCATATGTGAAATGACACCCCAAAATAAATTCTGCTGCTTCTCCTGAGTACGGGGATACCACATATGTGGGACTTTTTGGGAGCCTAGCCGCGTACGGGGCCCCAAAATCCAAGCACCGCCTTCAGGCTTTCTAAGGGCGTTACAGTTTTGAAGGCCATAAAATGCCAAGATGGCACAAACCCCCCCCCCCAAATGACCCCATTTTAGAAAGTAGACACCCCTAAATTTAGGGGTACACTAGTGAGACTAGGTAATAAATGGCGGGTGCCCTGAAACTATAAAAAAATAACTAACCAACCAGCGTCACCTGTAACAGTTATATGGTGATCACTGGTGAAAGGGTTAACTAGGGGGCAATCAGGGGGCTTTATGCGGTAGTATATGGGGGTCCCTGGCGCTATAAAAAGCTGCGGCGAACCTAAATACCTACCTGCCTAACTAGCGTCACCTGTGACACTAATACAGCGATCAGAAAAACGATCGCTTATTAGGCTGGGTTCACACTGGAGCGATGCGGGAACGCCACGAATGCGCGGCGGGTTCCCGCATCGCATGCCTCCCGGCGGCAGTTCACACTGCCCTATGCGAACTGCTGGGAGTGTCAGTGAAATGTTAATGACACCCCCAGATCAGTTCGCATATCGCAGTGCGATCTGCAAACTTGGATCGCATGGTGTGAACACCCATGCGATCCGATTCTGCTGCGGACCAAAAAAAGGGTCCCGTGCGAGTTTGCGGCGGGTGCGGCGGGTGCGACACGAATTCAGCCATACTATCTGTATAGCTGAACTCGAATCGCACAGAGATCGGATGTGATTTGCACTGCAGTGCGGTGCGAATCACATCCGTTCTCATAAACCGCTGCAATGTGAACCCAGCCTTAGTGACACTGGCGACGGGGGGTGATCACGGGGTTAAACCTTTATTGGGGGGGTTAGGGGGGTACCTTAGAACTAAAGGGGGCTAACCCTAACTGCCCTAACAGTTATTAGTCACAAATGACACCTGCCGGGTGATCAGGGGGTTAAACCTTTATTAGGTAATAAATGGCGGGTGCCCTGAAACTATAAAAAAATAACTAACCAACCAGCGTCACCTGTAACAGTTATATGGTGATCACTGGTGAAAGGGTTAACTAGGGGGCAATCAGGGGGCTTTATGCGGTAGTATATGGGGGTCCCTAGCGCTATAAAAAGCTGCGGCGAACCTAAATACCTACCTGCCTAACTAGCGTCACCTGTGACACTAATACGGCGATCAGAAAAATGATCGCTTATTAGGCTGGGTTCACACTGGAGCGATGCGGAAACGCCGTGAATCCGCGGCGGGTTCCCGCATCGCATGCCTCCCGGCGGCAGTTCACACTGCCCTATGCGAACTGCTGGGAGTGTCAGTGAAATGTTACTGACACCCCCAGATCAGTTCGCATATCGCAGTGCGATCTGCAAACTCGGATCGCATGGTGTGAACACCCATGCGATCCGATTCTGCTGCGGGCCAAAAAAAGGGTCCCGTGCGAATTTGCGGCGGGTGCGGCGGGTGTGGCGGGTGCGGCGGGTGCGGCGAATGGCTGAACTCGAATCGCACAGAGATCGGATGTGATTTGCACTGCAGTGCGGTGCGAATCACATTCGTTCTCATAAACCGCTGCAATGTGAACCCAGCCTTAGTGACACTGGCGACGGGGGGTGATCACGGGGTTAAACCTTTATTGGGGGGGTTAGGGGGGTACATTAGAACTAAAGGGGGCTAACCCTAACTGCCCTAACAGTTATTACAGTCACAAATGACACCAATGCAAAAAAAAAAAAAAAAAAAAAAAAAATGACATTGGTGTCACTGTGACTGGGGGGCAGGGGTAATTGGGGGGGTGATCGGGGGGTAAAGGGGGGGTGTGAGTGTGCCTGGCATGTTCTACTGTGTGTGGGATGTGTTGGTGCAACTCACTGATCCGCTCTCCTCCGTGTCGGAACGAAAAATACCGACACGGAGGAGAGAATACATCACTTCCTCTCCTGTGTTTACATTACAGGAGAGGAAGTGATGTCACCGGGGATTTCCATTCGTCGGGAGCGATCGCGAGGGGGTGGCCATGAATGAATGGCCGTCCCCTCGTCCGGGATCGCTCCCGAACGAAAACCGACCGCCGCAGGCACCGGGCGGGGGCCCGATCGGGCCCCCGACCCGCGGGAGGCAAAGGACGTACATGTATGTGCTTATGCCTGCCCGTGCCATTCTGCCGACGTACATCGGCGTGCGGCGGTCGGCAAGTGGTTAAAGAGACCCTTACTATACGTGCCCGGGGCCCGTGCGGGCCGGTCGATCCACAGCCTCTCTCTCCTTCTCTTCCTCCCTCTCCTCTCTTTTCCTTCCTTTATTCCTTTGCTTGTTCCTAGTCTAACTTCTATCACTATCCTATCCCCCCATCGCCGAAAATCGCGGCACTCGCAGTACCTGTACTCTATGCTAACGTATAGATCTTAGCCCGGGGAGTCACCTTCTTTACCTCCCCTGGTGATCCCGGATTATATGACACTTGACTGTTTAATTGGAGTATTACTCTCCTTTATAATCCGAATTGCATAAACCATTGTTCTCTTTGATGTTGTTTTATAGGGACTGTGTGCCATTGTTATTGCTTACTTCTTGTACACCGAATATTTTCGCATGCACAAAATCTATATCGTACTGTGTAATTATTTTATTACCTGCTAATAAAAATGTTTGGAAAGAAAAATATCCACCTCAATCTAGATAAGTTGTCATCCACTTACTATATGCTACTAAGCTAAACATTACCAGGTTATGGAAAACTACTGAAATTCCTTCCATTTCAAGCACTATCGCTGATCTCAATTTCCCATGTGAAATTGAAAGAATAGTAGCTAGGAAAAACTTGCACTTAGGGAAATTTATAGCTATGTGGTCGCTTTGGTTACAACATTCGAAATGTAATGTTCAAGAATAACTATTCCGCTATGAACTACTCATTGAACACCTATCTCTTTTTCTCAGGTCTACTGGTTCCCTTCCTCCTCCTTCCTCCCCCCCCCCATCCATCAAACCCTCCCCCCCCCCATCCATCAAACCCTCCCCCGCATCCCTCCCTCTTCCTCCCCTCTCCGGCTGGATCCTCTCCCTGAACGACTACCTTAGCTTCACTCAACCTCTTTTAGAAACGTAGGCACCTTTCACACTGGGGCGGTGCGGACGTTGGCTGTAAAGCGGCGCTATTTTTAGCGCCGCTTTACCGTCGTTTTAGCAGCGGTATTTGGCCGCTAGCTGGGCGGTTTTGACCCACGCTAGCAGATGAAAAAGGGTTAAATGCGCTTTGCCGGCGCATTGCCGTTGGTATAACTACGCTGCCCCATTGATTTAAATTGGTAGGAGCAGTGAATATATCTATATTTTTTTTTTTCTTTTTTTTAAGTTTGCCTATAGTTCTACTTTATCAAAATAACACCCTCGACATTTTGACATAAAATATGTAATACAATTGCTTACTGGTGAGTTTCTAAATGCAATTTTCATTTAAAGCCCATTCTAGGAAAATCAAAATAATAATATCCCCATTTACATAATATCATTCTTATTGTTTTTAAGGGGTTGTAATGGAGATGAATATTACCATACACCTCACTCCTGTGGCAGCTGGTGCTCTGTTCTCCCTTTCTCCCAGCCCAAAATATAGACGGGCTCTCTATGTCATCGCATGTAAGCAGTTGCTTCTTAGAGGACTCTGAAGGTTTAATGGTTTTCTTTTGCTGTGTTTATGCTCTAGAGTCTAGGGTTAACTATGTCAACCATGTTGTAAATTATTACTATGTATAAATGTTGCACTGTGTCCTCAGGTTGACTTGCTGAACTGGTGGTGTCTGAGAAGGAGTGGAATGGTGTTGGCCATGTTTTCCTGCTCTTTTCAGATATTTACTTCCCCCAGCAGGTCATACCACATACATTTGGGGACAGACTACCAAAACGTAGCTGTTACTCTGGCAGCTGGGGGGGGGGGGGTGGAGCCCAGTCAGGGGTTCCCACTGGGGTCTGGAACCTCTGGATCTTTATGTACATATAGCTGCCAGCCATGTTCTTACTGCCTTCTAGACATGTGCAGTACGTTTCATTCCAAATTGAAATTGGGACAATTTTTTAGTTATAATAGTAATGAATTTAAACGAATAAAAAATAACAAAACAAAACTGCGGATGAAATTTGAATTCAAATAGTTTTCGAATTCAAATCGTTTTCTAATTGAATTTCAATTTCCAAAGAGAATATAATAGAACAAAAAATAAAATAATCAAATAGAATAGAAAGAAAAAACAATAGCATAGAATGGAATAGAAAGAATATAACTATCTTCTGAAATTTGAATTTTGAACAGAATACATTTGATTTAGAATGGAATTCGATTTGAATGCAATTCAAATGGAATTCAAATGAAATTTGATTTGAATTCAAATGCAATTTGAATGAGATTGGAATTCAAATCAATTCAAACTTTTCAAATTCGGTCGAATTGAGTTCAATTCAACCAAAAAATGGAATGAAAAATTTTAATTGATTTGAATTCGAATAAACAAAACAAATTTCCAAAAATGAATTAAACACATTTAACTAAACAACTTTATTTAAATAGTGAATTGAAACAAAACTATTTTTTTCATTCTGAACACGTCTAATGCCTTTTGTGGATTATTACCAAATCATGGACTTTAGGGGATTGCTTGCTACCTTTTGTGGATTGCTACCTATTATAGACTCTTGCCTTGAGAAGGAATCTTCATGGATATAGCTATCTGCCTAAGGTATGGTCACTTCATGGGGCACTAGAGAGCTTTGAATAGGAAATTGTGTGCAATATGTCTTTGAGAATTGTTACTTGTTACTTGAAACTACTTCAAAAAAGATGTTTACTTGTTAATCTGAATTGCCTGGTCTGAAGTCTCTAAAGGAGTACATGCATGGCTATCAAAAGCACAGGGGACTGAAGTTAGAGCAGATACAGTACAGAGGTCTAATGAGCAGAATGCGGTCCAAAGGAAGTTACGGTAGATTGCCTTTGGTAATCACTACAGTATTTGTGTCACTTGCCTGACAGCCAACCAGCCAGGAAAAGGGTGACATAGCAAATGTTATGATGTTATGCTTGGCCCTTTCAATAGTGGTCTGTTCCCACTTACTGAGACTGACCCCATGGCGCAGAGTACCTAAGGACCGAGCCTGGGGTCATGGCATGGCCCAAGGAAAACAATTATGGAGTTATGAAGAAGTGTGTTTCCTGTGTCCAACAGCAATATACAGAATATTGTCTCTGAGAGTGAGTTGATGGGACTGCTGAGTTGGTGGGAACTGGTACCAGCTCAGAAGTGCTGCTCTCCTGAGGAGTGATGTTCTATAACAAAAGTTGTCTGAAGTGCTTAGTGTTAACAGTGTAAGAAGTTTTACAAGGATTCCTGCTTTGATATTGATTTCACATGACCGCAGCTCCTGCCTAAGGTTTAGGCATTAGCAAGTGCAATTCTACAATGTCCCCACCAGGTCACCTTAAGCCCTGCTCACACACATACAATCCAGAACAGCTGGTCCAACATTCTATGTGGAGGGTCTATAGATGCTGGCTGCGGGGAAATCTATTGTCGCTGGAAGCTTTAGTGTTGCTGGGAGGGTCTATTGTTGCTGGGGAGATCTACTGTTGTGCGGGAGGATCAATTGTTGCTGTGGGGGGTTCTATTATTGTTGGGAACATCTACTGTTGAGTGGGCCTATTGTTGTTGACTGCTAATAATTGCACTGGCTAGGGGGGTCCATTGTTGCTGGAGGTGGTATTTTATTTCTGGGGAGTTTATTGTTGCTAGGGGGATATATTGTTTCTGGGGGGTCTGTTATTACTGGAATGAGTCTGTTGTTGCTGGTGGAAGACCTATTGTTTCTGTTGTGATCTGTTGTTGCTGTGAATATCTAATTGTTGCTGGAGGAATGTATTGTTTCTGTGGAGGGCTACTATTGCTGGTGGATGATCTATTGTTGATGGGGGGTTATGTTTTTGGAGGATTCTACTGTTGAGGGAGGTCTATTGTTGCTGGCTGCTGGAGGGTCTAGTGATGCTGGCTGCTGGGGATCTATTGGAACTGGTGGGGGCATTGTTTTGCTGGAGGTATTTTGTTTCAGGAGGACCTATTCTTGCTAGGGGGGTCTATTGTTACTTGGAAGGGTATGGTGCTGCTGGGGAAGATCTAGTGTTGCTAGGGGTTATTATATTGCTGCGGGGGGGGGGGGGGGGTTGTGTTGTTGGAGAGATTTATTGTTATTAGGGGCTCTATTTTGCTGACTGTAGGGGATATTTTACCTTTCTTACTTTCTTTACTTTTTTTACACATTTTCTAACACCACAAAATTATAATTGGTTCTATATTCTCTAAAAGAGAATGCACTGGGATGTGAATAGGGGCAGAGACAAGGGGGTATGTAGGGGGCACAGTTGTGATTCAGGGGAGGGGGTAGGGGTACCTGCACCTAATCTCAGAGAGAAAAAAACCTTGTGCATTGGGGTATCAAAATTTATTTTTGCTGACTTCTCGGAGTACCATTGTAAAATAGTGTATTCGGCCCTTCAAGGAGTTGCAGCTTTAATAATCCTGCTCTTTAGTGTCGTCATATATAATAATGGGCAGAAAGACAGAACATCGTTTTATTTTAGCAATGTTTTGAGAATTGCTATAAAATTACTAAAAACACTTTATCGACGTGAAATATAGCTCAATTCCTTGTACTCTTGGTTACTCGACTGCAAAGTCTTATATGCTGTAAAACACCATCATATCTGGCTTTTTTTTTTTTTTTTTTTGGTTGCACAAGATGGGTCGTTAGGAGTCTTTGGGAGCCTTGCGCTGCATGTATGGAAAGAGAGACAGTAATTAGCTATGGATATCTATTTAAATAGGATCCTGAATATACTGTGTTAGTAGCTTGGGGTTACAGGCAGTGTGAGATGTTCCGCTTTTATATTTACTTACGAGCTTCTGTTTTATCATATTCCCTAAATAATCCGGCTATAATTTATTTCACTCTGTGTTCAATGTCTCCCTGAGGATACAATGTAAGCCCAATTATATTTTATATGTATGAACCTTGGGGTGCCTGCGTTATACTTGTTTGTGCTATTATTGCTATCGACGAGTAGGCAGCACTGGAGTGCCTTGCCTTTTTTTTTTTTTTTTTTTATATTTTTCAGAGAAACAAAAATAAAATAGAAGATGTGCCTTTCAAAACACGCTATTTATCAATCAATTTGATAAAAGTTTATGCAACATACTTTCCCTTTCGCAACTAGCAGTTGGTGATTTAGTTGGCAGGCTAATATTTTAGGTCATTGTGATATTTGTGTTTATTTCAGCCTCAAGCTGAAGTGGAGTCAGTAACTTAGAAACTGAACTCCAGGCAAGAAGTGAAACACACAGTTGAAATACATATATGAAATTGTATTATTTGTCAAAGGTAATTTTGCACAACCAGTATTGTTATTCAGAGATGCCTTCCAGACAGCAGATCCTTGAACTCCATTGCAGCAGCAGGGTTTAAAACCCAACTCTGAGTGCCAATGGAGCCTGCCACTATGGATACCTTCTGTACACTTTGACAGATAGCAGCTCAGCAATCATTTAACCACAGTTGCACCATCTCATAATAGGCCAGTGGCTGCATAGAAGAGCGCGACCTATGTAGATGCACTGGCGTGGAGGAACATAGTGCATTGAAGTTCATCTTGTTGGGAAGTGCAGTGTAATGAGGGTCATACTCAAGACTAGGATCTGAACCCACAGCCTCTGCTGTGCCCGGCAGTAGCTCTTCTTGCTGTGCCACCTGAGATGCTGGACAGCTCCCTGTCTGATCTCTTAGAACAATCTTGCCTTGTCTCTTGTTTTTGGTGAACCTCGCTCTCTTTGCTCCTCCCATGAATGTCCATATTTTAAGCCATGTATCTGCACTTTCTGTTTACCAGATTATTTTGCTTTCTCCAGCCGAAATCTTACTCCTTTGCATACCTGCAGCTATCCTTATTGCCACTACCACTCATTACTGACCTTTGCCCTCTTCCTCAACTATGCTTCTGCTTGATCCCAACCTGTAATCATTCGTTATTGGCATTTGGCTTGTTTACTGACTCTGACTGATCTCTACCTGCTATATTTGCTCCAGAGGGCAGCAACCTGGTAATAATATGCAGCAAAACCAATCTCCACCATCAGGAGCTCTGGTGAATACCGATTAGTGACCCCGTACCTTGGATGAGCCCTTGTCATCTGCCAGGGGGACCTGCTTGGGTACTTATCCAGCTGGTTATCCCTGCTGCTAGAAGCCTCCCTACTGCTAGAGCTACTGGTCTCCAAGCCTGGCCCGTGATGGTGTGGAGGAGCGTAATGCATTGAGGGTCATGGTGTGGAGCAGTTGTGGCCTGTCCATAAGGGGCACAAGGTCGCCAGTCCCCTAATCCATGCGTCCGGACCCTAATCTACATTCAGTGTGCTGGAAGCATGGATTCCAATGGGGTTTTTGTTAGTTATAAATGGTGTAATAGGGACATGGTGTGGAGGAGCATGGTGTAATGAGGGACATGGTGTGGAGGAGCATGGTGTAATGAGGGACATGGTGTGGAGGAGCATGGTGTAATGAGGTTCATGGTCTGGATGAGCGTAGTGTAATCAGGATCATGCTGTGAAGCAGTTAGAAGAGACCCCATGTGTGATCTACATGATCTACAAAAGTCTGGCTGTGGTGACAGCTGCATCCTAAATTATTTTTTTTAATATCCCCAAAAAATATTACTTTTAAGCCTTATAAAACATATAGAGCTCAGCTCAGCGGCTGGATTTGATTTGAAAAAAAGTTAAACATTACTGTGCTGCAACCTACATCTACTGATTAGGATTTATCTTCTCCTTGATGTTTGTGTGTGTCCCCATTTAAGAGATTTCCAAAGTTGAGACTTAAAGAGGAAGTAAACCCTGATGAGTTTACTCCCTCTTTCATTCTCTGCAAAGGCAAAGCATAATGGACTACTATGCATCGCATAGTAGTCCATTATGTGTTACTTACCTGACACAGGAGCCAGCGAAGTCACCGCTGTCCCCTGTAGTCCAGCGCATCCATCTTCTCGGTGGAGTCTCGCAGCTCCGCCGCTGTCATTCGGCGAAGCCGCGATGACGTCACTCCCGCGCAATGCGCATGGGAGCTGACACGCGTGGTATCTCCGTCGTTGAAGATGCCGCGCTCAGTGCGCCTGCGCGCCGCTGTCTACGGTGCCTGTCTTCGGCAAATATCTCCTAAACCGTGTAGGTTTAGGAGATATTTCTTGGACCTACAGGTAAACCTTAATCTAGGCTTACCTGTAGGTCAAAGTGTGTTGTAAGGGTTTACGACCACTTTAAGAGATTTTCCTAGTAAGTACACAGATGGCAATAAAAACTTATCAATGCTTCCACACTTTTAAAATCAAATAGAACCTTTTGGCTGGATTTGGTTATTGGCCCTTACAATGGAACCACATTCAGCTGTTACCATAAAGCCATGTTACCAGTCTTACTGGTATGGATAAATAAAGAGTAAAAGAAAGAAGTGCTAAAATAAATACCTTCCCTGGAGAAAATGCTTCTCTCTTCAGTGCTGCCCATTTCTGAGATCTAGGCCAATGGAGAAATGATCTGTGCTGGTAGCTCTGATTCATGCTTCCAACATGCCCTAGGTCTCCATACATGAAGCAAGTACTGATGAAAATCTGAGCAGCATTTGCTCCCTAAAAGAATTGTAGCTTTTGTATTACCCTTAATTTATCCATCACAGTAGGATTCCTAACACATCTTTATTTTACCATTCAACTACAGGCCTGATTTAAGAATTAGCGTGCTTTATTGAATCCTGCAAGTTCTACCTACAAAGTCACCTTTAATTTCCAACATAAAAATATCAAAAGAATAAAATTAATATTTGTGCGTTAGGATTAATGATGTTTAGAAAGAAAAAAAAAAGTGAGTTTTTCCACCTACAAAGGTATAATTTAATGCAGAACGAGTGGGCTGAGGTATAACATAAAACGTTTTGTAATTGCAGTTTGTTTAAAGAACAAAAGGCAATTTTTAGCACCCACCATCACAACTTCTAGAAATATTACAAATGAAATCACTTTCCAGTGAAATTAGACCTAATTAGACCTTCCCTGGAATCTTCAATAATATCAAGGGTCATGCCGCAAGAAAAAGCTAATTTAATTCCTTGGGGGGCCTCCTCACCAGCCGAGGGCACCGTCATAAATATGCTACAGCAATTAGATCTGGAGGGGATAAAAGGGGATGTTAATGAGATATTCTTCATTTAAATATTGTGCCATGCTCAAACAACATTTCAGCTTCCTATAATGCCAAGTCCCAACTGTTCCAGGAATATTCAAGACCGCCCCACTGTAAGAACTGAGAAAGATTACGAGACAGCTATTTAGGAATAACAAACAAAATAGGTAATGCCGCGTACACACGGGCGGACTGTATGGCGTACTTAGTCCGTCGTACAATCCGACGGACAGTCCGTCATACTTTCCACTGAACGGACTTGACCACACACGGATACCCAAACAGTCCGTTGAAAGCTTGCGCGATGACGTGTACAGCACGTACGACGGGACTAGAAATAGGAAGTCCAAGACACAGCAAAGCACCCTTCCGCCGTGTAAATCCTTTCTGGGCATGCGCCATTCTTAGTCCATCGAACTAGCCTACTGACGAGCGGATTGTCCGCTGAAACCAAAGTACGACGGACAGAATTTCGAAAAATACTTAGTACGCCAGGCTGCACGCTGAAAAAGTCCGCTGAAGCCCACACACGAGCGGACTGTCCGCTGAAATGTGTTTCGACGGACTAAGTACGCCATACAGTCCGCCCGTGTGTACGCGGCATTAGTGTTTAGAGGGGAAACTCTTTCATAAATGAAGAGCCCATTGAGATCTATGTGTTGTGGTAAGACTACAGTGTATTTCATTATGAATGGCACCCAAACACACAAATACAGCAGCGGGCAACAGGCTGCATCACACTACAATGCACATACAGTAAGTCAGAAAATATACTGTATCTCTCTTTTTACTCTCAATATGGTGCACTGGCAACACATTGGGCTGCCTTAGTGCACCATGCAATTTAAATGGGCCCTTGCAATTCTTTATTTTTTAATTATTGAGTTTTTATTGGATTTCAACCATAGGAAACAAAAAGTGAACAAACATACAGCACATACAGTACAGTGCCCTGAAAATGTATTCATAACCCTTGACTTTTTTCACATTTCACAATGTTACAACCAAAAATGAAAATGTATTTTATTGGGAATTTATGTGATAGACCAAGACAAAGTGGCAAATAATTGTGAAGTGGAAAAAAAATGATAAATGATTTTCAAGTTTTTTTACAAACAAATATCTAAAAATTATGGAGTGCATTTGTATTCAGCCCCCCTGAGTCAATACTTTGTAGAACCACCTTTCCCTGCAATTACAGCTGCAAGTCTTTTTGAAGATGTTTCTACCAGCTTTGCACATCTACAGAGGGACATTCTTCTTTGCAAATTATCTCAAGCTCTATCAGATTGGATGGAGAGCATCCGTGAACAGCAATTTTCAAGTCTTGCCACAGATTCTCAATTGGATTTAGGTCTGGACATTGACTGGGCCATTCTAAGCCCTTGTACACACGGTCAGAGATTCCGACGGAATGTGTCCGATCGGACCGTTTTGTCGGATATTCCGACTGTGTGTGGTCTACATCGAACTGTTTCCGTCGGAGTATCCGACGGACCAAGTTTTCCAACTTGTTGGTAAAATTTTCCGACAAAATGCTCCGATCGGACATACTCTGATCATGTGTAGAGAATTCTGATCGGACAAAGTGCCATGCATGCTCAGATCAAATTCCTACACCAAAGCTATTGGCTACTAGCGTAAACGTAGTCCCGTCGTAACGAAATAACGTCATCACGTTGGATTTTCCGACAACTTTGTCCGACCGTGTGTATGCAACAGTTTCGGACAAAATCCGATGGACAAAATCCGACGGATTTGGTTGCCGGAATCTCCGTGTGTACAAGGGCTAACACATGAAAATGCTTTGATCTAAACCATTCCATTGTAACTTTGGTTGTATGTTTAGGATCGTTATCCTGCTCATGTCTTTTGCATGCCCTGTATTTGGCTCTATCCATCTTCCTATCAACTCTGACAAGCTTCCCTGTCCCTGCTGAAGAAAAGCATCCCCACAACATGATGCTGCCACCACCATGTTTCAAGGTTCTCCCACCTGAGCTGTGGATCTCTTCAGCTCCTCCAGAGTTTCCATGGGCCTCTTGGCTGCTTCTCTGATTAATGCTCTCCTTGCCCGGCCTGTCAGTTTAGGTGTCCATGTCTTGGTAGGTTTGCAGTTGTGCCATAATATTTACATTTTGGGATGATGGATTTAAAAGTGCTCCATGAGATATTCAAAGCTTGTGATATTTTTTAGAACCTAACCTTGCTTTAAACTTCTCCAAAACTTTATCTCTGACCTGTCTGGTGTGTTCCTTGGTCTTCATGATGCTGTTTGTTCATTAAAGTTCTCTAACAAACATCTGAGGGCTTCACAGAACATATGTAGGTATACTGAAATTAAATTACACACAGGTGGACTCTATTTACTAATTGGTGACTTCTGAAGGCAATTGGTTCCACTCGATTTTAGTTAGGGGTATCAGAGTAAAGGGGGCTGAATACAAATGCATGTCACATCTTTCATATTTTTATTTGTAAACACTTTTGAAAACTATTTATAATTTTCCTTCCACTATTATGTGGCACTTTGTGTTGGTCTATCATATAAAATCTCAATAAAATGCATTTGCGTTTTTGGTTATAACATGACAAAGTGTAGAAAATATCAAGGGGTATGATTACTTTTTTGAGGCACTGTAGGACCAGCAGAGGATACATTGCTTAATCAATAGAAAAACAGATATTGCATAAAATACAGTAAAGTCTTGTACATGAAAATAAGTTACAGATCTGTGACGTTACAAAAAACATTTAAATAGGCCAGCCAGTTTTGCCATTACAGAGTCACAGATAGGCCAAACATAAAACAAAATAAAAACAAAAAGAAAAAAAGAAAAAGGGAAAAGGAATAATTTACATCTAACAGCCAATCAGATGTCCTCACTTAAGTTAGAAGAATGCAGGCTCCCTTTGTCCCAAATGATAGTGTATATTACATTCAAAATATATTTTGAGGTTTAAAGGCAACCAACCAGGCATATCCTATTTGTCTAAAATGTTCCCTTCTGTTTAGCAATTAGGCTTGTGCAATTAGTTTCGTAACGAATCGAAATTCGGCCGAATTCGGCCGAATTTTGCATCCGAATTATTTTTTTATTCGGACATTCGGATGCATCCGAATGTCCGAATAAAAAAATAACAAATTACAACGAATACGAAAGAAATATAACGAATGAATTCGAATGAATTCGACATGATTCGAAATTATTTCAACCACATTCGAAATTATTTCAACTGCATTCGACATTATTTCAACCACATTTGAAAATATTTTGTGACCCGACTTTAGGGCCATGTATCCAAATTTGGATATGTTGTAGTGCTAGTACTATTGTGTTTGCATACCAAATTTGGGGTTTCTAGCTATAAGTGACCCCGAGATATGTGGCCCCAAAATCGGGTCGCAAAATGTCATTCTCTGCTCTAATAACTAATAACATTTTGCGACCCGATTTTGGGGCCACATATCACTTAAACCCCAAATTTGGTATGCAAACACAATAATACTAGCACTACAACATATCCAAATTTGAAGTGTCTAGCACCAAGTGACCCCGAGATACATGGCCCTAAAGTCGGGTCACAAAATATTTTCGAATGCGGTTGAAATAATGTTGAATCATGTTGAAATCATTTTGAATGCAGTTGAAATAATGTCGAATCATGTTGAAATAATTTCGAATGCATTCAAAATCATTTCAACATGATTCGACATTATTTCAACCACATTCGAAAATATTTTGTGACCCGACTTTAGGGCCATGAATCTCGGGGTCGCTTGGTGCTAGAAACTCCAAATTGAATCATGTTGAAATCATTTCGAATCCGGTAGAAATATTTTCGAATTTGGTTGAAATATTTTTGAATGTGGCCGATTTTTCGAATTGGGTAGAAAACTAAACGAAATCCGAAAACGAATTTAAGGAAGTTAACGAATATAACTAAACGAAATTAATGAATTAATGAATTAAAACGAAACGAAACTAAACACATTTTTTCCTTTTGCACATGTCTATTAGCAATATAGCAAAAAAATATTAATAGGAACACTGAGGAGAAACAAGATTTATAACTTCCTTCCTGATGTAGGTGCGATATCCCTCTTCTTTTCTTTTTTTCCTTTTTATTAAATTCTTTTTATTTTGATTATTTTTATTAAATTTTTATAGACATACAAATTCCATATTATTCTAAACACATAAATGCATGACATTCAGAAAAAATACATACACATGTACATAAATAAAATACATAAACAAAGAGAAATGGATCTATCATTTAACTTCGCCTCTCGAATGGCCATATTTCAAAAAATGTATAAACAGTTTTCCTTCTCCTTTCCCTCTACCTTCCCCTCTCTTTCTCCCTCTTGTCTCTAATGAAGATTTAGAGACACTGCACCCTTAGCTCCTGATTCCTCCCTAATAAAAAAGCACCCCCTTCCTTCCTCTCCCCCCCCCCCCCCCTGCATAACCACTGTGCAAAATTGTTTTGGGAAGCGCTCAATGGACAAGCCAAGCAAAATTTTTTGGGAAGCGCTCAATGGACAAGCCAAGCGAAATTGTTTTGGGCAGTGCTCAATGGACCAGCCAAGCAATGCCAGAAGCCTCGCAATTCTAAAGCTGGGTATACACTAGTAGAATTTGGCTTGATATTTTCATTGTAGGAAGAACGTATATTCACTTTTCTAGTGGGCTCAAATTGACATTCATTTTCGGCTGCAGTGGCGACAAATTTTTAACCATTTGCTGACCATCCGCCACAGTTGTACAGAATGGCAAGGCTGGGCGAAACAACGTTATGTAACGTTGCTTCACCCTGTGGTGCGCCCCCTGCTCAACCACAGAGCAGATGCGAGTGGCTGATGGTCGCGATCACCCCCAGGCTCCCACATTTACATTAACCCCTTGATTGCCTCCTAGTGTTAAACCCTTCCCTGCCAGTGACACAGTAATCAATGCATTTTCATAGCACTGATCGCTGTAAAAATGCCAATGGTCCTAAAAATGTGTCAAAATTGTCCGATGTGTCCGCCATAATGTCGCAGTCCCGAAAAAATCTCAGATCGCCACCATTGCTAGTAAAAAAAAAAAAAGTATAATAAAAATGGCATAAAACGATGTCCTATATCAGGGATATGCAATTAGCGGACCTCCAGCTGTTGCAAAACTACACGCCCATCATGCCTCTGCCTCTGAGTGTCATGCTTGTGGCTGTCAGAGTCTTGCTATGCCTCATGGGACTTGTAGTTCTGCAACAGCTGGAGGTCCACTAATTGCATATCCCTGTCCTATATTGTAGACGCTATAACGTTTGCGCAAACTAATCAATATATGCTTCTTGCGATTTTTTTTTACCAAAATTATGTAGAAGAATACATATCGGCCTAAACTGAGGAAAAGTTGAAAAAGTTGAAAAGTTTTTTTATATATTTTGGGGGGATTTATTATAGCAAAAACTAAAAAATATTGTGTTTTTCTTTAAATATTAACGCTCTTTTTTTGTTTATAGCGCAAAAAATAAAAACCACAGAGGTGATCAAATACCACCAAAAGAAAGCTATATTTTTTGGGAAAAAAGGACTTCAATTTTATTTGGGTGCAACGTCGCATGACTGCGCAATTGTCAGTTAAATTGACGCAGTGCCGAATCGCAAAAAGTGCTCTGGTCAGGAAGTGAGTAAAATCTTCCAGGGCTGAAGCGGTTAAAGAGCGGGAAGGAAACATTTTCTCTGCATAAAGCTCTAACAGTGTATGTGGTTTTTGTTCGATAAAGTCAATTAATTCCAACATCAAATGTTAACTCCTTGGTGATGGAGGGCAAAACAAATGTTAATGAGCACAATATTGTTACTTCGACATGCGTTAGTAAAACTGTACATGTCATCGCAACTACTTTGTGTATCCAGGTGGATTATACTGTACCTTGTTTTTTAGTACAAACTGAGGTTTCTTTTGGTGGTAAATAGTAATGAATATCCTCAGATTTTTTTTATCAAAGGAAAACTGGACCAAAATGATAAAAAAAAAACATTTTTTTTAAATTTAGCTGTATATTTTTTGCTATTACCATAACTTACCACCAAAGATCACCAAAATAAATTCTTCTGCTCCTGACAATCACAATGATACCACATATGTGTTTGTTAGTTGTTGTTTGTACCCATAGTAAGGCCCAGAAACAATAATGCACAATTTGTTTGTTTTTTATCCTACCTAAAATACACTGACACTAACTGACACTGAAACAAATAAAAAAAATGCCTTTAAATAAAATAAAAAATCTACGCAAAATATACTGACCCTGACCGTTTACCCTGATCTTTGACCCAGACCTTTATTTTTGACACTTACCTTGTCCCTAACACCAACCTTGGCACTGACCTAGATCAAACCTTGACCTAGCCTTTGACTATTTGTTTTCTTTATTTTTATTTTGAACTCCCAGCACAAAGAGAGGTATGCATATATGCGGCCTCACAGATAAAGATCCATTTCCATGTCAAGGAGTTAAAAGCAAATGAAACCTAAAACTACTTTAGAATGACGTTCAAATGTTCTGATCATTTTCATACCAATTTTCCTTCGAATTTTAGCATAAATTATCATTTATAATTCTACTAGTGTTTACCCAACTTTACTCTTCCCATAGACACATAGCGAACCCCTTTTTTAGTACATGCATTGCAATAAAAAAATAATCTAAAGTCAAAACTTTCTCTTTTCCTTTGGATAAAGTGGGGGAGTGGATGTCTGTGTCCCCACTGGGGAGATTCACCCTCTCTGTTTTTCCTGGTGACCATTATCACCGGGTCAGGAAGTGATGGGAAATCCAAAAATGTTGTCACCATCCATACAGGAAGTAATGGTTAATCTTCCAGTGGATTGTTCACTCCAAAGCAACTGAGCTTAGTTTTTCACATAAACAGTCTTTTTCTTTGTGTCCTGTCCACACCATTCTTGTGTGAAGCTGTGTGCAAACAAACACTTAACAGATATGGTGTGTGAGCATGCTCTCAGTGGGGATTTCCCTTCACTTTGGAGAGATTTTGTCTCATTTCCTGGAAAGGACTTTGGAGAAATATCCCCAACAAGATACAGACCGAAAAAAACCCATACACTGTGGTAGGAAAGTGGAATGCTGGACTTTTTTATGGACTTAAAGTACCACTTATATGAGCTCTGGTAATGCACATGAATCCACAAGCAGCTCTCTAATCTTACAGGTGTCTCAAGAGTAGCTTATGGAACAGTTTTAAAAAAAGTAAAGGAATAGAATGTCAATCCACTTATGTGCATCCAGAATACATTTGGTTTGCTGCATTGAATAAAAACCACTAATGCATTTGGGAGCTTCAGATTCATCAGGGCTGGAATATCATAAAATTCTAATCTGAACTGAAATAGTTAATGTGCGCACAGAAGAATTTTCATCCAAGGTTAAAGAATATCTGTCCCACCTCTAAGTTCGGCTGTCATGAAACATTCTATTGCTTAGTACAGCGCCATCTTAAAGGAGAGAGAAGAAGGTAAATCATACCAGAGAGCCTCTGCTCCTTCACTCCCCAATAGCAGGCTGGGCCTGGTCCTCTGTATTACTAATGCTGCGTACACACAATCGAATTGTCCGGCGTACTTAGTCCGGCAAACAATCCGGCGGATAGTCCGGCGGACTTTCTACTGAACGGACTTAGCCCCACACGGACACACAGAAAGTCCAGGGTTTGCTAGCGCGATGACGTACAGCACGTACGACGGGACTAGAAAAAGGAAGTTCAGTAGCCAGTAGCCAATAGCTTCCTTTTCGTACTTGCTTCTGAGCATGCGTCATTCTTAGTCCGCCAGACTAGCATACTGACGAACTTATTGTCCGCTGAAACCCAAGTCCTGCGGAAAGATTGGACTGCAAAAATACTTTCTAAGTCCGCCGGACTTTACACTGAGAAAGTCCGCTGAAGCCCCCACACGATCGAATTGTCCGGTGAAATGCGTTTCGGCGGACTAAGTGCGTCGGACAATTCGATCGCGTGTACGTGGCATTAAAGTGACTTGGTCATTAGGTGAAAATGGTCCAAAAGCAGAAGAGGATCCAAACTCACCTGTACCTCAGCATGTTCCTCTGATCTTCTTTCTATTCCAGATCAAAGGCCTCTTCACATCACTTCCAGGTGTGTCATAGGCCTGGTTTGCCACTGCATGCTGTGGTTCTTCATGGTGGCTCCAACATCACTATAATACATAATAGTGATGTAGGGATCAACAGAAGGAACTGAAGTGGGCTTTGGGGTAAGTAGACATCTTACAGTCCTAGAAGTGTCAAATGTGAAGATTCCTCAGACAGCCTTAGCTTCTGCACAGAGCAAAGACCAGAAGAGCAAGAAGTAGGAATGGTAAAAATAAGACGTCTTCTTTTTCAGCTCATTCCATTTGATGAAATTCATCTCAATCCCTTTGTGTTATTTCCAATAAAGGACAAAATAAAAAACCTGAAGGACTGAAATTGGAGGTCCATGTAATGGAAATACGATAGAATTAGACAGACCCATAGTATATACTGTAGATCTTGTGCAAGGCTGTTAATTCCCATCTGATAAGATATACATCATTTGACTTTATGATGAACAGTAGTTTACAAATGCAGTTGCCAGGGACCACTAATTCAGTTGGGGGATGGGATGTGGTAACTTTAATTACACAGACACTAATTACAATTTTCTCAATTACTCTTTAATGTTGTGTGATGTGGTATGATGTGGAGGAGGGGAACAAGCATCCTGTTGCCTAGGCAGTTCTTTTTTGGGTGATGCATGTCTTCATATATATCTATAGCTATTTATTATAGTGTGAAGGCAAGCATTGTTATTATTAGGTGTAAACAGGGGGGTAATAAGGTATACATGGGGCATGAGTGAAAAGGCAGGTGCTATTTGAGGACTGTTGAGCCTGCAGTGTAATCATTGATTCTTGCTCTTGCTGCCTGGCACAATTTGCTTTGAGCTTCTGGTGCTGAAAATTAGTGACAATAGTGTACCACTTACTATTTTTACTATACAATTAAGCCTCCACCTGCTAAGCTTTAACATATGACCCCCAAACTATAACCTTAACTCATTAGCCCCCTTTAATATACAACCCCTAAAACTCTTAAAGTATACATAACGGAGGTATAACCTGGGTGAATCTTAGCACCACATCCCAATATATATGGAACAACAAGGACAAGGACAAGGGATATAGCCCTTAGGGACTTTCAAGGTTCTGATATACCATAATAGGGACAATACCAAAGAGAAATAATATAAAAATGACAAAGATTTTTATTACATAGTGTATACAAAAGAGTGATACAAAAATATTGAATAAAAACAATTAATCACATCATTTGATTAACAGATTTGGTACAGTTTATGGGGCTTATAGAATATACCACTCAACATGTTTCGCTCCGAAAACTAGCTTCTTCAGGAGTAGTTGGTATATCTAGTAGATAAACTGTAAATAAAAATGAATACATATAAATCAAAATTGAATACATATATAGATACAACTAACATGACACTGAGACATAGTCTATAATGTCTTAAATTATAAATACAATGAAATATGCATAGAGGTCAAAACCTATAGAATATTGAAACGCTTTTCATTGTATTTATAATTTAAGACATTATAGACTATGTCTCAGTGTCATGCAGAATTCGTTTTATCTATATATGTATTCATTTTTTCATTTTCCCTAAGGGCTAGATCCCTTGTCCTTGTCCTTGATGTCCCTAAAACTCTTGGCTACTCTGACACACAAGCCCAGAAGTATAACCTTAATTTATTTCTCATTCATTGAGGGACACGGGTTTCAAAGACAAATGGGTTATACTACCACCTACATGAGTATTCCAATACTGGCAAACAAAAAGAAAAAAAAATGGCCAGCCCTTTATAAACCCTCTCAACTCCCACATGTCTCAGATTTTTGCTCGAGTCTTAGGATGATGGTTGTCTCTTCTCTATAGAAAAAAACTTTTTTATGTCTACATTCAAGACTTTAATTTTCAAGACTCTCCTAGAAGCTGCTTAAGTTATGACGCATAAACACGAGCGGAATGTCCGACAGAAAAAGTCAGATGGAAGCTTTTCATCGTATATTCCAATCATGTATATGCCTCATCTGACTTTTTTTTTTCAAAAATTCTGACGGACCTAGAAATAGAACATGTTCTAAATATTTCTGACGGAACCAATTCCTATCCAGAAAACCGCTCGTCTGTATGCTGTTCCGACGGACCAAAAACGACGCATGCTCTGAAGCAAGTACGAGACGGAAGCTATTGGCTACTGGCTATTGAACTTCCTTTTTCTAGTCCCATTGTACCTTCAGAGTTTTTTCCGATGGGATAACCGGATGTGTGTACAGGGCATTAGTGTACTTGAAATGCTTTCTGAATCATATCCTCTGTAATAGCTTTGGGGACTTACCCAGAAATGCACAATTGCAAGCCCAGAATGTGGCTTTTGGGCACTGGGCTACAAGTTGTGGCACTTTCCAGACCTGAGTATATTTTGTAAATTAGAGCTTTCTGGATCCAGAGCCATGACACAGCCTTTGGTTGTTACCCTTGTAGGCCTAGCACATGGAGATACCTTGTGAATAGGACTGTTTGGTTCTCTTATTACTCCCATTTTTTTTCAGTTATTTTCAGTAAATAATGAGAGATTGATCGCTGACATAATTCTTTAGGTGGAGTGTCACACAAGCATGCTCTGCACTGGAGAAACCTTTGTTGGAAACATCAATGATAAAAGAAAAAAACCCAATCACTAAAATGAAAATTGGACTTATGTTGAGGGAGCTCCAGCTGACCAGGTTGTAGCAAACCATTTAAACAATTACTTCTGTCCAGTATTCTCAGAAATAAATAACATAGTTACATAGTAGGTGGGTTTGAAAAAAGACACAAGTCCATCCAATGTGTGTGATTATATGTCAGTATTACATTGCACATCCCTGTATGTTGCAGTCGTTCAGGTGCTTATCTAATGAAACTATCGATGCTCCCCGCTGAGACCACCGCCTGTGGAAGGGAATTCCACATTCTTGCCGCTCTTACAGTAATGAATCCTCTACGTAGTTTAAGGTTAAACCTCTTTTCTTCTAATTTTAATGAGTGGCCAAATGTCTTGTTAAACTCCCTTCTGCGAAAAAGTTTTATCACTATTGTGGGGTCACGAGTACGGCATTTGTAAATTGAAAATCATATCTCCTCTCAAGCGTCTCTTCTCCAGAGAGAATAAGTTCAGTGCTCGTAACCTTTCCTCATAGCTTACTGTATATCCTCCAGACCCTTTATTAGCTTTGTTGCCCTTTGTACTCGCTCCATTTCCAGTATATCCTTCCTGAGGACTGGTGCCCAGAACTGGACAGCAGCCGGACCAGAGTCTTGTAGAGCGGGAGAATTATCATTTTATCTCTGGAGTTGATCCCCTTTTTAATGCATGCCAAGATTATGTTTGCTTTGTTAGCAGCAGCTTGGCATTGCATGCCATTGCTGAGCCTATCATCTACTAGGACCCCCAGGTGCTTTTCCATCCTAGATCCCCCCAGTGTATAGATTGAATTCATATTATTGCCACCCAAATGCATTATTTTACTTTTTTTTTTTACATTGCCATGTAGTTGTCCATCCCATTCATTTGTTCAGATCTTTTTGCAAGATTTCCACATGCTGCAGAGAAGTTATTGTCCTGCTTAGCTTAGTATCATCGTACAAATACAGAGATTGAACCCCATTCTCCAGATCGTTTATGTACAAACTAAACAGAATTGGTCGCAGCACAGAACCCTGGGGGACCCCACTACCCACCCCTGACCATTCAGAGTACTCCCCATGTATCACCACCTTCTGAACTCGCCCTTTTAGCCAGTTTTCAATCCATGTACTCACCCTATGGTCCATGCCAACGGACCTTATTTTGTACAGTAAACATTTATGGGGAACTGT
Source organism: Lithobates pipiens (assembly GCF_037356315.1). Taxonomy (NCBI): domain Eukaryota; kingdom Metazoa; phylum Chordata; class Amphibia; order Anura; family Ranidae; genus Lithobates; species Lithobates pipiens. Next base: position 298,841,061 of record NW_027507785.1, read on the forward strand.
GTCCTTTATCTAGATGGTAACTCACCTCCTCATAGAAGGTTAATCGATTGGTTTGGCAAGAACAATTCTTCATGAAACCATGCTGATTACTGCTAATTTCATTACCAACATCTTTGTATCTTGTCCCTTATCATCCCCTCCAAGAGCTTGCATACTATTGATGTTAGAAAAACTGGTCTGTAATTCCCAGGGATGTATTTTGGGCCCTTTTTAAATATTGATGCTACATTGACTTTTCTCCAAATCAGCTGGTGCCATTCCAGTCAGTAGACTGTCAGTAAAAATTAGGAACAATGGTCTAGCAATTACTTGACTGAGTTCCCTAAGTACCCTTGGATGCAAGGTATTGCACTAGCAATAACACGTTGGGGGATCATTTTGGTTTTAGTAATGGCAGTTTATTTTCAAGATTTTTAGAAACAGAGGTAGCAGAGTAACTGGCTCAGTTAAAACTAAATAAAGCAATGGGTCCAGATGGTATTAATCCCAGAGTTCTTAGAGAACTTTTAGGTATAGTTCTTACCATTACCAGATCTTTTTAACCAATCTCTTCTAACAGGAGAAGTTCCCAAAGACTGGCAGACAGCTAATGTTGTACCTGTCCACAAGGAGGGCAGCAAGGTAGAAGCTGGTGTAGAGCTTACTGTTATGATTACAATGGTATTTCTATATACAGTGGTGTGAAAAAGTGTTTGCCCCCTTCCTCATTTCCTGTTCCTTTGCATGTTTGTCACACTTAAGTGTTTCGGAACATCAAACCAATTTAAACAATAGTCAAGGACAACACAAGTAAACACAAAATGCAATTTGTAAATGAAGGTGTTTATTATTAAAGGTGAAAAAAAATCCAAACCATCATGGCCCTGTGTGAAAAAGTGATTGCCCCCCTTGTTAAAACATACTATAACTGTGGTTGTCCACACCTGAGTTCAATTTCTCTAGCCACACCCAGGCCTGATTATTGCCACACCTGTTCACAATCAAGGCATCACTTAAATAGGAGCTGCTTGACACAGTAAGGTCCACCAGAAGATCCTTAAAAGCTACACATCATGCCGAGACCCAAAGAAATTCAGGAACAATTGAGAAAGAAAGTAATTGAGATCTATCAGTCTGGAAAGAGTTATAAAGCCATTTCCAAAGCTTTGGGAATCCAGCGAACCACAGTGAGAGCCATTATCCACAAATGGCGAAGACATGGAACAGTGGTGAACCTTCCCAGGAGTGGCCGGCCGCCCAAAATTACCCCAAGAGCACAGCGACGACTCATCCAAGAGGTCACAAAAGACCCCACAACAACGTCCAAGGAACTGCAGGCCTCACTTGCCTCAGTTAAGGTCAGTGTTCATGCCTCCACCATCAGGTAAAGACTGGGCAAAAATGGCCTGCATGGCAGAGTTCCAAGGAGAAAACCACTGCTGAGCAAAAAGAACATCAAAGCTCGTCTCAATTTCTCCACAACACATCTTGATGATCCCCAAGACTTTTGGGACAACATTCTGTGGACCGATGAGACAAAAGTGGAACTCTTTGGAAGGTGTGTGTCCAAGTATATCTGGCGTAGAAGGAACACTGCATTTCATAAAAAGAACATTATACCAACAGTAAAATATGGTGGTGGTAGTGTGATGGTCTGGGGCTGTTTTGCTGCTTCAGGACCTGGAAGACTTGCCGTGATAAAAGGAACTATGAATTCTGCTGTCTACCAAGAGATCCTGAAGAATGAGAATGTCCGACCATCTGTTCGTGTACTCAAGCTGAAACGAACTTGGGTTCTGCAGCAGGACAATGATCCCAAACACACCAGCAAGTCCACCACCGAATGGCTGAAGAAAAACAAAATGAAGACTTTGGAGTGGCCTAGCCAAAGTCCTGACCTGAATCCTATTGAGATGTTGTGGTATGACCTTAAAAAGGCCGTTCATGCTCGAAAACCCTCTAATGCAACTGAATTAGGACAATTCTGCAAAGATGAGTGGGCCAAAATTCCTCCAGGACGCTGTAAAAGCCTCATTGCACGTTATCGCAAACGCTTGGTTGCAGTTGTTGCTGCTAAGGGTGGCCCAACCAGTTATTAGGTTTAGGGGGCAATCACTTTTTCACACAGGGCCATGATGGTTTGGATTTTTTTTCACCTTTAATAATAAACACCTTAATTTACAAATTGCATTTTGTGTCTACTTGTGTTGTCCTTGACTATTGTTTAAATTGGTTTGATGTTCCGAAACACTTAAGTGTGACAAACATGCAAAGGAACAGGAAATGAGGAAGGAGGGAAACACTTTTTCACACCACTGTACCTGACAAAGACCAGCTAGGTATAATTACGACAATTACCACAATTACGGAACCTTCTCAGCACTGTAGCACTTAGGAGACAGCTTCTTTCTGAACACAAGAAGAAATGAGTCAAAGTTGATGTTCAAAGCTTATCTGGTTTAATTCTGGACGAGTATATAACTTATATACACTATTATTAGTCAATAATTGCATAGAACATGGGTGTGGTTAATACAGAGGTGTACATTACATATCATTACATATCATTAATTATGCCATCTGCTTTCATGACTCATAGTCATGAGTCCTGCTTCCCTATGTCCCCATGTCATGTCTGGGGTGGCCCAGACTTATTGAGACACAATTTCTTTATTTAGACAGTACAGAATAAAACTGCTTATGCAAGCTATATTTTCTTATATGTATGCTTTATAGGAAACTGCTACAGTCTGTAAATACAGAACTTTAAACTAACTATCAGATTAACCCAAGTTAATTTTATATGAACTTATAAAGATGGAGTCACTCCGGTTCAGCCATATCACAACACTTACCCTTGCAGGGGCTGCTAAATATGATGGGTTCTTTGTTCTGCTATGATTATTTAAGCTGCCCAGACTCCACTGACACACTTGTGTAACTTAAACGCTAGTATACTACTACTCTACAGCAATGCACAGAAAGTAGGTCACAGTAACTAGATGATAGACTAAATGGATATATTATGGCATGGCAGTTAAATAGTGCACAAAACCCTAAATAGGCAATTAAACATGTTTAAAAATGCTGTACTAGAAAATGTGAACACTGACCCATAAGATGGTCACAAACTGAACTGCAATAAGGCTAAACCCAATTTTTATAGGCATTAACTGCCCCATATAAGTGAATGCTCTTGCATGCACACTACGTATACTTTTAATGGGTGGGTGTATACTCCCCTGACAAAAGGACACCCCTGGAAGTGTCTACAGGTACCTGCTGCCTAACTGTCAATGTTGTTGGGGCTCTTCTGTGAGGTGGTGATTGTATAGCTGTCCCTTTAAGAGTGTACATTGGATGGCTGATGGGCTGGTACACAGGGAGCAGTCTCTATTGCATCAACTGTGGCAGTGTTGAATTGGAGCTGGGGCGGGTGGGCGTTGGCAGTAAAGCGACGCTATTTTTGGTGCCGCTTTACCGTTGTTTTAGCGGCGCTATTCGGCTGCTAGAGGGGTGGTTTTAACCCCCGCCAGTGGCCAAAAAAGGGTTAAACTGCCCGAAAAGGGCCACTGCAGTAGAGGGTTTGGCGGCGGTTTGGCGGCGCTGCACCATTGTTTTCAATAGGCAAGGGCGCTTTAGGCGATTTACTACAAAGTATTAAAAAATTCTAAATACTATCAACAACATACAAGCCCATCCACAACATCGCTCCCAGCTGCATCACCAACCTCATCTGCAGATATCGCCCAAATAGTCCTCTCCGCTCCTCTCAGGACCTCCTGCTCTCTAGCTCTCTTGTTACCTCCTCCCATGCTTCCCTACAAGACTTTGCTAGAGCCTCTCCCATCCTCCCATTTATTCAGGGAAGACTATCCCACACCCACCTAAGAACTGTACCCCCATAAAATCATCCCCCACAACTATTACCTTTTTGTTACCACCTCCCCCCTCCCTTTAGAATGTAAGCTCCATGAGCAGGGCCCTCCTGTCCCCTCTGTACTGTATTGTAATTGTGCTGTTCCCCCTCTACATTGTAAAGTGCTGTGCAAACTGTTGATGCTATATAAATTGTGAATAATAATAATGTAGTGCGTTCTGTGTGTGTCTGTTTCTCAGCTAATGCTTCTGTAATAAAAACCAGCTTCTCCCTCTACCATTTACAGGTGGCACAGAGGGATCATTATCAAGGCTTGGGGTCTCAAGGATCACATTTGACCTTTTCCTGTCAAGGCGCACAGATATAAAGGACCCAAAATTATAAGATTATAGATCAATGAGTATATATTTTTCAATGCAAGTAGTGTAAGAACCCAGATTTATCCTGGTATCAGCCTGTTCCAGTCTACTCTGTACAGTAGACTTGGGTTGGGGAAACACAAGAAGCCAGTCAGTTGTTCTGCAGTGCTAATTTGCTAACAGGCAACATGCTAATAGGAGAAAGTTCACTTCCTAGTCACAGACTAGGGGTAGGACAAGGCTTTGAAACACTGGATGTTTGAAACTGTAAAAAGGTTAGGAGCCTCTGTTTTCGACAATTCTTGTCCCCTGAATGTAACATGAATCTTAATAGAATGTCTTTTTTATGCATTGCTCTATAACAGTGCAGCTCAGGGGGCAGGATGCAGCCCTTTGCTTGCTTTTATCAAGCCCCTGGGGCACTATTTCATCCACTGATATCAACAATATGGCATACCCCCCCCCCCCACCCCCCCACACTGAGAAGACAAGTAAAGGGGCACAATTTATTCTAAATACACCAATGATGGAGCACAATTCCTCTCGCTGACACCAACAAATGAGCAAAATGACATCAACGATGGGGCACAACTCCTCCTACCAACACCAACTAAGGAGCACAATTCCTCCCAATGGCACAACGGTGGGGCACAATTCTTCCCAATGACACCAACAATTGGGCCCAATGACACCAAGAAGGGGACACAATTCCTCTCAATGACAACAAAGATGGGACACTACTCCTCCCACTGACACCAAAGATGGAGCATTGTTTACTCCCACTGATGTGACCTTTTCTACTCCCAAAGGCCAAGGTCCCCCCCCCCAAGTCCAAGGGACGGTAAACTGGCCCCCTTTTTAGTAAGTTTGGAGACCCCTGCTCTATAATCACCCTTTTAACGATCATTTAGAAAATACATTTTCCATAATATCTAAACATTAAAACACATTAGTACTTTTTACTTATGGTTTTTCTGCTGGCATGAGAGGGTGTCAGTTCCCATTAATTCTTGTGTATACATATGAAAGTCATGGCTGGTTCATGCATGGCTGAGGATGGTTACATTGTTACAGCAAGAGGGATCTTTCACCTTTATGCTTATGGCTGTCTCTTTCTAACATTCTACAACCACTATTTTTTTTTTTTTGCATATCTTTTACTAATTGTTAATTGAGATCTAATAATATGTCTACAGTATTGTTACTATTCTCCCAAGAAATGCGTTTTAATAAGTGGTCTCATGAACTACACGCTCTGCACGGTGAGGAAACAAAACTATCAATGCAAACAGGGCCGAATAAATATTCTGAATAAAACAGTTATTTCTTTGCAATAAATGAAACTGTCTTCAGTTCGTTTAGTATTTTAATAATGAGCTTAATTTTACCATTATTATTAAAACTGTTTTAATTAAAATAAGATAAATACTAAGCAAATGAAAGATGATCTTTTCAAAAGACTTCATTTTGTATGCAAATTTAATTAACACGTTCGTGTTTTTTCCGTAAGAATGAAACTTGAGAAAGCAAAAGAAGTTATTTTTATTATCAGGGGACAAAATTATTTCTTTGGTAGATGGTAGTTTGATGACAGCTTTACTTTAGCATGCTGCTTTTGGCAGACCAACATTACTATATCAGAAGGTAGTCTGCAAGTTTGATTTAGCAATATGACCATCGGCCTCAGCTGGTTGATAGTGATGGACGAACTTCCGATGGGACGTTTCGCAAACGCGATCCGCGAACGTGCCCAAATGTTTGCGAACCTCAAGGTTCGCGGTGGACCCCATTCACTTTAATGGAAGACGAACCTTAAAAACCTCCAGGTCATATTTTCAGCCACAAAATACTTACTAGCTGTGCACACATAGTCCCACAACATGGACACTGACATACCAGAAGCATTAAGTGAATCTGGGATCGACAACGACAAGCATTCTTTTTTTATCTGTGACATTTTCTCAATTCAGGAGTGCATGAAGGCCATGGAGGAGAGGCAAGGTCAGGCCAGGCTATGAAGGGGGTGCAGGAGATGTGTCCCAGTGTGCCAACCGGTGCTTGAGCCCCTGACCCCTCCCCCTGCCCGGCCCTTACCACCACCTACTGTATGCAGGGCTCCACTGCGGTGGTACCGAAGGTGCCAGTCCAGTGGAGCCCTGCATACAGTAGGGCTCCACTGGACTGGCACCTCCACGTTTGCGGATCGCGTTCGCGAAACGTCCCATCGGAAGTGCTGGCACTGCATGGCAATTTTGGCTTCTCCGCTGCTATCTCCCTCACTGTCTGAAACCAGCACCGTGATAAAGACTGAGCACTGACACCAGCACCGTGATAGAGAGCACTGACACCAGCACTGAGATAGAGAGCACTAACCCCAGCACAGTTATAGAGAGCACTGACACCAGCACCGTGATAGAGAGCACTGAGACCACACCAGCACCGAGATAGAGAGCACTGACACCACACCAGAACCGAGATAGAGAGATAGCACTGACACCAGCACCGTAAAAGAGAGCACTGACACCAGCACCGTGATAGAGAGCACTGACACCACACCAGCACCGTGATAGAGAGCACTGACACCAGCACAGAGATAGAAAGCACTGACACCACACCACCTCCGTGATAGAGAGCACTGACACCAGCACCGTGATAGAGAGCACTGACACCACACCAGCACCGTGATAGAGAGCACTGACACCAGCACCATGATAGAGAGCACTGACACTACAACAGCACCATAATAAAGAGCACTGACACCACACCAGCACCGAGATAGAGAGCACTGACACCAGCACTGATACCAGCAACTCGCTGCGGGACCCAAAAATATGACATCGCTCAACCTCTTCAAATAGGAGGGTACAGGCATATAGTACGGTGTGCTTTTTTTGTATAAGTGAGCCAAAGTTAGAAAAAAGGTCCGTGTGCGAGATTATAGACTCCTGTTGTTGACTTGTCTCAGATAGAGTAGCCCCCCTGGGAATTCATCCAGCATTGCGACTTCCTCATCTTCCTGCTCCTGCTCCTCCATGGCTTGATTAATGACACGATGCAATGCACGCTCCATAAAGAAGGCATAAGGTACGATGTCACTGATGGCGCCATGGCTGCGACTGGCCAGTTTGGTGATCTCATCAAATGGTCGCAGAAGTCTGCATGTGTCGCGCATGAGCAGCCACTGACGTGGTGAAAAAAACCAAGCTCCCAGAACCTGTTCTGTTCTACAGGTAGTTGTCAACTGCATGTTTCTGCTGGAGCAACCTATCAAACATATAGAAGGTTGAGTTCCATCACGTCGGGCAATCGCAAATAAGACATCTGACCAGCAGATTGTGTTGCCGCTGAATGTCAGCAAGGCAAGCCATTGCGTTGTAAGATCTTCTGAAATGGGCCGAGATTTTCCTTGCCTGCTGCAAGATGTCCTGGACCCCAGGGTATTTGACAACGAATCGCTGTACGACCAAGTTTAAGACGTGTGTCATGCATGGCACGTGTGTAATTTTTCCCTGTTCCAATGCTCTAAGCAGATTGGCACCATTGTCACACACCACTTTACCAACTGTCAATTGGCGGTGTTAGCCATTGATCTGCCTGTGAACGCAAAGCTGAAAGAAGTGCAGGGCCAGTGTGGCTCTTGGCTTCCAGGCACAACAGACGCAGCACAGCATGTCAACGTCTCACCTGGCATGTCGAATAGGTTCTGGGGATCTTGGGCGGCGCAGTGGAAGATACGCTAGCAGCAGAAAAGGAGGAGTCAGCCGAGGAGGAGAGGGAGGAGGATGGAGTAGGAGGAGGAGAAGAAGAGCCAGGCCTGCATGCAATCCCTGGCGGTAAAACCAAATCTACACAGGTGCCACGGGTTACATGCTTGACGGCCATCAGAAGGTTCACCCAGTGGGCAGTAAAAGTTATATACCTTCCCTGCCCGTGTTTGCTAGACCACGTGTCTGTGGTCAGGTGTATCTTGGCACCGACACTGTGTGCCAGAGATACATTCACTTGCCGCTGAACATGGCCATATAGCTCTGGGATGCCCTTCTATGAGAAATACTTCCTTCCTGGGACCTTCCATTGTGGTGTTCCAATGGCCACAAATTTTCAAAAGGCCTCCGAGTCCACCAGTTTATATGGCAGTAGTTGGCGGGCTATCAGTTCTGACAAGCCAGCAGTCAACCGTTGGGCAAGAGGGTTATGCGGCGTCATCATTTTTTTATGCTCGAACATTTGGCCCATGGAAGCCTACCTTTTTCCAGATAAACGTGAAGACAGCATGATGGAAGGTGAAGTGGAGGACAATTCTGAGGAGAGAGGAGAAGGAGAAGTAGAAGATGAGGCTGGACGGTGAGAGCCTGGAGTGTGGCTTTGTGGGGTCCGTTGCTCCCACTGGGCTCAGGGATGGCAGCTCATGTGCCTTCTTAAGGCAGTCATCCCTAGGTGAGTGTTGGGCTTACCGCGACTTATGCGTTGACTGCAAAGGCTGCAGATGGCAACAGCGGACACGTTAAAAAAAGCCCACACTGCAGAGCCATGGGCTGGCATCCTTAGAGCGCCAGATGTGACCGTACATGGTTGATGCCTCGCTCCTGATACATTAGCAGTTTGGTTTGTCCCTCCTGTGCAATGTAAGTTTCGCCTGCTTCTCCTCCCTATCTGCTGGTCCATATCTCCCTCTGAACTCCCCTCCTCTTCCTCTCTTGTGGGCACCCACGTGACATCACTAGACACGTCATCATCTACGTCACCTTCCCCACCGCTATAATTAGAGATCTCGGAGTAGGCAGCAACACCGTCAACCTCCTTGGGCTGATCTGGGTACTGTCGTCAGACTGCTGAGTGGTGGTTGTTGCTACCTCCTCTTCCTGATCCAATGCCAATAATGGCTGCGCATCGGCAATGTCTTGTGATGGATCGGAAAATAATTCCTGTGACTCAAGCGGAGGGTATATGGTGGTGGTGGTGTTGGTGGTAGTGTCTTTGGGGGTGCACACAGCAGAGAGGGAAGAGGGTGCAGATCGAGAGGATGAGGGTGCAGAAGAGTAAGGCTGAGTGAGCCACTCAACCAAGTCTGGTGTGTCCTTTGACGTACCGTATATACTCGAGTATAGGCCGACCCGAATATAAGCCGAGGCCCCCAATTTACCCCCAAAAAAACTGGCAAACTTATTGACTCGTGTATAAGCCGAGGGTGAGACATGCCTGTCCATCCCTGTGTGTGTGTCCATCCATCCCTGTGTGTCCGTCCATCCCTGTGTGTCCGTCCATCCCTGTGTGTCCGTCCATCCATCCCTGTGTGTGTGTGTGTCCATCCATCCATCCATCCCTGTGTGTGTGTGTCTCCATCCATCCATCCATCCATCCATCCCTGTGTGTGTGTGTCTCCATCCATCCATCCCTGTGTGTGTGTGTCTCCATCCATCCATCCATCCCTGTGTGTGTGTGTATCCATCCATCCCTGTGTGTGTGTGTGTCTCCATCTGTGTGTGTGTGTGTGTGTGTGTGTGTGTGTGTGTGTGTGTCCAGCCTACCTGTGTCCCGAGCCTTTGTCCCGAGCCTCCGTCCCGTGCCTTGCCTCCTTGCCTCCGTCCCGTGCCGTGCCTTGCCTCCGTCCCGTCCCGTCCCGTGCCGTGCCTTGCCTTGCCTCCGTCCCGTGCCCTCTTCGTCGGCGCCTCGGCGGCCATTGTAAAATTCAAAAGCCGCGCCTCCGCCTTCGCCTGTGATAGGCGGAACACTGAATTTCCCAGCAGCCTGTGTTCCGCCTATCACGGACATCGTATCATCCTCGTCCGTAGTACGAGGATGATACGATGTCCGTGATAGGCGGAACACAGGCTGCTGGGAAATTCAGTGTTCCGCCTATCACAGGCGAAGGCGGAGCCGGAGGCGCGGCTTTTGAATTATAGAATGGCCGCTGTCTGTCTGCTCGACACGCTGATCGAGCGGGCAGACAGCGATGACTCGAGTATAAGCCGAGGGGGGCACTTTCAGCCTCAAAAAAGAGGCTAAAAACCTCGGCTTATACTCAAGTATATACGGTAATCAAATGCACCTTCTGCAACTTGCCACTTTGGCTCAAGCCTGTTGCTCCTGCCCTCCCCCTACCACCCCTGTGGAAGGGCCTGCCTCTTCCTCTGCCTGTCATTTTTTAAATGACCCTGTGACAAAAGTCTGTAGAGAAGTGCAGTATATGTGGAAGAAGGTATATATCACCCTGCTTCAATCTGTCGTTTTGGGGGGCCACTTGTCTATCACACCAGTTATAATACTTTTTTCTAATTGCGTTTGTCACTCTTTGTAGTATCGCTGCAGAACCACTCAGCAGTCACAATGCTGCACAGTAGAAATGCATTATACTATGCTTTATATATTTGAAAGTATTTTATACATGTATTACACCCCTATATACTGCACACCAAATAGTACACCTATACCAGTCCTTAAAAGGACCTTTGTGGACCTAATAGTAGCTAGCTAGTAGCTAGTGAATTGCAGACTGTCCCTGCTCCAAACACCAAACTGTCCCTACACTGAGAAACGACAGCTGCAGAATCGGTCAGCAGCACTGCCTGCAGTGCACTGTAATATGCTTTCTATATTTGAAAGAAAGTATATTATACGTGTATTACAACCCTATATACTGTACACCTATACCAGTCCTTAAAAGGACCTTTGTGGACCTAATAGTAGATAGCTAGTAGCTAGTGAATTGCAGACTGTCCCTGCTCCAAACACCAAACTGTCCCTCCCTACACTGAGAAAAGACAGCTGCAGAATCGGTCAGCATTGCAGGGCACTATAATATGCTTTCTATATTTGAAAGAAAGTATATTATAAGTGTATTACAACTCTATATACTGTACACCTATACCAGTCCTTAAAAGGACTTTTGTGGACCTAATAGTAATAGCTAGTGATTAGACTGACTGTCCCTGCTCCACACAGCGTCCTTTCCCTACACTGAAAAAAGACATAATGTAAAATGGCCACCAGATCAGGTCTATTTAAAAGGTAGGGGGTATGTCCATGTGCTGAAATGTCTCAATTGGCTGTCCTGTACCCCATTATGGATGTTTCATGGGTCAAAGTCCTTCACAATGTAAACGAATATGTCCGCCGCGAACAGCGGCAGAAGTCCGCCGGTTTGGCGAATCGCAAACAAGCAAAGTTCACCGTGAACCGACCGCCGGGCGAACCGCAAGGCCATCTCTACTGGTTGAAATGAACCTATCCTTTGAAAAAATAGAAATTTAAGGCAAAACACTTTTTTTTTTTATTCTTGGATAGAGTGTTGAGGGGTCAGACCCTCTGTCCATTGTCCTTGCTTAGATGATTTGTTCTCTATTTGTCCTGTTGACTGTTATCAACAAGGCAGAAAATGGAGGGAAATCCACAACCACAACAATAGAGCTGTCACCGGATCACGAGGATTAAAGGTGGACTCAAACCAAAAACAACTTAATAAAAAAAAAAAAAAAAAAAGCCCATTAAAAGCTTGCTTGCCGCCCCTTAAATAAAATAAATAATTAAGGTTAATAAGATAATTTTAAAAATTACCACCGACCACCACTGCCTATAGGTAAGCCTATGCGGTCTGAGGGAATGGAACACCCTGCCGTACCTTCAGAGCCATGCCAGAAACAGTGAATTAATTGCCAGCTCGGCCATTTATATTGCTGAAGCCTGTAAACTCAGAAAGAAGATGGGGTGAAGATTGAATTGCCTTCAGCGGTGACAGCATGCCGCTGGAGGGCTTTGTTTTCAAGTTAGTCTGTCATAATGTACATTATATTTGCACCTTATGACTTAAACTGCCCAGTCCCTATTTTTTTTCTCTGATGCGGTTTACTACCGCTTTAACCTCTTCCTGCTTTACGCATATATATGCCTATGCTCTCAGCATAGAGATGTTTACATTTATGCAGCCTCTAGGCATTAAAGCCCACCCGACGAGAGGCCACATGAATGTCAACATTTCTGTGCTGAGAGAGCCTGACATTTAATAAAAGAAAAGCCTTTACAGCATTTATATGTACTGTGTATATTTATATACCCTATATTACCAAAAGTATTGGGACTCCTGCCTTTACACGCACATGAACTTTAATGGCATCCCAGTCTTAGTCCGTAGGGTTCAATATTGAGTTGCCCCACACTTTGCAGCTATATCAGCTTCAACTCTTCTGGGAAGGCCGTCCACAAGATTTAGGAGTGTGTCTATGGGAATGTTTGACCATTCTTCCAGAAGCGCATTCCTGAGGTCAGTTACTGATGTTGGACAAGAAGGCTTGGCTCACAGTCTCCGCTCGAATTCATGTCTTTATGGACCTTGCTTTGTGCACTGGTCCAAATCATGGGGGGATTATGGTGTGGGTTTGTTTTTTCAGGAGTTGGGCTTGGCCCCTTCGTTCCAGTGAAGGGAACTCTTAAGGCATCAGCCATTTAGACAAATTCATGCTCTCAACTCTGTGGGAACAGTTTGGGGATGGCCTCTTCCTGTTCTAACATGACTGCACCAGTGCACAAAGCAAGGTCCATAAAGACATGGATAAGCAAGTTTAGGGTGGAGGAACTTGACTGGCCTGCACAGAGTACTGACCTCAACCCGATATAACACCTTTGGCATGAATTCGAGCAGAGACTGTGAGCCAGGCTTTCTCATCCAACACCAGTGCCTGACCTCATAATTGCGCTTCTGGAAAAATGGTCAAACATTCCCATAGACACACTCCTAAACCTTGTGGACGGCCTTCCCAGAAGAGTTAAAGCTGTTATAGCTGCAAACAGTTGGACAACTCAGTATTGAACCCTACGGACTAGGACTGTGATACCATTAAATTTCATGTGCGTGTAAAGGCAGGCATCCTAATACTACTTTGGTCGACCATGGCGAGGCCTGTTCTGAGTGGAACCTGTCCTGTTAAACCGCTATATGGTCTTGACCACCGTGCTGCAGCTCAGTCTCAGGGTCTTGCCAATCTTCTTATAGCCTAGGTCATTTTTATGTAGAACAACATTTTGTTTTGTTTTCTTCACGGTTCTTTGCCATGAAGTGCCAAGTTGAACTTACAGTGATAAGTATGAGCGAGTGAGTGCGATAACACTAAATTTAACACACTTGCTCCCCATTCACACCTGCGACCTTGTAACACTAAAGAGTCACATGACACCGGGGAGGGAAAATGGCTAATTGGGTCCAATTTGGATATTTTCCCTTAAGGGCACTCACTTTTGTTGCCATTAATGGTTGTATGTTGAGTTATTTTTTTTTTTGGGGGGGGGGGGGGGGGCAGAACATTTACATTGCTATACAAGCTGTACACTCCCTACTCTACATTGTAGCAAAGTGTAATTTCTTCTGTGTTGTCACATAAACATATAATGAAATATTTACAAAAATGTGAGGGGTGTGCTCACTTTTCTAAGATACTGCATATATATATATATATATATATATATATATATATATATATATATATATATATATACAATATGGAGTTACCCTTTAGGCGGAAACCTTAACATACAATAATTGTGTATATTGGTGGTGAGTGCTGAGAGGTGTTTCTCTCCAATTTATCTATTGATCATTCCTTAACACACTGTGTTCCTACCCCCAGGACGCCACGCTTTATGCTGGACATAGGTGTCCCCCTCTAACCTCATTTTCAGTATCAATTCTTTTAAAGCTTTCAGAACTGTTACACTGAAATCTAATTTTTCCTTCGCGTTTTAAATGATAAAAATAAAGCAGCTTCCTCTACAATCAAACTCCTATTCCGTTCAAATTGCATTTCGCCCTTTTATTATGTTTAAACTTCTTTATTGTAGTTACCATTATGCTAGTCTGTAAATAGAATTTTCTGAACTTTTGCAGTTGCCGCATAAGTGATTTTGTTATTATCGAACCGTCATTCAGTACAGAGCTATTTGTTTTGTGGATCACTTTTCATGTAATGACAATGGATGGCAGGATGATGAATAACAATGTAGCTGTATTCCGGCTACATTGTAGTGACAGAGAATTTAAGCACAATAAAAATCCTGGATTTGTTACGCTGTTTCAGGGTCAATAGCTTTGTCATTTACTTACAATGACTAAATGCTCAGACTGTATTTATGGTACAGGAAGCAATGCCTACTGTATCAAGCAGGCAGACTATTGTTCTATATATGCAGAGTTTGGCCTTATGAAAAAATTTCACTATGGCTGGAAAAAAAAAAAAAGCTGATAAAGCGTATTGAATTTACACTCAAGCTATTTAGTAATTAAAGCTCTGCTGGAATTAGAGCTAGTCAGAAAAAAAAAAATTCTAAGCTAAAAGCCCAAAATACGTATCTAAATTTGTAGTTATTCATGATATACATTGGGTTATAGGTCTTCTATCTTGTTCACTGCAAAAAAGGATGATTCCATTTTGAGTAGATGTTCTTATGATATCACAAAAGGTGACTGATTTGTGTGGACAGAGACTTAGTGCTGAAGGGTAGAGTTTTCTTTTTTCTTTTATAGGGAATGGGCAATAGGGTATTGGGAGGGAAGGATGGTAGAGGAAGGGTGGTGGGTTGGCAGGATTGAGGGAGAGAAGGATGAAGGGATGGTTGGAAAGTAGTTGAAGGGTGGTGGAAGGGTGGCAGGATAGTGGGAGGGAGGGATAGGAGGATGGTTGGAGGGTATTTGGATGGAGGGATGGAAGGGTGGTGGTAGGGTGCCTCAGAGGGAGGGTGGTGGTAGGGTAGTGGGAGAGAGGGATGAGTGGCTGGTTAGAGGGTAGTGGTAGGATGGTGGGGAGGATGGGATGTTGGTGGGAGTGTTGTAAGGGGTTGGTGGGAGGGAGGAATAGGAGGGTGATTGCCTGTTAGTGGGAGGTGGTGAGAGGGAGGAAGGAGAGGGTGGTTGGAGGGTAGTAGAAGGCTGATGAGAGAGAAGGATGGGAGGTTGGTGGGAGGAATAGAAGGGTGGTGAGAGGATAGTGGAAGGTAAGTAATATGAAGTGGTGGATGGGAGGTTGGAAGGATAGTGGTATGGAGAAATAGGTAGGGATGAGAGGGTGATTGGAAGGCAGTCGGGGATGGTTAGAGGGATGGGTTGGGAAGACAATTGGAAGGAGGGATAAGAGGGTGTCAGGAGGGAGGGAGGATGGTGGCAGGGTGTTGGTAAGGAGGGTGGGGGTCGGGTAGATCCATCTTCTCGGTGGGGTCTCGCAGCTCCACCGCTGTCATTCAGTGAAGCCGCGATGACGTCACTCCCGTGCATGCGCACGGGAGCCGACACGTGCGGGATCCTTGACGTTGACGATGCCGCGCTCAGTGCGCCTGCGCGCCGCTGTCTATGGCGCATGCACCGTAGACAGTGGTGCCTGTCTTCGGGCAAATATCTCCTAAACCGTATAGGTTTAGGAGATAATTCTTGGACCTACAGGTAAGCCTTAATCTAGGCTTACCTGTAGGTCAAAGTGTGTAGTAAGAGTTTACAACCACTTTAAGCTAGCTTGGATATCAATCTCCATTTAGCAATGGTCTTCTAAAACATGTTTCAAATTCCTGTTTCTTGTCTCCATGCCAACAGTACTCTGTGTACATAATTTCTCAGAATTCTCCTCCCACTTTTTGCTTGTGATTGGCTCATAAATGTACATTGACATTTGCTTAGAGCTTGAAGTTGAATCACAAACATTCCCTTTCATAATGTGTCAGGAATTTTCAAGACTTTCGCAAGAATATTGCAAAGAACTTAGTGTTTATGGACAGAACTTAGCGCATATAAGTGTGACAAGTTTTGTTTGTGTAACATCACTCCTTAGCGTAGAATGCTAGTGTCACGTACCTGGTTGGAGAGCCCAAGTGTGCAGGGAGCGGCGCCTCGTAAGCCTCCGGCTCGAGAGCCCCTGGAGGTGGGAACAGGGTTTCAGGAGTCCGGAGGACACAAGTGCCAGGCTTGATAGCAGGTAGTAGGCAAGCCGGAACAGGTGGTAGACTGGAACGGCAGGTGCAACCAGCGCTGGGTGCTGAACTGGAACTGCAGGACAGCTGGCACAGGTGAACAGGCAGGAACCGCAGAAGTAGTCGGTGCTGGACTTCAGGTAGATAGGCAGGCGTGGTCAGGGACGAGCAGGGTCGGCAACAATCGGGCAGCAGAGGTACAGAGCAGAAGGCAGAAGCGAGGTCAATCAGGCAAAGGGTTCGGAGGCAGGCGGCAAACAGGCAAGGTCCAGGAACAGGCCGGGTACAGGATCAGGAGCACACACACAGGAACGGATAGCAGGAGTCTCGGGAACGCTGTAGACAGGACAGCACTGAGGAGCAGGAGCAGGTCCCTTAAATAGGCAATTGGGCGCCACGAACGGTCGCACGGTACGTTTGCGTACCCCCGCGGGTAGCCGTGCTCCCGTTCGTGACCCCGCGTACCCGCGTACGCCCGTTCGGCTCGTCGCGCACCCGCGCGCGCCTGTTGGGGACTACGTGCACTCGCGTGCGTTCGTTAGCGCCGACCCGCGTCCGAAGGCGCCGACGATCCCCTTGTACGGGAAACCTGCGGGTAAGTCTTCCTTGAACGACCGGGATAGTGGCACGACCGTGACAGCTAGGCAAATTTCGTTTTTAGCTCCTTCTGTAGACCAGGGAGCATTGATGGATTTCTCTGGTGTGTACAGGATTGCAGAGGCTAGAGGTCTGAGTGCTTCTGAATATTTAGCATGCCCCAGCCAGTGCAAATCTCACTTGCTCACAAAGGCAACCTGTTTGAAACCTAGAGCAATGAATTCTGGAATAGAAGAGACTCTGTTTTTTATAACAAGCACTAAAAGTAATTTTTTATGTTTTTTTTTTTGGACATCAAACTAATTACATGTGCTTAACAAGCATGAAACAAGGAGCTTGCTTGTTTGAGAGCTTCAGAAGCTCTCAAATTAGTGATTCCCGATTTCAAACCGCGTAGGCACTCAGCATCCTAGAGTTTCACAGCCAGAATAGCTTGATTTTAAATTGTATTTCCACTTTTGCAGCCAAATTGGGATAACACCAACTCTATATTTGTTACAAGTTCCAATTAACATAGCGTAATTATTATAAATAATAATAAAAATTGCTGTCCACCTGCTTGCAGCTTTTTACTTGCTTAGAAATCCTACTTAGGTTTCTCCTGCTTTGTAATGTTTATGAGGGGGCTGTGGAGTTATGTTTAACAATATTAACCCTGTCTGTGCTATGCTGGAAGATCTCAATATCAGTTATTGGTATCCTTATCAGTAAACTAAATTTGAACACTCTCTAGCCCAGCAAAAGTTTTAAGATCTTAAGACTTGAACTGTGAATTTTATTTTTGTTTTACAAATGGGTATTTGTCATTTTTTCAAATAATACAACGTCAAAGCAAAGAGAAAGAGAGCCAGAATGGGGATCTGTCAATGTAAACCAGCAGGTCCTCGTTCTGACATGGGAGGAGAGCAAGATCGTCTGTTCCTAGTTATTAGGAACAGCGATCTCTCTCCTCCACCAGTCAGTCCCATCCCCCCACAGTTAGAAACACTTCCCAGGAAACAATAAAATACCATAAAAATGCCATAAATCTGTTCCCTATTTTATAGATGCTATAACTTTTGCACAAAACAATCCATATATGCTTATTGTGATTTTTTTTTAAACTAAAATATGTAGAAGAATACATATTGGCCTAAACTGATGAAGAAATGTATTTTATACATTTTTATTTTTTGGATATTTATTATGGCAAAAAGTAAAATTGTTTTGTTTTTTTCAAAATTGACGTTTTTTTTTGTTTATAGTGCAAAAAATAACAACCACAGAGGTGATCAAATACCACCAAAAGAAAGCTCTATATATGGGGAAAAAAAGGACATCAATTTTATTTGGGTACAGCGGCGCATGACCGCAAAATCTTCAGTTAAAGCGACGCAGTGCCGAATGCAAAAAAAGGCCTGGTCATTAAGGGGGAAAATCTTCTGGTCTGTAAGTGGTTAAATTCAATTTCTCTCCAATCCTCATTTGTAGTTATTTACTAAACATTTTTATATACCTCCAATAGATTTTCCACCAAACTTTCTTGGGAAAAATCAACAGTTTTTTAAGTTTGTGTTAGTCACTGATTTGGAGAAAGTATTATTCAGGAGATGGTACAAATCAGATGTGTAATAACTACCACCTCCTTACAGCCTATACAAAAAAGTGTTTAATAAGTATAATTCATATCATTGCAACAAGATCCCAAATAACTAGATATTAGTAAATAGAAGAGATAGTGTTGCCTCGGAATATTGCCTTCCATAGAAATCCTTCCAAATGACTTCAATGAATAGGAATTACTGTAGTACGGGTGACATGCTGTGGTCAGTCTATTCTGCCTCCAAGTTTGAAAAACGACATAATCTCTATTTTGTATGAATGATGGATTATCCTGAATTTACAGGTACTTTGATACGTAGGGAGACATTCCTTATATTTTCCTCAACTCTGTCCATGCTATTATTGGGTCCCTATAAAGCTGATTTGTTTTTAAGCTTGCATGCAGATTTCATATGTATTAAAGCAGAACTGTAGACACAATATGTTTCCATTTTGGATAGAGTGAGTGACCCTGTCAGTTTATTTTTTGCCCTCTGTGTCCTTTTGGGGAGAATTCCCTTCACTTCCTGTCCCATAGCCAAAACAGAAAGTGTGAGGAAATCCCTCCAAAATAAGGGTATCCTTAGGGGACATCCAAGGCACCAGAATGAGTTTCCCCATTGGAAGATTTCCCCCCTATTACTTTTCCGTGGACATCCCACGACCCTCCTCTTTGTGCTCATGGGATATTGACACCTCTCGTTGCCACCACTTAAGTTGACCTTTAGATCCTGAAGAAGTGGACTGTTTAAATCCAGGAAAAGGGTTGAGCTGAATCATCTATCATAACACTATAGGAGTAGATGATTGTTACAAGTAGAGCCCCCCCCCCCAGGGTATATATGCATGATACTGAAGAATAGATGCCGAGGCAGATTTAAGTTTAGGGTCTCTAAATCTTTTTATCCTTTGAAACCATTTTATGTAAACTTTTTTTTTTTTTACTTTTGTATAGATAAAGCTACATTGCTAATGGAAATAGAATTATAGTTTGGTGGTGCCTCAAAAGTCCTGCCTCCTAATAAACTTCTTCTTATGTAGCCTTCACTAATACATTCACATCTCTGTGTTTATGAAGAATCAGCAGTGTTTTTAAAGGATAGAGAAGAAGGGCTAAACTCACCAACTTTATAAGGTGGCCTTTCCCAAACGAAGAAAACAGAAGGTCAGCCCACACCTCCAATTCTTTTACTATCTTATTTATCAGTGGTGGATAATACAAAACACACAATGAAGATGGCTTGTTGTCATTTTAGCCCTAGTGGGGCTGAATGAGAGAAATCTAAATGTGTATGACTAGTTTAACAATAGAAGCTGCCCATTGAATCCTATGAACTGTATAAATATGCTGTTTAGTATTATGGAGGCAATGGCTGCACAGAGAGACATTAAGCAGGTTATAAATTGTATTTTAGAAAATCATGAAGTGGAAAAACATGAAGTTTTTTTTAGCAGCAAAAAAGAGACCGTTATTTATAAAGTTAAAATATTTTTATTGATCCAAAAAAATACTGATCAAAAGCCATTATTGAAATGTGAACACTTGGTTTAAAATCCAAGCTCTGGTGTACATTGTGCAAACAAATAATTGGATGAAAAATACATGCATCACTCCATACAATAATTACCAGAAACATGCGAAAACAGTATTCAAATAATATTCCAAGAAATTTTACACCATCTGATAAAAGGCACCCCACTACCCCAATGCATGTTGACCTTATTGGAGATTATGATCTTCTTCAGGGATGAAAAAACAAAAAGGTGGGAAGGCTTGATCACATTTCTGTGAAATATCAAGAAGGAAAAGTTTGAACATTTTGTAACCATTTATTATTTTTACTTTATTCATGACATTGTATTTTATGGCCATGAATGTATTTTTGCAGCTGGGTGGGAGTAAAGTAGCACATATTTGCATGCATACACCAGGAAAATTAATTGTATGTGAATATAAGGCTAACCTGTTGAGCCAATGCTCTTTGACTGCCTGATAACGCATGGAGCTTCAGGTCTGCCAGGTGAACACTTGCAAAAGGTCGTACCAGGAGTCACAGGAGAGTGCTCTATAGCCACTAGCGATAATCATTGTCTTCTCCTGGCGGGGACGGCTTCTCCCCACGGGAGAAGACAATGGCCCAGCAGAAGGGATTCCCCCATTAACACTGTCTGTGTTGATGGAAAAACTGAAACCCATGGCTGCAGGAAAGAAATTTGCTCCATGTATTGCCAGCCATAATGTTTTGGGAAAATGGAAATGGTCCATGTTAGCTCTAAACATCCTTCATTTATCTATGCTTTCAACTGAAACATTTTTACGTAGTAACAGAGTCTCTTTAATTTACAGGATTAGGATAGTGTAAAGTTCAATTACAGGTAGACATAAAAGACACTAATGGATACATGTCATAATCATTAACACTTCAATGAACATATTTTTTTTTAATTCAAGTCTTATAAATACCCAAATTTGTCTCCGTATCAGCCTCATTCAATCCCCTGTATAGCAGAGCTTAGACTTGGAAAACGAGAAGCAGAAAAGGAGGTAATCCGCTATCAGGCAGTGCATATGTGCTTAAAATTAACATGCTGATAGAAGGAGAGACAAAGTGTGTGACAAAGTGACAAAGATATGAGCATATCAATCTGCTGCTTCTCCTTTCACTGTCCAATCACAGACTGTGGGAGGGACAAAACATGTATGATTTCTGCCTTGCCAGACAGGGCTGTGTTGTGTGGCTTCACTATATAAATTTTAGATGTAGATGACAGAAATGCCATTCCTTTGGCAGGCAAAGCAGCTCTTATGCATTTCATCCATGTATTTAGGTGTACTCTCAGATTTCAGCAATAAAGATTAAAGCCCAATGTCAGGAAACTTACCCACACTGCAAGGTCATTTAGGTCTAGGGTCATGCAAAAGAAGATTTACTTAACTGATCCTCCACTCCTCCGCACTGCTAGATCTGTTCCTGCAGCATCTTCTCCCCTATGCGCCAGAGGTCTAAGGTATAGATGTTATAATGAGTGATGCAGGGTCACTGATGAACAGTCCACCACTGGAGCATGGAGGAAAACCATATGCCAGGAAAGTAGAGGACCAAGGAAGTAAAAGTGCTTTTGCTCTCTCCGAGAATTAATTGAGAGATCAACCCTTCAGTGTGGGCATGGTCCCACTACAAGGAGTAATGTTCAAGTATCTATCGGAGTTGAGCTTTAAGCTTACCTGAGAACGGGCAGCCTTTCTCAACCTTTTTAACATGAAGGAGTGTTTCAATTAACTTTCCGGGCTCTGGGAACTTCTGCTAATAATTACTATATTTAGAGCTCATGATACATTATTTTATTGATCACTGGGTAGAATGCTCTTTACATTTCTGGTCATTGGGAAGAATCCCTCCTCAGATAGCTAAAAAGATCATTGCTGGCAGTGCTTGCTCAATCTGAGAGGCAGAAGTTGCCTAGTGCTCAAGGAACCCTTAGCCAACACTAGAGGAACCGCAGGGTTCCATGGAACCCTGGTTGAGAAACGTTGCGTTATGAAGTAGATGAACTGTTAAAAGATTGGTTTAAGGGTAGTCTCTTTTGCGCAGATAAAAGCAATACTAAAATGTCAGTATCAATTAAAACTTTTTTAGATTTGGATAGAGTTGGGAAAGGTTAGAACCGTTATCAGGTTTTTATTGCTGTTTCTGTCCCTGGCATGGAGATTCACTCTCTAATTGCCCTTAAATGAAATTGAGGGTAAATCCAACATTTATAGTTGCCACTAGAACAGGAATAGAGTGGAAATCTTCCAATGGAGGCACTTTCCCCCATGACAACTGTCTAAGAGGTGATATTCTTTACATTGTAAAGATATCCTCTCACTTAATGTTTAATCTACAAGATAGAAAATTAAGAGAAATCTAGCTAATGAGACATTCGGGTTGATTTACTAGTTAAATAGACTGTGCACTTTGCAAGTGCAGCTGCTATAGAGCTTAGTAAATGAGGGAAAGCTCTGCTGACATCCATTTCCATTATCTAATCAGCACTTGTTTTAACATTTTCCTTGCATGTGATTGGGTATTCTTTGCAAGTGAAACTTAATCTCATCTACTAAGAGTACCACTGCATTTACAAAGTGCACAGTCTAATTGCTTTTAGTAAATCAACCCCATAAATACACTGACGGCAGCTGTAACTCTTCCCTATTGCATGCACAAAATGGCTTTAAATATACTTTAACCTCCTCCCGCCCGCCCTATAGCCGAATGACGGCCATGGGGCAGGCGGGTTCGTCCGGGCGGTCGTCCCTGGACGGCTTTGTGTTTACTTCCGCAATGCGCGCCGCCGGGGGCGCGCATCGCGGAAGTTTTGTATCCGCCGTGTCTCCCGGAGACAGGCGAATACAGATCGCCGTGAATGGCCTATCAAAGCGGCCGTTCACAGAGCGATCACAGCTGCCAATAGGAGATGATCTCAAATGTAAACAAATGAGATCATCTCCCATTGCCTGTCTCTCTCTCCTCACACAGAGACAGCGTGTGAGGAGAGAGAGCGGATCTGTGAGTGTTACACTGAATTACTACTGTGACTAACATCTGTCAGCCCCAGTGCCAGTGCCAACTGTCAGCCCAGTGCCAACTGTCAGCCCAGTGCCATCTGTCAGCCCAGTGCCATCTGTCAGCCTAGTGCCATCTGTCAGCTCAGTGCCATCTGTCAGCAGTGCCATCTGCCAGTAGTGCCAGTGCCGCCAGTGCCAGCGCCAGTGCCACCTACCACCTGCCAGTGCCACCTGCCAGTGCCACCTGCCAGCCCCAGTGCCGTCAGCCCCAGTGCCGTCAGCCCCAGTGCCGCCAGTGCCAGTGCCGCCAGTGCCGCCAGTGCCACCAGTGCCAGCGCCAGCGCCAGCGCCAGTGCCAGCGCCAGTGCCACCTGCCAGCGCCAGTGCCACCTGCCAGCGCCAGTGCCACCTGCCAGTGCCGTCAGCCCCAGTGCCGTCAGCCCCAGTGCCGCCAGTGCCAGTGCTGCCAGTGCCAGTGCCACCTGCCAGCGCCACCTTCCAGCACCAGTGCCATCCGTCAGCCCCAGTGCCGTCAGCCCCAGTGCCGTCAGCGCCAGTGCCGTCAGCCCCAGTGCCGTCAGCCCCAGTGCCGTCAGCGCCAGTGCCGCCAGTGCCGCCAGTGCCAGTGCCACCTGCCAGTGCCACCTGCCAGTGCCAGCGCCAGTGCCAGCGCCAGTGCCATCTGCCAGCCGCAGTGCCATCTGCCAGCCCCATTTGCCAGAGCAATTAGCCAGAGCAAATAGCCAGTGCCATCTGCCAGTGCCAGCCCCAGTGCCATCTGCCAGCCACATCTGCCAGCCACATCTGCCAGCCACATCTGCCAGCTACATCTGTCAGCCACATCTGTCAGCCACATCTGTCAGCCACATCTGTCAGTCCCATCTGTCAGCCCCATCTGCCTCCAGTGCCACGTGTTGTCAGTGCCACGTGTCGTCAGTGCCACGTGTCGTCAGTGTCACCTGTGATCAGTGCTGTCAGTGTCACCTGCCACATCAGTGTCGCCTGTCAGTGCCATTTGTGATCAATAAAAATGTCACAAAGATTGTATTCAGCTGAGGAGGCATATGATATCCTTGCAGCCGACGAGAGCAACGGGGAGGTTTCCGCTTCGGATTCCTCCTCATATTCAGATTGTGACTCTGACGTGGACTACGAGCCTGTCCTCAGCAGTGGTACCATGACAGCCTCAGAGGAGGAAGATGATAGTCCGCCCGTCAGACGAAGGCGCACTGGTGAGGAGGCGGTACCATCCACCAGCACCGCAGAGCCATCCACCGGCAACCCAGTGCCATCCACCGGCACCACAGTACCTCGGCAAAGGCCACGTACCAGTGGGGTGTCAACTCGGCCCCAAAGGGTTAGGTCCCATGCCAGCCTTCCCTATTCCCTCCAGAACCCCTTGTGGCTTCCTCCTAACTCAGGAGAAGCCAACGTTCCCCCTTTCACTGCCAACCCAGGAGTCCAGGTGGACACACAACATTTTTCCCTGATGGACTTTTTCCACCTAATTTTTACAGAGGACTTGCTTGAATCCATTGTGGTCCAGTCCAACCTATATGCCCAACAATTTATTGAAAGCAACCCAACGTCCTCTTATGCCCGTCCCTACGAGTGGAGAGCCCTAACAGTGGAGGAGTTTAAAAAAATTTTGGGCCTCACATTTTGTATGGGACTAAACAATAAAAATGAAATACGTGCATATTGGTCATCCCGCCCCATCTATCACATGCACATCTTTTCCTCAATAATGTCCCGGACCAGATATCTAACGATAATGAGATTCCTACACTTTAACGACAATACCCAGTGCCTTCCCCGGAATGATCCAAATTTTGATAAACTTTACAAAATTCGGCCACTAATAAATTATTTTTCTCAGATTTTCCCCCAGTTGTTTACCCCAGACCAACACATATGTGTGGATGAGTCCCTGATAAAATTTTCTGGCAGGCTGGGGCTAAAGCAATTTATTCCCTCCAAAAGGGCCCGCTATGGAGTGAAGATGTATAAGTTGTGTGACCGAGCCACAGGGTATACATATTCCTTCATGGTATACGAAGGGAAGGACAGCCAGCTACATCCCCCTAATTGCCCCGAATACATCGGATCGAGTGGAAAAGTTGTTTGGGAACTCATAAACCCACTCCTTGAGAAAGGCTACCATCTGTATGTGGACAATTTTTATACCAGTTTACCCCTGTTCCGCAACCTCCATAGAAAGCAAACTCCAGCATGTGGCACCGTACGAACGAACCGGAAGGGCTTTCCTCAAAGCCTCGTCAACAAAAGGCTAAGAAAAGGCGAAGCGGCGAGCTTACGGAACGAGGAAATTTTGGCTGTGAAGTGGAGGGACAGAAGGGATGTCTACATGCTTTCTTCGATCCACAACAACACTTTTGTTGAGATCACCAGGAGGGATGGCCCAATACAAAAACCCACTTGTATCCATGAGTACAACATGTTCATGGGGGGTGTCGACTTGAACGACCAGATGCTCGAACCCTATCTTGCCATGAGAAGAACATACAAGTGGTATAAAAAAATTTCAATTTATTTCTTTAATTTGGCCATATACAACACATATGTCATTTATCGTAAGTCCACAGAAAGACCCATACCCTTCCTTGGCTACCAGGAGGAAATCACCACTGCCCTTATATACCCCAACGGCCCGCCACAAAACATTCGATCTGATGTAATTAGCAGACTCTCTGAACGCCACTTTCCTGACAAAATCCCTCCCAAACCAACAGGCCGAAGACATCAGAAAAAATGTCGGGTGTGCAGCAAACGAGGAGTGAGAAGAGACACCACTTATCATTGTGCCCAATGCCCTTCCCAACCAGGCCTCTGCATAGGTGACTGTTTCCGCCGTTACCATACTTTAGTGAATTATTAGTGAAGTATGGTAACCCTAACCCTCACTTCCTGCCATTTACCTTCAAACCCCTTATGCCTCTGCTTGCTCTGTAACTGACCCTGGCTTGTTATTCGACCACGCTTCTGCCTACTGATTTTGTACATACCTCTGCCTGATCTGGAACTGACCCTGGCTTGTTATTCGACCACGCTTCTGCCTACTGATTCTGTTTATGCCTCTGCCTGATCTGGAACTGACTCTGGACTGTTATTCGGCCATGCTTCTGCCTACTGATTCTGTACATACCTCTGCCTGATCTGGAACTGACCCTGGACTGTTTGACCATGCCTTTTGCCTGCCTCTTGGACTGATCTTGTACCCTCTCAGTGGACTAGTGGGATTCATAACAGGGGTCTCACATATGTGAGGGGCTCCAGAATAGATTTTTTGGATGAAGAAGACAATTTCCTTTGTTTTCTCATTCCTAGGGTCTGGAGACTCGGAGACTTCAAAGAGATTTGGGTGGGAGAAGCCTCTACCCCTATCCCCATTCTGTCCTGAACAAGGCCCTACTTCTGCCTGCTGCCTGTAGGACCTATACCATCATGCCTCTGCCTGTCGCATGAACTGACCACACCACATGGATGGACCATGTTCCTGCCTACTACCAGGACCAATATTTTGGCAATGCTGACGATCTCTGCCTGCACTGACCTTGGACTGTATATGGACAGTATCCCTGCCTGCTGCCAATATTGACTATGGACAGTATACCTGCCTGTTGCCTGGAAAATTGTGTTCACTTTTGCTGACCAAGTCCCTGTCTGCTGCCTGGACCAGTGCTATCATCCTGTGGACAACTGCGCTACTAAAACCACAGGTAATCTTTTGTTTACTCTTTTCTCGGCAGAATGTATTTTGGGGTGTAATTCTTGGTATGTGCATGCTATGTGTCCCTGGAACACCTGATGGTGTTCCTTGCATGTTGGGCCTCTGTATGTGGCCAAGCTGTGTAAAAGTCTCACACATTTGGTATCGTTATACTCAGGAGGAGTAGTAGAACGTATTTTGGGGTGTCATTTTTGCTATGTAAATGTTATGTTATGGAAATATCTTATAAATTTACAACTTTGCGTAAAAATAATGCGTTTTCATTTTTTTTCCACATTTTCCCAAAACTTCTGGAAAAAAAATGAACCATTCAAACGACTCATTATGCCTCATAGATTATACGTTGGGGTGTTAGCTTTCCAAAATGGGGTCACTTTGTGGGCATTTCCATTGTCCTGGTGCTCCAGGGCCTTCAAAACTGTAATAGGTGGTTGAGAAATAAGATGTGTAATTTATGCTCCTAGAACGCCTGATGGTGCTATTTCAATATTGGGCCTCTGTATGTGGCCAGGCTGTGTAAAAGTCTCACACATTTGGTATCGTTATACTCAGGAGGAGTAGAAGAATGTATTTTGGGGTGTCATTTTTGCTATGTATATGCTATGTGTTGGAAATATCTTATAAATGGACAACTTTGCGTAAAAAAAATGCGTTTTCATTTTTTTCCCACATTTTCCCAAAACGTCTGGAAAAAAAATGAACCATTCAAACGACTCATTATGCCTCATAGATTATACGTTGGGGTGTTAGCTTTCCAAAATGGGGTCACTTTGTGGGCATTTCCATTGTCCTGGTGCTCCAGGGCCTTCAAAACTGTAATAGGTGGTTGAGAAATAAGATGTGTAATTTATGCTCCTATAATGCCTGATGGTGCTATTTCAATATTGGGCCTCTGTATGTGGCCAGGCTGTGTAAAAGTCTCACACATTTGGTATCGTTATACTCAGGAGGAGTAGTAGAACGTATTTTGGTGTGTCATTTTTGCTATGTATATGCTATGTGTTGGAAATATCTTATAAATGGACAACTTTGCGTAAAAAAATGCGTTTTCATTTTTTTTCCAGATTTTCCCAAAACTTCTGGAAAAAAAATGAACCATTCAAACGACTCATTATGCCTCATAGATTATACGTTGGGGTGTTAGCTTTCCAAAATGGGGTCACTTTGTGGGCATTTCCATTGTCCTGGTGCTCCAGGGCCTTCAAAACTGTAATAGGTGGTTGAGAAATGAAATGTGTAATTT
This sequence comes from Lithobates pipiens, assembly GCF_037356315.1. NCBI lineage: Eukaryota > Metazoa > Chordata > Amphibia > Anura > Ranidae > Lithobates > Lithobates pipiens. The sequence continues at coordinate 298,868,940 of NW_027507785.1, forward strand.
ATGCTCCTAGAACGCCTGATGGTGCTATTTCAATATTGGGCCTCTGTATGTGGCCAGGCTGTGTAAAAGTCTCACACATTTGGTATCGTTATACTCAGGAGGAGTAGTAGAACGTATTTTGGGGTGTCATTTTTGCTATGTACATGCTATGTGTTGGAAATATCTTATAAATGGACAACTTTGCGTAAAAAAATGCGTTTTCATTTTTTTTCCACATTTTCCCAAAACTTCTGGAAAAAAAATGAACCATTCAAACGACTCATTATGCCTCATAGATTATACGTTGGGGTGTTAGCTTTCCAAAATGGGGTCACTTTGTGGGCATTTCCATTGTCCTGGTGCTCCAGGGCCTTCAAAACTGTAATAGGTGGTTGAGAAATGAAATGTGTAATTTATGCTCCTATAACGCCTGATGGTGCTATTTCAATATTGGGCCTCTGTATGTGGCCAGGCTGTGTAAAAGTCTCACACATTTGGTATCGTAATACTCAGAAGGAGTAGCAGAACGTATTTTGGGGTGTCATTTGTGGTATACACATGCCACGTGAGAGAAATAACCTATTACATTGAAAATTTTGTGAGGGAAAAAAAAAAAAAAAATCTTCATTTTGCAAAGAATTGTGGGAAAAAGATGACAACATCAAAAACCTCACCATGCATCTTTGTAAATACCTTGGAATGTCTACTTTCAAAAAAGGGGTCATTTGGGGGGTATTTGTACTTTCCTGACTTGTTCGGGTCGCAAGAAATGAGATAGGCCACCAGTACATCAGGTGTGATCAATTTTGTGCGATTCGCACCACAGCTTGGAGACTCTCTAACTTTCACAAAGACCAAATAATATCCACTAATTTGGGTTATTTTTACCAAAGATATGTAGCAGTATAAATTGTGGCCAAAATTTATGAAAAAAAAATTATAATTTGCAAAATTTTATCACAGAAACAAAGAAAAATGCGTTTTTTTTCAAAATTTTCGGTCTTTTTTCTTTTATAGCGCAAAAAATAAAAACCCCAGAGGTGATCAAATACCACCAAAAGAAAGCTCTATTTGTGGGAAAAAAAGGACACAAAATTCATTTGGGTACAGTGTTGCATGACTGAGTAATTGTCGTTCAAAGTGTGAGAGCACCAAAAGCTGAAAATTGGTCTGGGCAGGAAGGGTGTTTAAGTGCCCAGTAAGCAAGTGGTTAAGGGGGTCAAAAAAAATTTTCACATAAGATTCATACATTTATCTAATTGAAATTAATTTTTTAAAACTGTGTGAAGGTTGTGTGAATGGTGTGTGAAAATATACACAAGAAGAAGAAGAAGAGAAGGCAGCGGCGGTAGAAGACCGGGCCACCGCTTTTAAAAGAGCTGGAAGAAGGCGCGGAGACCTAGCAAGAAGAATCAAAGAGGGGGAAAAGACTTCCGAAGAGGGGGACAAGACCCCCGAAGTCGGAAGAAGAGGCAGCGGCTACAGAACATCAGGCCACCGCTAGTAAAAGAGGTAAGAAAGCGGAGGCCCGGCAAGAAGAACCGAAGAGGGGGAGAAGACCCCCGGAGTCGGAAGAAGACCCCCAGGCAGTGACGAAGAAGAAAGACAGGCTCCTCCGCTAGTAAAAGAGCTAGCAGAAGATATCGGAGGAGACCGGCGAGAAGACCCCCCAAGACGGAAGAAGACCTCCAAAGCTGTGCAATAAATAATTTTTAACCCTTGTGTGTTGTGTTTTATTTACGTTTTTTTCACAGGTGAATGGGTAGGGGTACATTGTACCCCATACTCATTCACATAGAGTGGGGGGGCCGGTATCTGGGGGCCCCCTTATTATAGGGGGCTCCCGGATTCCGATAAGCCCCCCGCCCGCAGACCCCGACAACCAATGGCCAGGGTTGTTGGGAAGAGGCCCTTGTCCTCATCAACATGGGGACAAGGTGATTTGGGGTGGGGGGCCGCGTGGCCCCCCTTCCCCAAAGCACCCCTCCATGTTGAGGGCACACGGCCTGGTACGGACAATTTTTGAGTCAAAGCTACTTTCTAAGTCCGTCGGACTTTTGGGGAAAAACAGTCAGCCGGAGCCTACACACGCGCGGATTATCCGCCGGATAGTCCGCCGGCCGCTTTCAGCACCTAAAATCCGACATAATCATACCGCCAGGGAGGTTAATAGATGGAAAGGTGAAAAAATGACTGAAGCTCCACTTTAACACTGTAAAGTGAATATGCCGAAATCTGGCCATTATTTTCATTTGTCGGCTACATTGTGCTCTATAATTCCACTAATTGCTACTCAATCATTTGCCTGTTTTCTTATCATTTTAGGTTAATTGTAGACAAAGACTTCTCTTCGAGTAGGCAGCCCCACTTTAATATTACAGTGTACACCACGATAATACTGAAGTGGACTTCTCATGCAGAGTAGTCAGGATTTTCAGAAACTAAGTCAATTTTCTTGCCGTGTTTTTCATCTGCTGTCAGCTTCCGATCTTATCACAAGTTAGTCTTTTCATTTTTTTTCCCCCTTTGCCATCTATTCTCAGTACCTTCCTTTCTAAACTTGTGTATTTCTAGAAAAGGAAATTAAAATGCGATTTCACTGAGATTCCTTTGTATCTCAAAGTGCAAAGGTTCACTGCTAAATTAAAATAACTATGAAGCTGAAGATTCAGAAAGGTTTGGGCACAAGTGCCTCAAGGACTTCTTATTTTCCTTAGACTAGCTAGCAGTTATTGTTACTTAGATCTGAGTTCATATAGTTGATATAGTTTAACTGTTTATTTGTGAAGTATGTAGTCCTTTCACATGGTAGGTTATCTTATGGTAGAAAAGCTCAAAAGACACTTATAGGAATGAATTAAAAAAAAACAAAAAAAAAACTTATAGTGTTAAAATAAACTGCATAAGTCAAATCACACCATACAGTAATCAGCAAAAAAATGCTATAGAAACATCTTAACTACATAGCTTTCTACTTGTATTTTTAAAATACATAGATTTCACCTTGAAAATTTCTTCTCTCCAGTGCCAGTCACATGATAAAGGCCGAGGCAGAAAACATTTAATGGACTTAACAAGTAAAACAAAGTAGTTCAGGTGTCTCTGTAGCGTTTGTATTATAATTACCATGAACATAATTTAAACAGGAAAAGCATTTGCACACAATAATGATGAGAAAGTAATGAGACAGACATTCAATGATGTGAGCTGGGTATTGATAAAAAAAATAAAAAAATAAAAAAAGTATCTAGACAAAGGACAAATAATATAATATAAATAAATAAAATAAATTATATATATATATATATATATATATATATATATATATATATATATATATATATATATATATATATATATATATATATATATATATAATTTATTTTATTTATTTATTCATATTATATTATCTGTAATAGCTATACAGGTTCATGTGAAAAATCAACAACGAGGCAAAATCTTTTAAAATAAATAAGTATAACTATGAAATAGATTGCAACGGTAATGATGTATAACACATAGATAAGTAAAGCTAAAAGTAAAGCCAAAAAAAGAAAGGTACAAAGGGAAAAAGAAAGAGGTGGGTGCTGTGACCACAGATATGAGGTATACACTAGAACTAAACACCTATAAAGGTGTGAAGCAAGCCCCCTGTGAGTAACACCTTAAGGTGTGTGTAGGTATACGAAACAAACCCCCTCAATGTATGTATAAATGGGCGAATACACAATGTGGCTCTCAAAAACCGATTAACCAAAATACTGCCTAGGTGTTTCTAGTAAATGTGTATATACATTAATCTCATATATCAAAATAAAGTGACATAATTATATGTGTCATGATTGAATCAACCATAACAATTTCCCTAAATAGAAAGTGAACAATATACTATTCAAAAGTGCATATTATAATGTCCCAATACGTTCATGTGATATATGGAAGTCCGTACCATGCATTAATGCAATAAGAAGAATATAATAATAGTGTGCAATAGTGTTCTATCCAAGACACAAAAGTAAAAATAAAAATAAAAATAGAGAACCACAAAAAATAATACCAAAAATAAAAAACAAGGTGTGGGAAAATCCACAAATCAAAAAGGTCAAAAGATCAAAAATCAAAACACCACCATAGAAAAAATAAAAGTCTATATATGTGGAGCTGTATAGCAGTTTCCACATATATGGTCATCATATAGTACATGTAACTGTGTAAAGAAACTTCAATCGCAGGTGACTTTTATGCTCACAGTATCTCCAGGATCCCCACTCACTGGATCCTGTCACCCCTGCTGGGGTAGTGTGCGTGTAGTCCCACTATATTTAGCCAGTATTGGCAGGTATCCACTTTATAGGCTCCAGAGGCGTCTATATACAATGTAGTGTGTATCTATGTGGCACCGTCGCTGAAGACATCTATGACAAAACGTGTATGATGCAGCCACGCACACTACATCATTTACAGGAACTCGAGAGGGTGGAACGCAGCTGTAACGCACGTTGCCGCTGCCTTCCCCCAGCTCATGTTCACACGAGCAGCCTGTCTGTGCTCTGTCTAGCTGGCAGCACTATTGTTCACCGTGGCTATAGAAACATTAGCAATTAGGTTTCAGCGGTCCTCTCTCCTGCTGAACATTACGATGGGCGGGAGGGTTGACACCATGGGGCTGTATGAAGATTACCTTATTTTAGACTTACAAGATGCATCACCCTCATTAGACACAGCTATGTGGATTAATGACAATTTTGGCACTTAATCGGGCTTAAAGATTAACTGGCAGAAATTAACCCTGATGCCACTCTCGCCCTGGCCCTTGACTAATAATGACATCTCAAGACCACATAAAATAGTGTCCCCTTTCAAATACCTTGGGATTATTGTTACACTCTCTTCCTCAGATGTTTTAAAAGCAAACTTAGATCCCTTACTCCAGGTGATTAAAACCAAGCTTAATGTATGGGCCAGGCTTCCTTTGTGGGTGGCTGGTAAAATCAATCTCATAAAAGTTATTCTTTTACCTAAATGCCTATATGTGACCGCTCACATGCCGCTTTCGGTGCTTAAGTCATTTTTACATTAGATGCACTGTTCATTTCCTTTATATGGGTGAACAATAGACAAAGCTAAAATTCTGTCATGAGGGCCATGTACCTGCTCCTCGAGTCCTTAAAGCCTCTGGAGATGGAGACAGAGACTTGGTGGACACTGAGTGGCAGGGGTACCAGGGGTGCGGAGCACCATGCAAGCCTTAGTCTGAGATCCGAGCTGAGGTCAAGTCCAGTTGGGCAACAAAGCATAAAAGGGTTAATCAGAAGAAGAATAGTTGAGATCCAAGCCGGGGTCGGTTCCAATCTGGCAGCTGAGTACAAAAGGGGCAAAGAAGTAGAATGGTTAAGGTACAATACAAATCCGAGGTCAATGGCAAGCAGCAATCAAGAGTAGTCAAATAGGTTTCCAGGTCACAACAGGTTCAGACAGATCACACATTAACACAGGAACAAGGGGGGACTGAAGATAATCCAGCAATTTAGCAGTGTCTGGGCTTATATAGGGACGTATGAGGTCACTTCCTGTGCGCCTCCTGGGCATTTTCCCGCCTTTTTCCATCAGGTTGATGTCACTTCCTGTGCGCCTCTTGGTTATTTTCCCACCTTTTTCCATCAGGTTGAGGTTACTTCCTGTGCGCATCCTGGGCATTTTCCTGCCCTTTTCCTTTAAGTTTTCTGTGGAAGTGCCGGTTGGCGCCCTGAGGCGTCTTTGGTGCATGCTCAGTTGGCATAGCTTTCCTCTTGGGCCAAGGTGCCATTGGTGCATGTGTAGTAAGCCATGGACTCTTACAAATTCTCTGTTTTACAATGTCCTAAAGATGAGGCGGGAATGGTATTACCAGATTTATGCTATTACTACCTAGCTGGGCAATTGCGCCACTTGACTGGTTGATGCCGCCTACTCCAGAGGTGGTTGAATCATATCTTGCATATGTACTCAAACTAAAAAATATCCTGATAGCTCTTTTGACTGCTCTGTGTTGGTGGAATGTACAAATTTTGACTTTAGCACACATGGTTTGGAGAGAAGCAAAGAATCTAACAGAATTTACGGTTACTAATATAGCTTTGCCTCTTTGGCATAACCCTATGTTCCCCCATATACAGCAATAAAGTGGTATTCTTACTCTAAAGAAAGCATAACTACAATAAATTATGGGGCACACGGTGCTCCTCTACTCTTACCATTACTAATAACTGATAGCCATGTGACTGTACTGTACTGCAAAAAAATAACTGTCACTTTAAAAAAAAAATCCTTCTCCTGGTGTATTAGCTTTGTGACTTCAGCCTATTGCCTGCTACAAAACAGCCAATAGGAGTTCTGCTTTAAGTACTTGCTTTTCATTTGCTGTTCCGCTTCCTCCTTTCCATGTCTTGCGCAGAATGGAAAGTGCCGGTGAGATGTGTGATCTTGGTGGGTCTGAGCAATTTTCCAAGGAGGAATTGAAGATCAAACAATGAAGACAGGAGGTTACTAATAAAGAATTCATTTCACAAACACGAGGAAATGGATGTGCGCAATGCTAGAGCAGGGAAAGAAAATCACCACACGGTCATTTAAAAATATAACAATTTCTTCGATTTAAAGTAAATCACCTTTAAATGCTGTTTTCTGAGCCATTAGCGTGGCATTTCAGAGGTACTATATGATTACATTGCTGCCTGTGTCATGTAAATTGACATTCTTCTTCCAAATCTTGACAGAACTGTGGAGGAAACCTCGCTATTTTCTCTCGTACAACTTATTAGGATGCATCTAATGGGATTCTTTTTCCTTTTGTACTTTAATAATAAACCTTTTCTAAGTAACTATTTCTGTTTAAAGGGGTAGCTAAACCACAGCTTTGAACTTCTACCCCTTTTTTGTCATATAGGAGGACTGAGGTATTGATGATCCCCCAACACACACACACACCTACAGTACCTACCAACTAACAGCAGTACAGTCAAGTAACCACTATGATGATATCCAATTGCCTTTGCCTTAGACAATAATACAAGTGTAGGGGATGTATTATTTTACGAAATGCACCATTTTGCATTTTTGTGAGTTCTGTAGGTTGTATTCAGCTTAACTCTACCTCAACAGGAGTGCATTTTAATTACGGAGTGCTTTTTCTAATTACGGAGTGCATTTTCTCTGCCTCGTATTGTGAACCTGCTCAGGCATGGTGTGCTAGAGAGATATACTGTATTATGCATTTTGGATATTTGATAGCCTGGTGAATCAGTGGGATTGGGTAATATAATAAGGCATGTTGGGAGAACTATTAAATATCTATGCCACTTTCTGTTCTGTTTTTTTCAATTTAGGGCTCTAGCCTCTCCTAGGTCATGGGCCTAGGGACCTGGCAGGATGCAGGGATCTCCCCTTCTGTGAGGAACCGCTGAAAATGTTAGCTGTGGGAAGAAGAGAGGACAAATTAATATATAATCAGTTATGATTGAGTGGAAAGTTTTAGACAAGAACCTTTCCGTACTGTCCCTTTCTGGAAGTAAAGACTGAGATACCACTGGAATCCCACTCACCAGGGAGCCTGATCTCTGCAGGAGTCAAGACAGTATTGTCTGAGACTTGAAGGTAACACCTAGACACTTTGGGAAAAACTTTAATGAGAGATCTAGAAGAGATTAAGGCCCAGTCTAAATTCTGAAAATCAATGTTTTTTTTTTGTTTTGTTTTTTGGGGGGGGGGGGGGTATCTTGATCTGTATGGAGGTCACTCCAAGCTACCTCCTCCTTCTTGATCCTACTTAACGTGCACTCCTGTCTGCCCCCCATGTGCACACTGGTGGGTCCTGGACCCTCCTTACTCCAAAATTGGATTTACACATAACTCTGCACATGCCTGGAGCACACGCTCATACAGGATCCTGTGATTTATCATGTTTGCAGATTTGGGGCTCTGTAGATCTTGTCAAATTCATGGGGCTCATGAGACATGGTGGCCCAAGCCATCTGGTACGTGGCACACTGGGGGGGGGGGGGGGTTATTCTCACACTATCAGGAGGTTGACCACTTTCTCCTAACCAACACCTGCTCCCAGACCAGTGGTGGTGAACCTTGGTACCCCAGATGTTTTGAAACTACTCCCATGATGCTCAACTACACTGCAGAGTGTATGAGCATTATGGGAAATGTAGTTCCAAAACATATGGGGTGCCAAGGTTCGCCATCACTGTCCTAGGCCAATCAAGCTTGCATGGTACACATCATAGCATTTCCTGATCTCTGCACTTTACTTGCCCTTTTGTTTGGCTGTATTTCCGTTCCTTTAAAACACAGTATTTGACTTCCTTTGCATGCAATTACAATGATGAGGCATCGTAGTGACTTTTCATTCATTCTGAAACAGTTTACAAACATTCAATTGCAAAGTGTTGTTAAGGGAACAATGTGATTGCAATTACAGTACCACTGCATGTGTCAGTAATAGTGCCAGATACTGTTTACACCTCCCAAAATATGGCTAGGATAGCTTTCTGCTAATGCTATTCAGGAAGGTTTGGAGTGGTGATCACGATGTCCTTGCTTATGTCTTCTCCAGGCCTCATGGAATCACCTTCCCCCATTGGGAAAAATGTGTCCTCTCTAGTCTTGCATCTTTTGCTGAAGAACTACACCTGGGATGAATGTTTGTGGGACTTTCTAGTGATAAACTGCTTTGATTTCTTTAAAAATGCACCCTGTGAATGTTTCTGCAAGCACCACCCGTCTCGACAAAAGTCACAGTTAAGTCAGGCTGATACCATCTCAAATTCAGATACTTACACTGCTTACATCATGTTTCATGAAACATAAAGAATTTTCTGACCCCCTCTCAGCATATACTACACTCCCATACCACTACAGTTTTCTTGATAAATTTAGCAGCAAATTTCCACTAGTGGCCAGAAGAAGGAAACATAAATAAGAAAAAGTTTTTCACAATATGTTTATTATTTTGAGGCTTGGCACTGGCCTTTCCTCATTAGGCTACAATTTATCTTATTGCTAAGCCCTGCCTGTCCTTCAGCCATCAAATGTCAGAAACCTTAGCAGCTGGTAGAAATTCTGTCATTGTGTTGTTGAATGTCAGGTGGCAATGCTTATCATCAGGGTGAGGAATAGTGCAAACTTGAACAGAACTCCAATGTAAAGTCAGACATCTATACTAGAGTCCAGCACTCTATCAACACCTTGTCATCACCCATCCACCACCATCTTTTCTATCATGTACAGGTTGGGCATAGGATCCAAGAACTATATAAGGACACACACATTAATTTAATTTCAATAAATTTTTATTGAGAAATAAGTATGCAGAATACAAGTTAAAGAAGTAATCATGACAATAAGTCTTTAACAGTATATGATACGATGTTGGTACAATCATTATGGAAACATAACAAAAGGGGTACAAACTAGTGAAGAAAAGGTAGGTCGGTTGCAGTACAAAATCTGAAAGATAAGGGGGTCAGTCCCTCGTTCCAGGCACCCCAAATGGGAGCACACTGTACCCAAGAGCGAGGAGCCGCTCCCTTGGCCAAGGGTTCGATGTTAATGAACTTTTGCAATGCATACATGCTATGCGATCGCTGCTTTGACAAGCTGTTCCAATGAAAAGTACAAAACAGAATCGACCATGGAATAACCAGAACAGTAATGTTAACATAGGAAACAAATAGAGGTATCCTGTTGGCAGTAATCAGTAGTAGTTTATAGGTTACATAATGGGGGAGAGAGGGCAAGACAAAACAAAAAAAAAAAGAAAAGGGGGGGGGGGAGGGAGTGTACAGGTAGATGTGGATCTGAGCAAAACGTGTCTCTCAGAGATTATCAAGCGTTGTCAGTGAAATATAGGCTTGGTCCTGTCATACCATTCTAGCCAAGCCTCCCATCTGTGTGTCAGTTTAGATAAGGAACCTTCTGCCGAGGCATACATGCGTTCATACATGCCGTGTAGATGTGTTATTCTTATGACTTCTGTATGGAATAAATGGTCAGGGGATTTCAAGTTACGTACAATAACCAGTCTTGCTGCTAGGCATATATGGGTGATTATGCTTTGAAGATTGTGTGGGTATTTATCAATTCCAATGTTAAGGAGTGCCAGTTCTGGAGTTGGGGGGGAGGCGATATGTGTGATATCTGATATGAGGTGAAAGGTGTTTGTCCAGAATTGAGTCAATTTTGGGCATTCCCAAAGAATGTGGTATAAGGTACCCAGCAGTTCGGATCAGTGGTAGGACTAAATCTGTGTATTTGTGTAGGGGTAAGGTACCACCAAAGGTTACATTTGAGGGAGAGATCCCAAAGGTTGGCTGACTTAGTCGCCATGAAAGTGGCGCGTATTGCGTTGTGCCATTGATGTGTAGAGTACGTGGTTTTTAGATCCCTTTCCCAGGTTAGCATAGGGGGCAATTTCTCAAAGTTATTTTTATCATCCAGACGAGCGTAAAAGAGAGAGATACCCTTGGTCAATGTGGAGTTTTTGGATAGGTAGTGCCAAACCGCTGTCGGTATGGTAAGTCGGAGGAAGGGAGTATTTAGGAGACAGTGCGATATCTGGACGTATTTAAAGTAATCTGTGAGGGGCAATGAGAATTTTTCCTGTAAGGAGGTGAAGGGGAGTATAAATCCGTTGTCAGTGTCATATAAGTCTGAGATGTGGGATATACCTTTGTTTTTCCAAGAGGAAGTCTGTAAGTCTGCTATTAGTAAGTGTAGCGTTTCTATGGGGAGAGGAATTTCGCAGGTAGGAGCTGTGGTGGGTAGGTGGTCGAATAGATAATTAAAGGCTGCCAATGATGCTTTAACGGTTGGGGATAGATGGTGATAATTTTTCCTAATTTTTGGTGCGGATAAAAGCCAATTCCGTAAGTTCTTGCCTAAAGCTGCGTACACACTGGCGGACTGTCTGGCCTACTTAGTCCGCCGAAACACATTTCAGCGGACAGTCCGCTCGTGTGTGGGCTTCAGCGGACTTTTTCAGCGTGCAGTCTGGCGGACTAAGTATTTCGGAATTTCCGTAATACTGTCTGTCGGACTCGCATTTCGGCGGACAATCCGCCCGTGTGTGTGCCAGTCCGGTCTTCCGCGCGGTGGCCCGGCAGAAGAACCAAAGAGGGGGACAAGACCCCCGAAGACGGGAGAAGAGGCCGGCGGCGAGGAAGAAAGCCGGACTCCTCCGCTAGCAAAAGAGCTACAAGAAGATAGAGGAGGAGTCCGGCGAGAAGACCCCCGAAGACGGAAGACCCCCGGAGCTGTGCAATAAAGTATTTTATCTCGTGTGTTGTGTTTTTTTTGGTACTTTTATTTTACAGGTGAATGGGTAGGGGTACATTGTACCCCATACTCATTCACATAGGGTGGGGGGCCGGTATCCGGGGGCCCCCTTATTAAAGGGGGCTCCCAGATTCCGATAAGCCCCCCGCCCGCAGACCCCGACAACCAACGGCCAGGGTTGTCGGGAAGAGGCCCTTGTCCTCATCAACATGGGGACAAGGTGCTTTGGGGTGGGGGGGCCGCGTGGCCCCCCCTTCCCCAAGGCACCCCCCCATGTTGAGGGCATGCGGCCTGGTACGGCTCAGGAGGGGGGGGCGCTCGCTCGCCCCCCTTTCCTGGCCGGCCAGGTAGCGTGCTCGGACAAGGGTCTGTTGTGGACTTGGGGGGACCCCCACGCCGATTTTTTTCGGCATTGGGGTTCCCCTTTAAGTTCATTCCAGGCGGCGGGGCCAGCGACGTCTCCCTCCCTCCCTACCTGGAGACGCGCTCTAAATGAGCGGACTTTCCTCCGCGTGTGTGGGCGAGTCCGTTCATTTCAAAAGTAGGGTGGATAGTATGGCGGACTTAGTACGCCGTATTAGTCCGCTCAAAAAGTGGTGTGTGTGTGGTCAAGTCCGTTCATTCGAAAGTATGACGGACTGTCCATCGGATTGTCTGACGGACTAAGTTGGCCAGACAGTCCGCCCCGTATGTACGCGGCTTAAGACTTGGGAAGCTTCCATATTGCTCCAGTGATTATTTGGATCAGTGATAAACCAAGCTTTGAGTTGAGCTAGAATTGCCGTGTAATAGTAGTGTTTGATATCTATGTAACCCATGCCACCTATTTTTCTGTGCTTCGTAAGAAGATGTCGTGCTATTCGAGCCTTTTTATCTTGCCAAACAAATTTACGGAGTATGGACTGAATTTGCGTAAAAAAGGAGGATGGTAGAGGTATGGGTAGAGCTCTGAATAAATAGAGTAGCTGGGGGAGTTTGAGCATCTTAAATGCTGCGAGTCTGCCTGATGCGGAGAGCGTGAGTTTAGAGATGTTGGCTAGGTCTGCTGGAAGTTTAGCTAAAAATGGAGCGAAATTTGCTTTGTATAAGGCAGCAGGAGTGGATGTAAGATTAGTACCCAGGTAAGTGAGGGAATTCAGAGACCATGCATATTGATATCTGTTGCGTAAGTGTTGTTGGTTTGATTGAGGCAAAGCTAGAGGTAATATGAAAGATTTGGTCACGTTTACCTTATAATAGGATACACAGCTGAATTCATCTAATAAACTTTGCACAGAAGCCAGGGAAGAGGAAGGATTAGTCAACGTGAAGATCACGTCATCAGCAAAGAGGCTGATTTTGTGTTCTTTGTCGCCAATAGAAACACCTGATATAAGTGTGTGGAATCTCACTTTAGCCGCAAGGGGTTCAATTAACAAATCAAAGATTAGTGGTGAAAGGGGACAACCTTGACGCGTGCCATTGGTCATATCAAACTCAGTGGATAACATGGATGAGCAGTAGACTTGTGCTGATGGGGTAGAGTATAAAGCCAAAATTGCCATCAATATATGACCTTGGAAGCCGAATTTTTCCAAAGCTTGTTTTAGATACTGCCAGTGGACCCGATCGAATGCCTTCTCCGCATCCAAAGATAGAAGCAGAGAAGGCATCCGATGGGCCACCGTGTGGTGAATTATGTTGACCATTCGTCGGGTTGCGTCAGACGTCTGGCGACCTTTAATAAATCCTGATTGGTCAGGGTGTATCAATTGCGGCATGATATCAGACAATCTATTAGCTATTACTTTAGCAAAGAGTTTTACATCATGGTTTAGTAGGGAGATAGGGCAGAAGTTTTGTGTTGAGGTGGGCTCCTTCCCTGGCTTCGGAATTGTTATGATTAAAGCTTTCAGCATTTCATGTGGAAAAGAGGCCGAGGAGGCAGCCGAATTAAACACTGGAGCAATGTGTTTGGTGAGTATATGGTGAAATTGTTTAAAGTATTCTCCCACAAAGCCGTCAGGCCGAGGTGCTTTGTTGTTGGGTAAGGATTGGATGGCATGGGTAATTTCTACCATCGTGAAGGGTGCGTTTAATTCGTCTAGTTGAAGGGGAGATAGGCTGGGCAGACAAATTGAGTCTAAAAATGCTTTTATTTGTAAGGACGTTGGTTGGGGTTGATCTTGGTCATCTTTCAAGTTATAAAGAGCACTATAGTAGGTGCTAAAGGCGTTGGCAATGGCTTGCGGGTCAGTCAGTTTGACATTAGTATGTGGGTGATGAACGAAGGGGATACGGGATTTAGCGGAGTATCCCTTAATCTGATGGGAGAGCAGTTTACCTGGTTTGTTGCTTTCAGCATAAAATCTCATTTTTAAACGTTTTTGGAATTTGTCATGGGTTTCTATCAACAAAGCTCTTAATTCTAATCTGAGGGCAATAAGTTTTGATTTAAGTGCTTGTGTAGGAGTCTGCTTATTAAGGAGATCAGTAGATTGGATGTCTGTTAATAGGGTGTTCATTCGCTGCCTCCTTTGCCTCTTGTCTCTAGCCCCCAATTGAATAAAAAGACCACGCATATACGCTTTATGCGCAGACCATAGAACATGAGGGTCAGTCACTGAGCCCGTATTTTGTTCAAAGAACGACACTAGATTGTCCTGTAGAACTTGTGCATATTGTGGGGATTGCAGTATCCTGGTGTTCAATCTCCATAAGTAGGTCGGAGTGCATTTAGTGGTATCCTCAATGGTTAAGCTTACAGGGGAGTGGTCAGACCAGGAGGTCAGATGTATATTAGAAGCAGAGATTTTCTGCAGAGTCCACTGGTCCGTGAGAAAAAGGTCAATACGTGAATAAGAGTTGTGACAAGGAGAAAAAAATGTGAAATCTTTTTCATCTGCGTGGGTACACCTCCATACATCATAGAGTTCCAGCTCATGTAGAAGCGAGTTAAATTCTGGACGTCTCCTTGTGGTGTGAGATGATGCATCTAGGATTGGGTCAGGGGTGCAATTGAAATCTCCACACCATATGATGGCGCCATGCTGAATTGCTTTCACTTTTTTATGTAACTTTAGAAGGAAACGAAATTGATGGGTATTAGGGACATACACATTGACTATAGTATAGGGGGCATCATTAATATGACATTTCAGAATGATATACCGTCCTCCTGAATCTAGAAAACATTGGTCTTGGCGAAAATCCAGAGAGTTGCTAATACAGTGGTGTGAAAAAGTGTTTGCCCCCTTCCTCATTTCCTGTTCCTTTGCATGTTTGTCACACTTAAGTGTTTCGGAACATCAAACCAATTTAAACAATAGTCAAGGACAACACAAGTAAACACAAAATGCAATTTATAAATGAAGGTGTTTATTATTAAAGGTGAAAAAAAATCCAAACCATCATGGCCCTGTGTGAAAAAGTGATTGCCCCCTAAACCTAATAACTGGTTGGGCCACCCTTAGCAGCAACAACTGCAACCAAGCGTTTGCGATAACGTGCAATGAGGCTTTTACAGCGTCCCGGAGGAATTTTGGCCCACTCATCTTTGCAGAATTGTCCTAATTCAGTTACATTAGAGGGTTTTCGAGCATGAACGGCCTTTTTAAGGTCATGCCACAACATTTCAATAGGATTCAGGTCAGGACTTTGGCTAGGCCACTCCAAAGTCTTCATTTTGTTTTTCTTCAGCCATTCGGTGGTGGACTTGCTGGTGTGTTTAGGATCATTGTCCTGCTGCAGAACCCAAGTTCGTTTCAGCTTGAGAACACGAACAGATGGTCGGACATTCTCCTTCAGGATCTCTTGGTAGATAGCAGAATACATAGTTCCTTTTATCACGGCAAGTCTTCCAGGTCCTGAAGCAGCAAAACAGCCCCAGACCATCACACTACCACCACCATATTTTACTGTTGGTATAATGTTCTTTTTGTGAAATGCAGTGTTCCTTCTACGCCAGATATACTTGGACACACACCTTCGAAAGAGTTCCACTTTTGTCTCATCGGTCCACAGAATGTTGTCCCAAAAGTCTTGGGGATCATCAAGATGTGTTGTGGAGAAATTGAGACGAGCTTCGATGTTCTTTTTGCTCAGCAATGGTTTTCTCCTTGGAACTCTGCCATGCAGGCCATTTTTGCCCAGTCTTTTTCTGATGGTGGAGGCATGAACGCTGACCTTAACTGAGGCAAGTGAGGCCTGCAGTTCCTTGGACATTGTTGTGGGGTCTTTTGTGACCTCTTGGATGAGTCGTCGCTGCGCTCTTGGGGTAATTTTGGGCGGCCGGCCACTCCTAGGAAGGTTCACCACTGTTCCATGTCTTCGCCATTTGTGGATAATGGCTCTCACTGTGGTTCGCTGGATTCCCAAAGCTTTGGAAATGGCTTTATAACCCTTTCCAGACTGATAGATCTCAATTACTTTCTTTCTCAATTGTTCCTGAATTTCTTTGGGTCTCGGCATGATGTGTAGCTTTTAAGGATCTTCTGGTGGACCTTACAGTGTCAAGCAGCTCCTATTTAAGTGATGCCTTGATTGTGAACAGGTGTGGCAATAATCAGGCCTGGGTGTGGCTAGAGAAATTGAACTCAGGTGTGGACAACCACAGTTATAGTATGTTTTAACAAGGGGGCCAATCACTTTTTCACACAGGGCCATGATGGTTTGGATTTTTTTTCACCTTTAATAATAAACACCTTCATTTACAAATTGCATTTTGTGTTTACTTGTGTTGTCCTTGACTATTGTTTAAATTGGTTTGATGTTCCGAAACACTTAAGTGTGACAAACATGCAAAGGAACAGGAAATGAGGAAGGGGGCAAACACTTTTTCACACCACTGTAGCTATGAGCACTCCCTTCTTTTTCTGATCCGCGTTAGCTGTGTAGATGTTAGTAAAGTTCCTATTGGTGCAGGAGGGAGGGTTGTTGGCTAGGAAGTGCGTCTCTTGTGCACACAGTATGTCGCATTTGGTTTGTTTAGCTAGAGCCCATAAGGAGGCTCTTTTAGCGGGATGGTTCAGACCCTTAGCGTTAATTGTAACAATTGTTATAGTCATGGTGTGAACTTGAGGGACAGCTGTTGTGAGTGAAAATACCTTCGCTTATTTCGGAGATGCGGATGATGGTGGTTTCGTTTTTGTTGATATATGTCGTCGGGAAGGGAGCGCTTATTGATTGGCGTGCGTGGTTCTGAAGAGGGTAGCAGAGACAGTCTTTTGAATGAAAAACCAGCAGTAGATCTTGTGTACCTGTAGAGGGAGAGAGAGAAAAAAAAAAAAGAAAAGGGGGGGGGGGGAGTTGAAGGTATATTAATGTACTCAGGCGAAGATACGTCAAAGATTGGGAGCAAAGTCTGCAGTTAAGGAACAAGACAGAGGTGCTCCCCAAGGAGTGATTACTTGTCCAACAGGGGAAGAACAATGTTTGGGGTGGAAAAGGGTGAAACTGGAACAAAAACAGTTCTCAGGGTACAGGAACGACACACCAGTGTCTGAAAAAAGGGACCCTGGAGGGGGGTAACAGTCTAATGCGACCGAGTGTGATCAGGAGTCACATCCAAACGGTCAATTCAAATATTGTACCTCAGCCATTTAAATAGGTAGTGCGCTCCTGTGACCTCTCTGTGGGAGAGGATGTGTTAGCATGGAGCCTGTGTTGCTTTGATCCATAGGTAGCAGATCATTGTTGGATGGAATAATGGCCCAATCTTGCAACAGACGCAGTCCTTGATCGACTGAGGAGACCACATGCTTTGAGCCAGCATGGCTGATGGAGATTTTGGCAGGAGCAATCCATTGGTATTGGATTTGGTTGTTACGTAAGGTTTTAGTGATGTTATTGAGTTGTCTACGTCTGCTCAGGGTGTGCTGGGAGAGGTCGGCGAAAATTTGGAGGTGATTATAGGGTTCAGGAAGCGTTGGCATAGCTCTCACTTTTTGCATAAATTGCTCTTTAATATGAAAAAAATGCACTCTGAGAATGACATCTCTGGGAGTGGCATCAGGAAAAAAGGCAGGTTTTGGTAATCTGTGAATACGGTCCACAAGCAGCTTCATATTTTTTGCTTCTGGAAGCACTGATTTGATTAGGCCTTTCGCAAAGGCAGGAAGGTCAGTATTTTGTACTGACTCTGGGACCCCTCAGATTTTAAAATTATTGCGTCGGGCTCTGTCCTCCAAATTTGCTAATTTGTCAGTTAACCATTTTGTTTCCTGGGCCTGTGCTTCTTGTGTGTCAATTATGTCGTTTATGGTGGCAGTCATGGTCGTCCACATTTGTTTCTAAATGAGTGACCCTTTTATCCATTACTTTGATGTTATTGCCAAAGCCCTGCATGACTGACAGTATGTCTGACTGCAATGAGCTGCGGAGGGACATGAGCATTTCCTTGAGGGTAGTGTCCATAACAGCCTGGCCTATAGTGGGAGAGGAAGCAATGGCATCCGTTTGAGGGCTCTGTGTGGGTAAGCTATAGGGCATCCCTGCAGTGTTGTCTCCCTCCTGGCTTGTCTCTGAGGCATCCATCCTCATTTTACTTTTAGCAGGGCTGTGGGAGGTTGGAGTCCCGGGCGGAGAGTGTAAAGGGTTCCCTGAGGCACAGGGACTTACCAGTGCGGCAGCTGTAGCGGAGCGGTCATCTCTTTTGTGAGGATGGCTGATATGCTCTGCTGGCGTGTCTCTCTCGTCCGCCGCGGCGCCATCTTGGCCGCGCCGCGCGGACGGCTGGTACATGAAGGCTGTCAGCTTGCGGGGTAGCCTGGTCTCCTTACGTTTCAGCGACATGCTCCCGAGGTGCTGCGGGTGTTAGCGCTGCTTATTGAGGGTCCTGTGAAGGCTGGGGTACGCTGATAGTAGCTGTATGCCGCCGTGGATGTGGAGAGCTGTAAGCTCAAGCGGCCATTCCAGTCACGCGCCGGCCACGCCCCCACACACATTAATTTAAATAGACCTCCTCCACTTGGAGCATCCTTCTGCATTTTTAAAATATGTTTTGCAATATGTACCTTTTGTGGAACCATCTTCAGTCCAGTGGTGTTAAACAGGGCCAGCTTTACCACAAGACCACCTGAGGGCCTGGTGCTGACATGGTAGGTGTCACTGGAAAGGGCGGTGGGAGCTCAGTGGACTTCCGTCCGCTCAGCCTCCCTCCTGTACACAGACTGGGACATGGTGTGTATGAAGTCACTTCCTGGACCTGAGCTGTCATTTTCTGGAATCAGTGCTGGGGGAAGCAGCTGATGGAACAAGGTCTGTGTTCCATCATGTGTAGTGGATTAGAGAGTACTCAGAGACATCCAGGTTCATAAAGAGAACCTGTCACCTTTATGCTATCAGATAGGGGGCTATTGGTCCCCTATGTGATAGCAATAAAAGTTATGTAAAAATAAATAAATAAAAATGAAATAAAAAATGTATTAAGCATTTAAGGAGACAACATTTTTTTAGAGCCCCCTACACACACCCACACCAACAAAAATTCATGTGTTGGGGCACCTACATATGAAAACAGTGATTATCCTACACATGTTATATATAAGCATGCACGCCAGTGTGAGAGCAATCATTTTAGCACCAGTGCTCCTGTGTAACGCTAAACTGGGGCTTTTAAAGTGTTTTATATTAATCTTTTATATTTTACCCCCCCCCCCCCCAAAAAAAAATAAAAAATACATTGCATTTATGTGCCCAGAAATTAACGTATTAATGTATTTGTTCCCGATATTTTGCATTTCATAAACAGTTGCCCTAATGTGGTCTAACATAAAATATTAGAACTACCAACATTTTATTCTCTAGGGCAGAGATCTCCAAACTACTACTACTACTCTGAACTAGATGTCCCACAAGGCATTGTAAAAGTCTGACATTCACAATCATGAATAGGCATGATGGTAATTGTAGTTCCTGAAAAACTGAAGGGCTATAGTTTAGAAAACACTGCTCTAGGATGTCTGTTTTCAAAAAAATTTAAATACATTTTTCTTCTTTACGTAATCTTCAGGCCTAAAATGATTTTCAAAACATAAAAAAAAAAAAAATGTCTCCAGGACTCAAGTGAACCCATGCATTACACATTGCCATTGTGGAGGGGGTGGTGGGAGGACAGTGTGTGTGTGAGGGGGGGACAGCAAAATGCACCTTTGCCTGAGTAGACAAAAATCCTTGCACCGACCCTGGTGTAACATCCTTTATTCCTTTCCCTCTTCTTCCTGTGATGGAGGTGAGTAGGTCATCTCCGATGCCCCTTCATTAAACTCCAACTCATCCCGGTGCTAAGCCCTGCCTTTTCTCCAGCTGTTCCTTGCAACTGATAGAGGTTCTGGCATGTCTTCTCTGAATGTCAGGAGGACAGACTTATAACCAGGGTGGGGATTACTGCCAACTTGAACAGAAGTACAACCTGCAATGTCTACATGGGGTCCATTGATTCATTGGTAGAGAGTTACCTATGTTTCAAAATTTGGCTAAGCTATACTGGAGCCTTGTCAACACTTTTCCATCAAGGTTTTCATCAATTGCCAACATCTTTTCTATCATGTACAGCTTGGGCATAGGATCTAGGACCTCCACGTTAATACAAGTATGGATCCAAAGAGTGAAGACCCCCCTTGAAGCCTACTACCTCTTTTTAAACATTTTTTTTTTTTGTATATGAGAGAGTTTATTGTGTAATCCCTAGTGTACTGTAAAGCAGGTAATATAAGATATTACAAGGTTCCAGCATCTCAACATCACTGTTCCCTTGGATACAGAACTTTTTTTTAAAGCCATGACACATTAACTTTAAAGATGCTTCATATATTTCCCAGTAGCGGTTACTCAAAAATAAAACCTTATAATATTAGAGATTTTTCAGTACAAAAAGTAATGTCTAAATCTGCAGACCAATTTAGAGACTTCAAAACTAAATTAAATCCATGGTTGAAATTTTAAATAAATAATAACATGAAACACAGTTCAGCCGCTGTTCTACCTGGATCAGGACGAAATTCTCCAACAGTGTCATCAAAGGGGAGATAAAAAAACAATACTCCTGGTCTCTGATAAATATTAATATGTTTTGTATTAGAAAAACAAGATTTCATATGTGACTTTATTGAGACAATCTGCCGGAGCCGCCGTTGTATGCCAAACAAACGTGC
Source organism: Lithobates pipiens (assembly GCF_037356315.1). Classification (NCBI taxonomy): domain Eukaryota; kingdom Metazoa; phylum Chordata; class Amphibia; order Anura; family Ranidae; genus Lithobates; species Lithobates pipiens. Next base: position 298,889,369 of record NW_027507785.1, read on the forward strand.
TTCATATAACCTACAGTAAGTTTCCTCCATATGAAAGAACATCTTGTAGCAGACACAGTTCTGTGTGCCGAAAACGGCTTCTTTTTAAACAACAACATTGTAACAGATTGTGAAATTGGACATGCTGTTCCTGAGCTGAGGAAGCAACGGTCATTTTACTATTCACTTCCTGAATTCTTTAAGCATGAGATGCTACAAAAAGAGAAAAGAAGTAAGGTGAATAAAGAAAATATATTCTACAGAAGAATATAAAATCCATGAAAAGAAACGTTTATTTTTATAGACTCAAAGAGGCAAAAAATAAAATAGAAAATAGGACATTTTCAACAACTAAAGACGGAGCGGAAAAATCTTTAACCACTACAATACAGGGCACTTTCACCCCCTTCCTTCCCAGCCCAATTTTCAGCTTTCATCGCTCTAGCGCTTTCAGTGACAATTGCGCGGTCATGCTACACTGTACCCAAATGAAATTGTTATCATTTTGTTCGCACAAATAGAGCTTTATTTTGGTGGTATTTATTCACGACTCCGTTTTTTTTTTTTGCGATATAAGCGCAAAAAAAGCGGAAATTTGGAAAAAAAACTATATTTTCTTTTTTCTATTTTAAAAGAAATCCAATAAAATCAAATTTTGACATAAATTTAAGCCAAAATGTATTCTGCTACATGTTTTTGGTAAAAAAAATTCCGTTAAGTGTATAATAATTGGTTTGTGTGATCACGGGCATATGTACGCAAATGATCATGTACATATGTGTGCAGGTGATCACGTACATATGTGTGCACATAATCATTGGGACATGTGATTTTAGTGGGACATATGTGGGGGACATGTTTTTATTATTAGGGACATGTGTTTTTATTATTTGGGGACATGTATGTTTTGGGGACATGTGTGTTTTGGGGACATATGTGGGGACATTGTGTTTACACTGTGTTCTGTGTGTGTTTACCCTAGACTGATGATCAGTGAGTAAAAAGCTGTAAAAAACAGCTCATACTCACTGATCATCAGCCGGCTGCAGCTTTCTGCTCTCCTCTCCTCAGCGATGACTTCCGTGTGAGGAGAGGAGAGCCGATTGCCTAGCAACCGGCTGTTTATTTACATCACATGACAGCCGTGATTGGACACGTCCGTCATGTGATCAGGAGGGCAAATCACAGAGCCCTCCTGCCGATCTGAGATGCGCCGTGTCCGGGTGACACAAGCACATCGGGATTGCGCCGCTGCGCGGGCATGCGCGCGCGCGATCCCGCTACTTCTGAAGGACGTTCCTGAACGTCCTATCAGAAGTAGACGGCTCCCACCCGGCCATACATATGCATTGGCCGGGTGGGAAGTGGTTAAAGAAGACAAAAAAAGCTTTTATTAAATCTCAGGCAGATATAAGAAATACTTTAATCCAGTTATTCATTATCAATTAACCCAGCCTTTCTCAACCTTTTCAACACAGAGGAACCCTTGAAATATTTCTCCAGTCTCGGGGAACCCCTGCTAAAAATTAGAAATCTACAACTCATGATACATTAGTGTGCTGGTCAGTGGGAAGATTGGTCCTTACACTTGTGGCCATTGGGAAGAATTACCCCCTTACAGGTAGCTAAAAAGATCAATGGTGTCGGTGGGAACTTATTCGAGAGGCAGAAATGGCCCAATGCTGAAGGAACCCCTAGCAACCTCTGGAGGAACCCTAGGGTTGCACGGAACCCTAGTTGAGAATCACTGAATTAACCACTTGCCCTCCTGAAGGTTTACCCCCCCTTTATAACAGGCCATTTTTTGCATGATGCCCAGATGCACACAGTCTGGCGGAAAATGTTCGAGGGGAGCTTCTTATTGGGAATTCCGACCGTGTGTAGGCTCCATTGAACATTTTCCATCAGAATTTCCGACTCACAAAATTTGAGATCTGGATCTCAAATTTTCCGACAAAAAAATCCGTTGTCGGAAATTCCGATCGTGTGTACAAAATTCCGACGCACAAAGTTCCATACATGCTCGGAATCAAGCAGAAGAGCCACACTGGCTATTGAACTTCATTTTTCTCAGCTCGTCGTATGTGTTGTAACGTCACCGCGTTCTTGACGTACGCAATTTCCGACCAACTTTGTGTGACCATGTGTATGCAATACAAGTTTGAGCCAACATCCTTTCTGAAAAAAATCCATGGATTTTGTTGTTGGAATGTCCGAGAATGTTCGATTGTGTGTACGGGGCATTATTTTAACTGAGAATTGCACGTTTGTGCGACGCTGTACCAAAATAAAATTGATGTCCTTTTTTTCCCCACAAATAGAGCTTTCTTTTGGTGGTATTTGATCACCTCTGTGGTTTTTATTTTTTGCACTAAACACGAAAAAGGAAGGTCAAAAAATCCCAATAAGCGTATAGTGATTGGTTTGCACAAAAGCTATTATGTCCACAAACTATGGGATAGATTTTTTTGTTTTCTTACTAATAATGGCAACAATCAGCAACTTATAACAGGACTGCAACATTATGGCGGACAAATCGAACACTAAGGCCGCGTACACACGGGCGGATTGTCTGTCCAACTTAGTCCGCTGAACCGTGTTTCAGCGGACAATCCGCTCGTGTGTGGGCTTCAGCGGACTTTTTAGCGGACAGTCTGGCGGACTAAGTCTTTCGGAATTTCCGTAATACAGTCCGTCCAAACTTGGTTTTGTCCGTCCAAACTTGGTTTCAGCGGACAGTCCGCTCGTGTATAGGCAAGTTGGACGGACTAAGTATGGCGCATGCTCAGAAAGGATTTACACGCCGAAGGTTGCATTGCAGTGTATTGGATGTCGTATTTCTAGTCCCATCGTACGTGCTGTACACGTCATCGCGCAAGCTTTCAGCGGACTGTCTGTTCATCGTGTGTGGTCAAGTCCGTTCATTCAAAATTTGGACGGACTGTCTGTCGGATTGTCTGACGAACTTAGTTGGCCAGACAATCCGCCCGTGTGTACGCGGCCTAAGTGACACTTTTTGGGGACCGGTGACAGTAACACAGTCATCAGTGCTAAAAAATGCACTGTCACTGTACCGATGACCCTGGCAGGAAAGGGAGTGCTTGCTAACTGTGGGGGGAATGCTTTGACTGGGGGAAGACAGAAATGTATGTTCCCGTTTAGCAGAACACAAGATTGCCATCTTCCCCTCTGATGGAACGGCGATCAGCCTTGTTTACATAAGCAGACTGCCTTTCTGTCTGCTTTAGGAATGATCGGCTGGACCTGGCAGACATCAGGTCCACCGGACCTGCTGATTGGCTCCCCCTGTGTCTAATCACAGCGGGTCGCTGGCGGCATGTGTGTGCACCCCAGACCCAACAAATGAAATCATGTACAGGTACGTGATTTCACACTGAAGGGCCGCCCTGCTGTAGCAAATGTATGTGGGGCAGTCCAGAGGCAGTTACTAAAGTTCATTTTAGCTTTAAAGGAATTTTTCTGCCATTGCATATGCTGGTTGTTGTAGTGTATAGACCTTGTGGACATGTATCTATTCTTTTTAAATTGCATTTGCATTAGGTGCATTTATCGTACTATAATATTTAATAACTCAATATTTCCTTAAAGAGTATGCATTTTTTTTATATTTTTGAATTAAGTAGGAAAGGGTTAGAACCTCTGTCAGGTATTTATTCATGTCTCTGTTCCCAGTGGGAAATTCATTTTCACTATTGGACCTTGTAATCGTTATTTCTGGTGCGGAGAGTAATAGGAAATCATACATTTTATGAGTTATCACAGAAATAAATGATATGAGCAAATCTTGGGACAGCTGTTCCAGTGACAAATGACAATTAACATGCCAATGTCAATTACTGCATCTCTAGGACAAAAAGTACATTGAAATTGGGAAACAGTTGGGAAAGGGGACATAACCATCCATTTCTCTATCCAAAACTAAGAACAAATGTTATCTTTACTTATACTTAAATGGAAAAAGTTTAGTTAGAGGTATATGTTTTTTTGGGGATTCCAGAGTCTTTTAAAAACATATCTAAATCCAAAATTTAAAATGTATTATATTGCAGCTTACCATTCCATAAATGTGTTTGTTGTTTTTGTTTTCTGAGGGCCCGTGTGTATGCAACACAAGTTTCGGGCAAAATGTAAAATGCAAATGCAAAATGCAAATGTGAAAAAATCAGACGGATTTTGTGGTCGGAATGTCCGACCGTGTGCACAGGGCATAAGTCACCTACAGTATGTAAAGTTCATTTTAATCACTTAGAATATCAAATACTACCCCCTCCACAAGTTGATAACGTTGCTGCCCAAGGGAGGCTAGCTATGTTGCTCTTCCATATATACAGTGGAGGAGTGAGTGTAGCCATCAGTTTGTAATTGGCTGGATCAACAGAAAGGATAAAATCCTAAAAAGAAAAAATGAACACAGTACCACATCCAAGGATTGGTAAGCTGCAATGTTTGTTTTGTGGTTTACACACACTTTAAAGAGGGATATACAGCAGTAGAGATGAGCCGAACACCCCCCGGTTCGGTTCGCACCAGAACCTTTGAACAGACCAAAAATTTGTACAAACTTTAGAACCCTATTAAAGTCTATGTGACTCGAACATTCGAAATCAAAAGTGCTAATTTTAAAGGCTAATATGCAAGATATGCAACAGACAACACCAGCAATAAGGGGTATCTTCAGGTGTATACTGTGCTGGAGGCACACAACACCCACTTTAACTCCTGCAGATGCCTGTATTAGAGAATAGTGATGGCCGAACGGTTCGCCCGGCGGTCGTTTCGCGGCGAATTTCCGACTTTCGCCGTCCGCGGGTTCGAACGCCTTTTTCCGTCGTTCGCCCCGGCGGACTTACGTGTTTAATGTATACAAGAACTTTAACCTTTCGTGACACGTTTATCATGTGTTACAGGACAACCAATTGAGACATGACAGCTCATGGACACTTGGACATTCCCCCTAACCTATAAATACACCCGATCCGGTGGCCATTTTACATTCTTTCTTCTGTCACTGTAGGGAAAGGATCCTGTGTGGAGTAGGGACAGAGAAAACGCTAGCTATTTGGTACACAAAAGTTCTTTTCAGGACTGGTATAGGTGTTAGGTCAGCAGCCTGAGTTTCTTTTGTCAGTTTAGATAAAGGGACAGAGCGCTGTATGCTGCTATTTTAGGGACAGCTCAGCCAGATTAGTCTTTCTTCATCATCATCATCATCATCATCATTAGCTGTTACTATCAGGTCCACAAAAGAGCTGTTCCAGCTAATCGTTCCAGCCTACTCTTTTTTGCCAATTTGTATAGGGACAGGCAGGAAGCAGTGTGTCAGGCAGTGAGGATAATTTTAAAGACTTGCTGTTACTATTAGTTCCACAAAGGTTCTTTTCAGGACTGGTATCAGTGGTACGGTAATAGGCTTGTACACGTATAATATTCTTTCTTCCAAATATAGAAAGAATATTATACTTGACTGCTGCCCTTCTGCTGCAGTCTGCTAATCATTCACAACTCACTTGTTCCACAAAGCTCTTTATCAGGACTGGTAACTTGGTCTGTCTAGGGTGCTACGGTACATAGGCTTGGGTGCGGTACAGTCTGCTGTTCTGTAAGGACCGCTATCGGTCCACAATACATAGGGTTGCCGTGCACTACTGCTGACCGCTGCCCTATACTGCAGCAGTCCTTCATTGGTATAGGGACTGACGTACAGTCTGCTAATCACTAACACACAACCTGCTTGGTCCACAAAAGTTCTTATAAGGACTGGTAACTTGGTATAGGGTGCTACGGTACATAGGCCTGAGTGCGTTACAGTCTGCTGTTCTGTAAGGACCGCTATCGGTCCACAATACATAGGGTTGCCGTGCACTACTGCTGACCGCTGCCCTATACTGCAGCAGTCCTTCAGCGGTATAGGGACTGACGCACAGTCTGCTAAACACTAACACACAACCTGCTTGGTCCACAAAAGTTTTTATAAGGACTGGTAACTTGGTATAGGGTGCTACGGTACATAGGCCTGAGTGCAGTACAGTCTGCTGTTCTGTAAGGACCGCTATCGGTCCACAATACATAGGGTTGCCGTGCACTACTGCTGACCGCTGCCCTATACTGCAGCAGTCCTTCATTGGTATAGGGACTGACGTACAGTCTGCTAATCACTAACACACAACCTGCTTGGTCCACAAAAGTTCTTATAAGGACTGGTAACTTGGTATAGGGTGCTACGGTACATAGGCCTGAGTGCGTTACAGTCTGCTGTTCTGTAAGGACCGCTATCGGTCCACAATACATAGGGTTGCCGTGCACTACTGCTGACCGCTGCCCTATACTGCAGCAGTCCTTCATTGGTATAGGGACTGACGTACAGTCTGCTAATCACTAACACACAACCTGCTTGTTCCACAAAAGTTCTTATAAGGACTGGTAACTTGGTATAGGGTGCTACGGTACATAGGCCTGAGTGCGTTACAGTCTGCTGTTCTGTAAGGACCGCTATCGGTCCACAATACATAGGGTTGCCGTGCACTACTGCTGACCGCTGCCCTATACTGCAGCAGTCCTTCATTGGTATAGGGACTGACGTACAGTCTGCTAATCACTAACACACAACCTGCTTGGTCCACAAAAGTTCTTATAAGGACTGGTAACTTGGTATAGGGTGCTACGGTACATAGGCCTGAGTGCGTTACAGTCTGCTGTTCTGTAAGGACCGCTATCGGTCCACAATACATAGGGTTGCCGTGCACTACTGCTGACCGCTGCCCTATACTGCAGCAGTCCTTCAGCGGTATAGGGACTGACGCACAGTCTGCTAAACACTAACACACAACCTGCTTGGTCCACAAAAGTTTTTATAAGGACTGGTAACTTGGTATAGGGTGCTACGGTACATAGGCCTGAGTGCGTTACAGTCTGCTGTTCTGTAAGGACCGCTATCGGTCCACAATACATAGGGTTGCCGTGCACTACTGCTGACCGCTGCCCTATACTGCAGCAGTCCTTCATTGGTATAGGGACTGACGTACAGTCTGCTAATCACTAACACACAACCTGCTTGGTCCACAAAAGTTCTTATAAGGACTGGTAACTTGGTATAGGGTGCTACGGTACATAGGCCTGAGTGCGTTACAGTCTGCTGTTCTGTAAGGACCGCTATCGGTCCACAATACATAGGGTTGCCGTGCACTACTGCTGACCGCTGCCCTATACTGCAGCAGTCCTTCATTGGTATAGGGACTGACGTACAGTCTGCTAATCACTAACACACAACCTGCTTGTTCCACAAAAGTTCTTATAAGGACTGGTAACTTGGTATAGGGTGCTACGGTACATAGGCTTGAGTGCGGTACAGTCTGCTGTTCTGTAAGGACCGCTATCGGTCCACAATAGATAGGGTTGACGTGCACCACTGCTGACCGCTGCCCTATACTGCAGCAGTCCTTCAGCGGTATAGGGACTGACGTACAGTCTGCTAAACACTAATACACAACCTGCTTGGTCCACAAAAGTTCTTATAAGGACTGGTAACTTGGTATAGGGTGCTACGGTACATAGGCTTGAGTGCGGTACAGTCTGCTGTTCTGTAAGGACCGCTATCGGTCCACAATAGATAGGGTTGACGTGCACCACTGCTGACCGCTGCCCTATACTGCAGCAGTCCTTCAGCGGTATAGGGACTGACGCACAGTCTGCTAAACACTAACACACAACCTGCTTGGTCCACAAAAGTTTTTATAAGGACTGGTAACTTGGTATAGGGTGCTACGGTACATAGGCCTGAGTGCGTTACAGTCTGCTGTTCTGTAAGGACCGCTATCGGTCCACAATACATAGGGTTGCCGTGCACTACTGCTGACCGCTGCCCTATACTGCAGCAGTCCTTCATTGGTATAGGGACTGACGTACAGTCTGCTAATCACTAACACACAACCTGCTTGGTCCACAAAAGTTCTTATAAGGACTGGTAACTTGGTATAGGGTGCTACGGTACATAGGCCTGAGTGCGTTACAGTCTGCTGTTCTGTAAGGACCGCTATCGGTCCACAATACATAGGGTTGCCGTGCACTACTGCTGACCGCTGCCCTATACTGCAGCAGTCCTTCAGCGGTATAGGGACTGACGCACAGTCTGCTAAACACTAACACACAACCTGCTTGGTCCACAAAAGTTCTTATAAGGACTGGTAACTTGGTATAGGGTGCTACGGTACATAGGCTTGAGTGCGGTACAGTCTGCTGTTCTGTAAGGACCGCTATCGGTCCACAATAGATAGGGTTGACGTGCACCACTGCTGACCGCTGCCCTATACTGCAGCAGTCCTTCAGCGGTATAGGGACTGACGTACAGTCTGCTAAACACTAATACACAACCTGCTTGGTCCACAAAAGTTCTTATAAGGACTGGTAACTTGGTATAGGGTGCTACGGTACATAGGCTTGAGTGCGGTACAGTCTGCTGTTCTGTAAGGACCGCTATAGGTCCACAATAGATAGGGTTGACGTGCACCACTGCTGACCGCTCACCTATACTGCAGCAGTCCTTCAGCGGTATAGGGACTAAGAGTTTTGTCACAGGGTCATTTAAAAAATGACATGCAGAGGAAGAGGCAGGCCCTTCCGCAGGGGTGGTAGGGGTAGGGCAGGAGCAACAGGCTTGAGCCAAAGTGGGAAGTTGCAGAAGGTGCGTTCAATTACTTTAAAGGATGCACCAGACTTGGTTGAGTGGCTCGCTCAGCCTTACTCTTCTGCACCCTCCTCATCCTCTCGATCTGCACCCTCTTCTTCACTCTCTGCTATGTGCACCCCCAAAGACACTACCACCAACAACACGACCACCACCACCACCACCACATACCTTCCGCTTGAGTCACTGGAATTATTTTCCGATCCATATCAAGAGGACATTTCTGATGCGCAGCCACTCTTGGTATTGGATCAGGAAGAGGAGGTAGCAACAAGCGCTACTCAGCAGTCTGACGCCAGTACCCAGATCAGCCCAAGGAGGAGGTTGGTCCCCGGTGTTGCTGCCTACTCTACTTATAGCGGTGGGGAAGGTGACGTTGATGATGACGTGTCTAGTGATGTCACGTGGGTGCCCACAAGAGAGGAAGAGGAGGGGAGTTCAGAGGGAGATATGGACCAGCAGATAGGGAGGAGAAGCAGCAATGACTTACATTGCACAGCAGGGACAAAGCAGACTGCAAATGTATCAGGAGCGAGTCATCGACCATGTACGGTCACATCTGGCGCTCCCAGGACACCGGCACATGGCTCCGCAGTGTGGGCTTTTTTTAACGTGTCCGCTGCTGACAATAGCGTTGCCATCTGCAATCTTTGCAGTCAACGCGTTAGTCGCGGTAAGCCCAATACTCACCTAGGGACGACCGCCTTAAGAAGGCACATGAGCAGCCATCACCGAGCCCAGTGGGAGCAACGGAACACACAAAGCCACACTGCAGGCTCTCACCGTCCAGCCTCGTCTTCTACTTCTCCTTCTCCTCTCTCCTCACAATTGTCCTCCACTCCACCTTCCATCACGCCAAGCTCACATTTTTCTGCAAAAAGGCAGGCTTCCGTGGGCCTAATGTTTGAGCGTAAAAAAATGATGACGCCGGATAACCCTCTTGCCCAACGGTTGGCGGCTGGCTTGTCAGAACTCATAGCCCGCCAACTACTGCCATATAAACTGGTGGACTCGGAGGCCTTTCGCAAATTTGTGGCCATTGGAACACCACAATGGAAGGTCCCAGGAAGGAAGTATTTCTCAGAGAAGGGCATCCCAGAGCTATATGGCCATGTTCAGCGGCAAGTGAATGTATCTCTGGCACACAGTGTCGGTGCCAAGATACATCTGACCACAGACACGTGGTCTAGCAAACACGGGCAGGGAAGGTATATCAGTTTTACTGCCCACTGGGTGAACCTTCTGACGGCCGTCAAGCATGTAACCCGTGGCACCCGTGTAGATTTGGTTTTACCGCCACGGATTGCATGCAGGCCTGACTCTTCTTCTCCTCCTCCTACTCCATCCTCCTCCCTCTCCTCCTCAGCTGCCTCCTCCTTTTCCGCTGCTAGCGTCTCTTCCACTGCACCGCCCAAGCTCCCCAGAACCTATTCCACATGCCAGGTGAGACGTTGCCATGCCGTGCTGCGTCTGTTGTGCCTGGAAGCAAAGAGCCACACTGGCCCGGCACTCCTTTCAGCTTTGCGTTCACAGGCAGATGAGTGGCTAACACCGCTCAATTTGACAGTTGGTAAAGTGGTGTGTGACAACGGTGCCAATCTGCTTAGCGCATTGAAACAGGGCAAAATCACGCACGTGCCGTGCATGGCACACGTCTTAAACTTGGTCGTGCAGCGATTCCTTGTCAAATACCCTGGGGTCCAGGACATCTTGCGGCAGGCAAGGAAAATCTCGGCCCATTTCAGAAGATCTTACACGGCCATGGCTCGCCTTGCTGACATTCAGCGGCGACACCATCTGCCGGTCAGACGTCTTATTTGCGATTGCCCGACGCGATGGAACTCAACCTTCTATATGCTTGATAGGCTGCTCCAGCAGAAACGTGCAGTTAACGTCTACCTGTATGAACTCTGCGAAAGAAACGGTTCTGGGGAGCTGGGTTTTTTTTCACCGCGCCAGTGGCTGCTCATGCGCGACACATGCAGACTTCTGCGGCCATTTGAGGAGATCACCAAACTGGTCAGTCGCAGCCATGGCGCCATCAGTGACATGGTACCTTATGCCTTCTTTCTGGAGCGTGCATTGCGTCGTGTCATTGATCAGGCTGTGGAGGAGCAGGAGCGGGAAGATGAGGAAGTCGCAATGCTGGATGAATTCCCAGGGGGGGCTACTCTATCTGAGACAAGTCAACAACAGGAGTCTGATGAGGAGTCAGAGGAGGATGGTGCCGGGGCGGATGAGCAGGAGCAAGAAGAGCATGCTTTAAACCTTTCTGGGATCCCTGTTGTGCGAGGATGGGGAGAGGAGAATGAAGAGGACGACATTATCCTGGATGATGAGCAGGAGCCAGGCCACCACACCGCTTCCACTTTAGTGCAAATGGGGGCCTTCATGCTCCAGTGTTTTAATAGGGACCCCCGTATAAAAAGCATGAGGGTCAAGGACCAGTACTGGGTGGCAACGTACTTAGACCCCCGGTACAAACACAAAATGGCGGAAATGTTACCGCCGTCGCAGAGGGCTGTCAGAATGCAGCACTTCCAGGCCTTGCTTCGAGAAATGCTGCATTCTGCTTTTGCGTGCGCTGGCAGAGGAGCAATTCCCACTCCCAGAGAAGGATTTGCGGGTACCAATCCAACAGCGCCTGCAAGAAGAGGCCGGTTTGAAGATGTGTTGGTGACTTCGGATATGAGGTCATTCTTTCAGCCGACCCATCGACAGGTGTCATCCGGATCCAGCATCAGGGAACGCCTAGACCGTCAGGTGTCCGACTACATTGGGTTAACGGCCGATGTGGACGCTCTGAGGAGTGATGAACCCCTAGACTACTGGGTGGGCAGGCTTGACCTCTGGCCAGAGCTTGCCCAATTTGCAATCGAACTGTTGGCTTGCCCCTCATCCAGTGTCCTGTCCGAAAGGACGTTCAGCGCAGCAGGGGGGATTGTGACCGATAAGCGTACTCGCCTAGCTCACCACAGTGTTAACTACCTCACATTTCTAAAAATGAATGAGGCATGGATCTCGGAGGAATTCAACACATGTGATCAGTAGACCATGTATATGTCTATAAACAATTTTTGGAATCAAGCACACAGACCTTCTTAATTCATTTGGCTCACTTCCCTGACCCAAAAAAGCACACCGTACTATATGCCCCTACCCTCCTCTTTGAAGAGGTTGAGCGGTGTCATATTTCTACTGGGGCTGCTTATTATGAGGGGTTCCCACCATCCCTGTGCTGTGCTGACTTCCTCCTGGGTGTTCTTATTATGAGGGGCTCCCACCATCCCTGTGCTGTGCTGACTTCCTCCTGGGGGTTCTTATTATGAGGGGATCACACCATCCCTGTGCTGTGCTGACTTCCTCCTGGGGCTGCTTACGGTGCTGCTGTCAGCGCTGTATGTCACGGAGCTGCTGTCAGCGCTGTATGTCACGGAGCTGCTGTCAGCGCTGTATGTCACGGAGCTGCTGTCAGCGCTGTATGTCACGGAGCTGCTGTCAGCGCTGTATGTCACGGAGCTGCTGTCAGCGCTGTATGTCACGGAGCTGCTGTCAGCGCTGTATGTCACGGAGCTGCTGTCAGCGCTGTATGTCACGGAGCTGCTGTCAGCGCTGTATGTCACGGAGCTGCTGTCAGCGCTGTATGTCACGGAGCTGCTGTCAGCGCTGTATGTCACGGTGCTGCTGTCAGCGCTGTATGTCACGGAGCTGCTGTCAGCGCTGTATGTCACGGAGCTGCTGTCAGTGCTGTATGTCACGGAGCTGCTGTCAGCGCTGTATGTCACGGAGCTGCTGTCAGCGCTGTATGTCACGGAGCTGCTGTCAGCGCTGTATGTCACGGTGCTGCTGTCAGCGCTGTATGTCACGGAGCTGCTGTCAGCGCTGTATGTCACGGAGCTGCTGTCAGCGCTGTATGTCACGGAGCTGCTGTCAGCGCTGTATGTCACGGAGCTGCTGTCAGCGCTGTATGTCACGGAGCTGCTGTCAGCGCTGTATGTCACGGTGCTGATGTCAGTGCTCTGTATTACGGTGCTGCTGTCAGTGCTCTGTATCTCCTGCACCCTCTTGTTTGCCTACCCTGGTCCCTGACCTTCCCTCTCCTCCATTGCCTTCATTAGCTCCATAGTCCTGAATTGTCAGAACAATTTCCCAAATAAAAAAAAAATGCTTGTAGTTATCGATCCCAAATTCACCTCATACATGTATTATGCTATTGTCCAGGTGGTGGGACTACGTGCTACCCCCTAATAATTACCCCGTGGCCGCAAATTCGACCTAAAGGTTTGCGAAATTCGCCTCCCATTGAAGTCAATGGAGCCCGCGGCGAACGGTCGTTTTCGCGAACGTTTGTGTCCGTTCGCGTTTCGCGTTCGCGAAACGTCCCGTCGGAAGTTCGTCCATCACTATTAGAGAACACCAGCAATAAAGGGTAGATACAGGTGTATACTGTGCTGTGCTGGAGGCACACAACACCCACTAACTCCTGCAGATGCCTGTATTAGAGAAAACCAGCATAAAAGGGTAGATACAGGTGTATACTGTGCTGGAGGCACACAACACCCACTAACTCCTGCAGATGCCTGTATTGGAGAACATCAGCAAAAAAGGGTAGATACAGGTGTATACTATGCTGGAGGCACACAACACCCACTTTAACTCCTGCAGATGCCTGAAAAAAGAACAGTGTCCCTGCCTATCTTGCTCTTTCGCTGCATGCCGGAAAACACTACACAAGGCCGCCACGCTGGCGGCCTTATATAGTGTGGGGCATGCACTAAACCCCCTGAGCTATAATTGGCCACAGGCATCCTTGCCTGTGGCCAATTATGGCTCTCCTCGCTGCCGGCGCTGTGATTGGCCAAGCATGCGGGGTCACAGTGCATGCTTGGCCAATCATGAGCCAGCAATGCACTGTGATGGCGTAGTGCATTGTGGGCCGTTCCTACCACACAAATTTGGTGCGAATGGTCCACAAAGTTCTGAATTCACCAAACAGACGAACGCCCGATGTTCGAGTCAAACACCGAGCTCATCCCTATACAGCAGTCATATATGAATGTCCTGTTTGAATGTTTTATAGATTATATAATTTACAAACAGCAATATTTATTTGTGAGCTCCATTTCTGAGTTTCCAGTCATGTGACCTATTACGTCGGTCATGAATCCCAATCCCAATATACATTGTGCATCTGAGCAACATTCTGCCCCACGTGCAAAGCACCAGGAAAAGGAGTATAACCCGGTTATTATGGACAGCTCTCAAGTTTCTCATGGCTACCAATTACTTTCTGTGGTTCACATGTTTTAGCCTGCAGGAACCTGCCTACCATACAAAGGCCCATTGGTTGTGTTTTAACAATAAACAACCAGCGCTATTAAAGGGTAAGTTCACCTTTGTAAACCTTTGTCTTTTCTAAATTCCAGCTCTACTATGCACCAATATAGCATTCATGTACTTTTTTTTTTTTTTAAATATCAAAGCTTTCCATTAAGTCTACAGTAACTTACTTTTCTTGTCCTAATCCACGTTTCCAGATGTTTCCATTAGTAATGTCTTCTTCCTGATCAGACTGTAGGTCATGATACAGGAAGGAGTTGACCAGCTGACCTCATTAGCACACAACCTGCATCATCTACCCTCCCATTCCCAGGTACACATTTTTTAAATGAAATGCAATCAATCAGTGACCACAAAAGAACAAATTCTTAAGAACAAAAATTCTTAAGAACAAAAATCCAAACATTTGAAATTATAGCTAACTAACTAACTAAATAATAATAACTAACTATTAAATTATAGGTTATAGGTATTGTACAGGAGCATCCACTCAATTATTAGTGTGCATGCACCTGTCCCCAGCGCTCATGTATGTGACCAAAATTCCCACCTGGGGTAAATGCTCAATAATTCAGCAGCTATTATTAAAATAAAAACTATACCATATAAAACAATGTGATCGACCTGATAGAATCAAGGCAAACACTAACAGCGCTTGTACTGCTTACTGGTGGAACTAGCAGTCTCCTGTTCCCACCATGCAGTTAGTTTAGGTTAAATACATGATTATTTTCCAAATAATCATTAATAACCAATTAAATCTTTAAGAACTTGCAAGCATATGAAAATGAAAATATATATAAATGAAACACAGTCCCATAATGATCAGTCCAACACCAAGCAGTGACGGAATCGTGATTACGCCCTCTGAAGACGTAATCACGAAACGCGTCAGGGCGTGGTCACGCGAGTAGTGAGGGTGTTTTATATTAAATTATAGGTATTGAAATTTCCTTTCAAATTTGGCTGTTAGTGAACGTAATAAATACGAATTTATCCAAAGTTACGAATTGATCCAAAGTTACAAATTATTTGAAATAACGAATACTGCATCTAAACAAATGTAACGGAACAAATTAATAATAAATAATAATAATAATAATAATAAGGTTTTATTATAATAGTTATTTATTTTTATTAATTTGTTACTTTGCATTTATTTAGATACGGCATTTGTTATTTCAATTAATTCATAACTTCGGATAAATTCTTATTCGTTACGTTAACTAACAGCCAAATTGGAAAGGAAATTCCAATACCTATAACTTAATAATGAATTATTATTAGTTAGTTATTATTTCAGATTTTTGAACTTTCGGATTTTTGAGTTTTCGGAATTCTGATTTCCCGAATTTCCAAATATTCAAATATCCAAATTTCCGAATTTACAACTTTACAAATTTTTGAATATTCAAAATTACGAATATTCTGAAAAATTTGTTTTTAACAAATTTGTCTAAATTCTTTAAAAAACGAATTCGGAATTAAAAGAATTGTACATGTTTATTATCTACTGTTACCCTTGCTATGGGCGAATCTTGCACAAATCTAAACTCTTCCTCATATCCTCAAGGAATAATGACCAAGACAAATTGGCGCAACAGTGTGATATCACCCTAAAATATCAATATCAGCTTAATTATTATACACTCACATCAATTAAAACATTTAAGTGCAAAACCACTCATCCACCATATGCAGCCCACTGCTCCCTTCAGACAATAAACCTTATCACACCATCAGGCTCATTGACATATAGGGATCAATTTACTAAAACTAGAGCGTGCAAAATATGGTGCAGCTGTTCATGGTAGCCAATCACCTTCTAACTTCAGCTTATTCAATTTAGGGATCGTGCTCTGTTTCAGTATGTCACAGTACATGTTGGCATTCTTGGTTCCCTAAATGAACTGTAGCTCCCCAGTGCCAGCAGCACTCATGCAGCCCCAGACCATGGTTCCAGTAATCCATGTCTTTAGCATGCTTGTCTTCAGCAAACTGTTTGTGAGATTTCTTGTGCATCATCTTTAGAAGAGGCTTCCTCCTGGGATGACAGCCATGCAGACCAATTTGATGCAGTGTACGGTATATGGTCTGAGCACTGACGATCTGACCCCCAACCCCTGCAACCTCTGTAGCAATGCTGGCAGCACTCATATGTCTATTTCCCAAAACACTATCTCTGGATATGACGCTGAGCATGTGCACTCACCTTCTTTGGTCGACTATGCTGTGGCCTATTCTGAGTGGAACCTGTCCTGTTAAACTGCTGTATGGTCTTGGCCACCGTGCTGCAACTCAGTTTCAGGTTCTTGGAAATGTTCTTGAAGCCTATGCCATCTTTATGTAGAGCAAAAATTCTTTTTTTCAGATCTTCAGATAGTTCTTTGCCATGAGGTGTCATGTTGAACTTCCAGTGACCAGTACGAGAGAGTGAGTTTAATACACCTGCTTCCCATTCACCCCTGAGACCTTGTAACACTAGCGAGTCACATGACACCGGGGAGGGAAAATGGCTAATTGGTACCCAATTTGGACATTTTCACTTAGAGGTGTACTCACTTTTGTTGCCAGCAGTTTAGATATTAATGGCTGTGTGTTGAGTTATTTTGAGGGGACAGCAAATTTACACTGTTATACAAGCTGCACACTCACTACTTTACTTTGTAGCAAAGTGTCATTTCTTTAGTGTTGTCACATGAAAAGGTAGAATAAAATATTTAAAAAAATGTGAGGGGTGTACTCACATTTGTGGATTACTATATATATTCAGAGACGTGACCACAGCCCTCTTGTGGTGGGAGGAGGGCAGTACTCTAGGCCCACACAAGGTAACAAGATCACCGACACATGCAGCCCACAGCAGGGCCACCAATGCTCGCACCAACAGAGTCCATCCGGTAACATGAATGGCCACCAGTGCAATGCCACCAATGCAGATCGAGCCTTGCTCATTTGCAACCCACCCTCCAGCCACATGTCACAGCCTTTAACAGGCCATGGACCAGCAGCAGTCCATGGCTTGAGGGTTGAGGACCTCTGCTCCAGAGAACTGCACTCTGCATACATGTGAACCCTGTGTCTTTTTTATAACCGTTTACACAGTGGCAGGGCATTGCAGTGTCACAAACCAAATTTCAGTAACAAATCTGTGATAGGAGTATTTACCCATGTCTTTTTTTTCTTTCTAAAGAAATAATAATGTTTTGGACCTGCAACAGGAAACAAAGCCCATCTCGAGCAATGTCCCCTTTCTCTTCATTGCAGAGAAGCATTTAGGCAATGCATTTATGCAAAAATGCATTTAGGCATTTTGCAATGTCTCACTTCTTTATGTTGCATAGAGAAGCCCGTCTTGAAGAATGCCTTACTTCTCAATGTTGCCGAAAAGAAGCTCCTTATTACGCATTGCACTTCTAAGTATCAGTGGCCCCTCCTACTGTCCAACCGATCTTCTAATTGCAGACCTGCACACCTGCTGGGAACTTATTAGTAAGAAGTAACCTTCAGGGCAGACAAGTCTGAAGCTGACAATTAAAAAAGGGTTGTTCCAAATGCACATATCTAATATTAGGTTATTGGCAACGTTTCATCTTAGATGGAGTTGTCCTTTAATTATAATATCATTATTACCCCATATAGATCTCTGTCAAAGGGCCACATAGGAAGAAGCACTGAGAAAGCATGTTTATTTTTCTGCTGGCATATCATTTAATAAATCTTGCTTTTCCATGTCCTGGAAGTATAAACGTCAGCTAACAACAAAGGAAGAAAATGCAAAGCTGTTTTAATGAACACGCAGCTTCGCTAATGAACAGGAATCCTATTGGAATATGGGGAAAATAAGCAATTGACTAAAATAAATTAAGAACTAATACAGAGGTCTCCAAACAGCTCTGCCGATGGGCCCGTGCCAAGATTGCGGCACGTCAAGCTGCTTGGCACCGGAGCGTTTATAATTTTTAAGGTGATTACAAAAAGAAATTACACCACGTTGGAAAGATTCTCTACCCTGGGAAAACGTGCTGATGTATAACTAATGGTTAATATCTGCATCTTTTATTCCCTAATACTACCTGCTGAAATAAAGACCTAACATATGGCGGTTGTACAGTGAGCCATTCATAATTTGGTCTGCAAGACATAAAGACATTTTTGTGCTTACCTTAATAGAGAGCGACTTGGACCGACATAGGAATAAAAAAAACTGCCTAATTCTTCCCATGGAGATGAAAATGAGGCACAAATACCTGAGCAATGACTGCAAGAATCACAGCCGTTATTATTTCTCCTTGACCTTGAAATCATTTCAGTTTGGGTAATGTGGTTAAGACTTTCTATATTACAATCTTTATTTAGCAAGATATTGCTGATTGGACATCCAAAACAGTTGTAGTGCATTAGAGGTAAGCAAATTCAACATTCTCAAGGATGGCCATAATGGAAATCTCATGTTACTGGTTGACAACAAGTCTATGCATGAGGTTGACTTCATCTTTGATAAACCACTGATTATGGCCTAGGAAGGGTATCTGTGATAAGAAATGTACCTTAAACCCTGGTTCATTGCAGCAGTTTGGCATGTGATCTGACATCTCAAATCGCATGCCAAATTGGTGGCCATTGCCGGCAAAGGCACTGTCCGAATTGGTGCGACGCCAGAAATGCAGCATCGCACCGAAAGTAAGAAGTAGATTCTGTAGATTCTGTACTACTTTAGGTGACTTTGGGGTGCGATTTCAATTGACTTCTGTGCAGAAACCCACTCAGATGTCTCTGAAATCGCCCCCGAAGTTGGAACTGACATGCGGGAATGAAATGGTGCAACTGTCACTGTTTTTTTCAGCCAGTAATTGGCTTTCTTGTCCAAGTGATCGTTTTTGCAGCGCTCAGAAGCCCCCCCCCCCCCCCCCCCAATCAATCACCACCTGCCAACCACCTTGTTTGGCCCCTTGTGATAGCAATAAAGTAAAATGACAAAAAAAGAAAGAAAATGACAAAAATTATAAAAAAGCATCCCGGCCCCCCCTGGTAAATGCAAACGCCTGCATAAGTCCAGCACACATGCATAAACGCTGATTGCACCACACATTTTAGGAACGTCGGCATGAGAGCAATAATTCTAGGGTCCTAATTCAAGAATAACTCTAAACCGATCACCTGTAAAGGCTTTTAACTGATTGCCAACTGCCCTATAGCAGATTTACTGCTAAAGGGTGGCCTCGCTGTGCAGAATCATATATATATATATATATATATATATATATATATATATATATATATATATATATATAAAATATGTAATTCTGCACTTCCTGGTAGGGCACGCACTGCTACTGCTGATCAGCAGGTGCCAGTCATTGGATGTCCACCGGCACCCGCTGATCATCGCTGATCATCAAAGAGAGACACAGGACTAAGCTCTGCCTATGTAAACAAGGCAGAGCCCCCCCCCCCCCCCCCCCCCGGACAGGGGAAGTAATGGTTTTTCTTTCTCTGTAAAGCAGGGAATAAAAGGAATCACTTCCCTTAGTAAAATCACCACATATAGTACACAAACACTGGCTGGGCACACATTTAACTCTTTGCCCTAGATATTTAACCCCTTCCCAGCCAGTGTCATTAGTAGGTATGAGTCGAACACCCCACCAGAACATGCAAACAGACAAAAAATGTGTGCAAACATACAAACACAGTTAAAGTCTTTGGGACACGAATATATTCAGGTTATTGCCAAAAAAAAAAGCGCTTGGGGACTCGGGACCTGCCCCAGGGGACATGTATCAATGCAAATTTTTTTTTAAAGTGGCCATTTTTTTTCAGGAGTAGTGATTTTAATAATGCTTAAAGTGAAACAATAAAAATAAAATATTCCTTTAAATATCATGCCTGGGGGTCCCCTTAGTCTGCCTGTAAAGTAGCACATCTTTCCCATGTTTATACCAGTATTGCAGCAAAATTACATTTCTAAAGGAAAAAATGTCTACTAAAATTGCCGGATCCTGGCAATATACATAATTTTTTTTTTTTAAATGGCCGTGGGTTCCTCCCCAGTCCATACCAGGCCCTTCGGGTCTGTTATGGATATTAAGGGGAACTCCACGTCAATTAAAAAACAAATGTTGTGGGTTACCCCCCCCAAATCCATACCAGGCCCTTCAGGTCTTGTAGGATTTTAAAGGGAACCCTGTGTCAATTAAAAAAAAAAAAATAGCTTGGCATCCCCCCAAAATCCATACCAGACCCTTATCAGAGCATGCAACCTGGCAGGCTACAGGAAAAGGGGGGGCGAGGGAGTGCCCCCCCTGAACCGTACCTGGCCACATGCCCTCAAAATGGGGATGGTGCTTTGGGGTCCCCCCAAAACACGTGTCACCATGTTGATGGGATCAATGGCCTCATCCCCACAACCCTGGCCATTGGCTTTGGGGGTTTCCGGGCAGGGGGCTTATCAGAATCTGGAAGCCCCCTTTAACAAGGGGGCACCTAGATCCCGCCCTCCCTTAAGTGAATGGGTATCAGGGACATTGTCCCCCGACCCATTCACCAAAAAGAGTGTCAAAAAAGTAAAAAATGACAGGAGTTTTTGACAAATCCTTTATAAAAAAAAAAAAATAATAAAATGTCCCACGATGTAAATCCATCTTCAATCATGTGTCCGACGGTCCCAATAAAGAAAAAAAAAACAGAAAAACTCTGCCTCCATGGGAGGCATCCCGCCAACTACCATCTTTTCACTTTGATAGCTGTTATATTGGCAAGAACGGGGCCACCTGGTGATGTAAATGGGTGACCTCACCCCCTCTGACATCACATGTGGGATCACCTGATTACATCACCGGGTGGCCCCCCGCCCTTAGCTATGTCACCACTAAAAGACAGCAGTCAGCGGGATGCCTCTCATCGAGGCAGAGCTTTTTTTTCTTCTATTTTTCGGGTCCATCTGCGCTGTGATTGAAGAAGGATAGACATCACGGAACACTTTATTTTATTTTTTTAAGGAATTGTACCCCAAAGCACCCTCCCCATGTTGAGGGCATGTGGCCTAGCACGGTTCGGGGGGGAGGGGAGGCTCTCTCTCATCCCCCCTTTTCATGCGGCCTGCCAGGTGGTGTGCTTGGATAAGGGTCTGGTATGGATTTTGGGTGGGACCCCCATGCCATTTTATTTTTTTTGGTACGGGGTCCCACTGGCACTGAATATCTGGTCTCCGCTAAATGCAGAGTGTATATATATATATATATATATATATACCGTATTTATCGGCATATAACATGCACCACAAGTTTAGGAGGGAAGTTTAAGGAAAAACTTACATTTAAATGGAGCCTTATCAGTGTCCATCTGCAGTCCTGTCCAGTGTCATTTGCAGCCTTGTCAGTGTCATTTGCATTGCAGCCTTGTCAGTGTCATTGCAGGCTTGCATTGCAGCCTTGCTGTTTAAAAATGACGCACTCGGCCATTCTCGGCGGCTTTCAGCTTTCCAAAAGTGGCCGAGAGTGTCCGTATGCCGCCGAGAGCGGCCAAAAGCAGCCGAGAACATCAGAAAGTGGCCAAAAGCTAACGAAATCTGCCAAGATTTTGGCGGGGGGTATAACACACACCCACGCTTTTCCCCTGATTTTAAGGGGAAAAAAGTGCGTGTTATACGCCAATGGTATATATATATATATATATATATATATATATATATATCTCATACATCTCAAATACACTGCCACTAACTAACCTGCCTGCCTAATCCAGCTCAATATATCTCTGTCCACACACTATACATGGCCACTATGTAAGCAGCCATATATATAGTGTGGAGCGTGGACTTAGTCCCCCTGAGCCATGATTGGCCAAAGGCACCCTGCAGGTCAGGTGCATGCTTTGGCCAGTCATCATACAGCCATGCACTGCAATCTCACAATGCATTATGGGGTGTTCTGCAGCGCTAAAATTTTCCGCAAACTCTCCATATGTTCGGTTTGTTTTAGAACAAAGGAACATCCAATGTTCAAGGCGAACTTATGTTAAACTGAAACCACAGGCTCACTCTAGTCATTAGTACAGTGACACTGCATATTTTTAGCACTGATCAATTTATTAGTGTCATTGGTTCCCACAAAGTCTAAAAAGTGTCAGAATGTCTGCCGTAATATTGCAGTACCGCTCTAAGTTGCTAATCGCTAGTATTAAAAAAAATTATAAAAAAAAAATCCAGTACATATCCCATCGTTTATAGACGCTATAACTTTTGCACAAACCAATAAATGTACACTTGTTGGGATAGTTTTTACCAAAAATATGTAGAGCAGAATACATATTGACCTAAATTTATGAAGAAATTCGATTTTTTTAACATTTTTTATTGGATGTTTTATATATATATATATATATATATATATATATTTATTTATTTATATATATATATATATATATATATATATATATATATATATATTTTTTTTTTTTTTTTTTTTTTTTTTTTTCAATTGTCAGTCTTTTTTTGTGTTTGCGTTTTCTTGTTTTTATAGCACAAAAAAAAAAAAAACACAGTGATGATCAAATATCATCAAAAGACACGCAAATGTATATATAATTTTTTTTTCAAAACTGACGCTCTTTTTTTGGGTTTGTGTTTTCTTGTTTTTATAGCGAAAAAAAAACAAAACTGTGGTGATCAAGTATCATCAAAAGACGCGCAAAAAAAAATATATATATATATTTTTTTTCAAAATTGTCGCTCTTTTTTTGTGTTTGCGTTTTTACTTGTTTTTATAGCAAAAAAAAAAAAAAAACACGCAGTGGTAATCAAATACCATCAAAAGACATGCAAAAAAAATTTTTTTTTTTTCAAAATTGTCGCTCTTTTTTTGGGTTTGCATTTTCTTGTTTTTATAGCCAAAAAAAAAAGAAAATGCAGTGGTGAGCAAATACCATCATGACTGCGCAATTGTTGGCTAAAGCAGTGCAGTGCCGCAATGCAAAAAAAAGGCCTGGTTGTGAAGGGAGGGGGGGGGTAAATCTTTTGGAAGTCAAGTGGTTAAAGTGTCAGCTATAGCCAATTTAATGCACCATAGTTCGTGCTGATGTCACACACAATAATTTAAAATCTTGACACAATCTATTTACTCAATGAATATCATCTTTTATATTTGAACATAAGAAACGTGGGTTTTATTTTGTACTTGTGTGCACTATAATTCATTTAGGTGTATTTGTTACTGAAAATTTGCCGGGCGGCACCTTAGACCTCTTTTAAAATATCCATATACTGTATATTTCCATATATTCGTATTTAAATCTGAAAATTAAATGTAACAGGTTAAATCTGCAAGCACTTCAGAGTCCATTTTGCTATGCGATCTTTATTTTGCAGTGACAGAATCCCAGCGTTTATGTTATTTAGAACTTTTCGTGAAAATTGACATTTGAAAATATCTCATTTGAAAGAAATTGTGTATTATTCCGTAACCGAGTGGATGAGCTCATGTATACCCAATGCCCTCTACTCTGCATTGATAAAGCTAAATGCCTATTTATCCTATCAGGTAAGAAAAACTTATGAAATATTCTTCTGGCTAAATCAAATAAAGTCATAGAATTTCCTGTAGAGAAAAAAAAAAAATACTTGTATGTGTTGTGAATCATTACGACGGACTCTGTCACCAAGACAAGCACTACTGAACAGGCAGCAATTCACTAAGACCCCTTTCACACCAGGGCGTTTTGCAGGCGCTATAGCGTTAGAAATAGCGCCTGCAAAACGCCCTAAAGAAAGTGCACCCTTGTGTGTAGTGTGAAAGCCCCGAGGGCTTTCACACTACAGTGGTGCGCTGGCAGGACGTCAGAAAAAAGTCCTGCCAGTAGCTTCTTTGGAGCGGTGAAGGAGCGGTGTGTTTACCGCTCCCCCACAGCTGCTCCCCATTGAAATCAATGGGGCAGCGCTGTAATACAGCAGCGCTATTGCGGCGTATTGCCGGCGGTTTTAACCCTTTCGCGGCCGCTAGCGGGGGGTAAAAACGCCCCGCTAGTGGCCGAAATGCGCCGCAAATCTGCTGCAAATCCGGCGGTAAAACGCCACTAAAAATAGCGGCGTTTTACCACCGACGCAAGGTGCGGTGTGGTGTGAAAGGGGTCTAAATGCAAAGGGGGATATTTACTAAAGCTCGTGCACACAGAATCTGGTGTAGCTGTGCATAGTAACCAATCAGCTTCCAAGTTTTATAATCAAAGCTTAATTGAACAAGCTGAAGTTGGAAGCTGATTGGTTATTATGCACAGCTGCACCAGATTCTGTGTGCACCAGTTTTAGTAAATCTCCCCCAAAGAGTTTCTTCAAGTTAATCCATTTTAGTATTAGGGCGCACTACCACGCTGCCGTTTGGTCGTGGTGTGGGTGCAAATGCTGTTTTCGTGCGGGTTTTTGCATAGAACAAAGATGCAGCATACAGAATTTTTGGTGCACCTTCAGAAAACGCAACAAAAACACTTGAACCAATAGAAGTCTATAGGAAAGCAAGATTAACCCAACACGAAAGCGCTAAACATGCGCTGTGGCCAAACCGCAGGGCGATGATGTGAAAGCACCTTTAAAGTAGACCCTTCCCCCTAAAGGAAAAAAAAATCTATTTGGTAGAGCTGTACAATTCTGGCCAAAATGAGAATCACTATTTTTTTGCTTAGAATAAAAAGATTGCGATTCTCTCGCGATTCTCACGACGTAAAATCTTTCACATAATACAAAAAAAAAATGGGCTAACTTTATTGGTTAGTTAGTTACTAACTAACTGGCTTTTTTAATTCATTAAAGTAATTTAAAAAAATAATAATTGCATTTGAAAAACCGCTGCGCAAATACAGTGTGACAAAAAATATTGCAACAACCACTATTTTATTCTCTAGGGTGTCTACTAAAAAATATATATATAATGTTTGGGGGTTCTAAGTAATTTTCTAGCAAAATAAAAATTATTTTAACTTGAAACCAACAAGTGTCAGAAAAAAGTTTAGTGTTTAAGTGGTTAAACTTTTTTCACGTAGACCCCTTTCACACTGTGCCGTTTTGCAGGCGCTTTTGCACTAAAAATAGTGCCTGCAAACCGAACTGAAACAGCCGCTGCTGTGTTTCCAGTGTGGAAGCCGGAGAGCTTTCACACTGGAGTGGTGCGCTAGCAGGATGGCAAAAAAGTCCTGCTAGCAGCATCTTTGGAGCGGTGAAGGAGCGCTGTATACACCACTCCTTCACCGCTCCTGCCCATTGAAATCAATGGGCAGCGCAGCTATACACCGGCAAAGCGCTGCTGCAGCAGCGCTTTGCGGTGGTTTTAACCCTTTCACGGCCGATAACAACCGAATACCGCTGCTAAAACAATGGTAAAGCGGCACTAAAAATAACACTGTTTTACCGCTGACGCCGCTCCTGCGCCAGTA
Organism: Lithobates pipiens; assembly: GCF_037356315.1. Taxonomy (NCBI): domain Eukaryota; kingdom Metazoa; phylum Chordata; class Amphibia; order Anura; family Ranidae; genus Lithobates; species Lithobates pipiens. The sequence goes on from NW_027507785.1 coordinate 298,914,810, forward strand.
TGAAAGGGGCCTTACACACAAAGTCTATTCCATTGACAAAGTGTTACAATGTTTATACTTAAGTTCAACTGATAAAGAATGTTTTGATTCTTGGCAGACTGTCAAGTTTTTCTCTTCCTTTCTTTTGAAGGCTGTGTCTTCAGAAAAGCAAAGGAATTCTTTGCATAGAAAGAATTGTGAAACACTTTAGTCAAAATCGCGATAACGATTCTTGACGATTAATTGTGCAGCTCTACTATTTAGCAAACTGCACTGGAAGCTCATTTTAGGCCCCTTAAACACTTGTGCGACTTGTCCTGCGACTTGGGACTGCAAAGTCGCATGACAAGTCGCACCCTTTGATATCCAATGCATGCCATTCATATCTGTGTGACTTCAAGTCGCACCAACTTTAACGTAGTCCCTGTAATACTTTGGTCCGACTTTGATGCAAGTTGAGGTCCATAAACAGAGGCATTCCCTGAAATTGCATCAAAATCGTGGCCGCAAAATTGCAGCAAAATCCCAGCAAAATCGGACCACTTTAAAGTCGCAGCAGTGTGAAAGGGGCCTTAATGGTATTGCACACTTTTAAATGTTTTTGATGTTTTAACCAGGTATTAGTGCAGTTATAGTCCCTGTGTTGTTACCTTGTAATGATGGGTTTGCATATTGTCGCTACAGTTTGTAATTAGACATGTGTAATTCATTTTGTTCCGAATTAGTTTTTTGGACGAAATTGGGAATATTGGAATTAACAAAAACCTGCTTAACTAATTTTTTTGAAAATTCAGAAATTCGAAAATCCGGAAATTTGAAAATCTGAAAATCTAAAGTTTAGAAATTCACAAGTTCGGAAATTCGGAAATTTGAAAAATCTAAAATCTGAAATTCAGAAATTCAGAAATTAGAAAATTCAGAAATTAGAAAATTCAGAATTTAGAACAGTCATTGAAAGTCATTGATAAAATAAAAAAGCGTGGGGTTCCCCCCAAATTCAATTACCAGGCCCTTCAGGTCTGGTATGGATTTTAAGGGGAGGCCCGCCTCAAATTAAAAAAAAAAATGATGTGGTGTTCCCCCCAAATATTCATACCAGACCCTTCAGGTTTGGTATGGATTTTAAGGGGAGGTCCATGCCAATTTTATTTTTTTTTAAATGGTGTGGAGTTCCCCCCAAAAATCCATACCAGACCCTTTATCCGAGCATGCAACCTGGCGGGCTGCAGGAAAAGGGGGGGGGGGAACAGAGAGCTCCCCCCCCCTCCTAAACCGTACCAGGCCACATGCCCTCAACATTGGAGGATGCTTTTGGGGTCTGTGAAATTTAACCCCTTCCCAGCCAGTGTCATTAGTAGGTATGAGTCTAACACCCCACCAGAACTTGCAAACAGACAAAAAAATTGGTGCGAACATGCAAACACCATTAAAGTCTTTGGGACACAAACGTGAAAAATATATATTTTATATGTTTATTTGAAAGGCTTATATTCAGGTTATTGCCAAAAAAAAGCGCTTGGGGACTCGGGACCTGCCCCAGGGGACATGTATCAATGCTAATTTTTTTTTAAAGTGGCCATTTTTTTCAGGAGTAGTGATTTTAATATTGCTTAAAGTGAAACAATAAAAATAAAATATTCCTTTAAATATCATGCCGGGGGGTCCCCTTAGTCTGCCTGTAAAGTAGCACATCTTTCCCATGTTTATACCAGTATTGCAGCAAAATTACATTTCTAAAGGAAAAAATGTCTACTAAAATTGCCGGATTCCGGCAATATACATACATTTGGGGGAACCCCACGCTTTTTTTTTTTATCAATGACTTTCAATGATTGAATTGTTTCACTTTAAGCATTATTAAAAAAATGGCAGTTTTTAAAACTTTTTTTTGCATTGATACATGTCCCCTGGGGCAGGACCCAGGTCCCCAAACACTTTTTAGGACAATAACTTGCATATAAGCCTTTAAAATTAGCACTTTTGATTTTGAACGTTCAAGTACCATAGACTTTAATAGGGTTCTAAAGTTTAGACAAAGTTTAGTTCTGTTCACAGGTTCTGGTGCGAACCAAACCGGGGGTGTTAGGCTCATCCTTAGTAGTAAGTGTTATACTCACAAAATGGCTACTACATCAAAGCTCATCACATAATTCAGCATCGTTCAGTCCATAATACATCAACATATGCGACAGAAGGTGAAGATCCAATAGACTGATGAGTTTGGAGGATTGTCCTCTTTTTTTTTTTCTTTTTTTCCGGGTCATACATTATGATCACAACTCATAAATTCGTAAAATTCGAAAACTTGTAAATTCATAAATTTGAAAATTCAAAAAAATTGGAAAATTAGAAAATCCAAAAATAAGAAAGAAAATCTGAAAAGTCAAAAGAATAATTAACTAACTAACTAACTAATAATAACTAACTATTTAATTATAGGTAGGAATTTCCTTTCAAATTTGGCTGTTAGTAATGAATACACATTTATCCGAAGTTATCAATTATCCAAAATAATGAATGCCACATCTAAAAAAATGGAACGGAAAACATTTATAATAAATAATAATAATAATAATTTTGTATTATTATTCTTATTTATTATTATTAATTTGTTACGTTCCATTCGCTTAGATGTGGCATTCATTATTTTAGGTAATTCGTAATTTTGGATAAATTCATATTTGTTACATTCACTAATCACTAACAGCCAAATTTGAAAGGAAATTCCAATACCTATAATTTAAACATTAGTAGTACTTAAGTTATTATAAATTAGTTATTATTTCAGATTTTCGCTTTAACTGACAATTGCACGGCTGTGTAATGTTAAACCAAAACGAAATTGATGTCCTTTTTTTCCCCACAAACAGAACTTTCTTTTGGTGGTATTTGATCACCTCTGCGGTTTTTATTTTTTGCGCTATAAACAAAAAAAGAGCGTGAATTTTAAAAAAAAGCAAATATTTTTTACTTTTTGCAATAATAAAGATCCCCAAAAATATAAAAAAACAAATGTTTTCCTCAGTTTAGGCCGATATATAGTCTTCCACATATTTTTGGTAAAGAAAAATCGCAATGAGCGTATATTGATTGGTTTGCGCAAAAGTTATAGCGTCTACAAAATAGGGGATAGTTTTATGGCATTTTTATTATTAATTTTTTTTACCAGTAATGGCGGCGATCTGCGATTTTTATTGTACCTGTGGCATTATGACGGACACATGGGACACTTTTGACACTATTTTGGGACCATTGTCATTTATACAGAGATCAGTGCTATAAAAATGCACTGCTTACTGTTTAAATGACACTGGCAGGAAAGGGGTTAAACACTAGAGGGCGATCAAGGGGTTACGTGTGTCCTAGGTAGTGATTCTAACTGTGGGGGGGGATGGGTTACCTAGGACATGACAGCGATCACTGCTCCCGATGACAGGGAGCAGTAGCGGCTGAATACTGCTGCTAAATCGATGCTAAAGCGGCACTAAAAATAGAGCTGCTTTACCGCTGATGCCGGCACCGTGTGAAAGGGGCCTAAATATGCGTGGGCAGTCCGGAAGCGGTTAAAATGCTACTAATCCCACAACAGTAAAATCAGTCAGTATATGCAGTAAAGCATGCTTGTTATACTCACTGTGGAACCTAAGGGGTTAATCCTCCATGTTGTGTAAAAAAGACTGTTTGATCCTGTGTTCTCTTAACTTCTCTTCACCCCCTTCATCCCCAATCTGCCGATAGTACAGAGCCTTGGGGGCAATCTGCACATGCTCAGTTTGGTTTTTATTGCTATAGAGTTTTTCTTTTCTTGGGAGGGTGCATGTGATCAGCACAGGGCCGATCAGCACTCTCCAGACAGAGGGTGAGAGGTCCTGCAGCCTAATAGCACAATCAGGGGAGAATGAAAAAGCTTTAACCAAACACTGATAGAAGTCACAAGACTGCTGTAACTGCTACTGAGAAAAGGTATATAGCCGTTTATATTTACTAAAATAATTGCATTTCCATGTTCTGTGTCCTGTGGGAGACCAGATACAGTGAATGCAGGGTGCTGGGTGTAGTAACACTTTAATGTCTTTTATTAGACATATTTTATCACTTAAACTTGCTATCACATTTTATTTTAACTGTCAAAACTTTTTCGACCGCTAGGTTAAATTTAGAAATCGGCCGTTTAAGACTATTGACCAAAAAAAATAAAAAATACAATAGAAAAAATTTCCTATGAGAAATTACATTACGTAAGTACTAGCATCTTGTGTCTGTAAGTCTTTTTTTTCTCACTGATATGGCATGCGGTTTACCTTGTTAGGTACGTAATGTTTCACTTAGGCCTGTCATTTAATAATTCCACATTGTACTGATCTCCAAGAGGGCCGCTGCTAAAATACTATTACCAGCTCGTAAAAATATGGTGTGTCTAGCACGGTCATAACTCAGGATAAGTAGAAGGGCTGCATTAGACGGCAATCATGCCATTAAACATTGGAACAGACAAGGAACCCTAGCCTTTTAGCATGCTAAGTAAAGAAACGTGAATACCCTTTTTATCAGCTTTCTTATTAGACTTGTGTCTATCCCGTTACATCTTTTTTATTCATAAAATGTCATTTTTCCAACCCAAATTGATAATATTATTGTAGAAGAGACAATAGCTGCACCTGAGACCATAGGAGATGTTTGTCATGGAAACAATGACTACGAATGTAAGCAACCTATGGTAATTTATGAATAATCTGGATATACCAGTGAGCATTTTTGATGCTTTAATCAGGATCCAAGGTAGAGTGTTAGTTAAGTTAGTCAAAGTTTGTTTGAACACTTTGCATATATCGACCATCTAGGCCTCCAAACCATGTGTGCACTCTCCAACCACCTTCTGAGCAACACCACCCAGGAACTGGCTGGAGTTATATAAATATTCAGACTGCTCATCTGACGTTCCCACTCACTATCATACCTCCCAACTTTTTGAGATGGGAATGAGGGACACCTATCAGCAAAAGTATTCAGGCATAGACCCCTTGCCACGCCCCCTTAAAGGAGAATTGCACAAAAAAAACAAGATTCGTTTTTACCACTACTATTCCTTCATATTGGCTTTTGGAATTTACAAATGCAGAAATTTAGAAATCAGATGAAGTTTAGCACTGGGAAACATGTTTTGGTAGATAAAAAGTGCATTTATATACCATATTTATCAGCGTAAAACATGCACCTTTTTCCCCCTAAAATCAGGGGGAAATCGGGGGTGCGTGTTATATGCCGATCCCCCGCTGTTTGTAAGCCTTTCTGCGGTTCTCTGCGGCTTCCGGTTATCTTCGGCCCTTCTCGGCTATTTTCGGCCGCTCTCGGTGGCTTTCGGAGAGCCGCCGAGAACGGCCGAGTGTGGCCGAAAATAGCCGAGAACGGCCGAATGCGGCCGAAAATAACCGAAAGCCGCCGAGAACGGCCGAGATCTACCGAGCACTGCTGAGATACACAGGACATCCGCTCTGTATCTCGGCGGCGCCATTTTTAAATGGCAAAGACACAGACAAGGCTGCAAATGACTGACAAGGCTAAATTCAGGGCTGCAAATTACTGACAAGGCTAAATGCAAGGCTGCAAATGACACGGACAAGGCTGCATTGATGGGCATTTAAATGTACGTTTTTTTCCTTAAACTTCCCCCCTAAAAGATTTTCTTTTAAATTCTCTCTTAAACTTTGGGTGCGTGTTATACACCGATAAATATGGTACATCCAACCAAAATGAGGGACAAATGAGGAGGAATGAGGGGCAGAGGTACATTGCTCCTAATCAGGGACAGTCCCTCCAAATCAGGGACAGTTGGGAGATATGCACTATGTTCTGGAAAAACAGGGGGAAGCAGTCAGACTTGCAGGCTGCAGAGCCCAGAGCAGCCCAAAGCAATTACACACAACTCTGAGTACAGAAGAGCAAAACTAAATTTGCCTAACCAAAAAAAAAAAAAAAAACCTAGCAGCCTAACTAGAAGGGTGCTATACTTGTAAAAGTTTTGTAAAATAGACCAGTAAGCCAGCTATTGAGGTCAAAGACAGCAACATTTTATTTTAATACATTTTTTGAAATTTGAGTTCTGCTTTAAACTTCAATTCTTCTGGAGCAAAAAGTGCTCCCTTGTCTTCTGCGATGACCTTAAAATCAAGACAGGCTGTGAATGACTATGCTATATACTTTCCTTTCTGGTGGCCCATGTGATTAAATTTCACGTTGTTGCTGATTCCCAGCTGCTGTAGGTATCTGACATGCAAGCCAGTGGGGGGACCACACCCGGTACCCTGATGTAAGGGGGTGACTGTTATAACCCTGATGTAAGGGGGTGTGATTATGAGTACCCTGATGTAAAAGGGGTGGCTCTGGGGACCCTGATGTAAGGAGGCACTCTGTAGTTTCTGATGTTAGGGGAGGATTCTAGTGGACTCTGGGGAATCAGATGTAAGGGTGGGAGGACTCTGATGTAAGGGGGATTCTTATGGGAATTCATGATGTAAGAGGGGGATCTGATCTGAACAGGGGGGCTTTTTGGTGAAGGGGTAAAGTGGGGCAGAATATTACTTGTGTAGGGTATTTTGCACTCTGCTGCTCCCTACACTGTGCCTTACACAACCCTGCAAAAAATGCATTAAGGTAAAAAAACCTTGTGCCTTTACAACCACTTTAACTGTCTATTTTCAGTGTGCACAAAATCATAAATAATGGAAGAGTCTCATTTTTGTACTGATTGTGCTGAGATTTATGTGTGTCTAAACAAGCAATAAAGGCATATTTTTAGGATTTTTTTTTTAACCATGCCCCTTAATTTCATAGTTAAAGTGGGGTGTCCCCTAAAAAAAAATGTAAAAGTCAGCAGCTACAAATATTGCAGCTGCTGACTTTTAATAATCGGGCACTTACCTGTCCCAGGGTCCAGCGATGCGGGGGAACAAAGCCCCGCCTCATTCCTCGCTCCGCTCGTGGCGCCGGCATTCTTACTGTGGGCACCTGGCTGTGGCTTCACAGCCGGGCACCCACTGCGCATGCACGAGCGGCGCTGTGATACACCGTACAGTCACCTGGGACATGTGACAGGTCCCAGATGACTGTGCGGTGCCGAGGGGAAGTGATGTCACCAACCAAGGGCGCTGAAGGAGGCAGACTATGAGGGACCCCCTAGCAACAGGCATTTAGAGGTGAGTAAAAAAAAAAATTTCCAATTATTATTGTTTTTATTTTTTAATGAATTTTAAGCTATTTTTTTTTGGTGGCAACACCACTTTAACCACTTACCGCCCGCCCTATAGGCAATTGACAGCTGCAAAGTGGTTTCAAAATCCTGACCGGACGTCATATGACGTGATCAGGATTTTGAGCCGCTGCGCTGCCCACTTTACCACGTGATCAGCCGTGTCCAATCACGGCTGATCACAGTGTAAATAGGAAGAGCCGTTGATCGGCTTTTCCTCACTCACGTCTGTCAGACGTGAGTAGAGGAGAGCCGATCGGCTGCTCCTCTGACAGGGGGGGGTCTGTGCTGATCGATTATCAGCGCAGCCCCCCCCCCCCCGAGGAAGCCCACACTGGACCACCAGGGACGCCACCAGACCACCAGGGATGCCCAGCACAAGGTAATCCTCCCTAGACCACCAGGGATGCCAGTCAGTGCCCACAATGGATGCCAATCAGTGCCCATAATGGATGCCAATCAGTGCCCACAATGGGCATCACTGATTGGCATGCATTATTGTTTGGCACTGATTGGCATCCATTAGTACAGTATAACATAATATAATGCCGCCTATCAGTGCCCACCTGTGCTGCCTATCAGTGCCCACCTGTGCCGCCTATCAGTGCCCATCCGTGCCACCTATCAGTGCCCATCCATGCCCATCTGTGCCGCCTATCCATGCCCATCTGTACCGCCCATCCATGCCAATCCGTGCCAGCTATCAGTGCCAGTTTGTGCCACCTATCAGTGCCCATCCGTGTTGCCCATCAGTGCCACCCATCAGTGCCGCCTATCAGTGCCGCCTATCAGTGTCCATCAATGCCACCTCATCAGTGCCACTTCATTGGTGCCACATCATTGGTGCCCATCAGTGCCGCCTTATCAGTGCCCATCAGTGTAGCCCCATCAGTGCCCACCAGTGAAGGAGAAAACGTACTTATTTACAAAGTTTTGAAACTGAAACAAAAATAACATATTTTTTTTTCAAAATTTTCGGTATTTTTTTATTTGTTTAGCAAAAAATAAAAACCGTAGAGGTGATCAAATACCACCAAAAGAAAGCTCTATTTGTGGGAAAAAAATTATAAAAATTTCACTTGGGTACAGTGTAGCATGACCGCGCAATTGTCATTCAAAGTGCGACAGCGCTGAAAGCTCAAAATTGGTCTGGGCAGGAAGGTGTTTAAGTGCCCAGTATTGAAGTGGTTAATAGTTTGGCCACACTCATAATTTAAACATACCCACTCTTCGCTACCACAGGTCGGTCATTTTGAAGTGTCCCTCACTCTCAAGTTCTAAATTTGGGAGTAATGTAATTCTTCTTTATATGTTACTGTCATTTTCCCAAGCTTGTTGCACCAATAAATACAACTTAAATGGGAGTTTCTTGAATTTCGGTCCTGCTGCTCTCAGCAGTGGATAATAATTCTTGCCTTCAGTCATGCATCCTGTGGAATTTAGGCAGAGCAGATAGACACCTTGTACTGGCGTTTTAGCTTTCTATAAAAACAATGAACTGTTCTCTGCTAATTATAGTTGTTTCCTTTGCAAGCAGCAGAGCAGCTAAACATCTTTTATAAAATGCTGAGATTTCTCAGTCTTCCTCCTGTAATATTTTGTTGTTTTGGAGGGAGAAACATAATCAGATCCTACTGAGCTAAAGTTCCATGACTAATCCATTTCCTTACAGCCTCCCTGTAAGTTCTCACATCACACACACATAAATCTGTCATGGCAGAAACATGGGGGACTGCCATTGCTTACTCAATCCTGAAAATGCTATTTGATTGGCTGCTATGCTGACCTTTGAGTTTTCCCACTTTGTGACTCACAGACCCACTACAAATGGAATTTTGGAAACATAGTAATTTAGAACAATGGTAGCTGTAAAAGATCAGTTGGTCCATCGAGTCTGTTCTTTTGACAATTGTTTTTTTTATTTTTTTTATTTTTCGTTTTTTTAACCTTTTTTGTCTGAGTATAGACCTATATTTATTTAACCCCTTCCCATCTAGGCCTGGCATCCCTTTAACTGCGTCTTTATGCCTAGCTGGGGAAAAAAGAACTGCTGATCACATGACCACTGTCGCCCCCTGGTGTGCAATCATGTTGGAACAGGAAGGGGTCATCCCTAAACTGTTCCCACAAAGTTGAGCGCATGAAATTGTCCAAAATGTCTTGGTATGCTGACACCTTAAAGTGGTTGTAAACCCTTACAACCAACTTTAACCTACAGGTAAGCCTAGATTAAGGCTAACCCGTAGGTCCAAGAAATATCTCCTAAACCTACATGGTTTAGGAGATATTTGCCGAAAGACAGGCACCGCTGTCTACAGCGCATGCCCAGTGAGCGAATGACAGCGGCGGAGCTGCGAGACCCACCAAGAAGATGGATGCGCTGGCTCCCGTGTCAGGTAAGTGACACATAATGGACTACTATGCGATGCAGAGTAGTCCATTATGGAGTAGTCCATTATGGAATGAAAGAGGAAGTAAACTCATCAGGGTTTACTTCCTCTTTAAGGCAGTAACCTTGGCACCCCAGATGTTTTGGAACTACATTTCCCATGATGCTCATGCACTCTGCAGTGTAGTTGAGCATCATGGGAAATGTAGGTCCAAAACATCTGGGTTGCCAAGGTTCGCCATCACTGCCTTAAGAGTTCCCTTTACTGGAACTAAGGGGGCAAGCCCAACCCTTGAAAAACAGCCCCACCCCATAATCCCCCCTCCACCAAATGATTTGGATCAGTGCACAAAGCAGGTCCATAAAGACATGGATGAGCGAGTTTTGGGTGGAGGAACTTGACCGGTCTTCACAGAGTCCTGACCTCAACCCGATAGAATACATTTGGGATGAATTAGAGAAGAGACTGCAAAACAGGCCTTCTTGTCCAACATCAGTTCCTTACTTCACAAACGCACTTCTGGAAGAACACTCCTAAACCTTGTGGACAGCCTTCCCAGAAGACTTAAAGCTGTTATAGCTACAAAGGGTGGGCCAACGCAATATTAAATCCTACGGACTAAGACTGGGATGCCATTACAGTTCATGTGTGTGTGTGTAAAGGCAGGTGTCCCAATACTTTTGACAATATAGTTTGGGCTGGGTTCACACTGCCGCGCGGAACGGCTCACAGCAGGGGTCTGGTATGTCCCTGTTCGCTGTTTCAGCTCCAAGTTCAGTCCGAATTTCTGGCTGAATTCAGACCTAAAATGGACCACAAGATGCACAGGACTGTGCAATTAGCTCCGCAGCTATCCTGGAGATGTGTGAACCGGCTCCATAGAGAGCCGGTCACACTCTCCTGACATGCAAATTGGATGCGGGGGCCTGATGCGGCGTAGGGGTCCCCCCAAAATCCATACCAGACCCTTATTAGAGCACGCAGCCCAGACGGTCAGGAAAGGGGGTGGGGACAAGCGAGCGCCCCCCCCCCCCCTCCTGAACCGTACCAGGTGCATACCCTCAACATGGGGGGGGGTGCTTTGGGGAAGGGGGGCGCTTTTATCCCCTAGGTGAATGGGTAGGGGTCCGACCCTTATTAAAGGGGGCTCCCGGATTCCGATAAGCCCCCCGTCCACAGACCCCGACTACCAAAGCCCAGGGTTGTCGGGAAGGAGCCCTTGGCCTCATTAACATGGGGACAAGGTGCTTGCAAAGTCACACTGTAAGTCGTGTTGCCCCAGTGTGAATCGAGCCTAAATGTCTTATTTACATTTTTGTTAACTCTTTAAAAAATGTAATTAGCATTAGAGGGAGAAAAAAAAACGCAGATTAAACTTCAAGGTCATATATTTGTATGACCTTTAAAACCATCCTTTGTTTCACTATCAGGCTTGCATTTTTGTAGATAGGACCTAAAAATAAAAAATAACACGTCTGCGACACCGTCTGAATCACGCTCCTAACATCCCATTGTGTGGGAAACAAGCGTTGGTGTTTCTTTGGCAAACAGACTCAAATGAATCCCCGAATACTGGCACAAAATAAAACAGCTGCTTCGATGGCAAGGAGCGATAGGAGGGACATTATAACTCCTGCATTATGAAAATATTAGCTTAACTTTTTTCCGCGGAGGTCCCTTTTCTTCTCTCTTTCCCTCTGCCCAGATTGAAGGTGCATTGTGATGGGAACAATCCACTGAAACTATATTGCATTGAAATCCAACCTTCATTGTTAGCAGATTCTGCTTTGGAGGAATCAGCAGGTAGGGATGAACAGATGGGGAGCAGTTGGGTTTCCAGATGCCTTTGCATTGTCAGTGATCGCCATGGCGATAGTCAATGCTTTTCCAGCTGTGAGGATTTTACTTGCAAAATATTAATATAAAGTCCACTCTCTGTTATATAGAACAAACACATTAAGCATCAGAAAATGGTATCTCTACAGATAGAAGATAAGGGAGTATATTTAAACATACTGTATATCCGTACGTATATATCAATACAGACATAGTCAGGGTTAGCACGCATAGTTCTTTTTTTTTCTGTGAACAGATTTATATAGTTGTTTTTTTAAGATAGTACATATTCTTGCCGATACTTATTAGAGAAATACAACAGCATTGCCGTTATTACTCTATATATTAAGAATGAAAGTGATGGCAAATCAAGAGTGATAAATATAATGCAGTCTATTAAGAGCAATTTATGTTTTTCTGAGTCCCCTCGTAATGTAGTTTTATTACCTGTTGATCCTGTTAGTAGAATTTTTATTTTTTAGTTTCTTTAAAGAGGAAGTAAACCCTGATTGCTTTTAATTCCTCTTTTGTTCTATGCAAACCCTACAAAGTAAAAGCATGATGGACTAGTTATGTTTAGCCTGTAATTATACCTTAAAGCGGTTGTAAACCCGCTGAATTATTATTGAAAAAAGAAAAGGTTTTGGCGAGAAGATCTAATAGATAGGGCACCTCATCCCAATATGCAGATAGAGAATGTAGGTATGGGAGAGAGGGGATTATTATGGTGCCTACTAATGGTAAAGTGTGACATAGGTTACCAAAAATTTCATATACCGTATTTATCGGTGTATAACACGCGCCGGCGTCTAAGTTTATAGGAGGGAATTTTGTGGAAAAAACTTTTAGGAGGGAAATTTAAGGGAAAAAAACTTACATTTAAATGCCCATCAATGCAGCCTTATCAGTGTCCATCTGAAGCCTCATCAGCGTCATTTGCAGCCTTGTCATGCAGCCTGTCCTCATTGCAGCCTGTCGTCATTGCAGTCTCGTCATTGCAGCCTTGTCATGCAGCTTGTCCGTCTTAGTGCATTGTCCGCTTATGTTTTTAAAAATGGCACCGCCGAGATGTCCCGTGTATCTCGGCGGCACCCAGAAGTTCTTGGCGGCTCTCGGACCTTCTTGCCCGCTTTCGGCCGCTCTCGGAACTTCTCGGCGGCTTTTGACCGCTCTCGGAACTTCTCGGCGGCTTTCAGCCGCTCTCGGAACTTCTCGGCGGCTTTCGGCCGCTCTCGGAACTTCTTGGCGGCTTTCGGCCGCTCTCGGACCTCGGCAGCTTTCGGCCGCTCTCGGACCTCGGCAGCTTTCGGCCGCTCTCGGAAGGTCGGAGAGCGGCCGAAAGTCGCAGAGAAGGTCCGAGAGCAGCCGAAAGCCGCGAGAAGTTCCGAGAGCGGCCGAAAGCCACGAGAACAGCCGCCCAGAGCCCAAAAAATTGTGCTGAAAACGCGGAGTATCGGCGTATAACACGCACCTGCGATTTTCCCCTGATTTTAAGGGGAAAAAAGTGTGTGTTATACGCCGATAAATACGGTAATTAAATATAATTTATTACATAAGAATTTTACAACAAAGCTTTATTGAGAAGACAATTATTCATAAAAAGTGTGTGTATTCTCAAAAATACAGCACAAAACACCACAATACAAAGGATAAAATATTCAATCTACTCAGTTTGAATCGCTGGTCAAGAGAGTCCCAACATGTTTCGCCATAACCATGGCTTCTTCAGGGGAACCAGTTTTTTGACCCAAAGGAGGATGAATAGCAACTAAAGGTAGTAATAAATAACACATGATTATTATTACAAATAGTACATAAAGGAATACCGCCTGCTACCCTAACCAAGATAGTCTGCATAGATTAATGATTAATAAAGAATTCTAAAAGTAATAGGCATAGAAATTGATTGATTTCATTTTAGAAAATTAATTATACTGAGATGGAATACGTACCCCTGGCTCATCCACGGGCCCACAATCGATGGAGCTATCCCAAATGGGGAAGAAAAGAATAGAACATCCAGCCCTAGGTTTCACCTATGGTGACTGCAGGGCGTAGAGGAGAAGCCAATCAACATAAATTATAAATAAAAAGATCAAATAGTAAGAAAATATAATAAAGTTAAACTGGTGGCATGCAGGAGAGATATATATCTCACATACATACCATACAAGATTGATGTAGAAAAATACATATCGGGGACGTCGGGAGTTTAAACAGATTTATGGTAAGGACATTATTATTATTTTTTTTACTCACCTGCAAAGGAAAAGGCATACTGAGCTAGTATACACTGCATACTAGCTCATTATGAAATACTTACCTTAGAACAAGGCCCGACATCTGGCCCGATCCACGCCGAGGGAGCTGACATGTTCCCTCGGCATTTCTTCCGCGTATCGCGGCCCCCACGCTGTGAGTGGCCGGAGCTGCGATATCGCCACTCCCTCGCATGCGCATGGGAGATTTCTTCCCGGCAGGGTCCGGTGTCTGCCGGGCTCCCAGCCAAGAATCCCCTTTGCGCATGCGCCGCTGCAGTCAGTGACGCATTGCGAGGGGAATATCTGCTAAACCATACAGGTTTAGGAGATTTTTTTTTACCTACAAGTAAGCCTTATTATAGGCTTTCCTGTAGGTAAAAGTCAAAAAATTGACTTTACAACCCCTTTAAGTTCTGGTTTAGGGCTCCTTCACATGGACTTGTCCGTGTACGGAGCCCGCTCTGCTCTGCGGGCCATCGTTCCGCCGATCCCCGCTGAGCAGGAAGATGACCGGTCTGTGCAAGGACGGATCTGTCAGAGTGCCACTCTCTCCTATGGGGAATCGGATGAAGGCGGACTGTAGAGTCCGTCGTCACCCGATCTGATCTGCAGACGGATGGAAAAGTAGTTTTTTTCTCCGTCACACTTTTTCAGATCGGAGTGGGTCGGATGTCATCGAACCTGTCAGTGCTAACATCCGTCGCTCCATAGTGGTCTATGGAGCGTCCATTCAGGTCCACCTAAAAAACTGACAGGCGGACCTGAACGAACAGTCCGTGTGAAAGAGGCCTTAGTGCATTAGAGATACGCATAAGATTTTTTATATATCTTTTAATAAAAGGAAAAAAAACAGTACAGAAAGATATTTACAAAAAAATATATTACAACAGAACAATACAATAATACAACAGCAAAAGAAAAAATTATTAAGAATGAAAAAGTACCTAACAATGTCCTGGGTTCTTATAGTTTCAGCATAAAGTTGATCTGGGTTTTCAGAGGCATTGGCCCTCAAAAATGACTTTTGCCAGGTGCATTTCTTTCTATGACAAAGCAGCCAAGCTAAGCTGCAGTTGCAACGTCTTGTTTCTTGAAGACATCACTAAGCTCTCCCAAAACTAATCACAAGTGTTAAGGGCTAGGAAGTAGGGAGCACTGAAATGTTTTTAAATGTTTTATTAAGGGGTTCCAGCAGATCTTCCCACAATGTCAATTTTCTAAATATGGTTATATTTCAATCTTACGGAATGCCTCAATATAGTAACCCATATTTTATCATGAATCATGCTCTCATGAGCTAAATAAGGCTAGACATCATAATATTCTTATGTGTATTCTCCTTAGGAGATATAGTGTGATGACCGCACCTTCTGTATTATATAACCTGCTCATATTTAATCTCAGAGTTCTTTTTAAATTTTTTAATATATATTTTTACTATTGATGTAATTTTATCGGATCGGGCTTTATGAAATATGTGTAAATTTTGGTTCTGCAATGAGAAATACCCAGACAAGAATGTAGATTCTCTTAATGGCCTGCTAAGCTATTTACGACTGCCATAAGCCAGTTCTGCTAATGGGAAATAACTAATGCAGCCAGCACATCTAAGGATTGGTAGGCTAAAATATAATACAACCCCCTAACCAACCTACGCATACCCACTCTATCCCTTTAAGAGTCAAATCCCAGATCTCAGAATCCAACATTGGCATGCCTATGGAATTAACTCCCTAATAGACATCACATCTTAAAAAAAAACACTGAGAACCTTCAAGACCTTTCAAAATGAATACCAACTCCAAGAATCTGAAGCCTGCACACATGTAAGGATCAACCATTTACTTAAACGTTCCAAACTTCCAGTGGCAGCCTCTGTTCCTGAAACACTCCACAGATTTTACTCCCAACCCCCACAATATATGCAGCCCTAGTGAACCAATGACCCCTTCTCCAAATTAACACTCTATTAAAATGGGAAACAGAGTTAAACATCACTGCAACCCATCAACCTCATCAAGCTGAAAATCCTTCCCAAGTTTACATATTTGCTTTATAACTCCCCTCAGTAGATCACTAAATCATTTTTTCCCACCTGAATAAAATGTTCTCCTCCTTTCTATGGGGCCCACGTCCTCCCCGCTTCAAACTAACCACTGTAATGCGCCCTTGTTCGCAGGGGTCCTGGCATTCGTAGACTGCCACAAGTACTACATTGCGGCTCAGTTGGTCACTGCATTCTTGTTCTGGACAGATCCAACCCGGCCTGGGCCACTGAGGCTGCGGTGTTATGGTCTGTGGAGGCTTTGTCGAACCTCCTTTTGCAGGGTCTAAAGGCTCCATACGACCTGACCCCCTCTATGTGTACCACCCTTAGGGCCTGGCAGGAGGGCTTGGCCTGTGAAAAGTATCATTCGATTGCAGTATCCCTGAACGCCCCCCTCTGGAACAATCCCAATCTACATCACCTTTTCAAAATTCCAGACCCTGTGGTGTGGACCAAGTACCATATCAAAACTCTCTCAGATGTCACTTCAGGCCTCTCTATCTTGCCCTTCAATCATTTAATATCTCACCACAATGTCCCACCCTCACACAGGTCAGATATCTTCAACTGTCCCATGCTTTCAGGGCCAGGTTTCCACCGGGCGAGGGGCAGCTGGTGCGGTCTGACTTAGAACGGATTTTGCGCTTTGACTGAACCGACAAACCCACCTCCGTGCTCTATGCACATCTCCTCCGGGTCTCATCTCCTGAGTTGTCCAGGCTCCATCAGCAATGGTGTGGGGATGTTCCGGAGCTAGACTCAGAGGTCTGAGAGGATGTATGGGATTTTCCATTTAAAATACTGGTTTCCTTGAGAGATCGTCTCATTCAGTACAAGATTATTCATAGAGCATATCTCACTCCCGCTCGGGTGCACAGGATTAGGTCTTCCCTCTCCCCGGAGTGCTGGCGGTGTGACCATGCTCTGGGGGACTACATTCACATCTTCTGGTCTTGCCCAGTAAATTTGTTTTTTTGGTCACAAATCCTTATGGAGGTGAATGAACTACTAAATATCTCTATTGTCCCATCCCCAAGAATATACCTGTTGGGACTGGTGGAGGACCTGGTGCCCAGGGTGGCTGAGAGAACCCTGTTGGGTCTCTTGCTGTTCTATGCCAGGAAGTCCATCGTTCTATGCTGGAAACAGAAAAAAACTCCCTCTATAGGTCCATGGAAAACACTCAATAATGTGATACCCCTATACAAAGAATTCCTATATTCATAGAGGCTGTCCGAAAAAATATGACAGGGTCTGGTCTAAGTGGTTGGCGGAACCCTCCACTGCTGCAGCAGACTAGGAGGTTTCTCACTATCTGATGACCTCCTTTGAAGTCTTGATAAATCAACCCCCAATCATCCCAAAATAAAAAGATTTTCAAACAAAAAACATCACTGCAACCCCTCCCAAGTGGCAGAAGGCCTTCAAATACACCTACGCAGCATCCCACTGCTCCAATCATTGGGAAACTTACCAAAGAACCCTGCACAGATGGTATCTAACATTCTATAGACTGTCCAAAATATTCTCAAACTCTCCCTCTACTTGCTGGAGGACATGAGGCAGTATATGCACCATTTCACACCTCCTCTGGCTTTGCAGATCTCTAAGCTCCTTTTGGAGACAAGCCTTCTCCCTAATCTCCATAACACAGACCTCTACAGCGCACTCACCATAAGCTTTACTCCACTTAAGCATAGAAAAAATCCCCCCCCAGATACAGAGATGTAATCATACACCTTTTACTGGCAGCAACAATTAACATCTCCACACAATGGAAAACTACTCTTTTAATTCAATGCTAGCAGACCTTAACCTGTAATGCGAAGTGGAAAAAATATCTGCTAGGAAAAATCTTATTATGCACAAATTCCTCTACAAATGGTCCTCTTGGCTGTCCCATCCCAGATGTACTGTACAAGTTTGATCATTTACGTTGAATGCAAAAACTTAATACCTTTGTTGAATATACATGTTTCATGTCCCTAGTTGACCGCTTGTCGTAATGTTCTCCTCTGAGTAAGTTGCTGGTACCTCCTACCTCCTCCTCTTCCTTCCCCCCTCTACCCCCCCCCCCCCCTTATCACTTAACCTTTCCACCTCCCCACCTCCCCACCCCTCTTCCTCTGGAGCCCTTCCACCACTACATCCAGATGTAGAACACATATACATATATGTTTTGAAATTACTTACTATACCACAGTTATAAGTTGTCTCTTATACCACCCATTGTTATGCTCCAGTTGGAACATAAGCCAAGTTTTCACATGTAACCCAATGTTTTGTACTTGAAAACTCAATAAAGAATATTGAACATTAAAATATAATAAAAGTTTGCTTTTGGGTTTAACACTGACAGGCAGGTGGTGGCTTTACCGCTCTGACGCCATATGACGGCTCTCTCAGAAAAGTGCCGCCCACACGACAGCGGGGCCATGTGATTTGACACTAGCTGTGTCCATTGGACCATGCCGGTACCATGTGACTGCTGTAACCAAGCACAGCAGGTCACATGACAGTTGTAAACAATGGATGGCTTCCTTCCATGCCATCCATTGTGTTGCTAGCTATGATTGGTCAATGTGATCACATGGTACAGACAGGGCCAATCAGTGCCCAGCAGTGCCACCTATTAGAGCCACCTATCAGTGCAACCTATCAGTTCCCATCATTCCCATCTATCAGTGGTACCTATCAGTGCCCATCCATGCCACCCATCCGTGCCACCCATCCATGCCATCTTATCTGTACCCATCTTTGCCCATCAGTGCCGCCTTATCTGTGCCTATCAGTACCGCCTTATCTGTGCCCATCAGTACCGCCTTATCTGTGTCTATCGGTGCCACCTTAACTGTGCCTATCGGTGCCACCTTAACTGTGCCTATCAGTGCCCATCAGTACCGCCTTATCTGTGCCCATCAGTACTGCCTTATCTGTGCCTATCAGTGCCATCTTAACTGTGCCTATCGGTGCCACCTTAACTGTGCCTATCAGTGCCCATCAGTACCGCCTTATCTGTTCCCATCAGTACCGCCTTATCTGTGCCTATCGGTGCCACCTTAACTGTGCCTATCGGTGCCACCTTAACTGTGCCTATCAGTGCCCAGAAGTGCAGCCTATCAGTGCCCACCATTGCCGCTTCATCAGAGTATTTCAATGAAGGAGAAAAATTACCTGTTTGCAAAGTTTTATAACAAACTATTAAAAAATCTTTTTTTATATATTTTTTTATTTTGCATCTTTTTTTGTTTGTTTAACAAAAAATAAAACTGCCAGCTGTAATTAAATACCACCAAAAGAAAGCTCTATTTGTGGGAAAAAAATGATAAAAATTTCATTTGGGTACAGTGTTGTATGACCGCGCAATTGTCATTCAAAGTGTATCAGCGCTGAAAGCTGAAAATTGGTCTGGGCAGGAGGGGGGTTTAAGTGCCCAGTAAGCAAGTGGTTAAAAGACATTCTATGTTTGCACTCCTCCGTCCTATAACCTATGGAGACGTCTCCTAGAAAATAAACTTGTGTTCAGAGGGACAGAGCAGGATCCATTCATGTAATGCCTGGAAGAGGTGTATAGAGGACTATCTTCATGTATTGGTTAGGCCAAGAGGGGTTACCCCACCATCTTTCCCCAGAAAGGCAGGATTTTGCTAGTCACCCTGGGGGCTCCATATCAATGGTTCACTGGTATATCGAGATCACTGCACCTGTGTCCGGGCAAGATTTGGGCAAAGAATCAATGCACTCCCCTGCTACACAACAGTATTCTGTTTATTCCAATACCCCCCAGACTAAACAAGCATTTAACTCTTACAGTGTTTGTGTGTTGGGGAGGGGCACGTCAAGAGTCAAAATCCCATGAGAATGTACTCTTGCAGTGGGCTGGTGAAGATTATCCACAGACTCCAACTTTGGGACGAGGCTCAGTGATATCACTTATGTCCCCTTTGCCTTCCAGGACATCAATGGTTGGGTCAGGGTGGGTATTTTATTTTGGTTGGGTGAATGTTTTGTTTATAAATTACTTTTTAAAACCATTAAGGTTGAGGGGCTGACAAAAAAGTGTTCCGGGTCTTTACCATAGAAGGCCTGCTTTAATTTTATTTTGAATGTGCTAGGTGTTTTTGGTAAGGTATTATAAAGCCAGAAGCTTGTTGAAATAAACATTTTCCCTGAGAAACATACAAACTACTGGCCTCTTATTTTGCAAATACAATGGGGTCGATTTATTAAAACTGGATAGTACAAAATCTGGTGCAGCTGTGCATGCTAGCCAATGAGCTTCTAACTTCAGCTTGTTCAATTAAGCTTAATAATAATAAGGTCTGATGTCACCCCTATAACACCTCCATCCCTGATACAATACATAAAAACATCGAAATCCCCCCGGGACTTTGAGTGAGGTGAGAGAGGTTAGCCAATATCCATAACAAGAGTAAAAGAATTTCAATTTATTGCAAAATATCATGCATATATAAGCAACAGCAATAAATATAAATTTGCCAAGCCGGTAGGTGTACATACTCAGTAAAAGAATAACAATCCACATACAGTTGTACATAAATTTAAAAAAGCAAGATACAAGCATCAATGATACAATACACATTTCGTGAGACCATGCTTGCTTCTTCAGGGGAGGATGGATAATTATAGTATCTGCAATATAGGTAATAAGATCAATAAGTATATGTTAACAGTGGAGGCGTATGGGTTGAATGGTCAGAGAGGTCTACAAAAAAGACCACATACTCACTAATGGACTGAACCAAATCGCCAGTTGCTGAGTATCCAGACGGCTGTAGCAACAAACATCCAGCACAGGGGCTAAGGAGGCGGAGCAAAAAAAGGCCAAAACTGGGGGGACATCCGGAGGACCAACATGGCATGGGTGATGGTGTTTGTCCCTATGGTCTCAACCTGTCCACATTGGATGACCACTACAAAATATATGTAAATGTATACATGTCAGAAGACACAGTAATGACAAATAAAGCTTAATGCAATAGATTTGTGTAAATAAAATTGTATATACACGTATATGTGTCAGAAGCCCTTCAGTGCAGAAAACAAAACAAAAATCATTGCGCATGGGATGTGTGTGATGTTACCTGAGTGGAAGAAACCAAGTACATGTGGTCTCACGGTCAAAAAAATGAAGCTGTTGTGTAGGAACGCCAAACTAAGAGTGAAAGGATCCCAGCCATGCCGGCCTCCAGTTTATGCCCCGGGAAGAGCCTAGATGCTCCACCCCCAACATCATGTATGGGTGATGTGGCGCGTGAGAGTAGAGGGTGCTCGCCGCCAATTGGGGTGCGTGTGCACAGTGACCACCAACCATTCAAGTTGACCCACACCATCCTAACATGATGATGTCGAACGGGCGCAATCAGTGGGCATGGAAAACATGGCGCAGATGTGTAGGTGGCTATGCCCGTCCAGGTGAACAGGAGAGGACAGCAGGAGGTCAGAAAGTCTCCTTTGTGCATATAGCAGCTCCCGAGTTGGACAGTGGATGCCATCACCAGCAGGAAACAGCAAGAGAAGAAAAGGCCTACCCAAAACCACCCCAAATGCTATTATGCAAACGGAACCGGCCGAAGGAGTGGCTATACAGTAGATGTATGATATGTAGTAGCTGCTGGTGACAGCAGACCAGGTTGTGGGCTAATTGGGTGTCTTTTTAATAAGAAAAATAATAATAAGGTCTGATGTCACCCCATAACACCTCCATCCCTGACACAATACATAAAAACATTGCCCTGGGGCTTTGAGTGAGGTGAGATGCTATAATTATGCATCTACCCCTGAAGAAGTGAGCGTGGTCTCGTGGAACATGTAGGGTATCATCGATACTTTTATGTTGTTTTTTTTTACATTTCTGTACAACTGTATGTGGATTGTTATTCTCTTACTGTGTATGTACACCTATCAGCTTGGAAAATTTATATTTATTGCTGTTGATTATATATGAATGATATTTTGCAATAAATTGAGATTCTTTTACTCTTGTTATGAATATTGGCTGACCTCTATCACCTCAAAGTCCCAGTACGATTTTTATGTTTTTATGTTCAATTAAGCTTTGACAAACAACCTGGAAGCTGTTTGGTTTCTAAGAATGAGCTTGGGCGTGTTCTGATCGAACCCGCCTGAAAGTCGGCACTGCACACTGCCAATCATAGGCAGCACGTTTATGTGCAGCTGCCGGCGGGAAATGCCTCACCCTGGCGGGTTTGATTCGAACACGCCCGAGCCCATCACTATTGATTTCTATGTGGAGCTGCACCCAATTTTGCAGTCTCCAATTTTAGTAAAACAACCCCATTGTCTTGGGTGTAATGGGAAATTTCTTGCTTCAAAACTTTGAACTTTTGACCCAGAACAAAAATGACGTTTCTAATCTGAATATTAATTTCATGTAGATGACACAACCATTGAATCCAGGGGATCAGTATACCAGCCTGCCGACAAGAATTTTCAGAAAGTCAACAATGGCAGCCCCTATATTTCTCTGAAGAAATGTCTATTTTATTAAATGTTTATCATTTCTGTTTATTGAAAATTACATGTAAGTTTTTAGTTTTGTTTGGAGTGTATCTTTAATGATGAACTGATTTAACTTCCCCAGAGCTACGCTAGAGAGTTAACATTTTCTGAAGTGTGGGAGGCTTACTCAAGTCTAGCTCATGCTTTGAATATAATAATAATGGGAACTGATTAGATAATAGCACAACACAAGGAAAACATACAGAAAACAGCTCAAAAATAAAAACCACACAAAATATACTATTTATTTTTTTATTTTAAATACGTACTTACTCTCCAGTGTTTTATGGAGGGTGAACTGGATGAATAAGTCATTTCCTCTAGGCTGAACTACTCTTCACGCCCCGGTTATGAGAAACTGTAAACTTATCTGAACAAAAAATGTGGCATTCTGCTACTGATACAATGTATTCTTTGTATTTCAGTTTATTTTTAACACGGGCAAAAATTACATAATGGAAACACCCTCATCTTGGAGAATTCAAAGCAGCCATACTTAGATGGGTCCTGTGGGACCATAAAGTCCTTTGCTGAACTCTCCTCTGTTGTTTAACCATGGATGAATAAAAAAAAGTGTTAAACGATGATGTTAAATATACTTATATTTTGACTTCCCCTGGTTCTTTTTTTCCTCTCTCATCCATATGCTACTAAAACCTGGGAAGAAAAAAGCTTTCTTATAAAACTTTTTTTAAAAGCACCTTTTTTTTTTTTTGGTCCCACTGACATTATCCCTGGGTCTCTGTGCGTCTGTAAGCGATGTAGGCAGATCATGGCTGGTGGAAAGGGCTGGCAAGGTGCTGTACAGTTTCCTAAAGACATCTCAACACCATGCTTTAGTTCTATTCTCAACAGACATCAGCACTCATGCAAGCAGAGAGCTGACTTATGGGAGGAGTTATGAAAATATAAAATGTCTTGATGGGTAGATCTCAGTCTAACCCAGCCTAAACTATATTGTCAAAAGTATTGGGGCAACTGCCTTTACACACACATAAACTTTAATGGCATCCCAGTCTTAGTCTGTAGGGTTCAAAATTGAGTTGGCCCCCCCTTTGCAGCTATAACAGCTTCAACTCTTCTGGGAAAGCTGTCCACAAGGTTTAGGAGCATGTCTATGGGAATGTTTAACCATTCTTCCAGAAGTGCATTTATGAGGTCAGGAACTGAGGTGGATTAGAAGGCCTGGCTCGCACTCTCCACTCTAATTCATCCCAAAGGTATTCTATTGGGTTGAGGTCAGGGCTCTGTGTAGGCCAGTCAAGTTTCTCCACTCCAAACTCGCTCATCCATGTCTTTATGAACCTTGCTTAGTGCACTGTTCCAGATCATTTGGTGGAGGGGGATTATGGTGTGGGGTTGTTTTTCAGGGATTGGGCTTGGCCCCTTATGCCGCGTACACACGAGCGGACTGTATGGCCTACTTAGTCCGCCGAAACACATTTCAGCGGACAGTCCACTCGTGTGTGGGCTTCAGCTGACTTTTTCAGCGTGCAGTCCGGCGTACTAAGAATTTCAGATTTTTCGAAATTCTGTCCGTCGTACTCGCATTTCGGCGGACAATCCGGCCGTGTGTATGCCAGTCAGCCGTACTTTTGAAATGAGCAGACTTTTCCCGCCCGGAGAAAAGTCCGCTCATTTCGAGCGGGTATCCAGGTAGGCGGGGCCCGCGAAGGAGACGTCGCTGGCCCCGCCGCCTGGTATGGACTTAAAGGGGAACCCCAACGCCGAAAAAAATCGGCGTGGGGGTCCCCCCAAGTCCACAACAGACCCTTGTCCGAGCACGCTACCCGGCCGGCCAGGAAAGGGGGGCGAGCGAGCCGTACCAGGCCGCGTGCCCTCAACATGGGGGGTGCGGCCCCCCCACCCCAAAGCACCTTGTCCCCATGTTGATGAGGACAAGGGCCTCTTCCCGACAACCCTGGCCATTGGTTGTCAGGGTCTGCGGGCGGGGGGCTTATCGGAATCCGGGAGCCCCCTTTAATAAGGGGGCCCCCGGATACCGGCCCCCCACCCTATATGAATGAGTATGGGGTACAATGTACCCCTACCCATTCACCTGTAAAACACAACACACGAGATAAAATACTTTATTGCACAGCTCCGGGGGTCTTCCGTCTTCGGGGGTCTTCTCGCCGGACTCCTCCGCTATCTTCTTTTAGCTCTTTTGCTAGCGGAGGAGTCCGGCTTTCTTCCTCGCCGCCGGCCTCTTCTCCCGACTTCGGGGGTCTTGTCCCCTTCTTTGGTTCTTCTGCCGGGCCACCGCGCCTTCTTATAGCTCTTTTACAGGCGGTGGCCCGGTCTTCTGTCGCCGCCGCCGCCGCCGCCGCCGCCGCCTTCCGTTCTTCTTCTTCTTCTTCTTCTTCTCCTTCTTCTCCAGGAGATGTTGACTCGACGCTCTCTCCGGCCACAATGCCAGGGCCGCGCTGCGCGGCCACTTATATAGGGACAAGGGGCGGTGTCACATGGCTTTATGTCACATGGGTTGGTGTCACATGGTGACCCCGCCCCCTTACGATGTCATAGTCCCCATGTGACATCAACCCATGTGACCAACCCATGTGACATAAAGCTTATGAAGGCCTGAAGAAGGAGCTCTATTCCTCGCATCACTTTCGGTTAATGGCATCACGTCCTTGCATTCCAGCAGATCCAGGAAGCACCGCTCACCAACGGCACCCCATACACTAAGGGGCCTGGCTGCATGGCAACCCATGACAGTATACAGTGATGATGTTTGAAGGCTATATTCCTGCTTTTTTTCTTTGTGAGTATCTTTTAATCATTTTAATAAAACGGGTCACACAGCTACACTTAAAAGGCTCTGTTCTTTTCTCCCTCTCTACAAAATGTTTACAGAGGTGACACCATTCAAAAACCACCAATGACAAGATATTACTATTGCCAAAGGTGTCATCTTCATAAACATTCTTTAGCCTTCTGTGAATGTCAGACAGCCTGCACCCCTCCTTTGTCAAAGCTACAGAATGTTTATGGAGATGACACCATTGACAAGAGCAATGTGCTGTCATTGATGACTCTTTTCATTGGCGTCACCTCTGCAAACATTCTGTAGCCTTCCATGGAGGTTGGACAGCCTTCAGCCCTCCTTCATTAAGAACCCAATGACAATACATTGCTTCTGCTTGGAATTTATTATGTACAGTGCCTTGAAAAATATTCATACCCCTTGAAATTTTCCACATTTTGTCATGTTACAACCAAAAACATAAATGGATTTGACTGGGATTTTATGTGATAGACCAACACAAAGTGGCACATAATTGTGAAATGGAAGGAAAATGATAAATGCTCTTCAAATTTGCTTACAAATAAATATGTGAAACATATGGTGTGCCATTGTATTCAGCCCCCTTTACTCTGATATCCCTAACTAAAATCTAGTAGAACCAATTGGCTTAAGAAGTCACCTAATTAGTAAATAGAGTCCATCTGTATAATGTATTCCCAGTATAAATATAGCCGTTCTGTGAAGCTCTCAGAGGTTTGTTAGAGAACCTTAGTAAACAAATAGCATCATGAAAGCCAAGGAACAGACCAGACAGGTCAGGGATAAAGTTGTGGAGAAGTTTAAAGCAGGGTTAGGTTATAATAAAATATCCCAAGCTTTGAACATCTCACGAAGCACTGTTCAATCCATCATCTGAAAATGGAAAGAGTATGGCACAATTGCAAACCTACCAAGACACGGCCATCCACCTAAACTGGCTGGGCAAGGCTTTAATCAGAGAAGCAGCCAAGAGGCCCATGGTAACTCTGGAAGAGCTGCAGAGATTCACAGCTCAAGTGGGAGAATCTGTCCACAGGACAACTATTAGTGGTGCAATCCACAAATCTGCCCTTTATGGAAGTGTGACAAGAAGAAAGCCATTGTTGAAAGAAAGCCATAAGAAGTGCCATTTGCAGTTTGCGAGAAGCCATGTGGGGGACACAGCAAACATGTGGAAGAAGGTGCTCTGGTCAGATGAGACCTAAATTGAACAAAAAGCAAAACGCTGTGTGGTGGAAAACTAACACTGCACATCACCCTGAACACACCATCCCCACTGTCAAACATGGTGGTGGCACATGTTGTGGGGCAGCTTTTCTTCAGCAGGGACAGGGAAGCTGGTCAAAGTTGATGGGAAGATGGATGGAGTCAAATACAGGGCAATCTTAGAAGAGTCCGCAAAAGACTTGAGAGTGGGGCAGAGGTTCACCTTCCAGCAGGACAATGACCCTAAACATACAGCCGGAGCTACAATGGAATGGTTTAGAGCATATTAATGTGTAAGAATGGCTCAAAGTTCAGACCTAAATCAAATTGAGAATCTGTTGCAAGATTTCCTGTTCACAGACGCTCTCCATCTAATCTGAGAGAACTTGAGCTATTTTGCAAAGAAGACTGGGCAAAAATGTCACTCTCTAGATGTGCAAAGCTGGTAGAGACATCCCCAAAAAGACTTGCAGATATAATTGCAGCAAAAGGTGGTTCTACAAAGTATTGACTCATGGGGGGGTGAATACAAATGCACACCACACTTTTCAGATATTTATTTGTAAAAAATGTTGAAAGCCATTTATCATTTTCCTTCCACTTCACAATTATGTGCCACTTTGTGTTGGTCTATCACATAAAACCACAATAAAATGCATTTACGTTTTGGTTGTAACATGACAAAATGTAGAAAATTTCAAGGGGTATGAATACTTTTTCAGGGCACTATACCTGCAAATATAAAGAAGAAGAAAAAGAGTTTCTATAGAGGAAGGTTTTTTTACCAACATGTGAAATTTCAACCACCAATGTAAGTTCAAAACAAAGTTATACCCACTTTTACATTAAGTTCAGTATGCGCCTTATATTTAATCTGTGTTTTAGACTGTTTGTCCAGGTTTCAGTATTAATTTGTTGCATTTAATAGTCAGTCAAATAGAGCCTGTGTCATTTCCTGGCTGGAAGATGTCCAGCTTCATTCAGTTCTTTACTCCCCAGCTTGATAGTTTCCGGCGTACCCCTTTCATTCATTGGATTAAAATTATTATTTTTTTAATTGTTGAGGCTCAGCATCACACGTGAACGTTGCCTAGGGTGGCCTGCATACAACATATTAATATTATTATACAGGATTTATATAGTGCCAGCAGTTTGTTCAGAACTTTACAAAATTAAAGGGATTGTAAAGGGAATTTAAAAAATAAAATAAAATAACAAACATGTTATACTTACCTCCACTGTGCAGCTCGTTTTGCACAGAGTGGCCCCTAACCTGCTCTTCTGGGGTCCCTCGGCGGCTGTCTCTGCTTCCTCCCGCAGATGCTTCTCACGTTCATGCGAGCTCCCTCGCATGGTGAGAAGCATCTGCTGACGCGCTCCCGTTATATAGCCGCTCGCTGTATCACACGGCCCCCCTGCGCTCTGCGTCAGTGGATGTGATTGACAGCAGCGCAAGCCAATGGCTGCGCTGCTTTCCATCCATCCACTCCAGCCAATCAGCGGCCAGGCTGAACGGTGGAAAGGACGTCGGGGGACGAGCGCAGGACTTTCGAGGGGTGAGGTAAGTAAAACGGGGGGGGGGGGCTGGGGGCGCCGGGACTGTCAGATGTTTTTTCACCTTAACCTCCCTGGCGGTATGATTCAGTCTGGATTTAGGTGCTGAAAGCGGTACAATTATTTTGCATGGAAATTTGGCGTCTTATATTGTAGTCCTGTAATTCTTAGGAATAACTCACTTAAATATGTTCAAACCAGAGTCTAGCAGACATCCCGGGTATGATAAAGTTTATAATATAATAAAGAATAATAAAAAATATTCAATAATGTAATCAAATCCTAAAACACTGAAAAAGGGACACTTTTTGGTTGCTATGGACCATCTCCAAATTTCAGGCAGAAAAAACAGTATTTATAATATAAAAGTGCATGCAGGGCACTGCACAGACCACTAGGGACAAAGGGTGTGTGTAATTTTGTAATACAACTGTAATCTGTAAGATTACAGTACTGTGTGTGTTTTGTGTACTTTTACTTTTTTAAATTTGCCACTGTTCTCCGCTCCCGTGCGCCGTAACGCCGCAGGGAACAGAGCACGGCGGCATTCGGCACTGTGAATCGAGCGGAGGACAGCTCGCTCACACAGAGCAAAGGACATCGCTGGATCCAGGGGACAAGGTAAGTAAGTCTCACTGTGTCCTAACCTGCATCCAGCGAAGCGATCCCGAGTCTGGCTCGGGGTTACCGCTCCTATCAGTAAATTCCTAACCCGAGCCAGACTCGGGATTACAGCTAGGGGGGTTAATGCATAGAATGCATTAAGGAGAAAAAAACATTTACCTTTACAACCCCTTTAAGGCAGACAGTACAGTTGCAATACAACTCAATACAGGAGGAATCAAGAGGCCCCTACTCACTAGAACTTGCAATTTAATAGGGAGGGTCAGGTGACACAAAAGATAATAATTGGGGGGGGGGGGGGGTGGAGCTGATGGAGAAAGTAAAGAAATAGTTTAATAGTTTGAAGAAGGATTGCCTTCTCTAAATAGATTTTCGGGGATTGCCTAAAGGTGGATCAAGTAGGAGATAGTCAGACAGGTTGAGGTTAGGAGTTCCAGATGGGAGAGGAAGTCTTGGAAAGAGTGAAGAGGACAGTCTGGTAGCATTTTGAGAAAATGATGTAGCTGGAAATAGAGTTGTGCATGGCATTGTAGGTTGTTGTTAGTATTTTGAATTTTATTTGTTGAGTGAGAGGAAGTGAGAGGAAGCCAATGGAGGAATTAGCATGTAAGCAGGTGCTTGTGCAATGCCATTACATGCAGTTTTGCTGTTATGTTGTTTTTCACTGTGTAGCTTTGAAGCTAGATAATCTGCCCAATTAAAGGAAGGGTTAATTCAGTTCCCGGTTTTTGCCCTCCTCCCTGTGCATATAAAGCAAGGGGGAAGGCTCAGCTCTAATTTGTTCCAGCCACATGGAAAGAAAGAGAGGCTGACAGGTAAAGACATAATGCTTTTCAACCAGCAACCATCCACCCAGAGGGAGAGTAGCCTTCATAGAGCTCTGCTGAGGGACTGCTATGACCTATGGTCCCACAAGACATTGTAGTCGTCTTCCTTGTCGTAGATTAGTGTGAGATTCATATTGATATGTGCAGTCTGACTAGGAAAGCCCACTTCTCCAAACTGATCTCCATCCCATAAAGGCATTTTGATATTTGCAAAATTCCTACCAAGAGCCAGCTCACTGTTTACATAAGGGCTGAGGGCTTTTAAAAGGAGTGCTAAAAAAAAGGGTAATGCAGTGTTTTCTGGAAGCTATGTACAGGTCTTTGTTGGCCCTTCCAACCAGCCATGATCTGCCTGCATTACATAAAGAGGCACAGAAACCAGGTATGTCACTGGGTATAAAGGTAGGTAGTTAATGAAAATGGAAAAGTTTTATTTCAAAATTTCATTAGTGTGGCGATGAGGAAGAAGAAAAATAGAAAAAGAGGAACCTAAGCAAGGCCAAATATAGGCAAATACAACTTCAGCTTTAACTCCCGAATTTATTTTGGAGTCATAAAAACGTCCTAAAACTTTATAATTAACTAAACACGTCCGCGGCTAAAGGGCAGCTAGAGTGAGAAGTTAATTTGCAGTGTTTTTGGACTGATTGATGTCTAAACAGAAACTATATTAGATAAGGTTATAAAATATCCAAACCAAATACAATCTAGGACAGAAAGAGCGAGATAAGCCGAGTTGCGGAGGCAATAAATAGACTGAAATAAATGGAAGGGGATAATTTAATTTAAGGAAAGGGAAGCTAATGATTTTACAAGAGAAATTATAAAACTGTCATTCCATTTATCATCCAACTCAATAGAGAGGCAGCCTGGATTAATACGGTTTTACATGAACATTGAGGTGTTCAGGGGAACAGGAAAATGACTGGTTCATCATATAAATGTACAATTTAATTCAGAGAGAAAAATGAATTTATGAGAACAAACATATGGTACAGGAAAGGTTTGCCTAAAGAAATGTATATTTTTCTTTTGTAAAATGCAAAACAAGAAAAAGTTATGGTCATATACTAGGTTAGAATGTATTCTGTTCCTCTTCTAATGGCCCCTATGAATGGCT
Source organism: Lithobates pipiens (assembly GCF_037356315.1). NCBI lineage: Eukaryota > Metazoa > Chordata > Amphibia > Anura > Ranidae > Lithobates > Lithobates pipiens. The sequence continues at coordinate 298,945,234 of NW_027507785.1, forward strand.
CATTATTGGCCAAGGAGTTCTTTCTAGACCTTTTCTGCTATTGATCTGCCTGTGTATGTATAGACCCAAGCATCTGAAGCAGAAAATATATCAATATGGATATAGAAAAGCTGAAAATGGAAGATGTAGTCCTTCTAGGGCCCCATCAAGGTGACATTGTTATAGGTCTGGAAAACCACAATTTAGCTGATCATACACTGTAATACATGCTAAACAGTGTGGATAGCGGAATGTCTCTATTTTCTGACAGTGGCACCCATAGCTGTCAGAATGCCTGAATAGTAGCTGCATCTGATCGCATGCAGCTGCTGTTTGGCCAACATTTTTCTCACCACTTCCCTCAATTTTCAGATTGAAGGATGTCAGGCAATAGGATATTGAAAGTGCAACCAATGGCTTGAATTTTGTCTGATTCATCAGGAACAAATTGGTTCTGCATGGTAGGCTATGCTTGAAAAAAAAAAAAAAAATATATATATATATATATATATATATATATATATATATTTTTTTTTAACAAAGTAATTTGATGTCAACACTGGACTGGCTGGCCTTGTATATAACTGATAGTAGTGTAATTAGTATGTCATTGCTGAAATAGATGTCTGTGCATCACTGTCACTGTCATCACATTCAGTAGATTGCTTTAAGAAAGGCTTGGATACTTTCCTGATGGTACATAATATAACTAGGTACTAACATAGGTAAAGTTGATCCAGGGAAAATCCGATCGCCTATTGGGGGATCAGGAAGGAATTTTTTTCCCCTGCTGTAGTAAATTGGAGCATGCTCTGCTGGGTTTTTTTTTCGCCTTCCTCTGGATCAATTGTGGGCATAAAATTGGGTATCTGGATTGTACGATTATTTTTTATTTTATTTATTTGTTTTTAAGGTTGAACTGGATGGACTTGTGTCTTTTTTCAACCTGACTAACTATGTAACTATGTAACTATGTAACTGTCACTGCCAAGCTGGCTATCACATGGCTTTGTTGATATGAAAACACCAGCTGTTGAAGACAACACCACATGTCAAATAATACATATACCGTATATACTCGAGTATAGGCCGACCCGAATATAAGCCGAGGCCCCCAATTTACCCCCAAAAAAACTGGCAAACTTATTGACTCGTGTATAAGCCGAGGGTGAGACATGCCTGTCCATCCCTGTGTGTGTGTCCGTCCATCCCTGTGTGTCCGTCCATCCCTGTGTGTCCGTCCATCCATCCCTGTGTGTGTGTGTGTGTCCATCCATCCATCCATCCCTGTGTGTGTGTGTCTCCATCCATCCATCCATCCATCCCTGTGTGTGTGTGTCTCCATCCATCCATCCATCCATCCCTGTGTGTGTGTGTCTCCATCCATCCATCCATCCATCCCTGTGTGTGTCTCCATCCATGTGTGTGTGTGTGTGTGTGTGTGTGTGTGTGTGTGTGTGTGTGTGTGTGTGTGTGTGTGTGTGTCCAGCCTACCTTTGTCCCGAGCCTCCGTCCCGTGCCTTGCCTCCTTGCCTCCGTCCCGTGCCTTGCCTCCTTGCCTCCGTCCCGTGCCGTGCCTTGCCTCCTTGCATCCGTCCCGTGTCGTGCCTTGCCTTGCCCCCGTCCCGTCCCGTCCCGTGCCGTGCCGTCCCGTGCCCTCTTCGTCGGCGGCCATTGTAAAGTTCAAAAGCTGCGCCGCCGCCTTCGCCTGTGATAGGCGGAACACTGAATTTCCCAGCAGCCTGTGTTCCGCCTATCACAGACGTCGTATCATCCTCGTCCGTAGTACGAGGATGATACGATGTCCGTGATAGGCGGAACACAGGCTGCTGGGAAATTCAGTGTTCCGCCTATCACAGGCGAAGGCGGAGCCGGAGGCGCGGCTTTTGAATAGAATGGCCGCTGTCTGTCTGCTCGACACGCTGATCGAGCGGGCAGACAGCGATGACTCGAGTATAAGCCGAGGGGGGCACTTTCAGCCTCAAAAAAGAGGCTGAAAATCTCGGCTTATACTCGAGTATATACGGTAGTTTAAAAACTTTTTTTTTTCTTTTTTTTCCTCTACAGCATCATGTTCTAAGCTGATGAGGGGCCATTTTTGGCACAAGAACACAACCAGAATAGAACCGGTTTAAAGGATTTTCTCTAACCTTTAGGGACCATGTAAAGCCAATCGCACCTTAAAATCCACCACAAATCACCTTAACTTTAGTTTCCTCACTAACTCCAAAGCATTTCTCCAAAATGGCAAATTTCACGTAAAAGTGCAGATTTTTCACCAAAATTTTGACAAAGCAAAAGCTCAAAATTTCATTCCACCCTACTCCAAACCCTAAACCCACACATTGTCCTAGGGGAAGGCATTAAGCCCTTAGAAATCTTGGTGAAATTTCCTTTAACTGGCATGAATTTCCTTTGTGGTCCACAGATTCACCTGGGTAACTCTGGATCAACTTTTTATAAAGTGATTTCTTATAAATATTAGTAGTTGTACATTTTGTGGTTAGAGTATTTGTGCTATATGTAGTTCTCAAAAAACTTCTAGGTCTTTCCAATTACTACGGTCAATAAAAAGATATGGGGGGTGCGCTTGAGCTGTTGAATCTGAAGGCTTGTTGAAAGGTACCAGTAAGATAGTGTGATAACAAAGCAATAGGTAATCAAATAGAGGGTTAAAACTTTGAGGGTTGCTGAGATAGAACTGAACGCAAACTGGGCTGACGCCAAAACAACAAACAAAAACACAAAAAATAAAAATAAAACAAATAATGTTTCCTGTGTAATTGCCACTCGTTGACTTGTTGGCAAGCTTGTGGCATGCCCACTACAGCTTTCTAGTGAGGCCAAGATCTATTGGCATGTTGAGGCATCAGGTGAGCCTGAAGATCCTCTCTCGTACTTAGAGACTGGTGTGGAAGGGGAGAAGTCAGGGATGGTGCCCCATCTTTTTAGAAGACGCATGCCATCTTGGAGTGATGTCACAATATGCTTGGTACCATTGTATATGATTAGCATTTTAGCAGGTGCGGCCCATTGGTATTTGGCGCGGTAGTTGCACAGAGCTTTTGTTATTGTATTGAGTTGCCTGCAGCATAGCAAGGTATGTTGGGATAGATCCGCAAATTGCTGCAGTGGAGAGTAGGGATCAGATAAGGGATCTCACTTTTTGCTTAAGCTGTTCTTTTACATGAAAAAAGTGGATGCACAGAATCACATCTCTGGGTACTGAGCTAGGCAGGAATGGAGGCTTAGGGAGACTATGGATACGATTGATGACCAATTTCATGTTTTCTAAATCCGCTAGTAAAGTTTTAATCATGCTTCTAAGGTAAGATGGTAATTGTAGAGGCTGCACTGTTTCCGGAATACCTTGAATCTTGATGTTGTTACGTCGGGTCTGTCTTTAATGTCAGCTAATTTATCGTTAATCTCGTGATCTTCTACTTGGTCATTGTGGGCTTCAATAAGGTAGTTATCAGTCGTGGTGATATCACCCAGATTGGTTTCTATATGTTATAAACTGTCTTATAAGATATTAATGTTACTCCCGAATTTATGTAGAAAAGTCAGTTTGCAGGGAACTCCTTAAGGACATGAGCATTTCCTTAAAGGGGTTGTAAATCTTCATGTTTGTGTGTGATAAAACACCTGGCAGTGACTGGCCCCCCAGCCCCCCTATTTTACTTACCAGAGCCCTGGAACTTGACCCAATGGGGATGCGCTGTCTCTCAGCAGGGGGTTCTCGACTCTTGATTGGATAGATTGATAGCAGTGCAGCCATTGGCTCCCGCTTCTGTCAATCAAATCCAATGATGTGGGCGCTGGATGGTATGGCCGAGTCATTCATTCGTCATCTATGGACGCCAAAAGCTGGACTCGGGAGAACGCTTCTCCTAGGGGGTTACCTGATATGGGGAGGAGCCACAAGAGCTGTTGGGGGACCCCAGAAGACCAGGTTCCGGGCCACTCTGTGCAAAATGAGCTGCACAGAGGAGGTAAGTACGATATGTTTGTTATTTTAAAAAAAAAATGAACCCTTACAATCACTTTAAGTGTGGTATCCAGGACAGGTTTCCCCTCTAGGCCCTTGTACACACGGTCGGAGATTCCGACAACCAAATCGAATAACTCCGACGGATTAATTCCGGACGAGGTCCGGAAGTGATGTTGCATACACACGGTCGGACTAAGTTGTCGGAAAATCCGATTGTACATAACGTGATGACGTTATTTCGTTACAACGGGATTACATTCAGGCTAGTAGCCAATAGCTTTGGTCTAGGAATTTGATCTGAGCATGCGTGGCACTTTGTCCGTCGGAGTAGGCTACACATGATCGGAGTATGTCCGATCGGAGCATTTTGTCAGAAAATATTTCCGGCAAGTTGAAAAAGTTGGTCCGACGGATATTCCGACGGAAAACAGTCCGATGCAAACCACACACAGTCGGAATATCCGACAAAATGCTCCGATAGGAAACATTCCGATGGAATCTCCGACCGTGTGTACAAGGGCTAGGGGATAAGAGGTTATTGGGTCTCGCTGTGTACAATGCAGTCCCTGTGAGGGGTATGACTGGCTCACCTTGCAATTGCCCATGGCTGGAGAATTCTAGCCCCAGCGTAGCCTCATTCTTCATTGGATGGGTTGCTTGTGATAGGGTTCCCAGGGGGAGATGATTGCAATCCAGTCCTGGTAATTGTAGAATCTGTCGAACCTACTGGTGAGGACAACCCCAGAGCAGGCTGGGTGAGAGGGAGAGCCATGGGCATCGCTGCAGGTGATTCGGACATGGCACCATCTTGGCTGTGCCTCAGGGCCAGCTAAAACATGTAAGCGGTGAGCTTTCTCGGTTGCCGTTCTTCTTTCCTCTTCAGCGACATAGAGCTGCAGGGAGAGAGCGACTGCGAGCGGGCTCTGGGAGTCAAAACGAGCCGTAGAGGAGCAGGCAGACTACACAATATGTGGCCATCTCGTCCACATGCCAGCCATGCCCCCATAACTAACTTTTTAAGACTTCTTCTATTAATAATTTGTAATGATATAGCTATTGGGGGGGGGGGGGGGGGCATGATGTGCTTCCAGTTTAGAATGGATAAGCAGAGTGATTTGGCTAATCTGATTGTGCCGCAAAATTACCCATTTTGTTGAGGACAACATTTCACAAAAGTGGGAGCTTTCCATTTCGCTCCTTGGGGTGTCTAGGTGGAATTGGTTTAAAAGAGAAAATATAATTTTTTTCTTTATCTAGAAAGGTGTGTTTATTTATTATGTTTTGCTTGTGTTTGTTTAGGGTGGCTTACTTTATTTCATTGAATGTTTTTGTACTTATTACTTGTTTTATTTACCTTTTCACAGTTTTTCAATAGACATTAAATAAAAGTAAAACAAAGAAGAAAATAGAGGCTAGTGAAGATACTATTTTAATTGGAAGAATACATCCAACAATAACTACATTTTTGTAGTCTTCAGTAGCCATTTAATGCTAAATGCACCCTTAAAACTGCCCTCTTTATTGACTCCAATAAATTTTGTCAAAATGATAACATTTTGCAAAAATCTCCAGTTTTTTGCCAACATTTTAAAGAAATTGAACCTCTTATTTTCACTGTTCCCTATTCCTTATTAGTGCAGAACATTTATTTTGATTTACTGCTGGGTCATCTTACTGATGGACCTAGAGAAACCTGGTCAAAATTAAATTTACTTGTGACATAAGGGGTTATTTACGAAAGGTAAATCCACTTTGCACTGCAAATGCACTTGGAAGTGCAGTCACTTTAAATCCAAGGGGTAGATCTGAAATGAGTGGAAGCTCTGCTGATTTTATCATCCAATTATGTGCAAGCTAAACTGCTGTTTTTAATCTTCCTTGCATATTCCCCTCGGATCTACAGTGACTTTATTTCCAAGTGCACTTGCAGTGCAAAGTGGATTTGTCTTTAGTAAATAAACCCCATAGTCTCTAGGTTGCCTATCTTGCTGTGATTTTCCCACAGCAGTGTCTCAGTGAGCATCAGATTACACAGATTTGCAACTGATAACATTGCCTGATATACAAATAGACAGTAGACAGAGCAATCAGGAATATGTGAATGAAATGTGAACTTTAAGGGATACAAGGGTAAACTTTACAATATTATTTCAAAATTGAAACACAATACATCAAGGGAGGGAAGGAGAGAAGAAAGAAATATATTTAAAGCAGAACTTTAACCAAGCATTACACATTTCTGAGCTTTGTACTCTCTGCATTACACAATCCTGACCCCCTCAGGAGTATTACACACTCCTGAGTAGGGATGAGCTTGGAGTTCGAGTCAAACTCATGTTCGACTCGAACATTGCCTGTTCGCCTGTTCACTGAACAGCGAACAATTTTGGGTGTTCGCGGCAAATTCGAAAAGCTGCGGAACACCCTGTAAAAGTCTATGGGAGAAATCTAAAGTGCTAATTTTAAAGGCTTATATGCAAGTTATTGTCATAAAAAGTGATTGGGGACCTGGGTCCTGCCCCAGGGGACACATATCAATGCAAAAAAAAGTTTTAAAAACTGCAGTTTTTTCGGGAGCATTGATTTTAATAATGATTAAAGTGAACCAATAAAAGTGTAATATTCCTTTAAATTTCATACCGGGGGGGGGGGGGGGGGGTGTGTGTGTATAGTATGCCTGTAAAGGTGCGCATGTTTCCCGTGCTTAGAACTGTCCCTGCACAAAGTGTAATTTCTGCAGGAAAAAAGTAATTTAAATGTACTCGCGGCTATAATGAATTGTCGGCTCCCAATGACAGATAACAGTCATTGAAAGTCATTAAAAAAAAAAAAAAGCATGGGGTTCCCTCAAATTCAATTACCAGTCCCATTTTTTTTTAATCAATGACTTTCAAGGACTGTTCTCTGTATTATGGGGAGCCAACAATTCATTATAGCCGCAAGTGCTTTTAAATGACTTTTTTTCCTGCAGAAATGACACAGGGACAGTTCTAAGCACAGGAAACATGCACCCCTTTACAGGCATATTATACACACCCCCCAGGTACTAAGTTTAAAGGAATATTATACTTTTATTGTTTCACTTTAAGCATTATTAAAATCACTGCTCCCGAAAAAACGGCCGTTTTTAAATCTTTTTTTTGCATTGATACATGTCCCCTGGGGCAGGACCCAGGTCCCCAAACACTTTTTAGGACAATAACTTGCATATTAGCCTTTAAAAGGAGCACTTTTGATTTTGAACGTTTGAGTCTCATAGACATTAATAGGGTTCTAAAGTTCACACAAAGTTTAGGTCTGTTCGCAGGTTCTGGTGCAAACCAAACTGGGGGGTGTTTGGCTCATCCTTACTCCTGAGCCCTGCTCTCTCTGCAATACCTATTTCTGAGTCCTGCACCCTGTGTCTTATGCACTTCTGAGCAATGCACTCTCTATATTGCACACTCCTGGGCCCTGCATTCCCTGCATTACACACTCTTTAGTCCTGTTTTCTCTGCATTACCCACTCCTGATTCCTGTACCCTTTCACTTTTGCACTTCTGAGCCCTGCACCCTCTGCATTACACATTTGTGACCTTTGTATTCTCTGCATTACACACATCTGAGCCCTGCACTCTCTGCATTATACACTCTTGAGCCCTGCTCTCTGTTCATTACCCATTCCTGACACCTGTACCCTTTATTTTATGCACCTCTGTGCCCTGCACCCTCTACTGTCTCTGCATTACCCACTCCCGAACCCTGTGTCTTATGTACCTTCGAGCCATGCACCCTCTGCATTACATACTCCTAAACCCTGCACTCTCTTCATTAACCCCTTAACGACCAGCACACACGGATGTACGTCCTATTTTTGAAGAGGGATATCTCGGTAATGGGAGCAGCTGCTGCCACAACCGAGATATCCATCTCTTCAGGCGCTGGTCGACTGTAAGATAACAGTGGTCTCCGCGGTGGGTTCACCTCGAGATCACCACTATCGGCTATCGGAACCGTCGGTAGCAGCGGAGGTGATCGGGTCCTTTTCCTAGCTGGGTATAGAGAACTCAAAACGTCACTTCCACCCATAACTCTTAGCCCTTGTACACACGATCGGAGATTCTGACGGAATGTGTCCGATCGGAGCTTTTTGTTGGATATTCCGACTGTGTGTGGTCTGCATCAGACTGTTTCCGTCGGAGTATCCGTCAGACCAAATTTTCCAACTTGTTGAAAATATTTTCCGACAAAATGCTCCGATCGGACATACTCCGATCATGTGTAGAGAATTCCGATCGGACAAAGTGCCACGCATGCTCAGATCAAATTCCTAGACCAAAGCTATTGGCTACTAGCCTGAACGTAGTCCCGTCGTAACGAAATAACGTCATCACATTCTGAACGATCGGATTTTCCGACAACTTTGTCTGACCATGTGTATACAACAGTTTCAGACAAAATCCGTCAGACAAAATCCGACGAATTTGGTTGTCGGAATCTCCCACCGTGTGTACAAGGGCTTAAAGGTATATTTTTTTTATGTCATTTTTTCAAATGCCTTTTTTTTTCTTTTCTTTTTTTGCATTTACAGTAAGTCCAAATATGAGATCTGAGGACTTTTTGACCCCAGATCTCATATTTAAGAGGACCTGTCATGCTTTTTTTCTATTACAAGAGATGTTACCATTCCTTGTAATAGGAATAAAAGTGATCCATTAAAAAAAAAAAAAAAAAAACAGTGTAAAAATAAATAAAATCAATTAAAATAAATTAGAAAAAAAAGGTTTTTAAAAACACCCCGTCATGACGAGCTCGCGCGCAGAAGCGAGCGCATACGTGAGTAGTGCCCGCACATGAAAACGGCGGTCAAACCACACATGTGAGGTATCGCCGCGATCGGTAGAGTGAGAGCAATAATTCTAGCCTTAGACCTCCTCTATGTCGCAAAAAATGCAACCTGAAGAATTTTTAAAATGTCGCTTATGGAGATTTTTGAGGCTAAAAGTTTGACGCCATTCCACGAGCGGGTGCAATTTTGAAGCGTGACATTTTGGGTATAAATTTACTCGACGTAACATTATCTTTCACAATATAAAAAAAAATTGGGCTAATTTTACTGTTGTCTTATTTTTTTATTCAAAAAAGTGAATTTTTTCCAAAAAAAGTGTGCTTGTAAGACCGCTGCGCAAATACGGTGTGAAAAAAAGTATTGCAATGACCGCCATTTTATTCTCTAGGGTGTTAGAAAAAAAACAATATAAAATGTTTTAAACATGTAAACACCGAGTCTGAAAAAGAGGCCTGGTCCTTAAGTGGTTAAAGACTGTTGAGCCCTGCTCTTTTTGCATTACCCAATCCTGATTCGTGCAACCTGTGTCTAATGTTCTTTTAAACCTTGTGATCTCTACTGTTCTAATTTTCATACCCCTGACTACTGCACTCTGTGTACTGGGCTCTATATGACATATTCCTGACCAATGCACTTGAAGTACATTATATACTCCTGAAGTTCTTTGAAAGGTTGGCTGCATGCAGAAAAGCATATGTAAACGCATACGAAAAGCATATAGTGAGGTTTATATGTCTAATAGGCTCTTGCTTGTGACGCAATAATTAAATCACCTTTTGTGGGTACAAGGACTGTGGTATACAGTATGTGTGCTGTGTATATAGTGAGTAAGTTCAGGTTTTATTTAACTATGCCCTTTTAAGTAACTCCCATTGTTACCATTGTGCAATTTGGTCACATCCACAATTCCGCTTCATTACTTCTATTTTTTTTTTTTTTTCGTGGGGTGGGGGGACAGTTATAAAAAATGAACAGCCTCCGGTGTTAGATGTGTTAGGGACATAACAAGACTGAAAAAGGAGAGCGGAAGTAAGGAAGATAGGAAAGACAATTATTTGTTAATATGGAATGCATAAAAAAACTTTCTGTGTTAATGCTTCCAAAGTACATAATTAGCACACATATTCTTACATAATTAGCATGTATGGTGCACATCATACATTGGTAAGTAACATAAATTGCCATTTCACGGAAACACATTTATTACATTTAAGCCCTCGACAGGTGAGAGCTAGAGTTTACATATGTGGGTTAGAAGAGAATAAATTACATTACAATTGTTAATTGGCCATATGCAGATCAGGAGTTACAGTTAAGAGAAAATGGCATATAATTAGAATATGAACTACATCTGCAGAACCTTCTGTGATACCCCACCACCACTACCTCCAATGGAGAGCTTTTTTTCTCTTTTTTTTTCCCTTTTACGTCTAATGGATAATTCATACTTTCTTTGTTTACAGTCTGATTTTATAGCTTGATGATCCACACCTGCAAAACCAGAGGGAAAATTGCAGCACTGAAATGATCAACAACTAATGCATAAAATACGATTTAGTAATTGATTTCTTGTTGCTAAGATCTCAGATAGTTTCCATGAAGTCACAATTGATTTAGATTTTTTTTTTAGGATTAAAGTAAAACTGCAATTTTACCTCCTTGTTCGTAAACAGGTTTAAAGTTACTGAAAATGTACCTGTAGGCATGAGATGATGGCACTATTATCTAGACTAGGGAAAGGCAACCATGATCCTCAAGTTGGTGGTGAAACAACAAATTCCATGAGACTTTGAGCCCTTGTACACACGGTCGGAGATTCCGACGGAATGTGTCCTATCGGACAGTTTTGTCGGATATTCCGACTGTGTGTGGTCTCCATCGGACTGTTTCCGTCAGAATATCCGACGGACCAACTTTTCCAACTTGCCGGTAAAATTTTCCGACAAAATGCTCCGATCGGACATACTCCGATCATGTGTAGTCTACTCCGACTGGCAAAGTGCCACGTATGCTAAGATCAAATTCCTAGACCAAATCTATTGGCTGCTAGCCTGGACGGAGTCCCGTCCTAACGAAATAACGTCACTGCGTTATGTACAATCGGATTTTCCGACAACTTTGTCCGACCATGTGTATGCAACATCACTTCCGGACCTCTTCCGAAATTAATCCGTCGGAATTACTCCGACGGATTTGGTTGTCGGAATCTCTGACCGTGTGTACAAGGGCTGACAGTCACAGGCATGGCTGCCAGAGGCATGATGGGATTAGTAGTTTTACAACCACTGGGGTGTTGAGGTTTCCTACCCTGACCTAGATGGTTCAGGGTAAATCAGGCAACAAATGCCCTTGCCTATGAGCACCATTAAATGGCATTAGATGTGTCTGGTCTACTGATCTGTGGAGAAATAATGTTACCTAATAATGTTATCTAGTCATGCTAGATCATTTAGGTTAAATGGTAGTGTTTTCCCCAGGAATCCTATCTATCGATATATCATTCATGATTACTTCGACTTGATAAAATAAAATTTTCTAAAGTACTGAATATGATAAAAATTGCTTTGTGTTTTTTATTCACTTCCTGTGTACATGCACTCCCTTATGCATCGACTACACATTATAAATCCAGACTGGCTTTCTGATGACAGTAGTGAACTACTGTATGTCTATATAATGTATGTTGGCTTAGCTTCTCTCCAAGTTTTTTCACAGCATATGTGTCTTAGCCCTGACCAGCTGCCTGAAAGACATGCAAATCTCCTTCCTCTTGTGTGCATACAGAGATGTAGCACCCTCCTAGAATAGAATGCTAGGCGAATTTATTTGTTGGCTTGCTCTGTAATCAGAGGAGCTGAAATTAATTGGTCAGGTCTGTTCATAGCTCCACAGCCTGTGGATTTGATTGTTTCCCCTGCCTTTGTGAAAAAAATTCCAGAGCTCCAGCCGTGAAATGCTAATGCCTAGACTGGATGTTTGGCATGCTCTAGTCAATCCCTGGGGTGGTGTGCTCAGTAGTGGTCAAAGAGGTGGTGCTCTCACCTGGGGCTTGAGAGAGTTTGTCTCTACCAGGCTACAGAAGGAAGAATTAAGTAAAAGGACTGAAAAGAGAGAGAGAGGGGTTGGGACAGAGATCTTCTCAGAGGGAGAAGGTTGGTGTATCCCGTTATTCTTACCTCCAGCATTATGTGAAATGTCTTTCCTGAATCAGAACCTTCTTCCTCCTGCTGATGACCCCTCCAGTGATATAAAGATCTATATAGGGGAATCAAGACCTCCTTCCTCTTGCTGGTGATCCCTCTAGTGACATAAAGATCTATATAGGGGAATCAGAACGTCCCTCCTCCTGATGTAGATCCCTCTAGTGATGCATCCTAGAATCCTAGTCGCTTTTCTCACTGCTTCGTCACACTGTTTGCTCAATTTGCAATCATCTGAAATAAGTATCCTCAAATCTTTTTCCTCTGTAGAGGTGACCAACACTGCCCCCCCCCCCCCCCCAATTTTGTTCTGTCTCAAGGGATTATTTTTCCCTAGGTGCATTATTTTACATTTAAAAAAACATTGAACTACAGTTTCCACTGCTTTGACAAATCTTCCAGCAATGCCAAATCATGCTCCATGTTACAGAGGCTTCCAGGGATATCGATCCTATTACACACCTTTGTATTATTAGCAAAAAGAGATACCTTGCCCAACAAACCTTTCGCTATATCACTTACATAGAGATTAAATAGAACAGGACCTAGTACAGAGCTTTGTGGTACACCAACAAAGAGGTGGTCTAGGACCAACATCTGTGCACATTAGAGTAGTCCGTGATGCCCTGTACCTGATATGATGAGGTGAACACCTAGTCGCATGCCAAGGCCAAGTGGAAAAAAAGAGCCGGGTCCAGCCCACAGGCTGAACAATGAGCTTTTGGAAAATCAAAAAGTATTTTTGAGCAAGTTGAGGCAAAATACTTTATACTTTTACTTCCCTGGTTGGACCTAAGGCCGCGTACACACGCGGGGACTGTTCGCTCAACTTTGTCCGCTGAACAGTGTTTCAGCGGACAGTCCGCTCGTGTGTGGGCTTTCAGCGGACAGTTTCAGCGAACAGTCTGCTGAACAAAGTTTTTCGGAATTTCCGAAAAACTGTCCGCTGAAACTTTGTTTCAGCGAACAGTCCCCTCGTGTGTAGGCTTGTTCGTCAAACTAAGTTCCGCGCATGCTCAGAAAGGATTTACACGCCGAAGGTTGCATTGCAGTGTATAGGACGTCGTTTTCTAGTCCCGTCGTACGTGCCATTCACGTCATCACGCACGGTTTCAGCGGACTGTTCGTTCATCGTGTGTGGGCAAGTCCGTCCATGCTAAGTTTCAGCGGACTGTCCGCTGAAACTGTTTGACAAACAAAGTTGAGCGAACAGTCCCCGCGTGTGTACGCGGCCTAATAGGTAAACTGAATACAGCGCAGAGGGTTTAATACGACTTTATTTTATTGAATTCATAAGCTTCTAAACAATAGCCCTCTTTTACTTACTTTGATAGTGAGTCAATAGACAAAGATGCTGAGGATAAGGTGGACTGATTATTATTATTTTTTATAAATGTAATCTTTTTTCTTTCCTTTTGATAGTTTTAAAAAGTTGTTATTGAAGTCAGCGGGCAGATATTGAATTTGTCGAAGCATCTGAAAAAAATCAGCAAATTAAAGTTTAAATAATAGTTCTAAAAGATATTAAGAAGTAGCGAGGCAAGTTACTTTAGCATTAAACAGCATTAAAGAGGGGATTAGGACTATTTAAATCATCCTGGTCTAATTTAAATGACAATAAGCTTAAAGAATGAAAAAAAAAATGTATTATGTGTATGGTTACAGCCTAGGGTTCTCCTAGGGTTCTCAAAAATAAATAAATAAATTACAGAAAAATAGCGAATGCTAGATAATTAAATCAACCTAAAGTAGAAAAGTGGAATCACATGAGTTTAAATAATAAAATTGTTTACAGGGAGTTCATTTGGTCATGTAGTTGGTGGAGTACAGTCAGGCATCAGATAATCATCTGTGGATTGGTCCTTGGTAGCCTACCCTTCTGGAGGTTTTTGGAGTTTTTTTTGTTTTTTTTTAGTGCTGTGATTCCTGGTCCTTTTCTTGGTTCTCCTTACTCTGTCCACACACAAGCGCCAGTATTCCTTTTATGCCATCAGATATGCTTGTTGACCATGATGGGCATGGCCAACATCCATGTATCAGGATGTGGTTTGTTTCATGATCAATCAGGTTAACTTATTTAAGGCAACTTGTTCTACTTTAAGATTGTTGTAGAGTTTGCAAGCTCATGGGCGCTTTTCGTTATTTAGATTGACTATAGTCGATTACTTCAGTTACAGCAGTGGTCATCAACCCTTTCCTCAGGACCCACTAACTGGCCAGGTTTGCAAGATAACTGAAATACATCACAGGTGATATCATTTTCTGCTCAGTGATTGCTGTATTCTAGTCTGCATCTCCCCAAGGTAATACATAAAACCTGGCGTGTTAGTGGGCCCTGAGGACAGGGTTGATGACCATTGAGTTACAGTCCTTCCACCTTGATGAAAGAAAAAAGAAAGAAAGAAAGAATAAAATAATGAAATATAATTAACCACTTGCCGCCCGCCATATAGCAGAATGACGGCGGCAAAGAGGTTTCAAAATCCTGACCGGACATCATATGACGTGATCAGGATATTAAGCCGCTGCGCGCGCCAACTACGATCTCGGTAAAGAGACTCTTTACCACGTGATCAGCCATGTCCAATCACGGCTGATCACAGTGTAAATAGGAAGAGCCGGTGATCGGCTTTTCCTCACTCGCGTCTGTCAGACGCGAGTAGAGGAGAGACGATCGGCTGCTCCTCTGACAGGGGGGTCTGTGCTGATTGATTATCAGCACAGCCCCCCCCCCCCCCGAGGATGCCCACACTGGACCACCAGGGATGCCACCAGACCACCAGGGATGCCCAGCACCAGGTATGCCACCCTAGACCACCAGGGATGCCAGTCAGTGCCCACAATGGATGCCAGTCAGTGCCCACAATGGATGCCAATCAGTGCCCACAATGGGCATCACTGATTGGCATGCATTATTGTTTGGCACTGATTGGCATCCATCCGTACAATACTTTAAAGTACAATGCCACCTATCAGTGCCCATCCATGGCGCCTATCAGTGCCCATCCATGCTCATCCGTGCTGCCTATCCATACCCATCTGTGCCACCTATCCATGCCCATCTGTGCCGCCTATCCATGCCTATCCATGCCACCTATCAGTGCCTATTTGTTCCACCTATCAGTGCCTATCTGTGTCGCATATCAGTGCCACCTATCAGTGCCTATCAGTGCCACCTATCAGCCACATATCAGTGCCACTTCATTGGTGCCACATCATCTGTGCCCATCAGTGCCACCTTATCAGTGCCTGTCACTGCAGCCTCGTCAGTGCCCATCAGTGAAGGAGAAAATTTACTTATTTAAAAAGTTTTGTAACTGAAACAAAAAAAAAACATTTTTTTTCAAAATTTTCAGTCTTATTTTTTTTATTTGTTTAGCAGAAAATAAAAATCCCAGAGGTGATCAAATACCACCAAAAGAAAGATCTATTTGTGGGAAAAAATTGATAAAAATTTAGTTTGGGTACAGTGTAGCGTGACCGTGCAATTGTCATTCAAAGTGCGACAGCGCTGAAAGCTCAAAATTCGTCTGGGCAGGAAGGTGTATAAGTGCCCGGTATTGAAGTGGTTAAAATAGAGTAAAGTAAAATAAAATGCACATGCTTTCTGAGGGTATTATATTAGCATACTGGCCAATTTTATTTAAAGTGGAGTTTCCCTTTAACTCGTACATCTGCCAAGAACACAGGTTCTGTAAAATTGTTGAAGATCTCTGGCTTTATTCTTGCAATGCTCTCTGTACAACACAACAAATATCAGAAAGAGAGCCTATCTCTCTCTGAAATGCCTCGCTAATAGATGACAGAACAGTAGTGTCTGTGGGAGTTTTTTCTGCCTGAATGAAGCAGACATCCGCCATTGTGTCTGACGCATTTCATGAAATTCTCTCTAGTCCTTTACAGGCTAGATGTTTTTCAAAGATGGTGATATTTTCAAAATGCCTTGAAATAAAGCTAAGTGCATTCATATGGATCCCTCGGAGTGAATCAGCAGTGTACCCTGCCTTGATACTTTCATTATATCACTTGCGGTAGCCATCGTCCTTTCATGGTCTCCACGCCTTTCACAGCCAACACCATCGGGAAAATTTAACAAGAAGATCTCGGGCACATTTCAGGCATTCAGATAATAAAATAGAAAGGGAGAAAATAACTTTAATAATACAGCAAGGAGAAAAAAAAAAAAAAAAACAAGACTAAGGCCTCATGCACACGAGACGCAGATGAAACCTCTGTCAAAAAAAAGCTGAAACGCGCGTTTAGAAACGCGCGTTTTGCCGCGTTTGCATGTCGCGTTTAGACGCGTTTAGACGCGTTTAGACGCGTTTGCGTTTAGACGCGTTTATAAAGATAACATCATGTAGACCCTCCCCAAGCTCTCAAAGCATTTTTTTTAACTATTTCTGCTATTTTGATCAGAGTGAGCAGCAGCAGCATAGAGAGCAGTTGTACACTTGCATTTGCCGTGTCACTTGCCACGGCACCTGCCACAAGTTGTGGATTGTCCACTTGCCACGTCACTTGCCACAAGTTGGGGATTGTCCACTTGCCACATCACCTGCCACGTCACCTGCCACAAATTGTGGATTGTCCACTTGCCACGTCACTTGCCACATCACCTGCCACGAGATGTGGATTGTCCACTTTCCACGTCATCTGCCATGCCACCTGCCACAAGCTGTGGATTGTCCACTTGCCACGTCACCAGCCACATCACCTGCCACAAGTTGTGGATTGTCTACTTGCCGCGTCACTTGCCACATCACCTGCCACGTCACTTGCCACATCACCTGCCACAAGTTGTGGATTGTTCACTTGCCACGTCACCTGCCACGTCACCTGCCACAAGTTGTGGATTGTCCACTTGCCACGTCACTTGCCACGTCACCTGCCACGTCACTTGCCACGTCACCTGCCACAAGTTTTGGATTGTCCACTTGCCATGTCACTTGCCACGTCAGCTGCCACGTCACTTGCCACGAGATGTGGATTGTCCACTTTCCACGTCATCTGCCATGCCACCTGCCACAAGCTGTGGATTGTCCACTTGACACGTCACCAGCCACATCACCTGCCACAAGTTGTGGATTGTCCACTTGCCACGTGACTTGCCACATCACCTGCCACGTCACTTGCCACATCACCTGCCACAAGTTGTGGATTGTCTACTTGCCGCGTCACTTGCCACTTCACCTGTCACGTCACTTGCCACGTCACCTGCCACAAGTTGTGGATTGTTCACTTGCCACGTCACCTGCCACATCACCTGCCACAAGTTGTGGATTGTCCACTTGCCACGTCACTTGCCACAAGCTGTGGATTGTCCACTTGCCACATCACTTGCCACGTCACCTGCCACGTCACTTGCCACGTCACCTGCCACAAGTTTGCGTTTAGACGCGTTTATAAAGATAACATCATGTAGACCCTCCCCAAGCTCTCAAAGCATTTTTTTTAACTATTTCTGCTATTTTGATCAGAGTGAGCAGCAGCAGCATAGAGAGCAGTTGTACACTTGCATTTGCCGTGTCACTTGCCACGGCACCTGCCACAAGTTGTGGATTGTCCACTTGCCACGTCACTTGCCACAAGTTGGGGATTGTCCACTTGCCACATCACCTGCCACGTCACCTGCCACAAATTGTGGATTGTCCACTTGCCACGTCACTTGCCACATCACCTGCCACGAGATGTGGATTGTCCACTTTCCACGTCATCTGCCATGCCACCTGCCACAAGCTGTGGATTGTCCACTTGCCACGTCACCAGCCACATCACCTGCCACAAGTTGTGGATTGTCTACTTGCCGCGTCACTTGCCACATCACCTGCCACGTCACTTGCCACATCACCTGCCACAAGTTGTGGATTGTTCACTTGCCACGTCACCTGCCACAAGTTGTGGATTGTCCACTTGCCACGTCACTTGCCACGTCACCTGCCACGTCACTTGCCACGTCACCTGCCACAAGTTTTGGATTGTCCACTTGCCATGTCACTTGCCACGTCAGCTGCCACGTCACTTGCCACGAGATGTGGATTGTCCACTTTCCACGTCATCTGCCATGCCACCTGCCACAAGCTGTGGATTGTCCACTTGACACGTCACCAGCCACATCACCTGCCACAAGTTGTGGATTGTCCACTTGCCACGTGACTTGCCACATCACCTGCCACGTCACTTGCCACATCACCTGCCACAAGTTGTGGATTGTCTACTTGCCGCGTCACTTGCCACTTCACCTGTCACGTCACTTGCCACGTCACCTGCCACAAGTTGTGGATTGTTCACTTGCCACGTCACCTGCCACATCACCTGCCACAAGTTGTGGATTGTCCACTTGCCACGTCACTTGCCACAAGCTGTGGATTGTCCACTTGCCACATCACTTGCCACGTCACCTGCCACGTCACTTGCCACGTCACCTGCCACAAGTTTTGGATTGTCCACTTGCCACGTCAGCTGCCACGTCACTTGCCACATCACCTGCCACGTCACCTGCCACAAGTTGTGGATTGTCCACTTGCCACATCACCTGCCACGTCACTTGCCACAAGATGTGGATTGTCCACTTGTCACATCACCTGCCACATCACTTGCCACATAACCTGCCACAAGTTGTGGATTGTCCACTTGCCACGTCACTTGCCACAAGATGTGGATTGTCCACTTTCCACGTCACCTGCCATGCCATCTGCCACAAGTTGTGGATTGTCCACTTACCACGTCACCAGCCACATCACCTGCCACAAGTTGTGGATTGTCCACTTGCCACACCACTTTCCACGTCACCTGCCACGTCACCTGACACAAGATGTGGATTGTCCACTTGCCACGTCACCAGCCACATCACCTGCCACAAGTTGTGGATCGTCCACTTGCCACGTCCCTTGCCACGTCCCCTGCCACGTCACCTGCCACAAGTGGATTGTCCACTTGCCACGTCACTTGCCACGTCACCTGCCACAAGTTATGGATTGTCCACTTGCCACGTCACATGCCAGTCACCTGCCACAAGTTGTTGATTTTCCACTTGCCACGTCACCTGCCAAGTCACTTGCCGCGTCACCTGCCAGGTCACTTGCCACGTCACCTGCCACAAGTTGTCTATTGTCCACTTTCCACGTCACTTGCCACTTCACCTGCCACGTCACTTGCCACAAGTTGTGGATTGTCCACTTGCCACATCACTTGCCACCTGCCATGTCACTTGCCACAAGTTGTGGATTGTCCACTTGCCACGTCACTTGCCACAAGTTGTGGATTGTCCACTTGCAATTGCAATTGTTTAAAATATTTTTCTAATGGTTTTTCATCATTTGCAATCATTTTTGAGATTTTTAATGTAAAAAAAAAGGTCACCTTTAAAAACGCATATAAACGCAAACGCGGCTAAACGCGGTTGCCGCGTTCAGCCGCGTTTAGCCGCGTTTAGCCCCGTTTTGCGTCTGAAACGCAGAAATTTTTGTCTCTGAACGCATTTTTTTGCTTCTGGAAAAACGTGATTAAACGCAACTGCATATAAACGCAAAAAAACGAGACTGTGTGCATGGACACATAGGATAACATTGAATGAGTTCAGGTGCAGTTGAAAAAACTGTCCAACTGCATCTGAACGCGCGTTTAACTGCGTCTCGTGTGCATGAGGCCTAAAGGAAAAAGTTGCTGTACAAGTTAGAAATAAGTGTGACTTGTCAATTCCTTTACTTACTTTTATTACATTTGGTTTCAGAGAAACAAAAACCCTTCCTATGAGGAAAAAAAACAAAAAAAACATAGTGCCTCTGCCCCTTCTCCTTTTACACAATTCCCCCACTTGATCTTTTAATTTTTTTTCAAGCTTTAAAAAAATCAAAGAAAATCATAAATTTGTAGAGGGAACATGAATTACAAACTAGGCTATATCAATTTTATACAGTAACAAAAGGAGGAGTGAACGTTTACTTGTATGTAAACCTTCTTGATGGGATGGCCATATAGAGAGTATTAAAGAGAAAGTAAAGACAAAAAAAAAACACACCCTGTAAGGCGAAGGCATAATGAGCTACCTGAGAACGAAGCCCCCGAAGCGGTCCTCCGTCTTCCTCTTGGCCGCTGCCATGTATCCCGGAGCGATTTCCGGGTCTCGCTGCTCCGGCGCTGTGATTCACCGGAGCCACGATGACGTCACTCCCGCGCATGCACATGGGAGCCGACACTCACGGCATATCGCCGCGATCTGCGGCCTGCCCAGTGCGCCTGCGCGCCACTGTCTACGGCGCATGCGCTGTAGACAGCGGTGGCTGTTTTCAGGTAAATATCTCCTAAACCGTGTAGGTTTAGGAGATATTTCTTGGACCTTAATCTAGGCTTACCTGTAGGTCAAAGTGGTTTGTAAGGGTTTACAACCACTGTAAGACCACTTGTGTGTTAAAAACTCATTGCACTATGGCGCAAGTTTAAAAATGCATTACACTGCGGGAGCTCGGGTGTAGGTCCCCTTATCACAGGGGGAGGGGGGTTGAAGGGGTCTTGCAGTCCTCATTGTCTGTCTTAGTGGTTTACCTCTAAGTTTTTTGGGTCCCTAGGTTGTTGCAGCTAGCAGTAGAGCCAATAGAGTTTAGGCCGATATGTAATCTTTTACATATTTTTGGTAAAAAAAATTGCAATAAGCGTATATTGATTGGTTTGCGCAAAAGTTATAGCATCTACAAAATAGGGGATAGTGGATATAGGGGACATTTTTATTTTTTTTATTAGTAATGGCGGTGATCTGACATCGGAACACTTTTGACACTATTTTGGGATCATTGTCATTTATACAGCGATCAGTGCTATAAAAATGCACTGATTACTGTGTAAATGACACTGACAGGGAAGGGGTTAAACACTAAGGGGCGATCAAGGGGTTAAGTGTGTCCTAGGGAGTGATTCTAACTGTGGGGGGGTGGGCTACTACTCACATGATAGCGATCACTGTTCCCAATGACAGGGAGCAGTGATCTCTGTCATGTCACTAGGCAGAATGGGGAAATGCCTTGTTTCCAAAGGCATCTCCTTGTTGTTCCGCTCCGTGACATGATCGCTGACACCCAGTTGACATCGAGTCCACAAGACCCGCGTTCCACGGAGGACACGGCAGGTGCGTGCGTGCCCACAATGCTGCATCTTAAAGGGGACGTACCTGTACGTCCTTTTGCCCACCCGTGCCATTCTGCTGACGTATATCAGCATGCGGTGGTCGGGAAGGGGTTAAAGTCCAAGGGGGCTGATGGATGGATTTTACGAGCTGTAAGGCCGCGTACACACGGGCGGACTGTTCGCCCAACCTTGTTCGGCAAACAGTTTCATCAAACAGTCCGCTCAAAATTTGCATGAGCGGACTTGCCCACACACGAGCGGACTGTTTGACGAACAAGGTTGGGCAAACAGTTCGCTCAACTTTTGAAATGAACGGACTCGCCCACGTAAGGCGGAGGCAAATCCGCCCATTTCGAGCGCGTGTACAGGTAGGCGGGGCCCGCGAAGGAGACGTCGCGGGCTCCGCCGCCTGGAATGGGCTTAAAGGGGAACCCCAACGCCGAAAAAAATCGGCGTGGGGGTTCCCCCCAAGTCCACACCAGACCCTTGTCCGAGCACGCTACCCGGCCGGCCAGGAAAGGGGGGCGAGCGAGCGCGCCCCCCCTCCTGAGCCGTACCAGGCCGCGTGCCCTCAACATGGGGGGTGCCTTGGGGAAGGGGGGGCCGCGCGGCCCCCCCACCCCAAAGCACCTTGTCCCCATGTTGATGAGGACAAGGGCCTCTTCCCGACAACCCTGGCCGTTGGTTGTCGGGGTCTGCGGGCGGGGGGCTTATCGGAATCCGGGAGCCCCCTTTAAGAAGGGGGCCCCCGGATACCGGCCCCCCACCCTATGTGAATGAGTATGGGGTACAATGTACCCCTACCCATTCACCTGTGAACTAAAGTACAATAAAAAACACAACACAGAGAAAAAATATTTTATTGCACAGCTCCGGGGGTCTTCTCGCCGGACTCCTCCGCTATGTGTGTGTAGCTCTTTTGCTAGCGGAGGAGTCCGGCTTTCTTCCTCCCCGCCGCCGGCCTCTTCTCCCGACTTCGAGGGTCTTGTCCCCCTCTTCGGTTCTTCTGCCGGGCCACCGCGCCTGGTCCGGTGGCCCGGTCTTCTGTCGCCGTCTTCCGTTCTTCTGTCGCCGCCTTCGGTTCTTCTGCCGGGCCACCGCGCCTTCTTGTAGCTCTTTTACAGGCGGTGGCCCGGTCTTCTGTCGCCGCCGTCGTCGCCGCCGCCGCCGCCTTCCGTTCTTGTTCTTCTTCTTGTTCTTCTTCTTCTCCTGGAGATGTTGACTCGACGAGCTCTCCGGCCGGAATGCCAGAGCCGCGCTGTGCGGTCACTTATATAGTGACAATGGGGCGGTGTCACATGGTATATGTCACATGGGTTGGTCACATGGTGACCCCGCCCCCTTACGATGTCATAGTCCCCATGTGACATCAACCCATGTGACCAACCCATGTGACATATACCATGTGACACCGCCCCATTGTCACTATATAAGTGGCAGCGGAGCGTGTCCCTGGCATTCCGGCCGGAGAGCTCGTCGAGTCAACATCTCCAGGAGAAGAAGAAGAACAAGAAGAAGAACAAGAACGGAAGGCGGCGGCGGCGGCGACGACAGCGGCGACAGAAGACCGGGCCACCGCCTGTAAAAGAGCTACAAGAAGGCGCGGTGGCCCGGCAGAAGAACCGAAGAGGGGGACAAGACCCCCGAAGTCGGGAGAAGAGGCCGGCGGCGGGGAGGAAGAAAGCCGGACTCCTCCGCTAGCAAAAGAGCTACACACACATAGCGGAGGAGTCCGGCGAGAAGACCCCCGAAGACGGAAGACCCCCGGCTGTGCAATAAAATATTTTTTCTCTGTGTTGTGTTTTTTATTGTACTTTCGTTCACAGGTGAATGGGTAGGGGTACATTGTACCCCATACTCATTCACATAGGGTGGGGGGCCGGTATCCGGGGGCCCCCTTCTTAAAGGGGGCTCCCGGATTCCGATAAGCCCCCCGCCCGCAGACCCCGACAACCAACGGCCAGGGTTGTCGGGAAGAGGCCCTTGTCCTCATCAACATGGGGACAAGGTGCTTTGGGGTGGGGGGGCCGCGCGGCCCCCCCTTCCCCAAGGCACCCCCCATGTTGAGGGCACGCGGCCTGGTACGGCTCAGGAGGGGGGGCGCGCTCGCTCGCCCCCCTTTCCTGGCCGGCCGGGTAGCGTGCTCGGACAAGGGTCTGGTGTGGACTTGGGCGGAACCCCCACGCCGATTTTTTTCGGCGTTGGGGTTCCCCTTTAAGCCCATTCCAGGCGGCGGAGCCCGCGACGTCTCCTTCGCGGGCCCCGCCTACCTGTACACGCGCTCGAAATGGGCGGACTTTCCGAGCGGGAACAGTCCGCTCATTTCGAAAGTACAGCGGACAAGCCCACACACGGGCGGACTGTTCGCTCAAACACAGTTTCAGCGGACAGTTTTTCGGAATTTCCGAAAGACTTTGTCCGTCCAACTGTCCGCTGAAAGCCCACACACGAGCGGACTGTCCGCCCAAACACTGTTCAGCGGACAAGGTTGGGCGAACAGTCCGCCCGTGTGTACGCGGCCTTAGACACTTGGTTTCTATACATAATTTTTTGCTGCAATATATGTGATTTTCTTTACTATCCATTAATGTAAGATATACACTAATATATACGTTTTTCAGATCTTTAACTCTTATTGCTTGAATTGAACCCCTGAGGAAGGGCATTAGCCAGAAACGTTGGGTCAAGTTTCAAAAAAAGAGTTGTTTTATATGTATTGATATCCATCCATTACCTATTTGTAATTTGTAGTGATTTCTTTTTTTAATGTTTGTATATGTGTGTATTAATAAAGTTATTTATCTATTTTAATATGTTTTTGGGGTTTCTAGTCACTTTTCAAAGTCCCACCTTTTTTGGGGGTTGTTCTTGTTCTATATAATTGGGATGTGGTGACTGAAACTTGTTTCTCTGTAAATGTGGGATTTATTTCCTCAAAATCCAAGGGGGCGGCCCCTGCTGCACTCGTTGCATGTTTCCTCTCTTCATGTTTTAAAGAGGAAGTAAAGGCGATTTAAAAAAAAAAAAAAAACACACCCTTTAAGGCAAAGGCATAATGAGCTAGTATGCATAGCATACTAGCTCATTATGAATAACTTACCCGAAGCGGTCCTCCATCTTCCTCTTCCCCGCTGCCATGTATCCCGGAGCGACTTCCGGGTCTCGCGGCTCTGACGCTGTGATTCCCCGGAGCCGCGATGACGTCACTCCCGTGCATACGCACAGGAGCCGACACTCGCAGCATATCGCCGCGATCTGCGGCCTGCCCAGTGCGCCTGCACATCGCTGTCTATGGCGCATGCAGTGGCTTTCTTCGGGTAAATATCTCCTAAACCGTGTAGGTTTAGGAGATATTTCTTGGACCTACAGGTAAGTCTTAATCTAGGCTTACCTGTAGGTCAAAGTTGGTTGTAAGGGTTTACAAGCACGTTAAGGATGTTGGCAGTCTCATACACTCAATTCCCATAAACAATTTTTCTCTTCAATATTATAGAACAATTACAGAAAGATGTGCTAACTACTTATAGCTATACCATGAACTGGATGAAGAAGAACCTTCCCAGATATTTTGTATTTACCTTACTTTCTGTTTTTTTTATTTTTTTTATTGTATTTATTCTGTCCTTCTCGGTTATATTTTCTGGAGCTCTCCTTTAAAAGCCGTATTTTTACTCCCTCCGGCAAAGCCTGATCTCTGATATGCCTCCTACTTGCCAAAAGATCCATCCTGAAAAACTGGACATCCAACATATGGCCAAACACCTCACAAGTCAAAAGAAACCTCTTACAACTACTATTCAAAGACAAACTCAACACAGACTTATCGCATGAAAAGACCAAAACACGTTTCTACAACAAATGGCACCCTTTTATGGTCTCTACACTCACTCCTATGGATCAGACGGAACTCGAGGAACTTTCATTCTCATACCATGGGCCTCCCTCAACACCCTACGTGAGGCTGCTTTCTCCAACTGAAAGACCCACAACCTAAGGTACTCACCTTTTAACAAGACATAAATCATTGCTCAAGATCATCTCTCGCCCACCAACCCCGTCTCCTCCTTCAAACTACATAACGGAAAATGCTACCCTCATTACCGCAGCCACAACTTCAATGTCTACCCCCAAATTACCTTTTTAGCAAGAACTTGGTGCTCACCCCCTCCCCCCCCTCTTTCCTCTCCCCTTTCCACATCTCCTCCTAGATCATTAATTTGTATTCTCTTGGTAACTCTAGGAATCCTCCTCTTTAGATCCATCTAGTTACCCCCTTTTTTTAACCTAAAGGTTACTACTTTGGACAGGGGCATACTGACAACTCATGGGGCCCCTGGGCAATAGGAGATTATAGGGCCCCCGGGCAATAGGAGAAGATTATGGGGCCCCCAGGCAATAGGAGAAGATTATGGGGCCCCTGGGCAATAGGAGATTATGGGGGGCCCCAGGCAATAGGATATTATGGGGAGCCCTGGGAAATAAATTATGGGGCCACACAGTATACACACACACACAGTATACACACACAGAATACACAAAGGTACTGGAGAGGCGGGGCAGCTATAATCTTGGGATTTTTAAAAATACACAGATTTTTACATACTGTCCCTGGTTTTATTGAGGCTGGCAACCCTGATGGGGCCCCTTAGTGGCATGGGGCCCTCGGGCAGTGCCCGAGTACCCATATGGTCAGTCCGCCCCTGACTTTTGATCTGCTACAAGACACATTATTACTGTTATGTACTCTGCTACTTTCTTCATAACTGCCTTTTCTCTGTACAAAAATACTGATACTGTTGAAATTATACTCTGTATGTAGCATCTTTCAATAAAATCTAAATTAAAAAGAAAAAAAGTGGTAATTTTAGAAGCACGTATGTAAAAACATCTTCAACGTGAGAGGAACCGCTTGATTTCCTTGACATTTCCAAATCACATTCATGTATACATGACAGCAAATATATGAGACGGTTTCTATAAGAATACCACTAAAGGTCATCAAAGTGGAAATGAATGAAGAATTACAGAGAAAAGGGAACACGGAGATATGTGCTGGCAATGAGACGTCACGTACCTGATTATTAATATCATTTATGGCAAAGACTCATAGGTGTATCTACAGGCCTATATGTCAGAAAACCAATTACAACTTATAAACAGCCTCACTTCTTCTGTCATCCACAGTCCTGGGAATCACTGCTAATATTCAAGAGCAATCAATACCAGTTTAGGACTATTATTTGCTTGTCAAATATCCAGCAGACTTTCAGAGGATTACCATAAACCTACTGTGAGCAGCGATTACCGGCCAGGGTTATTCTTCCCTGGATAGCAAGCAACCATACAAAACATCTATTACATTTCAAAGTCATGTATAGAAAGACAGATTTAAAGGAAACCCGTTGTGTGTCAAGTACACAGAAGTTGCCATTTTATTACCTGTTGATCCTGCCAGTAGATACATCTTTTTTTTCCCACTTCCTGTTAGTAGAAGTTGTCCGGCAAAAGGGACAGATATGCCCCGTACACTCATTCGGACATTGATCGCACATTCCGACAACAAAATCCATGGATTTTTTCCGATGGATGTTGGCTCAAACTTGTCTTGCATACACACGGTCACGCAAAGTTGGTCGGAAATTGCGAACGTCAAGAACGCAGTGACATACAACATGTACAACGATCAGAGAAAAATGAAGTTCAATAGCCAGTGCGGCTCTTCTGCTTGATTCTGAGCATGCGTGGAACTTTGTGCGTTGGAAATGTGTACGCACAATCGGAATTTTCGACAACGGATTTTGTTGTCGGAAAATTTGAGATATGTGACGGAAATTCTGATGGAAAATGTCCGATGGAGCCTACACATGTCAGAATTTCCAACAAAAAGCTTGTCGTAAAATCCAACCATGTGTACGGGGCATTACAGAGGTTGGGACAATCCATTAAGGCCTTGTACACATGGTCGGAGATCGGACCGTTTTGTCGGATAATCCGACTGTGTGTGGTCTCCATCGGACTGTTTCCGTCAGAGTATCCGACGGACCAAATTTTCCAACTTGTCCGTAAAATTTTCCGACAAAATACTCAGATCGGACATACTCCGATCATGTGTAGCCTACTCCGACGGACAAAGTGCCACGCATGCTCAGATCAAATTCCTAGACCAAAGCTATAGGTAGGTGACCGCGATATTTTGACAATCTCGCCGCTTCTATCGGCGAGATTGACACCCTACGAGCCCCGTCGCGGGAGCCAGCGCCGAGCTGGCTCACATCGGGAAAGGAAAAATGTTTGTTTTCCTTTCCCGATAAGCGACAAGCATCGCTGGCCGGGTTGACACTGGTGCAGAGATCCGAATTGGATTCCCGCCAATACCAGGCACTGTTTGGTATGAATCCTAAGGGAGAACTCCACGCCAAATGTAAAAAAAAAAACGGCATGGGTTCCCCCTTGGGAGGCATACCAGGCCCTTAAGTCCGGTAGGGATTTTAAGGGGAATCCCCTTCACCGAAAAAACGGCGTGGGGCCCCCCAAAATCTATACCAGACCCCTAATCGAGCACGCAGCCCGGCCGGTCAGGAAAGGGGGTGGGGACGAGCGAGCGACACCCCCCCTCCTGAGCCGTACTAGGCCGCGTGCCCTCAACATGGGGGGTGCCTTGGGGACCCCAAAGCACCTTGTCCCCATGTTGATGAGGACAAGGGCCTCTTCCCGATAACCCTGGCCGTTGGTTGTCGGGGTCTGCGGGCGGGGGGCTTATCGGAATCCGGAAGCCCCCTTTAATAAGGGGGCCCCCAGATCCCAGCCCCCCACCCTATGTGAATGAGTATGGGGTACAATGTACCCCCTACCCATTCACCTGTGAAAAAAATTTACAAAAAAAAACAAGATACAAGGGTTAAAATAGTTTATTGCACAGCTCCAGGGGTCTTCCGTCTTCGGGGGTCTTCTCGCCGGACTCCTCCGCTATCTTCTGCTAGCTCTTTTACTAGCGGAGGAGCCCGGCTTTCTTCTTCGTCGCCGCCCTCTTCTTCTGACTTCAGGGGTCTTGTCCCCCTCTTCGGTTCTTCTTGCCGGGCCACCGCTTCTTCTTCCAGCTCTTTTACTAGTGGTGGCCCGGTCTTCTGTCGCCGTCGCCGCCGCCGCCGCTGCCGCCTTCCGTTCTTCTTCTGGAGATGTTGACTCGACGCTCTCTCTGGCCGCAATGCCAGGGACACGGTGCGTGGCGACTTATATAGGGACAAGGGGCGGGGTCACCGGTTGATGTCACATGGGGACCTCGCCCCCTTACGATGTCACAGTCCCGGAGGATGCTGGGAGTGTGACTTCGTAAGGGGGCGGGGTCACCATGTGACATCAACCGGTATGGGGGGGTGGGGGGCCACGTGGCCCCCCCCTTCCCCAAGGCACCCCCCATGTTGAGGGCACGCGGCCTGGTACGGCTCAGGAGGGGGGGCGCTCGATCATCCCCACCCCCTTTCCTGACCGGCCGGGCTGCGTGCTCGGAGAGGGGTCTGGTATGGATTTTGGGGGGGGCCCCATGCTGTTTTTTTCAGCGACGGGGATTCCCCTTAAAATCCCTACCGGACCTAAGGGCCTGGTATGCCTCCTAGAAGGCATGTAGGCTTCATGAAGCGACATTATCGCCTCGCTCTGGCTGCAATAGGAAAATTACATTTTCCTATTGCAGCCAGCGCAACGGCATCACGCTGATTAGAGAAGCCTGTCGCCGGGAACCAGCGTGACAGTATCGCGCTGGAAACACAATATCGGCGGCACCTACTGTATTGGCTACTAGCCTGAACAGAGTCCCGTCGTAATGAAATAACGTTATCACGTTATGTACAATCGGATTTTCCAACAACTTTGTCCGACCGTGTGTATGCAACAGTTTCAGACAAAATCCGTCGGACAAAATCCAACGGATTTGGTTGTCAGAATATCCGACCGTGTGTACAAGGGCTAACACTTCCAAGGGTGCTTTCCATGGTCAGCATTAATTCATATTACTTAGCCCTTTTACTGCCGGATGCTTTTTTATTTTTACTTATTACTTATGTGCAATCAGCCTGATGGATAAATGTTGCTTTATGATGTTCAAATTGGTTGAAAAGCCATAAGGTTTTTCACCTTAATGCATTTTATGTATTCAATTGAAACCTTCTGTGCTGCAGCTCCCCCCAGACCTCCCTTTTTCTTACCTGAGCCCCATCGGATCCAGTGATGCGCACAAGAGCAGCAGCTCCAGCCACTGTCTCTCTCCTCATTGGACAGACGGATAGCAGCAGGAGCCGTTGGCTCCCACTGCTGTCAATCAAAATCATTGACAAGGCAAGCAGCAGCAGGACTCGGAAGCAAGCCAGCATGGGTGCCCCCAGGGAAAGCTGGTTTTCGTAGGGGCACCCAATGAAGAGGAGGGGCACGGAGCACCGGCAGGGCATCCCAGAAGAGGAGGACCGGGGCTGCACTGTGCAAAACAATTGCACAGAGCAGGTAAGTATAGAAATGTTTTTTTTTTAAAAAACATATAAACAACACCTTTAACCACTTGCTTACTGGGCACTTAACCCCCCCCCCCCCCCCCACGCCACCCCGGCTAAGACCAATTTTCAGCTTTCAGCACTGTCACACATGACAATTGCGCGGCCACACAACACTGTACCCAAATGAAATTTTTATCATTTTTGTCAAACAAATAGAGCTTTCTTTTGGTGGTATTTAATCACCTCTTATATTTTTAAACAAACACAGACTCACGGAGCTCCCAGCAGACATGCACATGCTCCCGCTATCCAAACCTCGTGAGATCATGTACAATAATATGATTTCGCGCAGCGGAACCAACCTGCCACAGTAAAACTGTGGCAGCTGGTCCGTAAACGGTTAAACTCAAACACATATTAATTACACAGGTTCTGTGGCTGATTAAGGTGGTAATTAAACTCACTTGGTGCCTTATCTGCATTTAATTAGCCTCAGAACCCGTGTAATTCATATGTGTTTAAAGGAATAAGGTGGCAACTCTACTACGGCACCTGGTTTGAATAGACCCTAACTCATCAAGAATGGAGAGTCTTACCTCTGCTCATTCTACAACTGCCATGATGCTGCACATGTGATCAGTTATGACACCAGCCATTGGATGGTTTGACAGTTTGGTGGAGAGCACAACCAATGGGAGTGTTACATTTCTGGCACGTGCCTGAAATGAAACAGTTTTATGGATGGGTTTACTTCCACATTAACCACTTGCCACCCACGTAATGTCATATGACGTCGCAGATTTTGTGCGGGGATATCTGAATAATGCCTGCAGCTACAGACATCATTCAGATATCTTCTTTTAGAGCCGGCAATTCCCTTCACCATAAGAACAATTGTTCTTACAGACAGCGAAAGGGTACTCCCCCTGCCTCCCGCCGCCCTCCGGTGCTTCTCCCGTCTCACCCCCTGCCACAGGCAGCCTGGAAAAGGAACCAACCGGCCCTGGATGCTGACCATAGAGATTTCTGGTGGGCCAGATGGTCCCCGGAGTCTCTATGATCGCTCAGAGGCCGGGCACGATGTTATGACGACACGCCCGGCCTCTGCATGTGAAAAAAATGCCACTTCCTCAGCTGGGAAGCCAAGATTGTTTTTTTTATTATTTCAGGCTTCCCAGCCTAGAGGTGAGATGTGGGGAGTTACTGACCCCAGATCTCACTATAAAGAGAACCTGTCAAGCACTATTCCGATTTCGAATCAATTTCAAATAGTTTTCTAACTTGAATCATTTCCTAAATCGAAAAGTTTTCCAATTCAAATAGTTTTCCAATTTCGATAGAGAATAAAATAGAACAGAAAAAAATGTATAGAATAGAAAAGAATATAACAGATAATAAAATAATAGAACATAATGGAGTAAAATTGAACTAAATAGAATAGAATATAATATAAAAGAATACAATAGAATATAATAATATAACATAATATATAATAGAATATAATAATAATATAATATAATATAATATAATATAGACTAGAATATAATAGACACAAATAGAATAGAATAACATAGAAATAATATAACCATCTTCTGAAATTTGAATTTCAAATAGAATAAATTTGAATTTGATTACATAAGAAAAGAATAGAATAGAATAGAAAAAAGGGTATAGAATAGAGTAGACTACAATAGAATAGAAAAGAAAAGAATAAAAAAACAATAGAACAGAATACAATATAAAGATTATAACCATTATCTAAAATTCAAATATAATCATTTCGATTTTGAATAGAATAGAAAAGAAGAGATTAGAACAGAATAGAAAATAACAAAATAGTATAGAAAACAATAGAATAGAATAGAAAGAATATAACCATCTTCTGAAAGTCGATTTTGAATAGAATAAATTTGAATAGAAATTAATAGAATAGAAAATAAAAGAATAGAATAGAATAGAAAATAATAGAATAAACAAATAGAAAAATACAAATAAAACAACAATAGAATAGAAAGAATATAACCATTCCCAAAATTCAAATAGAATCAATTTGAATTTGAATTGAGTAGAAAATAATAAATTAGAATAGGAAGATGGTTATATTTATTATATTATATTCTGTTGTTTTTTGTGTTATTTACTATTGTATTATACTCTATTCGTTTCTATTCTATTCAAATTTATTATTTTTGAATTTTGTAAAAGGGTTATATTATTGCTATTCTATACTATTCTTTTTTAATTCTATTAAATTCTATTCTATTCAAATTTCAGAAGATGGATATAATCTTTCGATTTAATTCTATTCTTTTTTTTCTATTCCATTCTATTCTATTCTATTCCATTCTGTTCTGCTCTTTTATTTTCTATACTATTTTGTTCTGTTTTACTCTATTATATTCTATTCTTTAGTTTTCTATTATACTTTTTTCTATTCTATTCCTTTATTTTCTATTCTATTTTATTCACTTTGGAAATTGGTAAACGATTCGAATTAGAAAACGATTCAAAATCTTTTTGAAATTGATTCAAAAACTTTTCGAATTAGAAAATCTGAATAAATAAAACAAATTCTTAAATGAATAAATGTAACTAAACTAATTTATGTAAATAACGAAGCAAAACTGAAAAATGTTTTTGATCTGCACATGTCTAATTGGTCCCTGCCAAAATTGTCCCTAGTATGTGTATGTGTGAATGCGAGTTAGGGACTTTAGATTGTAAGCTCCTTGAGGGCAGGGACTGATGTTAATGTACAATGTATATGTAAATTGCTGTGTAAATTTATGGTGCTATATAAGTACCTGTAATATATAAATAAGTACCTATTTGTTTAAAATCCAGTAATGCAATGGGGTTGATTTATTAAAACTGGAGAGTGCAAACTCTGGTGCAGCTTTTCAAAGAAACCAATCAGCTTCCAGGTTTTATTACCAAATCTTAATTGAACATGTTGAAGTTAGAAGCTGATTGGCTACCATGCAGAGCTATGTATAAATGGAAAATAGATGCGCAACCAAAAATGATACCAATATGTGAAAACCCAAACAAATAGATTTACAACTCCTATACATACAGTTGTGCTCAAAAGACAACAAAAAATAACAAAGTATTCATAAATGTAAACTCGTGGTGAACCAACACCATGCTAGAAAAGAAAAAAATCAATAAGTTGTTCAAAAATAGTCCAAAGGGTAGATCTTTAGCCGTGACTAGGGATGAGCTTCGTGTTCGAGTCGAACGTACGTTCGACTCGAACATTGGTCGTTCGGCGAATTCCGAACGTTTGGGCCGTTCGCGGCAAAATTCGTGTGGCCCACAATGCACTGCGATGGCGCAGTGCATTGCTGGCTCATGATTGGCCAAGCATGCACTGTGACCCCGCATGCTTGGCCAATCGCAGCGCCAGCAGCGAGGAGAGCCATGATTGGCCACGGGCGTCCTGCCTGTGGCCAATCATAGCTCAGGCTGTGTAGTGCACACCCCACACTATATAAGGCCGCCTTTGAGGCGGCCTCGTGTAGTGTGTTGGCATCTGAAGCAGTGGGTGTTCTGTGTACCTTCAACACAGTTACACACCGATCGTTTTTGGCTGATTTCCTATCTTGCTCTTGTGTAGTGGTTATTGTCTGTGCCCTGACCGCAGTATACACCACTATATTCACCTCACCTATATAGCTAGTGATCCATCTTTAATAATAGAGCTTGCAGTCAGTAGTGTTAGGAGATAGTGCGTGCTGTCTGCGTGCTCTGTACCCAGTACATACCGCTATAATCCACCTACATAGCTGTTCTCTATTTGGGCCCAATTGTCATCTGCAGGAGTTATTGGAAGTTGTGTGTGCTTCCAGCACAGCACAGTATACATCTGTATATACCCCTTTATCTCTGCTGTTCTATAAAAAAAGGCATCTGCAGGAGTTAGTGGGTGTTGTGTGCCTCCAGCACAATATAAACTACCCAACTACTGTTTTACCCAACTCCCTTCAGGCCATTACCATGTCTGGAAGGCCAGCAAGGAGAGGCAGACAGGCGCGAGCCGATAAAAGAGGGCAAGCAGGCTCTGTGTCTAGAGACAACAGTGCTGGTCGTGGACGCGGTGCATTGTCATCAGCACGTGGCCATGGGACATGCTTGTCCTTCTTTTCTGCAGCTGGACATGTTGAACCGCAACATGCCAACGACTTGGTAGAGTGGATGACCAAGCCCTCTTCATCCTCCTCATCCTCTCTCACCCAGTCTCAGGGTAGTAGCAAAGCAGCTGCCAACACATCGTCTTCCCTCCTCTCAATGTCATCATCAGTGACTCCTTCCCTAGACCCACCACGTCCTCCTGAGGATTCTCCTGAACTCTTTGAGCACAGTGTTGGGTACATGCTCCAGGAGGATGCCCAGTGTTTGGTGGGCTCTGATGATGACACTCAGCTAGAGGAAGGCAGTAGCGTGAGCACAGAGAGAGGGGATGCTCAAGAAGGACAGCAATCTGGCAGTCATGTTCCACAAGCTGCAGCATACTGCCAGGTTTGCTACAGCGATGAAGAGGGAGGGGATGATAAGGGCACTGACTCCACGTGGGTGCCTGGAAGGAGGGAGGAGGAGGAGGAGGAGGAGGCACATGTCCAACGAGGCAGGATGCCCTCCGGGGGTCAGCTTAGGGGCAGCACACCAACTGAATCACACCGCAGAGCTCCGCCTGCGCAGAGCGCTTCCTCTGCGCGTTATTCTAAAAGTTCTTTGGTGTGGGCCTTTTTTGAGACGAGTGCATCAGATCGCACCGCTGCTATTTGCAACATATGTCTCAAGCGTATCTCACGTGGCCAAAACATCAGCCGCTTGGGCACCACATGCTTGACCAGACATATGTTGACCTGCCATGCAGCTCGTTGGCAAGCGTACCTCAAAGACCCACACCAAAGAACAAAGCAAACCTCTCCTTGCTCCTCATCAGCTGGCATCTCCAACCCCACTAGACCTTCAGTCCTCTCTGAAACCTGCTCTGAGAGGAATGAAGGTGTAGAATTAGGTGTGTCACAGCCAAGTGCTTCCGGGAACTCTGCTAGTGGTACATCCACATCCGATTATAGCAGGCAAATGTCCCTGCCCCAGCTGCTGGACCGGCGGAAGAAGTTTACTCCCAGCCATCCACATGCCCAGCGGTTGAATGCTAGCTTGGCTAAATTGCTAGCACTTCAACTGCTGCCTTTTCAGTTGGTAGACTCGGCCCCCTTCCGTGAGTTTGTACAATGTGCGGTTCCTCAGTGGCAGGTCCCCAAACGCCACTTTTTCTCACGGAAGGCGATTCCGGCTCTCTACCGGCATGTGGAAGGCAATGTCCTTGCCTCGCTGGACAGGGCGGTCAGCGGTAAGGTGCATATTACCGCTGACTCATGGTCCAGCAGGCATGGACAGGGACGTTACCTGTCTTTCACGGCCCATTGGGTCACTCTTCTGGCTGCTGGGAAGGATGCAGGACAAGGTGCAGTAGTGTTGGAGGTTGTTCCGCCACCACGCCTCCAAAATGCTACTATTGGTTGTGACACACCTCTCTCCTCCACCCCTCCTCTTCTTCTTCCTCCATGGCCTCTTCCAGTGCTCTGTCCTCGGTGCTCCGTAGGCGTTCCAGGGGCTACGCAAGTACGCAGGCAAAACGATGCCATGCCGTGCTTGCGCTGGTTTGTTTGGGGGACAGGAGCCACACTGGGGCGGATGTTTTGTCAGCTCTGCAGGGGCAGGCCGAGAGGTGGTTGACGCCACGCCAGCTTAAGCCAGGAATGGTGGTTTGCGACAATGGCACCAACCTCCTCTCCGCCCTCCGACAGGGACAACTGACCCATGTGCCCTGTGTAGCTCACGTCCTTAACCTGGTGGTGCAGCGGTTCTTGGGCAGGTACCCCGGCTTACATGATGTCCTGAAGCAGGCCAGGAAAGTCTGTGTGCATTTCCGCCGATCATTTAATGCCTGTGCTCGGCTGGCTGAGCTCCAAAAGGAGTTGAACCTGCCCAAGAACCGCCTTATATGTGACATGCCCACCAGATGGAACTCAACATTGGCCATGCTGCAGCGGCTGCACACGCAGCAGAGGGCCATCAATGAGTACCTGTGCGACTACGGCACCAGGACAGGGTCAGGGGAGCTTGGTTTTTTCTCACCACGCCAGTGGGGCATGATCAGGGATGCATGCACTGTCCTGTCACCGTTTGAGGAGGCCACAAGGATGGTGAGCAGTGACAGTGCATGCATCAGTGACACTGTACCTCTTGTCCACCTCTTGGAGCATACGCTGTGTGGAATAATGGACAGGGCACTTGAGGCAGAACAGAGGCAGGAAGAGGAGGACTTCCTTGCCTCTCAAGGCCCCCTTTATCCAGACAGTGTTCCTGCTGTGCCACCCATCACACAGGAAGAGGGTGAGGAGGAGGAAGAGGAGGAGGGGGATGATTGTGTCAGCATGGAGGTGGAGGCTGGCACTCAGCATCAGCAGCAGCAGTCTTATAGGGATGATTTACAGTCCCAAGAAACACGTGGACTTGTACGTGGCTGTGAGGAGGTAGCTGCGGATCATGTTGTCCTTAGTGACCCAGAGGACTCCGGACCGAATGCCTCAGCTAACCTACGCTGCATGGCCTCCCTGATCCTGCAAAGCCTGCGGAAGGATCCTCGTATTCTTCGGATCAAGGAGAGGGACCATTACTGGCTGGCCACTCTCCTTGATCCACGGTACAAGGGTAAGGTTGCCGACCTTATCTTGCCATCGCAGAGGGAGCAGAGGATGAGACATCTCCGGGAGGCCTTGCAGAAAGGTCTGTGCAACGCGTTCCCAGAGACTGGGAGGTTACAAACTCCTGGTCCTGGACAACGTGTTGCTGAGGCATCGGTCAGAAGGAGTGGTGGAGAAGGTGGCCGTCTGACTGATGCTTTCAGACAATTTTTTAGTCCGCAGCCCCAAGGTATGATCGGTTCCAGCACCCATCGCCAGCGTCTGATTTACATGGTGCAGGAATACCTAGGGGCAAGGTCAGACTTGGACACCTTTCCCACCGAAAATCCTCTGGCTTACTGGGTCTTGAGGGTGGATCACTGGCCAGAGCTTGCACAGTATGCAATTGAGCTACTGGCCTGTCCTGCATCCAGCGTTCTTTCGGAACGCACCTTCAGTGCTGCTGGTGGCTTCGTTACCGATCACAGGGTGCGCCTGTCCACCGAATCAGTTGATCGACTGACCTTCATCAAGATGAATCAGTCTTGGATCACCCACAGCTACCAAGCACCTGAAGCTGATGTAACCGAATATTTTTTTTTGAAATACCACATCCCTTCAAGACTGCCTATGCTGATGCTGAGTGACTGTCCTGTTATGTTGATTGTCTATCCTCTTCCTCCTCCGCTGATATGTTGGAAGAACATTTTTGGTTCTGGGTGATGCCAGCAGCCCAATTTTTCTGCCCCTGTTTAACAGGGGCGTTTAATTACAATTTTTGATGCAATGCTTTGCAGCAGGGCTAATTCCTGCAATAAAACTAGAGTATATGGCAGAGGTTGGAGTGTGGTGGCACCAGCACCAGTGCCTAAGGCCCAATTTTTCTGCCACTGTTTAACAGGGGCGTTTAAGTACAATTTTTGATGCAATGCTTTGCAGCAGGGCTAATTCCTGCAATAAAACTAGAGTATATGGCAGAGGTTGCAGTGTGATGGCACCAGTGCCTAAGGCCCAATTTTTCTGCCCCTGTTTAACAGGGACATGTAATTACAATTCTTGATATAATATTTCACAGGAGGGCCCCTTCCTGTGCCCACCCAGAGTAACGGTGAGGACTTATAGTGTTGTGGCACCAGCACCACAACCACCAAAGGTCAATTTTTCTACCACTGTTCAACAATGGCATGTAATTACAATTCTTGATATAATCGTTCACAGCAGGGCGCTCCAGCGCCCACCAAGAGTCACTTTGAGGGCTTACAATGTTGTGGCAAAACCAACACCTTGTTCCGCCATTTCTGCAGAGCATATAGGGCAGGCCCCTACTTTCAAACATCCAACTTACAAACATCAGACAGCAGCAAGTGAGATGAAAAAAGATGGACGACAAAACAAATTATACAGGGGTGATAACCCTTCCCTATGTTTTCCAAAAAGCTTAAAAATAGTTTTTTTTGACTGGAGCTACACTTTAAAAATGTACCAGTTGAAAATTACAAACAGATTCAACTTAACACAACAAACCTACACAGTCCCTGTCTTGTTTGCACCGCCTGTATACTGCTGTTCTGAGTATATAGGGCCTGGGGGCCACACGCATTTCCTTTTTTTAATATGGGTACGGGGTTCCCCTTAATATGCGTACAAGACCCAAATAGGCTGGTAATGGGCAGGGAGGGCTACCCATGCCATTTTTCTGAATGATTTTCAACCATATTGCAGGAACCAGATATAACATTAAAACCACAAGCAGTTTTAAATGGTGTTATTTCCGTTTAATGTCATTTTGTGCAGGGACTGTTCTAAACACGGGAAACACGTGGCACTTCACAGGCATACTACAGACACCCCCCAGGCACCATATTTAAAGGAATATTTCACTTTTTTTTTTCACTTTAATCGTCATTAAAATCAGTCCTCCCACCAAAACGGCCGTTTTTAAAACCTTTTTTTGCATTGACCCATGTCCCCTGAGGCAGGAGTCAGGTCCCCAAACCCTTTTTAGGATAGTATCTTGCATATTAGCCGTTAAAATTAGCACTTTCCATTTCGAAAGTTCGAGTCCCATAGACTTCAATGGGGTTCTAACGTTCGTTTCGAACGCGGGGTCCGTTCGAAAGTTCTGGTGCGAACCGAACCGGGGGGTGTTCGGCTCATCCCTAGCCGTGAGACCCAAACCCGAATTTCTTCATCACAATACAGTCCCACCCGATAGCCACGGAATAATAAAATGCCAGATTGCCGCTTACCAGAACCGTAGGATCTCTATTACGGAGATCAGGCACAGACAGGAGGGATCACTCAGGAAGGAGCGGCAATTTCAAACATCCATCCGTTCGGATCCTCTCCTCCGCTGGTAGGTCTGGACTTGAATCAGTTTTTCCGTGGGACCCGCATTTAAGGGTAAGGACTTTCAAAAGGGTGAGTCATAAAATGAAAAAAAAGGGCTTCATAGTTCAGTGGAGTTTGTAAAAAATCTGAGTTCCTTTATTTCCCAAAAAGATACAAACACTGCACCACCACGTAAAAACAACGAGTAGATACTTTAAAGTGAAAGACACAACCGTGGCTCACGCCAGCTGGCTGGTGCGTGGCGCAGTGTGACGTCCTGTCTTCTAGCTCCGCCCGACGCTTCCTTTCTCCGTAATAGGCATCCACGGGGAAAGGAGCCTGTGTGCTAATTTCATGTTAGCTTTGTGTTTCGTGTTAGTTTGGTGAGTGTTGATTTGTGCTTTTTTATTCCCAGAGTTTTTCATTTAGCGTTTTTCTTTATAATGCTTTTCAGTTATGCCGCGTACACCGGACCGGACTTTCTCGACGGACGGTCCAACGGACTTTCGCCGGAGTTCCGATTGACTTTTCTGATTGAACGGACTTGGCCACACACAATCACACCAAAGTCCGCCAGATTTGAACGTGATGACGTACGACTGGACTAGAATAAGGAAATTCATAGCCAGTAGCCAATAGCTGCCCTAGCGTTGTTTTTTGTCCGTCGGAATAGCATACAGACAAACGGATTTCTTGATAGGAACTGGGTCCGGTGGAGTTCCGGCGAAAAAATTTGAAACATGTTCTATTTCTAAAGTCCGTCCGATTTTTGGACAGGAAAGGTCCGAAGGAGCCCACACATGATTGAATTGTCTGGCGGATTTGTTCCGTCGGACCTTTGCTGACGAAAAGTCCGGTCATGTGTACACGCCATTAGTTTCTGAACGGCCGTTCGTCAACCAGCCATGTTGCGGAATCAGAGGAGATAATGGGGATTATTTACTAAAGGAAAATCCACTTTGCACTGCAAGTGCACTTGGAAGTAAAGTCACTGTAGATCTGAGGGGGACATGCAAGGAAAATAAAAAACAGCATTTTAGATTGCACATAACTGATGATAAAATCAGCAGAGCTTCCACTCATTTCAGATCTACCCCTTAGATTTAGAGCGACTGCACTTCCAGTGCAAAGTGGATTTGCCTTTGGTAAATAACCCCCAATGTGTTATTTATTATTGGCCTTGGAGTTATTGCTTTGATATTATTTTTTGGGTTGAATAATAATGATTTAATTTGGTATATTTTCTATATTTTTGGATGCATAGAACGCACTTTTTGGTTAAGTTCTATTGGCAGATAGCATGTCTAATTTTATTTGTTTTATTTTTATAATGCACAATAAAAAAATTGTGTAGAATAATACTTGGCTATGTGTTTTACTTCAAATGACAGTTTGGGAGTAGGCAGTTACATTTAAAAAAATACAATGTAAAATTAACAAGGGACACCAACATAGTTGTATCTTTGATCTTAAAAACTACGTGATAATGGTGTTGCGGTAACTTGCCAAAATAAAGAATGAAAAAAAACAAAAACATAATAATATTATTCTTGATATCACAAGAAAAAAAAAAGGCTTTGAAAATTAATTTGCAATAACTCCATCAGTATCACCAGCAAAGCAGCTTCATTATTATCCCATTAAAGAAGAAGAGAATTGTGCGCTGCATTTGCAGATTTCATAATTTGCCGCGTCACGAATATGTTAATTCTCCATTACAAAAGCTAGTTTACAAGACCGATCGCTTTTGGCTCATCCTTGCTTCCGAGCATGCGTGTTTATACTTTTGACTTTTGTCTGATGGACTTGTGTACACACGCTCGGAAAGTCTGACAATACACATTTGTTGGCAGAAAATTTGAAAACATGCTAGCCAACATTTGAAAGTCCGACAGGAGCGTACACATGGTTGGATTTTTCCTCCAACAGCCTGACATCCAACATTTCC
This sequence comes from Lithobates pipiens, assembly GCF_037356315.1. Taxonomy (NCBI): domain Eukaryota; kingdom Metazoa; phylum Chordata; class Amphibia; order Anura; family Ranidae; genus Lithobates; species Lithobates pipiens. Next base: position 298,985,815 of record NW_027507785.1, read on the forward strand.
GGTTGGAAAGTCCGATCGTGTGTACGCAGAGTAAATCTCAGGTTCTTCTGAATTGATTACATTTTATTTGTTTTTATAAATGTTTCTTTATTTATTTATTGTCAGTGAAGTGATAAATCACCAGCAAACACTTTTATGGTTCCTGTGCAGAGGGAGGAGGCAGGATCTGTGATGTCACTCCTTTGTCTTACTGATCTCCATTAAGATTTACTTAGAATGTGGCCACTGTTGTGTCTATAATCTCCTGGAAAACATTGCTGACAATCATTAACACTTCCTGAAGCCGGAATGAGGCAAACAGAATGTGCTCACGAATGTCAGGGAATCTCCTGATGGACTAATCAGTGCTGATTCATTCCCATGCAGAAGCTTCCAACAATGGTGAAAAAAATAAAAAAGTCCCTTTATGTTAAGAAACATTGCATAAACATTGCATATAATATATAAATAAAAAATATAAATATATATATATTAAACAGAAAAAGTATCCTAAGGGCCGGTTCACACAGCAGGCGAGGCGAGGCGACTCCGACTTGCCTCGCCGCGACCTGCCGCGGCCTCAGCGGCGACTTGCAAATGACTTCTGTATAGAAGTCAATGCAAGTCGCCCCGAGGTCGCCCAAAAGTAGTACAGGAACCTTTTTTCTGAGTCGGAGCGACTCGAGTCGCTCCTCTCAGAATGGTTCCATTGTACAGAACGGGGGCGACTTGCGAGAGCGAGGCGAGGCGAGTCATGTCGCCTCGCATCGCCCGCTGTGTGAACCGGCTCTTACTGTTGAAACTAAAAACAAAGTCATTTTTTTAACACATTTGAATGACTAAATAAATACATTTAAAATAGTTTAAGCACTTCATCCCCGGAAGGTTTTACCCCCTTCATGACCTGGCCATTTTTTGCGAAACATGGCACTGCGTTACTTTAACTGACTATTGACGCTGTACCCAAATAAAATGTATGTCTTTTTTTCACCACAAATAGAGCTTCTTTTGGTGGCATTTGATCACCTCTGAGGTTTTTTTATTTTGCCTTTTAAACAAAAAAAGCAACAATTTTGAAAAAAACTATATTTTTTTACTTTCTGCTAAAAAAAAGGGCTGCAGAGCTGGAGGTGTGCCTCTGTGTGTCTGTGTAAATCCAGGAAGTGAACAGGCAGCAGCTTCAGCTGCCCACAGTTAAAATGGATGCAGCCAGACTCCGTGGAGGGAGATTTCTGCAGCATATTTTGGCAAGTACAGAATCATACAGTGGCAGCCCATGCATTGTGGGCACATGAGTGCATGTGCACCACCCCCCTCCCCCCCGACACCTCTGCTGCCCTTCCTATTCATGTGCCAGGCCCCTTTCAGGATGCCGGACACATGAAATACTATGGTGAGGATAGGCGGGGAGGTGTATTTTGAAGCACGTGATTAGAGCCAGAGGCTCTAATAGGCTTCAAAATAGGGTGGGCTCAGGGCACAGAGCACTGTGCCCCGGTCCCACCCTGTTGAGTGGCATAACAAATGAATTTTCGCTATTTTCACACTAACGTTCCTCCTCAGTGAGACCTCTCTCCTGATTGGCCAAAGGATTAGGCATCCTTTTGGATGCCTAATGCTTTGGCTGAAGAGGAGGAATGGCAGAGGAAGCCTGAGGAGCTGAGTGGACACAGGAACCACTTCCCGCCACTACAGAAGAGGAGGAGAGCCCCGCCACTCGGTAAGTGCTGCCAGACCAGCCACGGGTGTAGGGGTTAGTGAAGTGACAGCCAGGGGACACGCCCGGCTGCATTTGATGGGCACAACTGGCTGTATATGATGGGCACAAGTGGCTCCATATGATGGGCACAGTGGCTGCATTTGATGGGAAAAATGGCTGCATATGATGGGAACACATGGCTGCATATGATGGGCACAGTTGCTGCGTTTGATGGGCACAATGGCTGCATATGATGAGCACACGTGGCTGCATTTGATGGGCACACGTGGCTGCATTTGATGGGGACAGTGGCTGCATATGATGGGAACAAGTGGCTGCATATGATGGGAACAAGTGGCTGCATATGACGGGCACAGTGGCTGCATATGACGGGCACAGTGGCTGCATATGACGGGCACAGTGGCTGCATATGACGGGCACAGTGGCTGCATATGACGGCCACAGTGGCTGCATATGATGGGCACAGTGGCTGCATATGGTGGGCACAAGTGACTACATATGATGGGTACAGTGGCTGCATTTGATGGGCACAATGGCTGCATTTGATGGGCATGGTGAGGCTGCAACTGATGGAGGGGCAGTATTTTTCAGTTTGTTTGCGCTCCCCCCCCCCCCCAAAAAAAAAAAAATGTGAGCACCAGCCGCCGCTGGAATAACAGTATATATAAAATAATATTCAAAGTGGTTGGAGGGAAGATTCACAATGCCAAAAGATGTTTTTATTGGAAATTATGTGAGCAGACTGCAGTTGCTCTTTAAATGGACCTGTTAATAACAAATAAAATCCTGACATGTCACAATGTAAAGCAAAAGTACAGTTGTTTATACCTTTTAATAAATAAAAATCCACCTTTAAACTTCAACCAGTGACTTTGCCTAGACTAGATGTCATCAGTCTGCTGCAGGCAAAGTTAAGCATTTCCTCAGTCTCTTCTCCTCCAGTGATCAGATTGTACATTGTAACTTTGTAGCAAATAGCGGCGGGAGCAGGGGCTGATACCTGTCAGACATTTGTGAACACATCCAGGAAGCGCACTGGTCTTTCGTGACTGCGATCTCTGAGACATCATCTGTAGATGGTGACCCTGGAGGATAGCAGATGAAGGCATTGCCAGGGGAACAAGCATGAACCTGCATGGCATGCTGATAGAGAAGGATACCCAGAGACACCATTTTGGGGGCCATGTGAACAGTAATGGATGCTTTGAAGAAGTGGATTAAAGTTTTAAATGGCAGTTTAGAATGCAAAATGTATTTTTAATTAGACATCAAAGGTTAAAATTTAGTAAGGAAAATGGCAGCGGCGTACGATACAAGGAGCTCGGCACACTGAACACTTCCAGAAGTGAACTCCTTGTTGGAAATGATGAAAGTGTAGGAAGTAGAAGCCCTGAGCAAACAAAGAAACAGGAAAATCTCCAAAGGAAGCTGCCTACGTCACAGGGCAGCGATTCCCAAGCCTCTTGGATCTACAACTTCAGCTGTGGAGTTCTGATCGTCCACTTCAAATGAAAACATTCTATTTATTAGGTAAGAAATCCAACAAAAGGTACTTTTCTTATTTAGTGATGGGTACTAGGAAGTACCAAACCTGCTCTCTTGTTTGATTTCTGGTTTGTCTTCATGTGATAGACGATATGGGGGATTAGAAGACTTGACAGCAGACCTTGCATGTTGCAGTTTGTAGCAATACCCGTGCCTCTAGGGGGAACTTCTGCCAGGTTCAGGAGATAGTTCAGATTGTTCATCCATAGAGCTGCCAACATTAATAAAAGAATGAGTAGGGGCCTTTTGATGCTGAGCTGGAATATCGACCATGCATGCATGATATTGGCACTAGAGATGTGAAACATAGAAACATACTAGAGTTACAGCAAAAAAAAAAAAAAAAATATCCATAAAGTCTGTTTTTTTTTTTACATTTGTGATTTCATTATTTTTTATATTATATTATATTTTGTAAAATATAATATAATAAATTGTAAAAATATTTTATTTTTACAATTGTTTATTAATTTATGTTTTACATGTATTATATTTTTTACATGTATTATTTTATTTTTACATTTATGTATTTATTTTTACATGTATTATTATTTTATTTTTACAAATAATTGTTTTCATTTGTAATTTTTTTACATTTATTTTATTTGTTATATTTATTATTTTATTTGTACATGTATTTATTAGTTTTTTTTACATTTGTGATATCTTTTTTACATTTATTTTTTATTATTTGAATTTTTTCATATATGTATTTAACATATTTGTGTTTTATTTTTTACACATATTAATATTATTTTAGCCTAAGTATAGATGTATGCTTATTCCACGTAATGTTGAATTACTACATCCTCTGTAAACCCTTGTACACACGGTCGGAGAATCCGTCGGAATGTGTCCTATCGGACCGTGTTGTGGGATAATCAGACTGTGTGTGGTATGCATCGGACTGATTCCGTCGGAATATCCGTCGGACCAAATTTTCAAACTTGCTGGAAATATTTTCCGACAAACTGGTCTGATAGGACATACTCTGATCATGTGTAGAGAATTCCGATCGGGCAAAGTGCCACGCATGCTCAGATCAAATTCCTACATCAAAGCTATTGGCTACTAGCCTGAACGTAGTCCCATTGTAACGAAATTACGTCATCACGTTCTGAAAGATCGGATTTTTTCGACAACGTTGTCCGACCGTGTGTATGCAACAGTTTCGGACAAAATCCGATGGATGTGGTTGTCGAAATGTCCGACCGTGTGTACAAGGGCTTAGTCTGTTCCAATCATCCACTACTCTTTCAGCAAAATATTTTCCAAGGTTAGTTTTGAACTAACCTGATGGTTTGAGGTCATGCACCTGTATTTTTTATCTTAGTTGTGTACCGAAAATGCCCCCTTTCAATTGTTTAATGCCACGTACACACGACCGGACTTTTCAACAAACTTGGTCCAGCGGACTGGAATCTGTCGGACAATTTGATCGTGTGTGGGCTCCAGCGGACTTTTTCTTCCCAAAAGTCCAGCGGACCTAGAAATAAAACTTGCTTCAAATCTTTCCGATGGACTCGAGTCTGGTTGAAAAATCCTGCTAGTCCAACGGACTAAAACCGACACTAGGGCAGCTTGGCTATGTCTACTGGCTATTGGCTACTGGCTATGAACTTCCTTATTTTACGTCATCACGTTCTAATCCATCTGACTTTTGGAGTGATCGTGTGTGGCCAATTCCGGCAGACCTCAGCTGCAATGTCCGTCCGATTGTCCGCCGGATCAAGTCCGTTGAAAAGTCCGGTCGTTTCTATGCGCCATTAGTGTTTAAAGGTTTTAATCACGCCCTGATGGGTTTACTTCCTCTTTGATTCCCTGCAAAGGTTAAGCATAATGGACTACTATGCATCGCATAGTAGTCCATTATGTGTCACTTACCTGACACAGGAGCCAGCGAAGTCACCGCTGTCCCCTGTAGTCCGGAGCCTCCATATTCTTGGTGGGTCTCGCTGCTCCGGCACTGTCATTCGTCAGAGCCGTGATGACGTCACTACAGCGCATGTGCACGGGAGCCACCACTCGCGACATATAGCTGTTAACTGCGGCGCGCTCAATGCACCTGCACGCCGCTGTCTAGACCCCTCTAGTGATAACTTATGATCTATATACGGGGATCAGGAACTTCTTCCTCTTACTGGTGACCCCTCTAGTGATAACGTATGATCTATATACAGGGATCAGGACCTCCTTCCTCTTACTGGTGACCCCTCTAGTGATAACGTATGATCTATATACAGGGATCAGGACCTCCTTCCTCTTACTGGTGACCCCTCTAGTGATAACTTATGATCTATATATGGGTATCAGGAACTTCTTCCTCTTACTGGTGACCCCTCTAGTGATAACGTATGATCTATATACAGGGATCAGGACCTCCTTCCTCTTGCTGGTGACCCCTCTAGTGATAACTTATGATCTATATATGGGAATCAGGAACTTCTTCCTCTTACTGGTGACCCCTCTAGTGATAACTTATGATCTATATACGGGGATCAGGAACTTCTTCCTCTTACTGGTGACCCCTCTAGTGATAACTTATGATCTATATACAGGGATCAGGAACTTCTTCCTCTTACTGGTGACCCCTCTAGTGATAACGTATGATCTATATACAGGGATCAGGACCTCCTTCCTCTTACTGGTGACCCCTCTAGTGATAACGTATGATCTATATACAGGGATCAGGACCTCCTTCCTCTTGCTGGTGACCCCTCTAGTGATAACTTATGATCTATATACGGGGATCAGGAACTTCTTCCTCTTACTGGTGACCCCTCTAGTGATAACGTATGATCTATATACAGGGATCAGGACCTCCTTCCTCTTACTGGTGACCCCTCTAGTGATAACTTATGATCTATATACGGGGATCAGGACCTCCTTCCTCTTACTGGTGACCCCTCTAGTGATAACTTATGATCTATATACGGGGATCAGGAACTTCTTCCTCTTACTGGTGACCCCTCTAGTGATAACTTATGATCTATATACGGGGATCAGGAACTTCTTCCTCTTACTGGTGACCCCTCTAGTGATAACTTATGATCTATATACGGGGATCAGGAACTTCTTCCTCTTACTGGTGACCCCTCTAGCGATAACTTAAGATCAATAGGGGAATCAGGATTTCTTTCCTCATGATGGTTTTCCCGCTATGTAAATTTTTGTATAGCACAGTCTTTCTCAACCTTGTTACCTTGGAGGAACCCTTGGCAAAAAGTTTGAAATCTTGGGGAACCCCTGAAATAATGTTCAGATCAGTGGAGCATTGGTGTGATCAGCGAGCTGTGATGTCACAACAATTCTTTTTAAGAAATAACTTGAAATAATAGAATAAATATTAAAACGTACCTATTTTATGTGAAACTAGTCTTGCTTTTTTTCTGCAGAGATGCTTAATTTTGAGCTAAACTTGAGATAAGCAGTGTACAGGGGGTCAGCAGGGAAAACTATAGCGGTCAGCAGGGCACAGCATGGGGGATAAGGAAAGAACATTACATGGGTGGCAGCAGCAGGGCACACTACATGGGGGGAGGTGGTGGCATCAGCAGGGCACATTAAATGGGGACAGCAGGAGGGCATATTAGATGGGGGCACAGCAAGACACATTAACCCTAGGAGCAGTAGGACACAATAACATGGAGGGCAACAGGACAAACGAACATGGGGGGCAGTAGGACACATTAACATGGAGTCAGCATAGCACATTAACATGGAGGGCAGTAGGACACAGTAGGAAACATTAACATGGGGGGGGGGGGGGGTGGGGGTCAGCAGAACACATTCTGCCTAGTGACATGACAGGGATCTACTGCTCCCTGTCATCGGGAGCAGTGGTTGCTGTCATGTCGGTGGTAGCCCATCCCCCCCACAGTTAGAATCACTCCCCAGGACACACTTAACCCATTGATTGCCCCCTAGTGTTTAACCCCTTCCCTGCCAGTGTCATGTACACAGTAATCAGTGCATTTTTATAGCACTGATCACTGTATAAAAAGTGTCAAAAGTGTCCGATATGTCCGCCATAATGTCTCACTCACAATAAAATCGCAGATCGCCGCCATTACTAATAAAAAAAAATAATAATAAAAATGCCATAAATCTATCCCCTATTTTGTAGACACTATTATTTTTGCACAAACCAATCAATATATGCTTGTTGTGATTTTGTTTTACCATACATATGTAGAAGAATACATATTGGCCTAAACTGAGGAAAAAATTTGTTTTTTTTTAGATTTTTTATGGGGATATTTATTTTAGCAAAACGTAAAAAAAAAATTTTTTTTCAAAATTGACACTATTTTTTTTGTTTATAGCGCAAAAATTTAAAACCGCAGAGGTGATAAAATACCACCAAAAGAAACCTCTATTTGTGGTTAAAAAAAAGGACATCAATTTTGTTTGGGTGTAACGTCGCACGACCGTGCAATTGTCAGTTAAATAGACGCAGTGTCGAATCGCAAATAGTACTCTGGTCAGGAAGGGGGTAAAATCTTCTGGGGCTAAAGTGGTTAAAGTGATAATAAAGGCAATTTTTAAAATAAAAGAGGTTACGCTTACATGCTCTGTGCAATAATATTGCGCAAACAGGTTGCTTGCCTCTTCTTCTGTTAAGGAGGCATCCGTACGGGTGTGTAATCCCGCTGAGTCCTGAGCCAGATTGCGTGTATCCATAAACACACACAGCATTGGTAAGCCATGCCCCTGCTCCTTCCTCAACAGGAGTTTGACTGACAGCAGCAGGAGTCTATGGCTTTGCTGCCTCAGTTTCTCCTGTGAAATCATGAAGTGAAGGGAGCAGTGGGGTAGCCGGAGACAGTGCTGGAGTGGTGCAATGGAGCCAGGCAAGTGTTTAGGGATGGCGGGGTAGAACAGGTAGTGGGTAGAGTTGGGCAAATGGTTCGGGCCGAGCAAATGTTCGGCCCGAACATCGCCTGTTCGCCGTTTGGTGGACACCCAAATTTGCAAGGCGTTTGGCGGGTGTTTGCCCCACTGAACTCCCTGCACGCTGCACAGTGCATTCTAAGCTCTGATTGGCCAAAGCTTTGCCCAATCGGGTGCAGTGAATAGCTGGTTGTTAAGGAGAGGGGCCAAAAAGCCAGCCTCCGTGTCCTTAGCAACCGATGAGTCATCAGCTGTCAATGTGCTTCACCACTGACAGCTAAATAAAAACAAAAATATAATTGTTGGCAATAAAAAAAAGTGAAAAACAAAATTCGCATAGAGTTCCCCCAACATATACATTCCGGATCTGGTATGGATTTTAAGGGGAATCCCACGCCCAAATAAAAAAAAATCCATACCAGACCCTTATCCAAGCATGCAGGAAAGGTGGGGGACGAGCGAACGACCCCCCCACCCCAAAGCACCTTGTCCACACGTTGATGGGGTCAAGGGCGTGTACCCTACTGTAGACTGTGTACAGACATCCAATCCTATTGCCGAATGTTCCTCACCTGTGGTTCCTGAGAGGGTAAAAAAACGCCAATATTCTTCACTAGAGCAGATTTCTAGCCTTAAAGTTTTCCCCCTTCGACAGATAAGGTCTTTAGCACTTTCTGCAAAAATCATTAGGCATTCATCTTTAAGTCCTGGATGGTGACGCTTCACTCCACCATCCTCTACGACAAGATTGGGTTGTGATAAGGTGAAAAACATCATCTCAACATCAAAGTGGCCTGGAGATAATTTTATAAGTAGTGACACCTGTGCTAAGTTGGCGTATGTAATACTATTTTGCATGTAAACGTTTTTTTTTCCAGTAAATATCATCTCAAAAGCCAACAAAATAAGAAAGGATGAGTGAAATGAACCTGTAACTGTAGATTTTCAGTCTTAAAGCGGAACTAAACCCACCAGTTACATTGAAAGCATGCCATCAGTGATGATTGTCACAGTTGCTTGTGCTCTCAATTAATCTGTCAGGCCATCAAATGCCTGGTGTCATGAGTGATCAGATGTGCAGCACTATGGCAACTGCAGATCAGACAGAGGCTAATATGGGAGCTTCTTTGGCTGTAAAGAATAAGAGAGTTTAGTTCTGCTTTAAAGTGGCTTTAAAGGCCGAAGTTTTTTTTTTGTTTTATCGTAATGCATTCGATGTGTGCATCAGCCCCCCCCCCCCCCCCCCGTCCCCTTAATACTTACCTAAGCCCCATCTCCATCCAGCAATGTTGCACGAGAGCCTCGGCTATCTGGGACTCTCCCTCCTCGTTTAATAAGATACAGCAGCAGGTCCTATTGGCTCCCCCTGCTGTCAATCCAAGTTAATGAGCCAATGAGGAGAGGGAGGGGGCAGGGCCAAGCCTCGGCTCTGTGTCTGAATGGGCTTGGATTCCCCGATAGCAAGCTCCTTTGCAGTGGGGCCACTTGACAGGAGGGAGGGGGCCAGGTGTGCTGGTGGGAGACCCGAGAAGAGGAGGATCTGGGCTCCTCTGTGCAAAACCAACTGCACAGAGCAGGTAGGTAATACATGTTTGTTATTTTTGTACATAGAACAAAGAACCCTCATGAATGGGACTTTACATGGCATTTTACATGGCAACAGATATTACCCAAATTAGTTGCAATTTAGAGTGTATTGTTAACATAAAAAAAAAAAAACATATATTACATAGCTGAAATGGCTAGTCCGACATATATATGTACTCTCCACTTGAAATCAACAGAGAGCCTCATACAATGCATACCCAACGCATTTCAAAAATACTTTCATAATCTTCTTTAGGGGTGTATATGGACGCAAGAAGCAATAATATGTTTCAGTGGCAGCTGCTGCTCAATTTCTTGGGGGGGGGGGGCATGGCCCACGGACCCCCCCACCCAGCCACCCAACAACCCCCAGCCAGCCAACCACCCCCCAGCGTTCAATCAATCGACGCTCCTCCACCCCCCGCCGCTTGATCGACTGATTACTGCTTCGCTCACCTATTGGCCGCCAGGCCCCCCGCCAGCCATGCACTCCATCCATCCAGTTTGCAGCTTCGGCGGCTTCCCCCTTGCATCTCCTCACGAGTCCCGGCAGTCCCTTCTCCTCCTGGCCAATTAGGACTTAGGTCTCACGGCCAATCGGGTCTTAGTACTCCCAACCAGTCTCAGGATCCGCTTCCTGATTGGCCAGGAGGAGAAACAGGAAGATTAGCAAATATTAATGTCACACAACTGGCTGGGCTTGGGGCACAGTCCGGAGCACACCCTTTTTGAAGCCAATTAGAGCCTCAGGCTCTAATCATGTGCTTAAAAAAAAATTAAAAACATTGAAATCTATGCGTCGAATGCCCTGCATGTAAATTAGGGGACGGGCGCATGGATTAGGGGGGAGGTGCCCCTGCACATCGTATGAGCAACCGCCACTGTTATGTTTAGAGGTGGTTAGGGGTTGAAGAAATAGCCACAATTTAAACATAAGAAAGCATAGGTAATGTCCTCCAATTACCAGTAGGGGGCACAGAGGCCAGAGCAATCAGCCTGAGCTCCACTGGGGTCGGTCAGAACCAATACAGAAAAGAGTGAAAAAGAGGTGCTGAGAAGGGTTAATGTTGTAGTAGCAGGTGTGTTAAGGTAAAGGCCGCATCTTATAAAGCATATGTAGTTGATAACGGGGCATATACAGTGCCTTGCAAAAGTATTTACCCCCCTTGGCATTTTTTGTATTTTGTTGCCTCACAACCTGGAATTAACAAGAATTGTTTGAGGATTTGCATCATTTAATTTACAGAACTTGCCCACAACTTTGAAGATTTTATTTTTATTGTGAAGCAAACAACAAATAGGACAAAATAACAGAAAAAGTCAATGTGCATAACTATTCACACCCCTAACGTCAATACTTTGTAGAGCCACTATTGCGGCTATCACAGCTCCAAGTCGCTTTGGATAAGTCTCTATGAGCTTGTCACATCTTACCACTGGGATTTCTGCCCATTCCTCCTTGAAAAACTGCTCCAGCTCCTTCAAGTTGGATGGTTTACGTTTGTGAACAGCAATCTTTGTCTGACCACAGATTTTCTATTGGATTGAGGTCTGGGCTTTGACTAGGCCATTCCAACACATTTACATGTTTTCCTTTAAACCATTCAAAAGTTGCTTTAGCAGTGTGTTTGGGGTCATTGTCCTGCTGGAAGGTGAACCTCCGTTCTAGCCTCAAATCGCACACAGAGTGGTACAGATTCTGCTGAAGAATATCCCTGTATTTAACACATCCAACTTTCCCCCAACTCTGACCAGTTTCCCAGTCCTGACTGCTGAAAAACATCCCCGCAGCATGATGCTGCCACCACCATGTTTCACAGTGGGGATGGTGTTCTTTGGGTGATGCGATGTGTTGGGTTTGCACCAGACATAGCGTTTTCTTTAATGCACAGAAAGTTACATTTTAGTCTCATCAGACCAGAGCACCTTCCTCCATACATTTTGTGAATCTCCCACATGCCTTTTCGCAAACCCAAAACATGCCATTTTGTTTTTTGCTGAAAGTAATGGCTTATTTCTGGCCACTCAGCCATAAAGCCCAACTCTATGGAGCGTACGGCTTATTGTCGTCCTATGTACAGATACTCCAGTCTCTGCTGTGGAACTCTGCAGCTCCTACATGGTTATTTAGGTCTCTGTGCTGCCTCTCTGATTAATGCCCTCCTTGCCCAGACCGTGAGTTTTGGTGTGCGGCTGTCTCTTGGCAGGTTTGCTGTTGTGCCATGTTCTTTCCATTTGGTTATGATAGATGTGATGGAGCTCTTAGGGATCATCAAAGATTTGGATATTTTTTTATAACCTAACCCTGACTTGTACTTCTCAACAACATTGTCCATTACTTGTTTGGAGAGTTCCTTGGTCTTCATGGCAGTGTTTTGGTTAGTGGTGCCTCTTGGTTAGGTGTTGCAGCCTCTGGGGCCTTTCAAAAAAGGTGTGTATATGTAATGACAGATCATGTGACACTTAGATTGCACACAGGTGGTCATCATTTCACTAATTATGTGACTTCTGAAGGTAATTGGTTGCACCAGAGCTTTTTATGGGCTTCATAACAAAGGGGGTGAATGCATATGTACATGTCTATTATCAGTTTTTTATTTCTGAAAAAAATTTTTATGTATATATTTTTCTAATTTTACTTCACCAACTTGGACTATTGTGTTCTGATCCATCAAATATAATTCAGATAAAAAAAAAAAAAAAGGCCGTAATATAACAAAATAGGTAAAAGCCAAGGGGGTGAATACTTTTGCAAGGCACTGTAGGTCTCTATAGGGAGATAATTCCAAATTCAATTTTAATCCTGAGATTAAGTGCATCAGCTGAAGAGATTAGTTTCACAGGTGTAAATAATTAAAGGTGGATAGGTAGCTGAATGTCTCCCTAAGGAGGACCCAGGCAGACCTATTTTTCACAAGGAGCGAGTATGTAGCTGCTCTGCTGGTTGAAGGACCTGGTCATGCATGCAATCATCCGCTACATTTTATACCCACCTTTCTGTTTGTTATCTTTAAACAAAAAAACAAGACTTTAATATCACTTTAAGTGCAGCAACCCATAGTGATCAATCAAAAAATGCTCGGCGCAATTAAAATTTGTAAATGGTGGATGCCAAAATTGTTATCATTTTTTTCACACAAATAGAGCTTTCTTTTGGTGGTATTTAATCACCACTGGGTTTTTTTATTTTTTTCTTATAAGTTATACTGCGGCAGGTTGGCCCGAATCGCCATAGCTGTACTTCGGCCCCTTTAATAGCTATAGCAGGCGCACGTCGTCGAAGCCGATGCACGTAACCAGCGGTCGTGATGTCTGCCGGCCATCTGCGATCGCTCCACAGAGAGCCAGAATGGGGATCAATGTAAACAAACAGATCCCTGACAGGGGAGTAGCGAGAGATCCTAGTAATCAGGAACAGCGATCTCTCTCTCGACTCCCTGTCAGTCTCCTCCCCTCACAGTTAGAAATACCTCCCTAGGGAACACGTAACCTCTTGATCGCCCCCTAGTGTTAAAACCTTCACTGGCAGTGTCATTTATACATTGATCTGTGGCTATTTTTAGCTCTGTATAATGTCATTGGTCCCAAAAAAGGGTCAAAAGTGTCCGATCTGTCCACCGCAATGTCCAGCAGTCTAAAAAAACGCTGATCACTGACATTAGTAAACTAGTACTAAAGTACTAGTAAAAAAATAATAATAATAAAAATGCCATAAATATATCCCCTATTTTGTAGATGCTATAACTTTTGTACAAACCAATCAATATATACTTATTGCGATTTTATTTATTTATTTTTCACTAAAAATATGTAGAAGAATACATATTGACCTAAACTGATAAAGAAATTTGTTTGTTTGTTTTTTTTGGATATTTATTATAGCAAAAAGTCTAAAATATTGTTTTGTTTTCAAAATTGTCGGTCTTTTTTTGTTTATAGCGCAAAAAGTAAAAACAGCAGGGGTGATCAAATACCACCAAATGAAAGCTCTATATGTGGGAAAAATGAAGCAATTGTCAAATAAAGCGACACAGCGCTGTATTGCAAAAAATGGCCTGGTCATTAAGGGGGTAAATCCTTCTGGGGCTGAAGTGGTTAAGAAACAAAAAAAGACCAAAACATTTTTTTTTTCATAGTGTGTTAGAAATTTTTTGCAAACAGGTCATTTTATCCTATCACTGCACAGATGAGGTGGCAATGATGAGGCGGCACTGATGAGCACCGATGAGGCTGCACTGGTGGACACTCATGAGGAGGCACTGATGAGCACTGATAGGCAGTACTGATGAGCACTGATTGGCACTGGTAGGCAGCACTGATAAGCACTGAGGTGGCACTGGCACTGATGGGCACTGGTAGATGACACTGATGATGAGGCACTGATAGGTGACACGGCTGATGGCACTGAAAGGTGGCAATGATTGGCACTGAAAGGTGGCAATGATTGACATTGAATGGTGGCATGCATGGGCACTGATTGGCACTGAAAGGTGGCACTGGTGGGCACTGATAAATGACACTCATGGGCACTGATTAGGTTAGATGGGTAGCACAGATCGAGACCAATGTCCCCGTAACAGAAGCCGGTTACTGGCTTTATTCTTTTCCTAACACGCTGATCGTGAGGAGAAAAAGATCCAGTAACCGACTCCTGTTTACTTCCTGATCAGCTGTCATTGGCTGACAGCTAATCACGTGGTAAAGGGCCCACTGTGATAGGCCCTTTACCCTGTTCTGTGATCAGCCAAGTCCGAAGCCCTGGAAGCACTGGAAGCCCATGCTGTAGCTGTCATTCAGCTATAGCGTGGATGGAAAGTGTTTAACGGTTTAAAAAAAATGGTTACATTCCTGGCATGCCGGGAATGTTAACTGTCACATTGGTTGTGCTCTCAACCAAACTGTCAAATGGCTGGTGTTATAACTGATCACATGTGCAGCATCATGACATTTGCATATCAAACATAGGCTAAAGATGGCAGCTTCCTTGGCTGAAAAGGATAGGAAGGTTTAGTTTCACTTTAAAGTGGAAGTAAACCCTCCTATCGTGTTCAGTCAAGGAAGCTGCCATCTTGTCCTCTGTTGTCCTCACTGCCATGATGCTGCACATGTGATCAGTTATGACACCAGCCATTGGATGGTTTGACAGTTTGGTTGAGAGCACAACCAATAGGAGTGTTACATTTCTGGCATGCGCTGGAAATGTACCTGTTTTTTGAAACTGTTAATGGATGGGTTTAATTTCGCTTTAAGAAATAGAATTTAAAGTGGAACTAAATTCATCAATTTACCCAAAACAGTTACATTCAAGGAATGCATGACCGATAACTGTCACAGTTGTTTGTCATAACTGATCACATATGCAGTACCATGTTAACTGCAGATCAAACAGAGGCTGAGATGACAGCTTTCTTAGCTTTAGAGGATAGGAGAGTTTAGTTTCACTTTAAATATAGGAATCCTTTACTGTCTAATGGCATATATGTTAAAACGGTAGTAAACTGCTAGTGGTTTAAAAAAAAAAAAAATCCTGCATGGCAATGTCATAATGCATAGCTCCCAACTGTCCCTGATTTCTATGGACTGTCCTTGATTTGGAGCAAAGTCCCTCTGTCCCTCTTTCCTCCTCATATGTCCCTCATTTTGGTCTGATCTATATAGATGTATATAAAATACACTTTTTATCTATCAAAAAGTGTTGTCCAGTGCTAAACCTTTCATCTGATTTCTAAATTACTGCATTTGTAAATTCTAAAAGCCAATATAAAGGAATAGTAGTGGTAAAAAAAGCACTTGTGGGTTGAACGAATCTTTTATTTTTTGTACAATTCTCCTTTAAGGGGGAGTAGCAAGGGGTGTGCCCCATGTCTGCATACTTTTTCTGATATGTGTCCCTCATTCCCATCTCAAAAAGTTTGGAGGTATGCATAATGTGCTAGTTTGCCTGGCATACTAGCACATTATGAAAAAACGTACCTTAGAACAAAGCCCTCCAGCGCTGTAAGCCAGACCTACAGAGCGCATGTACTGATGATGTCATTGGCTGCATGCACTCTGAATATCTCCTAAACTGTGCAAGTATAGGAGATATTCACAGCACCTACAGGCAGGGCTTTTTCTTCTCAAATAATAGGTGCTGGAACTTAACCACGGCCCCACAAAACCCCTCCCCGGACACACACCCTCCAAATCACATCAAATAGTGGGTGTGGTCAGTCAAATTTCACAAAAGTAGTAGGAGGGTCTTAAAGGGGCATTAAATGCCAGGATTGCATTACATACAGAGTGCAGAGCTGTCACTTGTAAACACAGAAACCAGACTTGTGTGTTTACAAGTGATTATGGTGAGCAGGCACCAAAGGGTCTGAGATAGAGGTGGTGGAACTGAGTTCCACCAAGTTCCCCCTGAAAAAAATCCCTGCCTACAGGTAAGCCTTATTATAGCCTTAGCTGTAGGTACAAGTGGTAGTGCAGAGTTTACTACCACTTTAAAGTTTGTGTCTATCTTTTTTTAGCTTTGGATAGGGTGTCGTAGACTGCTATCCAGGGCTTAATTTGAACGTTCTCCTCATTTCCTTCCCGGGTGGTAATGGTGTTACCATACAGTGATGAGAAATTTGTATTCTCCTTAAAGGAGAATACAGAAATATAAAGTTGTGTATCTGACTATCCTTTCCATTCTCTACTAAATAAAAAACATTTTTTTTTTCTTTTGTGTTGTTTTTGCTGATTTACCAGATTTATCTCACTTCCTGTTTGGTGAAAATCTAACCACCAGGACAGGACGGGAAAGAAAATCTGTCTATCAGAGCTCTAGATAGCAGAAAAGGGTAAATAAAGGTTCTAATGTATTCCCATGCTAAGTGAAACTGAAAGGAAAAATAAATTTGGCTAAATTGGCTTATGTATTACTTTTTTTGCTATAAACATTATTTTTAAAGCTGAATTGCAGGATTTCATCCACTTTGTACAATGTAATGCCCTGGACACAGGGTCGGACTTTCCCACAACAAAACCGTGGAATTTTGTTCGAAGGTTGTTGACTCCAACTTGTCTTGCATTTACACGGTCACACAAATGTTGGCCAACAATTACGAACGTGGGAACGTGGTGATGTGCAACAAGTCCGAAAACTTTGTATTATGGCTTACTGGGGGTTATGTCCAATGAGGTGCATGCCACCTCAGGGATTTTTTATTATCTTTAACCACTTCAGGACCGCCGTATTGCCAATGTACGTCAACACAATGGCACAGGCAGGCACAATCACGTAGATGTACGTGCCTGCCTTCCAGCGGGTGGGGGGTCCGATCGGACCCCCTCCCGCTGGTTACGGCGGTCCGGTTCACTCCAGGAGCGCTCCGTGATGAGGGGATGGCCGTTGGTTTTCGGCCACCCCCTCTGGATCGCTCCTGGCCAATGAGAAGCTTCCTCCCACTGTGTATTGTTTACACAGGAAGGAGGAAGTGATGTCATTCTCCTCGGGGCGGTCTTTTTGACCGGACTACGAGGAGAAGACTAATAGTAAGTGTGCACCAACACTACACTGACATGTAGGTACACACAGGCACACAAACCCCCCCCCCCCCCCCCGATCCCGATATTAGTGTCGCTACAGTCGCTAGGTAGCTAGTTATTTTTTTAGGTTCACCGCCAGGTTTTTATAGCGCTAGGTACCCCGATATACTACCCAATAATGGTTTTAACCCCCTGATTGCCGCTAGTTAACCCTTTCACCCCCTTTTGCCAGTGTCACTAAGCGATCGTTTTTCTGATCGCTGCATTAGTGTCGCTACAGTCGCTAGGTAGCTAGTTATTTTTTTAGGTTCACCGCCAGGTTTTTATAGCGCTAGGTACCCCGATATACTACCCAATAATGGTTTTAACCCCCTGATTTCCGCTAGTTAACCCTTTCACCCCCTTTTGCCAGTGTCACCAAGCGATAATTTTTCTGAACGCTGCATCAGTGTCGCTAGTGTCGCTAGGTAGCTAGTTATTTTTTTAGGTTCACCGCCAGGATTTTATATCGCTAGGTACCCCGATATACTACCCAATAATGGTTTTAACCCCCTGATTGCTTCTAGTTAACCCTTTCACCCCCTTTCACCAGCGATCACAGTATAAGTGTCACTGGTGACGCTGGTTAGCCAGTTAGTTATTTAGGTTCCCCGTCAGGTTTTTATATAGCGCCAGGGACCCCCATATTCTACCTAATAAAAATTTGAACCCCCTGATTGCCCCTAGTTAACCCTTTCACCACTGATCACCGTATAAGTGTTACGGGTGACTCTGGTTAGTTTGTTTTTTATAGCATCAGGGCACCTACCATTTATTACCCAATAAAGGTTTAACCCCCTGATCACCCGGCGGGTGATATCAATTAGGTTTTAGGGTCAGGGTCTGCGTCGCCCCAGGCAGCGCTAGGTTAGTGCCAGTACCGCTAACACCCACACGCAAAGCATACACCTCCCGTAGTGGTATAGAATCTGAACAGATCAATATCTGATCTGATCACATCTATACTAGCGTCCCCAGCAGTTTAGGGTTCCAAAAAAACGCATTGTTAGCGGGATCAGCCCAAATACCTGCTAGCACCTGCGTTTTGCCCCTCTGCCCAGCCCACCCAAGTGCAGTATCGATCGATCACTGTCACTTACAAAACACTAAACACATAACTGCAGCGATCGCAGAGTCAGGCCTGATCCCTGCCATCGCTAACAGGTTTTTTGGTAGCATTTTATATTCAAATCCGGAAGGCAGTGCTTGGTTTTCGGGGTCCCGTACGTGGCTAGGCTCCCAAAAAGTCCCCCACATGTGGTATCCCCGTACTCGGGAGAAGCAGCAGAATTTATTTTGGGGTGTAATTTGACTTCTGCCCATAGCATGTGTGAGCAATATATCATTTAGTGACAACTTTGTGCAAAAAAAAAAAAAGTTTGTAATATTCCCGCAACTTTTGGCAAAATATAAAATATTCCATGGACTCAACATGCCTCTCAGTAAATAGCTTGGGGTGTCTACTTTCCAAAATGGGGTCATTTGGGGGGGTTTTGTGCTATTTTGGCATTTTATGGCCTTCGAAACTGTGATAGGTAGTGAGGAGTTAAATCAAAAATTTGCACCCTTAGAAATCCTGAAGGTGGTGATTGGTTTTCGGGGTGCCGTGCGCGACTAGACTCCCAAAAAGTCCCACACATGTGGTATCCCCGTACTCAGGAGAAGCAGCAGAATGTATTTTGGGGTGTCATTTCACATATGCCCATAGCATGTGTGAGCAATATATCATTTAGTGACAACTTGGTGCAAAAAAAAAAAAGTTTGTAATATTCCCGCAACTTGTGGCAAAATATAAAATATTCCATGGACTCAACATGCCTCTCAGTAAATAGCTTGGGGTGTCTACTTTCCAAAATGGGGTCATTTTGGGGGGTTTTGTGCTATTTTGGCATTTTATGGCCTTCGAAACTGTGATAGGTAGTGAGGAGTTAAATCAAAAATTTGCACCCTTAGAAATCCTGAAGGTGGTGATTGGTTTTCGGGGTGCCGTGCGCGACTAGACTCCCAAAAAGTCCCACACATGTGGTATCCCCATACTCGGGAGAAGTAGCAGAATATATTTTGGGGTGCAATTCCACATATAACCATGGCATGTGTGAGCAATATATCATTTAGTGACAACTTTTTGTAATACATTTTTTCTTTTTTTTTTTTTGTCATTATTCAATCCCTTAGGACAAAAAAAATAAATATTCAATGGGCTCAACATACCCATCAGCAATTTCCTTTGGGTGTCTACTTTCCAAAATGGGGTCATTTGGGGGGGATTTGTACTGCCCTGCCATTTTAGCACCTCAAGAAATGAGATCGGCAGTCATAAATTAAAAGCTGTGTAAATTTTACTAAAGACATGTGGCTGAATAAATTTTGCCCTCAATGTATGACTAAAATTTAGTTTATTCGATTTTTCTTATAACAAAAAGAAGAAAATATCTTTTTTTTCAAAATTTTCGCTCTTTTTCCATTTATATCGCAAAAAAAAAATCGCAGAGGCAATCAAATACCATCAAAAGAAAGCTCTATTTGTGGGAAGAAAAGGACGCAAATTTCGTTTAGGTGCAATATTGCATGACCGCGCAATTACCAGTTAAAGCAGCGCAGTGCGAAATTGCAAAAAGACCTCTGGTCCTTAAGGTGTTTATTGGTCCGGAGCTGAAGTGGTTAACTTACATTTTTACAGGTCTACCGAAAGCATAGCCCTCGCTATACTTCCAGCACTCCAACATTGAACCTTCTGGTCTCTGCAGCTGCAAAGTCACTCACAGCTGCTGTGCCTGTCCCTCCCCTCCTCTCCCCTTGCCCAATCACAGAGTGCTTTGTGTTATCATTCACATAATACAAAGTCTCCTGTGAATAGTGGAGGGGAAAGCGACCATAATCAATAGGTCACTAGTCCAACGAGCAAGAGATTGTGGCTATGTTCTTACATACAGTGGTGCCATGGGGAAAGAATGTAGCCACCCTCTAACAGGAAGTCAGATCACAGCAGCAAAAGCAAAGGAATTTTACGTTTTAGAGGTGGCTGCAAGCAATAAAAGGTACATTTTTAACGTAAAGAGTTTTTAAACCCAGGACCCTGCATTCACTACATCTGGTCTCTCACAGTACAAAGAACATGGAAATGTAATTATTTTAGTAAATATAGAAATGCTAAATACCTTTTCTCATCAGCAATTAGAGCAGTCTTGTGACTTCTATCAGTGTCCGGTTAAAGCTTGTAGGAGGAGTTTTCATGCCCCCCCTAACTGGTTTTTGGATTGCTGATCACATGCACTCTCCCAAAAAAATAATAATTAACTCTAGCAATGCACACCAAACTGAGCATGTGCAGGTTGCCCCAAGGCTCAACACATAGATTGGGGGCCGGGGAAGAAGGGGAGGAGCAGAGAAGAAAGGATCAAACTGCCTTTTTACACAATGCATTTGGAGGTTAATCTGGATTATAACAAGCATGCTTTACTGCATATGCAGACTGATTTTACTGTTGTGGGTTTAGTAACACTTTAACCACTTCAGCCCCGGAAGGATTTACCCTATTCCTGACCAGAGCACTTTTACGGCACTGCGTCACTTTGACTGACAATTGTGCGGTCATGCGACATTGCACCCAAACAAAATCGAGGTCTTTCTTCCCACAAATAGAGCTTTCTTTGGTGGTATTTGATCGGTTTTTATTTTTTGTGCTATAAACAAAAAAAGGACGGAAATTTTGAAAAAAAAAAGCTATATTTTTTACTTTTTGCTGTGATAATTATCCACAAAAAATATGTAAAAAAAAAAACAAATTTCTTTCTCATTTTAGGCCGATATGTATTCTTCTACATAATTTTAGTAAAAAAAATCGTAATAAGCGTATATTATTGATTGGTTTGCACAAAAGTTATAGTGTCTACAAAATAGGGGATAGATTTATGGTATTTTTATTATTATTTTTTTATTAGTAATGGCAGTGATCTGCGATTTTTATCATGACTGCGACATTGTGGCAGACACATCAGACACTTTTGACACTATTTTGGGACCATTGTCATTTATACAGCGATCAGTGCTATAAAAATGCACTGATTACTGTGTAAATGACACTGGTAGGGAAGGGGTTAAACACTAGTGGGCGATCAAGGGGTTAAGTGTATCCAAGGGAGTTACTCTAGGGGGGATTGCCTCACAAGAACATGACAGAGATCACTGCTCCTGATGACAGGGAGCAGTAGATCTCTGCTAGGCAGAACAGGGAAATGTATAAATTAAATAGGCAACTCCCCGTTCTACTGATCCGTGACACGATCGCGGGCACCTTGTCGGACGTTGAGTCCATGGGACCCGTGGGCGGGGTCAGAGAGTATGCAGCACGCCCCCATAATGTCACGATTTAAAGGGGACGTACCTGTACACCCATTTGCCTAGCCATGCCATTGTGCCGACGTATATCGTCGTGCGCTGGTCAGCATGTGGTTAAGAATGCAAAAACGAATAAATGTTTTTTTTTCTTTTTAAACCAGAGTTTTGTATCACTTTACCAAATCTGTGCTATGTGCTATTATTATTTTGTTTTATTTTTTACTTTGGCTATATGCTGTTTGAACCGCCTGTGACTTTGTTTTGTAGAGTGTTTATTCCTGTTGCTGCACCATGGACAGCAGTGTTTACGCCCGTGCCATACAAATGCGGAGTGTAAAATGGAGAAAGGGATTCAAGGATGTTTCTGCAATACGGGATACACAGGAGATGGTATTACATTCTGTGAAGGTAAGGAATTATTTTTTTACTTTTTCCCTGTAAAATGTTTTTTTTTTAGCTCTCTTGTGCACTATAGCCTAACAAAACTACAGTATAGGGCCAAACCCATGGGAGCACATGACCATCACACCTATATGAGCTTGTTGGATTGAACCTACAGGGGATGGATATGGAGTTTACCAGCCAGGGCTGTCGTTAATATTGATTGGACCCTGGGCAAGAGTTCCCCCCCCCCCCCCAATACATACATACAATTTTGCTCTACATCTGCTCTGAGACATACAATAAATAGCAGCTAGACTTAAAATCAGTTTACTGTATCAGATCAGTGATTGTGACTGGTTGCCAGAGGTTACAGTGTATCATTACCGCTTACTGACTGGTTGCTAGAGGCTACAGCACACATTACGGCTCACTAATTAGTTGCTAGATGTTACAGCACATGATTTCTGCTTGTTGATTGGTTGCTAGAGATTACTATACAGTAATACTACTCACTGATTGGTTGCTAGAGGTTACAGCACATCTCCTCACTGCAGGGGCCATGATATACATATGAATGTCACCTTTATTTACATATCTATGCCGCCGGATGCAGCTATTTACATATGGATGCCAGTAATTTACATGTAAACACAGGGTCTGCAGGTGAGTCATCTGTACACAACAATAGGACAGAGCTGGGCAGCATTAGTAGCAGGACTTTACACTGAGATATCGGGACACAGCAAGGGACTAAAACTTCAAGGGACAAGGGTATTTAAACTGGGATAGTTGGCAATTATGAGGCAGCTGCTTTGGGCCCCACAACAATGGCAGGGCCCAGGGCAGCTGCTCCTTTTGCACTGCCTTAAAGACGGTCCTGATAACAGCTTCCACTTTTATGGGAAGAAGGGAAGGTGGGAAGGCTTTCCATAAGACTTTGGAGTGTGTCTGTGGAAATTTGTGTCCATTCAGCCCAAAGGGTATATGTGAGGTCAGGTACTGATGTTGGTCAAGAAAGCCTAGCTCTCATTTGGCATTCTGATTCCTCCCAAAAGTGTTCAGTAGGTTTGTAGTGCATGCAGTTCAATTCACTTCACCCCAAACTCATCAAACCATGTCTTTATTGAGAATAGTAGGAAGGATGGTACTCCGTAAAGAATTCAAATGCTGACAATCTTTATTGACCTTGACAAAGTGAAAAGAGAGTCGCTGCCTGGAACTTCAGGCATGCGGGGACTCTATATTTGCCTTTTCTGGATAAAAAAGATTGACAGCATTTGAATCCTTTACAGAGCACAGCTGGGCCAACCTTCTTCTTTCCTGAATTACTGCATCTTCATTGGGTGCAAGATGAGCCTCTACTAGCGTCCAGTTTTTGGGAAAGCGACCTAATTTCAGGCATGCGAGCAGCTCTTTCTTTGTTTGTGTACAGGGGCATAGTCATGGTGCAATAGAAAATGACCTCCTCCAGACTGTTGCCACAAGGTTGGCTTTGCACAACTGTCTAAAATGTGTCTTTGGCCTTATAGTGTATAAAATTGGAGCTTACCGGAGGTAATAGGAAATGCTTCCAATGGAGACACATAAATGCATTTTAATAGCGTTTGGAGGCTTGGGACTTCTGAAAATGTTTTACAGCTGTTTTGTATCTTCCTTTACTGGTGACAACTGCTCTGCTCTTTCCATGTCTCACAGGAACAGGAAGTAGGGAAAAGTCTCCTCAATTACGTCACCAACAAAAATAGAAATTTGCATCTAAAGATGGAATCATGAGAGGAAGCCATGTTTAGGCTTTACCCTGGTCAAAGTGTACACAAGGCTCAGGGCTCAGGACGCTCTTCACTCCCCCCACCCCCCATAACAATGATGGGGCCTGGTGATTGGCAAATAAAGCATCCATAGTCACATTATGGAGTGAATGGGAGAAAAACCCTTTACTCTACGTACAAATCATTGTTGCTTTTTTGGAAGCGCAGTGATGAGAGGAAGATATGCATGGGCACCAAGTTATTCTGGTAAAAGTTTACACAAGGCTAAGGATTCTCTCCCTGCACCCAAGTAACAGTGATGAGACCTGATGATTGGCCACTAAGGCATCCATAGCAGTGTTGTGGAGTGAATGGGAATAGAACCGTTGTACCCCAGGTATAAATCATTATTGTTCTTTTGAACGCGAAGTGAGAATAAGAAGACATGTATGGGCACCAAGTCACCCTAGCGAAAGTTTACACCAGGCTGAAGATTCTCTCTCTGCCCCCAGGTAACAGTTATGGGTTCTGATAATTGGCCACTAAGGTAGTCCATAACAGTATTGTGGAGTGGATGGGAGCAAAACTCATTCCCCCAGGTGCAAATCATTATTGCTTGTTCAGAAGTGGAGTGAGAAAAGTAAGATATGTATGGGCTCCAAGTCAGCTTGGTCAAAGTTTACAAAATGCTTAGGATTCTTTCTCTACCCCCATGGGGCATGGTAATGGGTCCTGATTGGACACTAAGGCATCCATTACAGTATTATGGAGTGAATGGGAGCAAAACTCTTGCACCCAGGTACAAATCATTGTTGCTTGTTCGGAAGTGGAGTGAGGCGAGGAAGATATGTATGGGCTCCAAGTCACCCTGGAAAAAGGTTTGCACAAGGCTTTGGGCATGGTGACGGGGCCTGAGGATTGGCTGCTAAAACACCCAGCTCTGCATTGTCTGGAGCTCAAGAACCATTTTTTAAATAACTAATGCCGCGTACACACGCCGGACTTTCTGGAATCATTCCATCAGATATTCCAGCCGTGTGTGGGCTTCATTGGACTTTTTCTTTCGAAAATTCTGTTGGACCTAGAAATAGAACATGTTTTAAATCTTTCCTATTGGGAAAAATGTTTGTCTGTATGCTATCCCGATGGACCAAAAACAATGCAACGGCAGATATTAGCTACTGGCTATTTAATTTCCTTTTACTAGTCCCGTCGTATGTTTTGTACGTCACCGCGTTCTAAATGATGAGACTTTGGTGTGACCGTGTGTACGCAAGTCCGTTTCAGTGGAACTCCATCAGAACTCCGTCAGAAAAACCGTCAGAGTTTATTGTGACAGAAAAAACAATTGTATGTACGCGGAATTAGGCACTGTAAATTTGAAAAATGTAACTTCCATTCTATATATATACACATGTCAGGAATGTATTCATGCACATTTAGCTAGTGAAAGGTCCCCTTTAAAGATCTGATGGTGTCAATCCTCCTACCACATCCCCAATCTTAATCGGACCCGCCACACCAGGACACCACTTGCTGCGAGAGTAAGCAGCAGATTACAGCAGGTGTAGGCCGACAGCCTGCTGTGAGGGACCGAAAGAAGGTGAATAGAACACATTAGTATATATGCATGTCTCACAGCACAGTATAACCCCGCAATTCAGCCATTGAAGCAGCTTGTTATGAAGCAAAACTCCTACGCCTCGCTTTCTTTCGTAGGAAGCGTGCCTGTTCATTGTAAGCAATTATTCTGAGATATAACAATAAAGAGAAATACAAAGTGAGGGTTAGACAGACTACCAACCATGCATTGCAGCATGATCTGCCAAATGTTGTAAACATTTACTTTTCGACAGCAGAAAAAAAAAAATATTTGTGCATTTGTTGTACCAAATGGGAACAAACGAAATTAAAAATGTATTTCAAATAGGAATGCTGTTCTTGTGATAATCTGTATATGGGCACAAGGAAAGGGAGTTTTAAAATGCGGAAGATGTTTTTTTGTTTTTTTTGTTGATAGGTGTTGTCCAATCTTTGATGCATGAAGGAGCATTATAGGATTTATTGACGACAGCAACAGAGCATGCAAATGAATTATTGCTGCTGCATGTAATAAATGCATGAAAATGCACTTAGAACAATGTGAATCCAGCCTGGTAGCCCCTCTAGCAGTGGTTGATAAGCCAGTTCCTGCACCAGGGGGTCTACTGTAGATCATAAGACAAGAGAATTAGTGCTATTTGCTTCTCAATTTGTATACAGCTGGGAAACTCAGAGAAGCTATCTGCTTCTCATATACAACTGGTAAACCCAGAGAAGCTATCTCCTTCTCGTATACAACTGGTAAACACGGAGAAGCTATCTCCTTCTCATACACAACTGGTAAACCTGGAGAAGCTATCTGCTTCTCATATATAACTGGGAAACTCAGAGAAGCTAGCTCCTTCTCGTATACAACTGGTAAACCTGGAGAAGCTATCTCCTTCTCGTATATAACTGGTAAACCTGGAGAAGCTATCTGCATCTCATATACAACTGGGCAAACGTTTAACTCCCCCTAGTAGTTGTTGATAAGCCAGTTTCTGTAAAAGTGGGTCTATTGTAGATCAGGAGACAAGAGAATTTGGGCTATCTGCTTCTCATATACAACTGGGCAAACTTTTAATTCCCCCTAGTAGTTGTTGATAAGCCAGTTCCTGTAAAAGTGAGTCTACTGTAGATCGTGAGTCAAGAGAATTCGGGCTATCTGCTTCTCATATACAACTGGGCAATCTTGTAGCCCCCCCTAGCAGTGGTTAATAAGCCAGTTCCTGCTCCAGGGGGTCTATTGTAGATCATGAGACAAGAGAATTTGGGCTATCTGCTTCTCATATACAACTGGGCAATCTTGTAGCCCCCCTAGCAGGGGTTAATAAGCCAGTTCCTGCTCCAGGGGGTCTATTGTAGATCATGAGACAAGAGAATTTGGGCTATCTGCTTCTCATATACAACTGGGCAAACTTTTAACTCCCCCTAGTAGTTGTTGATAAGCCAGTTCCTGTAAAAGTGGGTCTACTGTAGATCGTGAAACAAGAGAATTTGGGCTATCTGCTTCTCATATACAACTGGGCAATCTTGTAGCCCCCCTAGCAGTGGTTAATAAGTCAGTTCCCACTTCAGGGGGTCTACTGTAGATCGTGAGACAAGAGAATCTTCTCATATAGGAACTTGTCACCATCTTGTGACTACAGGGCCTACCAGGTTTCAGGGAATTTGGAGGAGCTATCTGTTTCTCATATACAGCTGAGTAACCTTGTAGCTCCCCCTAGTAGTGGTTGCTAAGCCAGGTCCTGCTCCAGGGGGTCTACTCTAGATTGTGAGACATGAGAATTTTGCTATCTGTGTCTCATATACAACCGAGGAACTCAGAGGAGCTATCTGCTTCTCACTTACAACTGGGTAACCTTGTAGCTCCCCCTAGTAGTGGTTGATAAGTCAGGTCCTGCTCCAGGGGGTCTACTGTAGATTGTGAGACAAGAGAATTTGGGCTACCTGCTTCTCATATACAACTGATAAACTCAGAGGAGCTATCTGCTTCTCACATGCAACTGGGTAACCTTGTAGCTCCCCCTAGTAGTGGCTGATAACCAGTCCCCGCTGCAGGGGGTCTACTGTAGATTGTGAGACAAGAGAATCTTCTCATATGTGACTACAGGGCCTACCAGGTTGCACATCCCCATTTGGGCCCACAGTGAATGCAACTTTACAGTCCATGGATGACTAAATTGGCTAATCTGTAATAATACCTGAAGATGCAGAGTATGGTAAAATGCCTTGAGATGGAGAATTAGGAACCCACTGTGATGTCACTTCTGCCCGTTGGAAGGCACGCCACTTCCGGGCTTCTGGAGCAGCGGCAGCTGACTTATAAAGTCTTGCTGGATTACACTGGGTGCCAGTCTTGGCACTGGACCATGTGAGTCTAATATACTGTATGTGATATGGTGTGCATAATGGGGCATGTAAATAAACGGGTAGTACTATGATGTCGTCTGTGGTACTTTTATTCCTTTGCATTGTAGAGCCCAGAGGATCCAGTGAGTCTCAGTGTGCACAGGGGGAGGGGTCAAAATTAAAAACACAGAGCACTTTCTTTAGCATTTAAAGAGACACAGAACTTGTGGAGCACTTGTTTGGTTAAGTATAATAGGTACTAGTTATGGACACTAATGGTGGAATATAATGCTCAATGTAAGTTGGATATAAGTATATAAATAATTCTCTGGGCATTTGTTTATTACATCATATTAGATTATTTGAGTGACCTAGCATCGTACACTTTGGTATAATATATACAGTATCTCACAAAAGTGAGAACACCCCTCACATTTTTGTAAATATTTTATTATATCTTTTCATGTGACAACACTGAAGAAATTACACTTTGCTACAATGTAAAGTAGTGAGTGTACAGCTTGTATAACAGAGTAAATTAGCTGTCCCCACAAAATAACTCAAAAGTGAGTACACCCCTAAGTGAAAATGTCCAAATTGGACCCAATTAGCCATTTTTCCTCCCTGGTGTCATGTGACTTGTTAGTGTTATAAGGTCTCAGGTGTGTTAAATTTGGGTGTTATCGCTCACACTCTTTCATATAGGTCACTGGAATTTTAACATGGCACCTCATGGCAAAGAACTCTCTGAGGATCTGAAAAAAAGAATTGTTGCTCTACATAAAGATGGCCTAGGCTATAAGAAGATTGACAAGATGCTGAAACTGAGCTGCAGCACGGTGGCCAAGACCATACAGCGGTTTAACAGGACAGGTTCCACTCAGAACAGGCCTCACCATGGTCGACCAAAGAAGTTGAATGTAGGTGCTCAACGTCATATCCAGAGGTTATCTTTGGGAAATAGACGTATGAGTGCTGCCAGCATTGCTGCAGAGGATGAAGGGGTGGTGGGTCACCCTGTCAGTGCTCAGACCATATGCCGTACACTGCATCAAATTGGTCTGCGTGGCTGTCATCCCAGAAGGAAGCCTCTTCTAAAGATGATGCACAAGAAAGCCTGCAAACAGTTGGCTGAAGACAAGCAGACTAAGGACATGGATTACTGGAACCAAGTCCTGTGGTCTGATGAGACCAAGATAAACTTATTTGGTTCAGATGGTGTGAAGCATGTGTGGCAGCAACCAGGTGAGGAGTACAAAGACAAGTGTGCCTTGCCTACAGTCAAGTATGGTGGTGGGAGTGTCATGGTCTGGGGCTGCATGAGTGCTGCTGGCACTGGGGAGCTACAGTTCATTGAGGGAACCATGAATGCCAACATGTACTGTGACATACTGAAGCAGAGCATGATCCCCTCCCTTCGGAGACTGGGCTGCAATGCAGTATTCCAACATGATAACGACCCCAAACACACCTCCAATACTACCACAGCCTTGCTAAAGAAGCTGAGGTTAGAGGTGATGGACTGGCCAAGCATGTCTCCAGACCTAATCCCTATTGAGCATCTGTGGGGCATCCTCAAACAGAAGGTGGAGGAGTGTAAGGTCTCTAACATCCACCAGCTCTGTGATGTCGTCATGGAGGAGTGGAAGAGACTCCAGTGGCAACCTGTGAAGCTCTGGTGAGCTCCATGCCCAAGAGGGTTAAGGCAGTGCTGGAAAATAATGGTGGCCACACAAAATATTGGCAACTTGGGCCCAATTTGGACATTTTCACTTAGGGGTGTACTCACTTTTATTGCCAGAGGTTTAGACATGAATGGCTGTGTGTTGAGTTATTTTGAGGGGACAGCAAATTTACACCGTTATACAAGCTGTACACTCACTACTTTACATTGTAGCAAAGTGTCATTTCTTCAGTGTTATCACATGAAAAGATAAAATAAAATATTTACAAAAATGTGAGGGGTGTACTCACTTTTGCGAAATACTGTACATTCTGATGTGCTGTGACTCGGGAGCATTACCCGCAACTGTAGTTGTTCATTAGGGTGCAATTATAAGTTAATGTAAAATACATGTTTTACTACACGCAGCACATAGGTATGAAGAGAGCCAAAAGGTGGACTATTGGGACTTTGTAGGTTTAGCCCATTTTCATTGTTTCTTGGATAGAATTAGAAGGTGACTGAACAGTTTACTTGTTGCCTGAAGTTATTCTTTGACTTAGAATTTGCTAGTAAATAAGAAATACACATTTTAAAAGCCATTATGTTCCCATGAGCTTTGATTTCTTTTGTCTCTAGTGATTTCATGCTCCCCTGTCAAACCCTCTAGTACTTTTATTTTATTTATTTATTTTTTATTTCATATTATTTTTTATTTTTTTTGCTTCTGTTGGGAAAAGATATTCGGATAATTATAGCCACTAAAAAAGGGAATACAAGTCTCCTCCGTGAAAAGGAAAGAAAAAGTGAGATGGCAATGCATGTTGACACCAGCAATAGCAGACATGTCAGGCTAGCCAGTGCGACAGCGCTGACAGAATCAACCACGATAACAGCTATGATCAAAAAAGACTATTACACAATAGAATCTTGCAGACCAAAAGTGAGCGAGATAGGTGGAAACAAAAGGAAAACAAATAATTTGACTCTCTAGGGAGAGAAATGTCAGTTTGTTCCTTCACACTCTTATCAGAGTTTTTTTATGTTACTCGGTGAGACGAAAGGCAAATGTCTTTGAAATGGCAGACCGTGTCCTCTAACCAAAGTAGCGCCTACGCACTTTTCTGCACAAATCAGATACTTATTGGAGGTTGCGAGTGACACTGATACGCCAATTTAAAAAAAAAGCTAAAATTTATTGGTAAATATGATGCTGGGAAGGCGGAGTAGAGGGGAGGTAAGTGATGGATTTGGCACTGCATGGACATTATGCATGGTTTTAGTGGTTTTGGGGGCAAGATTGCTGCTTAAAGCGGCATTCCAGGCAAACAACTATAGTTGCATATAAAAAACACAAATGTAAACTGTCTGGGAAAAAAAATCTTTATGTGATTTATACCCCTCTGCCATACAGCACAGTCAGGAGACCATTTTTTTCTTTTTGAGCTAAGGAATACATTAAGGTCACCTCCCTGCTCCCAGCTTGCTGATTGGGCGGGCAGTGAAGGAGCAAAAAAAATCATCATCTCTACAAGACTTTTCTAGTCATTAAGTTTGCCACATTTTTATTTTTCGTTTTCCGGCTGTCCGTTTCGAATCGTTTGGGTATTCGCATTTGTGCATACTAATCGGTGATCTGGTAAGCCTTCATTTCTTATTGATTTGTAGCTGTGAAAGGTCCACGTGGTCAAGCACTTTCTCATGAACAAACAGGATTAACTACATTTTTTGTTCACTTATATAGGACACTATCATACACCTGTGGAAAAAAATTTTTTTTCACATGTTCAAATACATTGGACTTTTGAGTTTCTGATGGATGTTGTTTTTTATTTTGACAACTAACTAATTTTTTGTAAACACTTTTCACTATTGATTTTCACTTTATTTGGATTCACTAATATTTAGGTTTTTTATGAAAGTTTATTAATTTATACTTAGTTATATGAAAATTCACCTAGTGGTAAGCGCTGCACTTTTATTTATTTTTTCTATGTTGTTGTGCCCAGTATCCTGGTTATTGTGTTCAGCTGCTGTTCTTTAATTTAATTTTTAAATTTTTTTACTAAGCGCAGATTTTTTATAATTTTTCTTGCCACATTTTTATGGTGGTATAGTGTCCATAGATATTTTTTATTTTATCAACATATGTGTGTGCCCAGGGTGTGCTGGATATGCTTGGGCATGCCCATGAAGTGCAGATTCCCCCTACTGACTGGGCTCCACCCTCGTTCTCCACCCCCCCCAACCCCAGCATCTCTGCCAACGTCCATCCTCTACTGCCAGCTGCTAGGGGCACACAGGGAGATGTTTCAGGATGGAGAGCGGGGAAGGGGCTGGTAAATATGTAATTTACTGGCCCCTTCCTTTTCTGAATGAACACAGTGAGTGATTGATACCACTCACTGTGTTCATTGATAACTGAAGCATAGTAAGATGCGTTTTCTATGCTTCAGTTTATGAATGAACAGGAAGTCGCTCATCACAGAGCTGAGATCATGTCCCTGTGTTCTTGAGTTTGGTTTCATATTAAAAAAAAACTGCCCTCCTGAACCCTATTCACCCCTTGATGTATTTAAAGGTTTCAATTATGTCTCCTCTTTCCCTTCTTTCCTCCAGACTGTACATATTAGGTTCCTGAAGTCACACTCAATATGTTTCATCCCCCAGACCTTTCACCATTTTTGTTACCCGTCTCTGGACTCGTTCTATTTCATCAATATTTTATCAATTTCTGTGAGTGAGGTCTCCAGAACTGTACACAGTATACTAAATGAAGTTTCACTAAACATCTATATAGGGGAATCAGGGCCTCGTTCCTCCTGCTGGTGGTCCCTCTAGTGATATGAAGATCTATATAGAGGAATCAGGGCCTCCTTCCTCCTGCTGGTGGTCCCTCTAGTGATATAAAGATCTATATAGGGGAACCAGGACTTCCTTCCTCCTGCTGGTGGTCCCTCTAGCGTTATACAATTCTATATAGAGGAATCAGGGCCTCCTTCCTCCTGCTGGTGGTCCCTCTAGTGATATGAAGATCTATATAGAGGAATCAGGACCTCCTTCCTCCTGCTGGTGGTCCCTCTAGTGATATAAAGATCTATATAGGGGAATCAGGACTTCCTTCCTCCTGCTGGTGGTCCCTCTAGCGTTATACAATTCTATATAGAGGAATCAGGGCCTCCTTCCTCCTGCTGGTGGTCCCTCTAGCGTTATACAATTCTATATAGAGGAATCAGGAGCTCCTTCCTCCTGCTGGTGGTCCCTCTAAAGATGCATCCTAGAACTCTGGTCGATTTTCCCACTACCTGGTCACACTGTTTGCTCTTTTTGCAATCATCTGAAATAAGTACCCTCAAATCGTTTTCCTCTGTAGTGCTGGCCAACACTGTACCCCCAATGTTGTACTCCTCTCAGGGGATTCTTTTTCCATGGGTAAATTATTCTACATTAAGAAACATTGAACTGCAGTCTTCACTGCTTTGACCAATCTTACAGCAATGTCAAATCGTGTTCCATGTTACAGACACCTCCAGGGATATCAACCCTATTACACACCTTTGTGTCATCAGCAAAAAGACATACCTTACCCACCAAAACCATATAGAATAAATAGAACCGGATCCAGTACAGAGCCTTGTGGTACACCACTAGTGACTGCTTTCTGTTCCAAGTGAACCCTATTTACAACGTCACTCTGGTATCTATGCTTTAGCCAACTGAATATCCATTTTCGTTTTTGCTCCTGTTCTTGCTCTGAGCAATTTCTTGGAGTTTGTATATGAGTGGACCTAATCAGGATCAACACCCATAATGCAATGGAAACTATTCCACTTCTGCTATTGCATGAGCTCTAGTGTCAATCCCAAGCTTAAACACATTGTACACTTAATTCAATGTTTTTGGTTGTTTTAACTAGGTATTAGTGCAGTTACATTTCCTATGTCACTTGCCTTACCTTGTAATAATGGGCTTGCATATTGTGGCTACAGTTGTTGTGTCATGGCTGATGAATTCCCCTATGTTCATATATTTATTCACTAAGCTTGGCCCTATTCACTAAAGGGACAAACAGCTTCTTGTTCAGGGCCACACAGCGTCCAATCCGTGCCTCTCCTATTCCTCTGTGCTGCATCAGAAATGTGGGAGTGCTAATGTGATGAAAACACATCTCATTCCTTCACCGTTCTGCCTACTTTTGTCTGTATCAATTCTAATTACAATGTAGCTCTCCCCTACAGAACACTAGACTCAGGGTTGTGGTAAATGTTGTTTCTTCACAGGAAGTGTCAGTTCTTAGACTACAGACAGAGGTCATGCAATAACCTATGCAGTGCCATGCCTCATGTTTGAACACATACAGAAACGTCTGACACCAGAATGTGAAGATTTATGATCCTATAGGATGTGCATGCAGGGCAACAAATAACACCATGAAACTACATGATCAATGCACATCTTATGCAGGTGCAAACAGGAGAGTTTATAATGCCTTTAATAGAGCAGGTGAGTACCAACTGTTATCTGTCAAGGGGTCATATATTAGACTTCAATATTAGTTCCTCCTCTATTTTAGATTTTTACAACTTTTTTTAACCAATTTCCTGCATTTTATTCTAATTTCGGAATTCGATTTTGGTAATCAGAAGGGAAATGATCATGTTGCAATAAATGACGGGCACTAATGATATAGGCAAATAATATAATAACATATAGAGGACTTAAAAGAAAACACGGGGATCTGTTAATGCACAGAGACCGAAGGGGTCCTCAGTATAAATATATTAACTTATTTATCAACCCCTGGCTTGAGAAATAAGGCTAAGCTTTTAGATTAGTCTAGGAAGGCATATGGTCATATATGTGCAAGTCTCTTGGTGCCGCGGAAACATCTTTTGGGGTTTGATGTCAGTGGCTCATATCGGAGATTGATGGGCTCATATCATCTCACTGTGCCAGAAATTACAGCTGAATTTAGCAGTGTCGATGAAGTATCATTTGCATTATTAAACATGGTAAACTAATATACAGCGTTCTCCAGGGTCCAGTCCCCACTCTACTAGGGAATGTTGAAAACTCACATCCTAGATAAATTCTATGAACATTTCTTCTTATGTTATGAGGATACACAAACAGGACAGGAGGGAGGATGACTGAAAGAGAACCTGTCAATCTTTTAAAATTTTCGCACATTTACACATAAAGGTATACTTAGAATGCAGTGATTCTAATGCCGCGTACACACGAGCGGACTGTATGGCATACTTAGTCCGTCATACAATCCGACGGACAGTCTGTCATACTTTCGACTGAACGGACTTGACCACACACGGATGCACAAACAGTCCGTCGAAAGCTTGCGCGATGACGTGTACAGCACGTACGACGGGACTAGAAATAGGAAGTCGAATACACAGCAAAGCACCCTTCCGCCGTGTAAATCCTTTCTGGGCATGCGCCATTCTTAGTCCGTCGAACTAGCCTACTGACGAGCGGATTGTCCGCTGAAACCAAAGTACGACGGACAGAATTTCGAAAAATCCGAAATATTTAGTACGCCAGACTGCACGCTGAAAAAGTCCGCTGAAGCCCACACACGAGCGGACTGTCCGCTGAAATGTGTTTCGACGGACTAAGTACGCCATACAGTCCGCCCGTGTGTACGCGGCATAACATTCAACAAACATTCACTGCAGGTGAATCTTCCTTGTGCATGTGTTTTCTATGGCAGTGATTGGATCACCACCAGTAAATGTGAAAAACACATTCACTGGTTTGAAAATGTGTTCCCATGTGTTGCATTAACAATCAATTAAAACAGGATTCTCTGCATTATTGAACTGGAAATTAAAGTGATACTAAACCTTTACGTTTTTGTTTTTTAATAAAAATAACAAACATGTTATACTAACATGCTCTGTACAAGTGTTTTGCACAGATCCTCTTCTTCTGGGGTCCCCCTGCCGGCGCTCCAGGCCTATCCTCTTGATCGGGTGCCCCCACGGAAAGTAGCTTTCCATGGGGGCACCTCTGCAGGTGTGCGCCCGTGTTCCGCTGCTGCTTTTGATTGAAAGCAGGGGGAGCCAATAGCTCCTGTTGATATCAATCTGTCCAATGAGGAGAGCGACAGCAGCTGGAGCCGCAGCGTTTGGGCACATCGCTGGATCAAGCTCAGGTAAGAAAAAGGGGGGGATCTGGGGGGGAGTTGCAGCACAGAAAGTGTTTCACCTTCATGAATAGAATCCATGAAGGTGGAAAACCTTAATGCCGCGTACACACGAGCGGACTTTTCAACATCCAAAGTCCGAAGGACTGAGTCCGTCAGACTATCCGATCGTGTGTGGGCTGCAACGGACTTTTGACTCGCCAAAGTCCGAAGGACTTTAGAATATGGAACATGCTTCAAATTTTTCCGAAGGAACTCCGCCGGACCCGGTCCCCTTCGAAAAATCCGCTCGTGTGTGTGCTAGTCTGACGGACTAAAACCGACGCTAGGGCAGCTATTGGCTACTGGCTATGAACTTCCTTATTCGAGCCGAGTCGTACGTCATCACGTTCGAATCCGTCGGAGTTTAGTGTGATCGTGTGTGGCCAAGTCCGTTCAGCCGAAAAGTCTGTCAGAACTCCGTCGGAATTCCAGCAGAACTCCGACGGAACTCCTTCGGAAGTCTGTCGGACATAAGTCCTCTCGTGTGTACGGGGCTTTAGGCTTTACAACCACTTGATGTGTCAGGTGACATTTGAGTAACACTGTCATTGATTGTATCTCCATTCTGTGTTTTGCTCACACAACAACAACAGCAAAACTCTAATAGGCTGCAGCTAGCATGTATATTGGTGTTTTTTTTCATTTTTAATATAAATAATTATGAACAAAATAATGACAAGTCTGCTAAAGGAAATGGATAGAATACCCTTTGTCTTTATTGATGTATATGTCTCCAACAAAGAGATTTCTCTTCACTTCCTGCCTCAATGAACACAAGGAATGAGGAGTTTCTCACAAGTGAGGTCACAAAAAATAAGGAAACAGATTTCTGTATTTTAGATTTTGGGCCAGCTACGGATATCCCAAAACCTCCTCCCTCAAATTCTGAATAGATATTTGTAGAAGGCAGCACATGAAAATCACAATATAACAAAGAAGGTAGCAGTAATCTGTGAAACACCACTGCAGACCATAAACAAGAGGCTGTAATTACTTCATGTAAACCAATCACAAAAAGAACAGAAAAGTAAAAGAAAGAAAGAAAATCAAAAAATGCAAAGAGAAAGAGAAAGAAAATAGAGGAGAAGAGATGCAGTAAGAAAATAAAGGGGAGAATAAGGGGTAGGTGGCGAGGAAACATCAGAAAAGGTGTAGTAGAAATCATATAAGGAACTCCATGAGTTTAATCTCTCGAATAGTGTAGAAGCTATGAGACTTATTGCAGCTGATAACACTTGTAGAGTTAATCTTTTGGCATCCTTAAACATACTAAAGCCCCGTACACACTATCAGATTGTCTGCTGAGTTTTTCCTTCAGATTTACCAAAACCATGTAGTAGAAGGGCCTGCCTGATTGCATACACATTGAAACTCCTAAGGTTTGACCTCATATTATATGGTTTTGGTAAATCTGAAGGAAAAACTCAGCAGACAATCTGATAGTGTGTACGGGGCTTAAGTGGTAGAAGACCCAGCAAGAATATGGGCAGGTTGAGCAAAACAGTTACTTGTAGAAGAGCATACAAAAGGCCTTCGTGCCGCATACACACGACCGGACTTTTCGAGGGACTAGGTCCGACGGACTTTTGGCGGAGTTCTGACGGACTTTCCGAATGAACAGACTTGGCCACACACAATCACACCAAAGTCCGACGGATTCGAACGTGATGACGTACGACCGGACTAGAATAAGGAAGTTCATAGCCAGTAGCCAATAGCTGCCCTCGCGTTGGTTTTTTGTCCGTCGGACTAGCATACACGAGCGGATTTCTCGGTAGGAACTGGGTCCGGTGGAGTTCCGGTGGAAAAATTTAAAACATGTTCTATTTCTAAAGTCCGCCAGATTTTTGGTAAGCAAAGGTCCGATGGAGCCCACACAAAATCGAATTGTCCGACAGACTCGTTCCGTCAGACCTTTGCTGTCAAAAAGTCCGGTCGTGTGTACGTGGCATAAGACTTCTTGCCACAAAAGGCTAAATCACAGGACAATGAATTGATGGGCATTGTAGGCAACTCCATGAATAGTCTGGAATGGTGATTGAGAGAGTGCAGGAGGGAAGGAGTATGGTACAGTAATAAAACATTGTATACTGAATCATACAGATGGAATCTATGTGCATTGTTCCAGATTTTGCCCCATTCCTCTTTTGTAAATTCCTTATTCAAAGTCTGCTCTTATGTCACAATGTAAGCGTGTTTAGTATCAGGTCCTGGAATCATCAAAATTTTATATATTTCAGAAACTAGACCTTTGAGGGCAGGTTGTATCTGTCTTTTACTATAGTAAAAGAATGGAATGTTTCAGTGTGTACATCCGCAAGATTGCCAACATGGAACAAGAATTTACATTTCCAGGGGAGAACCATGCGGTGTGTAAAGCTGTCAGGCAGAGAAGGGAAAAAAGGCAGGAGGTTAAGGGCAAGGCTGGAGAAGCTCGACAAAATTTGGACCTGCAGGCAATCCAAATCCCTCTAGTGAACCACACCATATGTAGAAGATCCGAATCCCTCTTATTTTTCTTTTCTATTTCCTTTATTGGGGGGTTTTCTTTGTCTGAGCATAAAAGAATGATACACATAAAGAGTTGATAAGCAAAAATGATAAGGTTTTTTTTGTCCTTATTCTAGCTTTTCAAAATCACAGATGCCATAATTTACAGGGAGGCATGGGCGTCCGCAGGTAGGGGCAAGGGGGGTCAAGTGCCCCCCCCTGGAATCAGGGATGAGATCTTAAATTCAACACAGTTCCATCCCTATCGGGGTGCGGGCAGCCCACACCCATGTGCAACCCGCCAGTGGGGTGACACCATCAAGGTTCTGCCAAGCCCCCCTATCAGTGTAGCGTGACTGCGGGCTCTTTTCCGTGCTCAGTTCAGCAGAGAACTCGGCAGCAGTGCTATCAGGTTTACCCCGGTCACCCCCTCCTTTCTCCTGTCAGGGAGAAGAGACGACGGCTCTCACCAGGTTCCTCGCCCAGCTTCCTGCCCGCCCTGTTCCTTCCCTATTGGCCATAACTGTTCCTGCCCGCACTGTTCCTCCCTATTGGCCATAACTGAGGGCCAATCAAAAGAGACTAGGAGAGGAGAGAATCATAGGACATGTAGTCCCAAAGATTGGTGGCCCCATTTTCCACAGGGAGGAGGATACAGCTTGATCGAGAGATTGAGAGACTGTAGCCTGGGAAAAAAGCTGAGGGAGAGGGTGCTACAGGAAAAAGAACAAGGATTCTGCTGGGCAGAAGCCAGAGAGAGAGAGCCACGCTGCCCAGCACCACCAGAGAGAGAACTACACTGCCCCATGCCACCAGAGAGAGCCATGCTGTCCAGCACCACCAGAGAGAGCCATGCTGCCCAGCACCACCAGAGAGAGAAAGACTGAGTCACTGCCAGGGTACATACATGCTACACTACTGACCAGAGTCGCCCCCGTGGCCCGTGAGCGATCTTCCAGCCGGAGGGATCACTGGTGTTGTTTCGCTGGGTCTGGTAAGAGGGCCTGTTGGCCATTATCCATTACCTATCCTAGGGATTGTACTAAGTCTGCAGTCTCTGACCATGATAATCTGATAATGACATTGTCGAAAAGGGGCGGCGCATGGGTGACCCTAAAATTATGCCCCCCCTTGAAAAAAGTTCTGCGGACGCCCATGCAGGGAGGCTGACTAAAAGTTATAACATAGTATAACATTTCTGCTAAGGAAAAAACAAGGTTTGATCCTTTGAGGTTTGCTCCTAAAAGGGGACAGTCTCTCTAAATGAGGAAAAGTTTGGAGCCATGAGAATATAATGATCACTTTGTCTAGGGAGACCTAACAGAGAGTAATATTTATCTTAATGCAGACTTCCTCCCCACCACTTTCACTATTGACAATTGGTCCCCTGAAGACACTCTTCTTCTCTGATAGTACCATCACCTACAACGCAGGACCAACTGGTCCTGTATTTATTGCATTTTAGGCATGTTGTTGACTTTTAAAACCCTTCCTTATGTAAACATCCAAAAGCTCAGAGCCTGTTGCTGTGCCCCACCATCTTGGATGTGAGGTAAGCTACTCGACAAGATAAGATACTCGGCACTCAGAGCTGTCATTGAAGTGGCACTCTTTGGTAATGGTCCATGAACTGCAGCCCACGGGCCAGCTGCTGGCCGTAGACCGGTCCCTGCAATTAGAAGGCCCAGCATGCATTAAACGAAAGGAGCTGTACTGAGGGGGACATTTGCCACCAACACAGGGGTACCATTTCTCCCTCTGACACAGGGGCACCATTGCTCGTGTTGATGCAGGGGCATGTTTTAGAATTTATGTTATTCCCACTGGCCAATGACACCAGTAAATGTTCTTCTCCCACTGACTACTGAAGCAGGGGCCTGTTTTACTCCCATTGTCCACTGAAGCAAGGGTATTTTTACTCCCAATGACCTTCGATGCTTAAGCATTCTTTTACTCATACTGACTATACTGGCCCTCTATTTTGGAGACCCTTGCTTGAAGAGACCCAGTTGCCAGAGCATTTATTTTAACAACAATCTTGCCATAAGATTATAAGTATATTTAATGTTTTTTTGGCATTTGATTTATCTGTAAAATATTCTCTTATGTAGAGACCACAATGCCCAGGGACTCTTGCTAGGTGCTGCCATGTTGAATGTTTTGTCAGTAGCCCTAGCAGACTCAGAGCTGGCAGCCAAGTCAAGTTCTATAGTATCCCTCTTGGCTCCTCCCCTAATAGCTACATAAAAAGTAATGTAGGGAGGTGAGAGGAAAGCCAGAGGAGCTGGACCAACACAGAGAGTACCTAGACAAAGGA
Source organism: Lithobates pipiens (assembly GCF_037356315.1). Lineage (NCBI taxonomy): Eukaryota > Metazoa > Chordata > Amphibia > Anura > Ranidae > Lithobates > Lithobates pipiens. Next base: position 299,026,171 of record NW_027507785.1, read on the forward strand.
GGCAATGGCTGTGATGTGCAAGTAGGGAGAGGGCTAAGTTAGGGAATGGACTCTTCCCAAAGTGGTCAAAATTGCTCAAAGGCATATAAAGCATTTAAACTACTTTCATTTTTTATGTGATTTTGCCTTAATTTTTATGCTGGAGACATAATAGGATCCCTGTTACTCTCATGATAGTTTTCCTAAAAATAAAAAAAAATGGATAGCAGCTCGTTCACTTTATACTATATACAGAACAAGATGTGGTGACTGAAGGCATTCTTTAGGCTGCCAAAGCTGTCTTAGCCACATCCTTGCTCACAGGATGGATAGTCTGATGTGTGACACGAAAACTTCACTTAACATCCTCACGCTGCCACTTTAGATCTCGTAAACTCTCCAGCTTTTAGGCGGTCAGTCATTTAATTAAACTAATTAAAGTCCCTCGCAGACCGGAGAGGGTGACAGCATTTGCCGTGCTCTTACAAGCTGGCAGGAAATAATATTAATTTAATCAATAGATTTGAGAGAACGTCTGACTTAGCCACACAAAGCTGTATGTAATTTAGATTTCATATTGCTGGCTTTGTAAATTAAATATTATTCGGGATTTACATTAAAAGCAACCCCTCTTGAATAAGTCCATGAAAAATATATGCTAATACTGAGACCTTATTACTGGTATATCATCATAAAAATAAAGACAGAAATTATTGCCACGGTGTTCTCAAAATGTACGACTATTATATTAAGTTTAAAATATTACTAAATTTAAAATGTTTTACTAAAAGTCTAATGCCGTGTACACACGACCGGACTTTTCGAGGGACTAGGTCCGGCGGTCTTTCCGACGGAGTTTTGGCGGAGTTACGACGGACTTTCCGAATGAACGGACTTGGCCACACACAATCACACCAAAGTCCGACGGATTCAAACGTGATGACGTATGACCGGACTAGAATGAGGAAGTTCATAGCCAGTAGCCAATAGCTGCCCAAGCGTCAGTTTTTGTCCGTCGGACTAACATACACACGAATGGATTTCTCGGTCCGGCGGAGTTCCGGTGGAAAATTTTAAAACATGTACTATTTCTAAAGTCCGCTGGATTTTTGGCAAGCAAATGTTCGATGGAGCCCACACAAGATCGAATTGTCCGTTCCGTCAGACTTTTGCTGTCAGAAAGTCCGGTCGTGCGCACGCGGCATTATATAGCAAAAAAAGTACCAACTGCCACCAATAAATTAAAAAACTCAATGTTGCCCCAATCACATATCCAAACTACATACATACACAGCGGTCTCAACTGTTATGCCGTGTACACACGGTCTGACTTTCCGGCAGAAAAAGTCAGATGGAATAATTTCATCGGATATTCCGATCGTGTGTGGGCTTCATCTGACTTTTTTTCTTTTTTTTTTCAAAAATTGTGATGGCCCTAGAAATAGAACATGTTTTAAATCTTTCTGACGGAATCAATTCCTATCCAGAAAACCATTCATCTGTATGCTATTCTGACGGACCAAAAACGACGCAAGGGCAGCTATTGGCTACTGGCTATTGTACTTCCTTTTTTTAGTCCCGTCGTACGTCATCACGTTCTAAACGATCGGACTTTGGTGTGATTGTGTGTGGGCAATACAAAAAAATACAAATATAAGCAGCAAAAATTGCCAGCAGCAGTGTAAAGGTGAGCTCAACCAGCGTCACCGCAAATCAGAAGTATAAGCCCTTGTACACACGGTCGGAGATTTCGACGGAATGTGTCCTATCAGACCGTTTTGTCGGATAATCCGACAGCGTGTGTGGTCTCCATTGGACTGTTTCCATCGGAATATCAAATATACAAAGTTTTCCAACTTGTCCGTAAAATTTTCCCACAAAATGCTCCGATCGGACATACTCCGATCATGTGTAGCCTACTCCGACGGACAAAGTGACACGCATGCTCAGATCAAATTCCTAGACCAAAGCTATTGGCTACTAGCCTGAACGTAGTCCCGTCATAACGAAATAACGTCATCACGTTATATACAATCGGATTTTCCGACAACTTTGTCCGACAGTGTGTATGCAACAGCTTCGGACAAAATCCGTCGGACAAAATCCAACGGATTTGGTTGTCAGAATGTCCGACCGTGTGTACAAGGGCTAAGAGCAAACACTGAGCTTAGCTTGTGCAAATTAGTAAATCATAAAAAAATATGTATCAAACTAAAATTTTTATATAAAATTGAATATGAAAAGTCCCACATTTGTGAATAAAATAATAAAACAGTTATGCCCACTTTTGCAATACTTTCAGTACAGCCCTCGCAATTTACGTTGAATGTAGCAATTTAGGAGACTGTTGCAAATAATCCACTTCGTTTCGTCAATAACTATAGTCTTATATTCTAATTTATGACAGCATGCCTTCAGAGCTGTACATCTTTTGATCCACGCACGCAAGGTTTATAACAATATTTATAATCATTCCAATATAAGTGGTCGCACACTCCTGAGTTGATGCACTATTTCCTCTTGAGTGGTATGCTCATTAGTGTTCATTAGCATATTCTTGTAGCTCAAAAGGCCACCACAGGCATCATTTAAAGTGATGCTAAACACACACTGTTTAATTTACTAAATCCATTCTCTTTCTGTATGTGGATGATGGCACTGTAATTATTTTAATAAAATAAAAATATCTAAGTGCCTTTTTTCCTTATCTATATACAGATGTCACACGACTCAGCTCTTTGCCAGCCTGTCTGTAGGGAAACAGCGGCATGTGAGAGCTTCTAGGCCTCTACTACTGGTCACGTGTTTAAAAAAAAAAAAAAACAATAGTAAAAATAAATAATTATTATAATTAAACAGTTTTACATTTTCATACAGTATTTAAACTCATATCTTTATTATGTTTTGGCAATAACCTGGTGTGGGTGGATTTCTGTCAGTCACAAGCTGTGGCACGCTCCTCCAGTCTGTGTAGTAGATTAACAGGGAGATGAAGCCTCCATCAATCAATATGTAATTGTTTTTAGCTGGTTAGTGGGCATAAAGGAGACGGAAGGGAATGGGCTGTCATTTATCACTGTGTATAAACCCCACATGTGTGACTCTATAGTCACGCGGGCTGCTCAGATGTGATAGGAAGGAAATGCTCAGCATAGAAAATACACTGAAAACTGAGCATGAGCAGAGTTGCCAACACTGCTCTGCAAAATCCACAACTACAGTGGGGACATGGACATGAGGAGGAGAAACAGCAGGTTCAACCAGGTTTTTTTGCAGAATAAAGAAAACAAATCTCATAGTGCCTGAGAGAGTATGAACATCATATACTACACCATTTATTGATAGTTCTTAATGATGTGGAGTTAAAGAGGAACTGCAGTCTGCTCACATAATTTGTAATAAAAACATCTTTGCTATCCTGAAGCTTCCCTCCAACCACTTTGCATATTATTTTATATATACCGCGATTCTGTACTTGCCAAACATGCTGCAGAAATCTCCCTCCACTGAGTCTGGCTGCATCCATTTTAACTGTGGGCAGCTGAAGCTACTGCCTCTTCACTTCCTGGATTTACAAAGACACACAGAGGCACACCTCCAGCTCTGCAGCTCTCATTGGCTCTCTTATGACTCCCCCCCCCCCTTCCTGGCAAACGCTTACAAGAGAGAGAGAGAGAGACAGCTGTGCATGATGTCATATGCCTAGGGTTTTTTTTCCAGACAAGAAACAGAGAGTGGGCTGTATAAGGTATTTATGGGCAAAAAAAAAAAAATGTTTTACTATCCAAAGATAAAATAACAAGGGCAGAAAGATGAAAAAATGACTGAAGTTCCACTTTAATGACACTTTAATCTTGTCTGGTTTCAGAGTTGTCATTTCTTGGCTGGGAAGCAGGTAATCAAGCATGATCAGTGCTTGGTTAATTGCTTTGGAGGGGTGGGGAGACATCAGGGGTCTAAAAGCATGTTAATCTCCTTGTGACAGCAATAAAGATTATATATATATAGATATACTGTATATATATATATATATATATATATATATATATATATATATAAAGTAACATGACTAAAAATAAGTAAAAAAAAAATTAAAAGCAGCCCTGTTCCCCTGTACATACAGATACATGGAAGTGCATAGTAATGCAGCGTAATGTACACACGAGTCGGTTTTCCGGTCCGAATAAACTCTGAAGGTTTTTCCGACAGAGTTCCGCTGAAACTGTCTTGCATACACATGATCACACCAAAGTTCGATCGGCAAGAATGCGGTGACGTACAACACGTACGACGGGACTAAAAAAAGGAAGTCCAATAGCCAGTAGCCAATAGCTTCCGTCTCGTACTTGCTTCAGAGCATGCGTCGTTTTTGATCCGTCGGAACAGCAAACAGACAAGCGGTTTTCCCGATAGGAATTGGTTCCATCAAAAATATTTAGAACATGTTCTATTCCTAAGACCGTCAGGATTTTCGAGGGAAAAAATAAAGTCCGATTAGGCATACACATGATCGGAATATACCATGAAAAGCTTCCGTCTGACTTTTTCTGTCGGACATTCCGCTCGTGTGTACGCGGCATGCATATGAAAACAGTTATTGCACTACATCAATGCTGATATTATGGCAAGTAGTTAATTGGATGTCATTGAGTAAATACAGAAGTAAAAAAACTGTAGTAATAATAATAAACCAGCTTGTACACTAAACATTTTCCACTACCCTATCATTTATTAACATGTTAGATCAAGAAATGCTCGCCGAGCACTCTCTATGCATATGTGTTTAACATTTATATATATATATATATTTTTTTTTTTTTTACACTTCATTTGCATCTATGCAACATGACAAGCTTCGACTGATAAAAGGACTGTGTGAGACGGCCCTGGCTTCACATATTTATTGATTTCATTTGCATTAATAGCTAATTTTGCATGACAAATTCGCTTTGGTGCAGAGGTTGTCACGGCTTCCCCTTAATTAGAAGTTGTTGAGTGTTTGTTAGAGGGAGACAATGAAATTTCGCTGTGGATCCAGGTTGAGTTCTCTAAGCAGAGGTCTTGTTCTTCCAGTCACATGTGATTTATCTCTGCACGCCGCTACCATTTATCACTGACACATCTACATCGCAGAGGCCGCACTTATACTTTATTCATGTCCTTACGCTCCCGTGCAAATATGTTATGATGAAATGTAAAACATGCATGGGTATCAGTGCAGTTACTTCCGTGCTTAAAAAAAAAAAAAATATATATATATATATATATATATATATATATATATATATATATATATATTCTTGTGAAGCTTGCATTTTTTGTACAGACCAATAGGCTGTAACCCAGATGTAATCGGCCTTCCTACTCTATTATGTGCTACTAATTTATTGTGTAAATACAATAATAATGAATAACAAGCTTGTAGCCCACATTATTTTCTACCTTCTCTTTAATATATTAACATCTTAGATCAAGAAACATTTGCCAAGCTCTTTCGATGCTAGTGTGTTTGTGTTTAGTATTTATATTTTTGCACTTCATTTTATTCTATGAATAAAAATAAAAATATAAGAAGGCCTTGCTCGCAGTCCCCATTCTAATTTATCCCAAAGGTGTTCTATCGGGTTGAGGTCAGGACTCAGGACTGTGCAGGCCAATCAAGTTCCTTCACCCCAAACTCGCTCATCCAGGTATTTATGGACCTTGTTTGTGCACTGGTCCAAATCATTTGGTGGAGGGGGATTATGGTGTGGGGTTGTATTTCAGGGGTTGGGCTTGGCCCCTTACTTCCAGTCAAGGGAACTCTTAAGGCTTCAGCATACAAAGACATTTTGGACATTTTTCATGCTCCCAATTTTGTGGGAACAGTTTGGGGATGGCCCCTTCCTGTTCCAACATGTCTGCACAAAGCAAGGTCCATAAAGACATGGGTGAGTGAGTTTGGGGTGGAGAAACTTGACTGGCTTGACCTCAACCTGATAGAACATCTTTGGGATGAATTCGATCAGAGATTGCAAGCCAGGTCTTCTTGTCCAACATCAGTGCCTGACCCCACAAATGCGCTTCTGGAAGAATGGTCAAACATTCCCATGGATACACTACTAAACCTTGTCGACAGCCTTCCTAGAAGAGTTGAAGCTGTTATAGCTGCAAAGGGTGGGCCAACCCAATATTGGACCCTATGGACGAAGAATGGGATGCCATTAAAGTTCAAATACTTTCGACAATATAGTGTACATTAGCGATACAAGCCATAATGTAATTTAAAGCGGTTCTTCACCCTAGAAACAAAAAACAAGCAGTCAGCAGCTGCAGTCCTTTAATAATAGAACACTCTCACCTGTCCAGGGATCCAGTGCTGCATTCACCTGAGCCGGTTATTTGGCTGTCTTTGAGTCCAGGTGCCAGCATGTTTCCTTTGGGAAGCTAGCTGTGTCTGCTAGCGGCTTCACAGCCTGACTTCCCACTGTGCATGTCCAAGTCACATTGCACTTTATAAATGGTCCTGCTGCTTTCTTGGGCCTGTGATGTATCCCAGAAGGCTGTGGGAAAGGAGAGGGCAAACTTCTGCTCAGATCATCAAAAACAGCCCCCCCCCCCCCCAAAAAAAAAGATTAAAATAAAAAAAAGTTCCAAAACTTAAAGTGGATGTAAACCCATTGATTTAAACAGTTAAAAAAAAAAGGCATGCCGGGAATGCTAACTGCACATTGGCTGTGCTCTCAGCCAAACTATCAAACCATCCAATGGCTGGTGTCATAACGAATCACATGTACAACACCATAGCAGTTGAAGATTAAACAGAGGCAAAGATGGCAGCTTCCTTGGCTGAAAACTATAGGGGAGTTTACTTCCACTTTAAAGGGGAGGAGGCAAACAATCGTATTAAAAATTACCGTTCCAACCTGCATTCGCTGTCATTTTTCTGTGAAATTCAAAGCAATATGGCTACTTGGAGAAGTTGTGTACACCGGCGGTGTACGGAACACCCCCAGAAATATCATTTTCTGCTTGTGTGATTGGCTCAGTGATTTTTCTCAGAAGTTGAGCTAAGATACAATTTGGTTTGGTTAAAAAATCCCCAAGGATTAAATATGTCCAAAGGGATGTTGACACTGAAGATTTTCTCATCAGAACACTGAGAGTTCACCAGGTCATTATAAAGAACAAGGACCTGTCATTCAGAATCAGTCTGTAAAGGTCATGCTCAAACAAACAGCTATTTCTTTGGAGCAGAAAGAGGCAGGAAATTGCTACAAACTTTGTTAAAATTCCTGAAACTGACATAAATCATCCAGAGAGGATTTGTTTTTTCTCAACATATAAAAGGAACTACACTTTAAAGGATAAGTTCACTTTTTGTAACATGGTACATGTTACACCCATATTCAGGGTGTAACATGTTACAGATGCACCAGCCCCCACTCCCCTGATCCCTTATGCTGAGAGCTAGTGGGGAATCCCCCTCCCCAACCCTACTTGCTGTCACAATCTGTAACAAATACAGCTGTGCTCGTCATCCATTCACAGTCTTCTGTGCCCTTTGCAGCTGTTGGCTTGTAGTTCTCAATAAACGACCACGGACATCGACGTTACTGGACTCCCCCCCCCCCCCCTTCACCAAGTACCTCCGTCTGCTTACGAAGGGAAGGGGGGAGGAGTCCGGTGACATTGAAGTTCTGATTAAACGTAACGCGTACAGGGGAGGAGCTATGCATGACGTCATCCAGTGCTGCCCTATGGAACTAACACGATTGTCGATCTTTTCTTTCTGCCCATGACCCGGCGTCCTTGCTGAGATCTAAGGAGACGTGAGAGAAGTTTATGGTCCATGTTAACACTTTTGATAACCGCTTGCATGACCACCTGTTTGCACAGGGGCCCATGCCGTAAGGTGAGAGTGATTAGTTAGACCAGAGGTGGAGGGATTTTCACGCTACTGTGGTTTGAATTTAAAACGTATTTGTGTGAAATGTGAAGTTAAGTCATGGATTGTGGAAACGAACTAGTGTCGGGTGATTGTATATAGTGTATACCACATTTACCACTGACTAATGCAGAGTTGCAATGCAAGAAGATCAGCTAAAAGTAGTTGGATCTGTATGTGCATTGTAATTAATCAAAATTAGTTAATTAATCGATAAAAAAAAAAAAAAGATTAATCGAACACGAAAATTATAATCAGTAACAGCCCTAATAAATCGCTTTAGATATACTTCACATGTGATCTACAGACAATGCAAATTATTCCCTTTTTCCTATTCAGTTGTAGCCAATATTGACTTAAAGGGATTGTAAAGTTATTTATTAAAATTTTTTTAAATAACAAACATGTTATACTTACCTCCACTGTGCAGCTCCCTTGCATGGTGAGAAGCACTTGCGAGCGCACTTCCGCGATACAGCCGGCGGCTATAGCTGTATCACGCGGCCCCGCCCCCCCTGGCATGCCTCATCATTGGATGTGATTTATAGCAGCGTGAGCCAATGGCTGCACTGCTTTCAATCCATCCACTCCAGCCAATCAGTGGCCAGGCTGAGTGGCGAAGAGGACGTTGGGGGTGAGCGCGGGACTTTCGAGAGGTCAGGTAAGTAAAACAGGGGGACTGGGGGGGGCTGGCATTGTCTGATGTTTTTTCACCTTAATGCATAGAATGCATTAAGGTGGAAAAAACATTTACCTTTACAACCCCTTTAAACACCGTACACATTATCTAAAGATACTACTAATAACTTTGCAGAGAAGAGACTTTTTTGTGTGTCATTTGTGTCCCATTAAAGATAATTACTGTCTTTTCCAGTTCTATATATACAGAAAGTATGTAAACCTCTCCAAAATAAAGAAAACCCCCACTTAGACAGTGGTCACCAAAACAGAAGTCCCCATTGGAAGAAATACTCCTTATCCTACCTGTTGACAACTCCAATTTTTTGAGAATTTGCTCACTTTTAGGATGAATCTTCCAATTGGGAACACAAACCTTATGCCGCGTACACACGATCGGAATTTTGGTCGGAAAAAGCTCTGATGGTTTTTCCCAACAGAATTTCGACAGGATTTTGCTCAAGCTGTCTTGCATACACACGGTCACACCAAATTCCGACCGTCAAGAACGCGGTGACATACAACATGTACCACAGGACTAGAAAAAGGAAGTTCAATAGCCCAGTAGCCAATAGCTTCTGTCTCGTAGTTGAATCTGAGCATGCGTGAGTTTTTGCGCGTCAGAATTGCATACACACAAACGCATTTTCGGTTTAGGAACTTTTTCCAACTGAAAAATTGAGAACATGCTCTCAGTTCTTTGCTGGCCGAAATTCGGCCAGCAAACGTCCGATGGAGCATACACGCGATTGCATTTTCCGACCAAAAGCTCTCATCGGTCTTTTGCTGGCCAAATTTCCGATCGCGTGTACGCGGCATTACAGAACTTCCTTCCCTTTTAAATTTATACAAAACAAAAAATAAATAAATAAATATTTGTATTTAGATACATTTTAATAGTAAGATTGCATGGGGCCTTATTTATTTTCTTATGTGTTCACATGTGAGTAAACAAACTGATTGGGAATGGGGAATGGTGGGATAATTAAAAAGTGAATATTCACACATAACAATTTTTCTGTCATTTTTTTTAAGTGAATCAAACTCATAATATTTCCCAAAAAGTGTGGAATTTTTATTTTTCACAAAATAAGAAAAGGTCTGGTGTAGGTATCAGCCATGCTTCAGTCAACTCAGGAGGTCCAAAGATGCTACGTATAATAATGCTGATACCTGCTCAGTATTGGGATCAGGAAAAGGGGTTATAGACTTACAGCAGGATATAAAATATTTAGCTCACGTCCATTATTAATGCATTGTAATACCAAAATAATGCCGGAACAGTACTTCGGACATTTCTGCAGGGTCAATACAACACTAACAAGAATATTTGAGATAAAGTCTCGGAAGAGGGAGCCACAGGAGTCACCTTTCCGAAAAGCCGCATAACACAAAACTTCAACAGTCTACTAAAACTTTTCTTTCCCTTAAAATGAAAAATATTTAATGAAGAGTCTGAATCCATTATATTAAGATCATGATATCATGTTTTATTAAGGAAAGTAAAGGAAATATCAAACTTTATAAACACTATATGGCCAAAAGTTTCTGTGCAATTGACACATACAATACACAAGCTGGTTGAACATCCCATTCCAAAGCCATAGGCATTATTATGGAGTCCCCACTTGGTGGATATAACAGCCCCCAGTCCTTACATTTTTGGGATATGTCTGTGTGTTGTGTCCATTCAGCCAGCATTTGTGAGATCAGTTGCTTCCTGTATGTCGGAAGAGAGCGTCTGGCCTACAATCGGCATTACAAATCATCTCAAAGTTGATCAGTAGAGTCAGGGCAGCCATCAGAAATGTTGGGGCTCCTTAGACAGCTTTAGGCTGGGCCCCCCCCTCCCCCCGGACCTGACCGCCAACATTCCCCAGGGCCTGCCTAGTGGCCGGCCCACCAAATCCACCCAATAGCTATCCCAAAAATATCCTTCAGTGTACACACTTTTATTTTAATGTGGTTATAAACCCTTACAATCCACTTTTTACTACAGGTAAGCCTATAATAAGGCTTACCTGTAAGTACCCCAGATATCTCCTAAACCTGCACGGTTTAGGAGATGTCTCCTGTATTAGCATGTGCTAATGTAATCGGCACATGCCCACTGAAGCAATGGCTCATTCGTGCCATTGCCTCAGCTAGTGTGCTGTTACCGCAGGCTCCCTTGCACATTGCGGTTTCGGACAATCACAGCGCTCGAGCCCGCAATACCCGAAAGTAACTCCGGTTGTGCAAAGTAGCTCATTGCGCCTTTGTCTTGCAGGCTTTTTTTGTGGGTTTACAACCACTTTAACACTCATACAATGTCATATATGAAAATGCACAGTGTATTATACGTCATTAGTGCTTTTAAAGTTTAATTATATTTTGCCCAAAAGAGACATCCGAATCCAGCAGCTGTATACTCGCAGCCTCCCGCACACCAGTATGCTCTCAGCCCCCCTCACACCAGTATGCCCTCAGCACCCCCTCACACCTGTATGCTCTCAGCCCCCCTCAGACCTGTACGCTCTCAGCCCCGTTCATACCTGTAGGCTCTCAGCCCTTCCTCACACCTGTACACTCGCAACCCCCTCACACCTGCACACTCTCAGGCCCCCTCACACCTGTATGCTCTCAGCTCCCCCTCACACCTGTACGCTCTCACCCCCCCTCAGGTCTGTACACTCTCAGCCCCCCTCAGACCTGTTGGATCACAGCCCACCCTCACACCTGTATGCTCACAGCCCCCCTCACACCTGTACGCTCTCAGCCCCCCTCACACCTGTACGCTCTCAGCCCCCTTCCCACCTGTACGCTCACAGCCCCCCTTACACCTGTACGCTCTCAGCCCCCCTCACACCTGTACGCTCTCAGCCCCCTTCCCACCTGTACGCTCACAGCCCCCCTCACACCTGTACGCTCTCAGCCCCCCTCACACCTCTATGCTCTCAGCCCCCCTCACACCTGTACGCTCTCAGCCCCCTTCCCACCTGTACGCTTACAGCCCCCCTCACACCTGTACGCTCTCAGCCCCCCTCACACCTGTATGCTCTCAGCCCCCCTCACACCTGTACGCTCGCAGCCCACCCTCACACCTGTACGCTTGCAGCCCTCCTCACACCTGTAAGCTCACAGCCCCCTCACGCCTGTAGGCTCTTAGCCCCTCCTCACACCTGTATGCTTTTAGCCCCCCTCCCTCCTGTATGCTTGCAGCCCCACTCACACCTGTACACTCCCAACCCCCTCACACCTGTACACTCCCAACCCCCTCACACCTGTATACTCTCAGCCCCCCTCACACCTGTATGCTTGTAGCCCCCCTTACACCTGCACACTTGCAGCCCCCTCACACCTGTGAGCTCTTAGCCCCCCTCACACCTGTATATTCGCAACCCTCTAACACCTGCATGCTCTCAGTCCTCCACACACCTGTACGCTCTCAGCCTCCCTCAAACCAAAATTTTTAAAAAATTGTGTGGGGGTCCCCACAAATTCCATACCAGGCCCTTCGGGTATGGATATTAAGGGGAACCCCATGCAAAAATAAAAAAAATGGCATGGGGGCCCCCTAAAATCCATACCAGACCCTTCAGGTCTGGTATGGATTTTAAGGGGAACCCTGCGGCAAAATAAAAAAAAATGGCGTGGGGGTCCCCCCAAAAATCCCTACCAGACCCTTATCCAAGCACACAACCTGCCAGACTTCAGGAAAAGAAGGGGGACGAGAGAACGCCTCCCCCTCCTGAACCAAACCAGTCCACCTGCCCTCTATATGGGAAGGGAGCTTTGGGGTAGCCCCCCAAAGCACTGTGTCCCCTTGTTGATGGGGACAAGTGCCTCATCCCCAGTGGTTGTGAGGGTCTGCAGGCGGGGGCTTATTGGAATCTGGACCCCCAGATGCCGGGCTCCCACCCTGTGTGAAATGGTAATGGGATACATCTTTTTCTTCTCTCGCTTCGACAGACCGAAAAAGAAAAGAAAAAAAAAGCAGCACGCCACCAACGATCCGCCTCCATGGGAGGCACCCATCGTAATGGCAGTTATTTTATAACTGAGGGTGGGGCCACACGGTGCAGACCCCAGGTGACCCCGCCTCCCTCTGACGTACGGTGACATCCCTATGGCTTCCCCTTAGCATCAGAGGTCTTTTTCGGCCTGTCGGAGCGAAAGAAGAAGAAGATGAATGGACTTCATGGGACATTCGGGGGGGAATCCCATGTCGTTTTTTTCAATGACTTTTATGTGTATTGCCGGGACCGACAATTCATTATAACCACATAGGGTACTTTTAAATTACTTTTTTTCCTTTAGAAATGTCATTTTGAGCAGGGACTGTTGTAAACACGGGAATCATGCGCCACTTTACAGGCATACTATAGACACCCCCCAGGTACGAATTTTAAAGGAATATTTCACTTTTATTGTTTCACTTTAAAGGGGAAGTCCACCTTAAAAAAAAATGCATAAAAAGGCAAAAAAATTTTTTTTTAAATCTGCCTCTTTCTATTCCGCTGTGATCTTCAGTCTTCTCCTCCTCATTGTCTTCTGGTGAATGGCGCGAGGTGTGTTGTGGGAACTGTGTGTGTCCCACACACAAAGCGCCTCACCACTCGCACAAGTGCAGTAGGAAATGGGCAGTGGAGCCTCAAGGCTCCACTGCCTGTTTCCCTTACATTGAATGGCGGCGCTGGGACCTGAGAGCCGAGGGACGGGTCGGCCTTGGGAGGCCAATATCGCAGGCACCCTAGAAAGGTAAGTGCTTATTAAAAATCAGCAGCTACAGTGTTTGTAGCTGCTGACTTTTAGATTTTTTTTTTTATTGCTGGCCCACCACTTTAAACATTATTAAAATCACTGCTCCCAAAAAAAGGCCATTTAAAAAAATATTTTTGCATTGATACATGTCCCCTGGGGCAGGACCCAGGTCCCCAAACACTTTTTATGACAATAAATTGCATATAAACCTTACCTAAACCTAAAATTAGCACTTTTGATTATTCATGTTCGTGTCCCATAGACTTTAACGGTGGTCGCATGCTTGAACAAATTTTTTGCCTGTTTGCATGTTCTGTTGCAAACCAAGCCGGGGGGGGGGGGTTCTGCTCATCCCTAATAGTGAGCCGTGGCATACTCCAGAACCCTAATGCCATGTACACATGACCGGCAGACTAGGTCTGACGGTCTTCCCGATGGACTTTCGGCGGCGTTCCGACAGACTTTCCGAATGAACGGACTTGGCCATACACAATCACACTAAAGTCCGATGGATTTGAACGTGTTGAAGTACGACTGGACTAGAATAAAGAAGTTCATAGCCAGTAGCCAGTAGCTCCCCTATTGTCGGTTTTTGTCCATTGGACTAGCATACAGATGAGCGGATTTCACCATAGGAACTGGGTCCGGTGGAGTTCTGGCAGAAAAATTTGAAACATGTTTTATTTTTTAAAGTCCATCAGATTTTTGGACAGCGAAGATCCGATGGAGCCCACACACGATCGAGTTGTCCGATGGATTTATTCTGTCGGTCCTTTGCTGTCAAAAAGTCCGGTCGTGCGTACATGACATTAGTAGTAGCAAAAAGAACACTCTTTAATCTGTATCTATTCCTGTAACAGTCCCTTCAGTGGTAGCCCTAGCTATGGACAGCACTGACACATCACATCATATGCAATGTCCCAGGCTGGGCAAAACTTTAACCTTAGTACACAAGGGGTTGCAACACCAACAGCAAGCACTAGGATCCTGCATACAGGTCTGTACTCAGTGTCTCTGAAAACTTGGATGCCACCTTCCAATATCCAAAGACTTTCCTTTAGTGAACCTTCTAGACTGGATCCTCAGAAGAAAACTCTCTTGTATAGCTGCAACCAGTCTCAACAAGTAGCCAACCCCCCCTCCCCAGCTCAGCAAAAGCTGGGACCTTGATGAACACAGGCACAATTTCAGTTGGGCTGCCTGAAGGGCAGTAGAACTTCAGGTGGATGTAGGCTCGAATTAGAATGCTCGTAAACCTACTGTATGCAACAAGTGGTATATGGCAGGTTGGGGTGGTATAAGGCAGGTTAGGGTGGTACAGGGCAGGTTAGGGTGGTACAGGGAAGATTGGGGTGGTATAGGGCAGGTTGGGGTGGTACAGGACAGTTTAGATGGTACAGGGCAAGTTGGGTGGTATATGGCAGATTAGGGTGGTACAGGGCAGGTTAGGGTGGTACAGAGCAGGTTAGGGTGGTACAGGACAGGATATGGTGGTATAGGGCAGGTTAGGGTGGTACAGGGCAGTACAGGGCAGGTTAGGGTGGTACAGGGAAGATTGGGGTAGTATAAGGCAGGTTGGGGTGGTATAGGGCAGGTTAGGGTGGTACAGGACAGTTTAGATGGTGCAGGGCAAGTTGGGTGGTATATGGCAGATTAGGGTGGTAGAGGGCAGGTTAGGGTGGTACAGGACAGGATATGGTGGTATAGAGCAGGTTAGGGTGGTACAGGGCAGTCTGGGGTTGTATAGGGCAGGTTGATGTGTTATAGGGCAGTGTGGGGGTGGTATATGACAGGTAAGGGTGGTACAGGGCAGGTTAGGGTGGTATATGAGGGCAAGTTGAGGTAGTATAGTGCAGGTTGGGGTGGCACAGGGCAGGTTAAGGTGGTACAGGCCAGGGTTTGGTGGTACAGGGCTGGCTAGGGTGTTACAAGGCAGGTTGAAGTGCCACAGGGCAGGGTAGAGTGGTACAGGGCAGGCTAGGGTGGCATAGGGCAGGTTGAGGTGGTATAGGGCAGGTTGGAGTGGTACAGGGAAGTCTAGAGTGGTACAGGGCAGGTTAGGGTGGCATAGCGCAAGTTAGGACTCTATGTAGTGACACTGTGCAATTAAGTATTTTATAGCATGCTTCATGCTTGCAGATGGGCGGGGCTGCTATTTCCTCGCCTCTACCTACTTCAGCTGTGGAATCAGAAATAGTGAAGGAGTATGTGGGAGGAGTGGAGGAGGCAACTACACCCCCAGCTCCGCCACCAACTCCGACTCAATCGTGGATATTAGCCTGACTGAGGAGTGTTCCAGGCAGGCTCCCCCACACAGCTGAGTGCCCAGCTCGCACCACTCCTCTACAAGCAATATAGTACAGTGTTTATCGGCGGCCCAGGTGTCACCCCTCACCCCCATAGCAACGTCACTGCTGTTGGGCACCTTACCCCAGGTATTGGCGCCCCCAGTAAACCATTGCGCCCAGGGTAGTGGTCCCTCCCGTCCACCCCTTTTCCCAGCCCTGGTGATGGCAGATGTAGTGATGAGGGAGAGTACTGAGATATCAGTGCTGGAGAGGGAAAAATGGGTAGTGAGTTAGTCATTATGTGCACATATGCTGTAGACAATTGCACATTATGGCAAGAGTAGAAGACCTACAGTTGTGTTAACTAATTTAATATATTTTACAGAAAAGAGCCATTTCTAATAATGACAGCTTATGGGAACTATAATGACATGTTATCATCTCTCTACTAGATTGTACTGCTAGAATAATGATTCATTTTACTATATTAATAAATATCAATTTATTATCGTGAATTACATTAATTTCAGGAATAAAATTCACAGAAAAAAATAAAGTCTTGCATATTACAGAGAAATAGAAGTAGCAGCTAGCTTCGCATCCTACCAGGTTTAGAGGGCTGTTAGACCATCAAAACTCAGAAGCCTGCAGTGATGTATGCAGGTTTGGCCGTCTCACTGAGATGAACAGAACCTGAGATTAGGACCTGAGATTGCTATTTTTGCAGCCTGCCATCTGTTCTTAGTTAAAGTAAATGTTATTGTTCATTGTTTTTTTCTTTTGCGTGTGTGTTATTTTACTGCTACTATGTTAAGAGACGTAAAATACTTATATAATTAGTCCTTGAAGTCATTGCAAATTCATTTAGGATGAACAGTGACAAGCAAGTGTAGACCTTGTCAAAATCTGATTACGGCATTCTGAGGTCAAGCACCATACCACTATATAGATTCAGTGATTAAATACTAGTTATGGGTTGTATGGGCACTGCAAGGGGTATACATATTGGGTACGATATAAATAAAGACAATGATTGCCCAGGTAGAAAATTAATAATGAAATCAAAAGATGAATATAAGCTACTGGCAAGAACGCAACAGGACAGTTGGTAATAGAAACAAATATAACATAAATTGCCATCGGAGGTATCTCTCCCATCTATAATTCCAGGCCCTTTAAAATCTGTTAAAAAAGATGTGCTGCACCACTTCCTTGCCGTGGCACGGACAGTGATCCCCCTGACACTGGAAGTCGACAGTTATGCCTTCCCTTGGTGATTGGGCTATTGAAGTAGATCGTATTAGAGACCTGAAATGTATGTTGGCCCAGGAAAGTAATAAAGAGGAACAATTCTCCATTATGTGGACTTCTTAGTCCATGTTCCCGTACTCTACAGAGTTTATACCCTGGGCAGAGGGCAAACAAGATGACATCACACCCTAGCCTAGATGGAGTGTCCTCTCTTCTTTTGTCTTAATCTGATATTATTCTTTCTTTATCCTATATCCTCCTTACCCATTTATGTTTTGCTCAATCCACATCTGCTTTTAGAGCATTAGTTAAGTAATACTTCCCTTCTCTACGGAACAACACGTGACCGATGATTTCTGCAAGAGATTTTCTCTAAGTTACACATTGCTTTATTAATGAACAATATACTCTGATATAATTTACAACACTGTTGCCTTTCTGTGATATGTTTTTCTGTGTTTGTATTTTTTCTACTTGATGCACTTCGTAAGAGCCGGTTCACACAGCGGCGATGCGAGGCGACACGACTCGCCTCGCTCTCGCAAGTCGCCCCCGTTCTGTACAATGGAACCGTTCTGAGAGGAGCGACTCGAGTCGCTCCGACTCAGAAAAAAGGTTCCTGTACTACTTTTGGGCGACCTCGGGGCGACTTGCATTGACTTCTATACAGAAGTCATCTGCAAGTTGCCGCTGAGGTCGCGGCAGGTCGCGGCGAGGCAAGTCGGAGTCGCCTCGCCTCGCCTGCAGTGTGAACCGGCCCTAACTGTAAAATTACTGAACAACAGACAACTTGACCTCAGTGGATTTATCGTTTTTGTACTTCTCTATTTGACAACACTGTAACATTGTGTTATTTACCATGTTTGTTACCCTTGGTTACTCAATTAAATAAGATTTAACGGAACATAAGTTACCGTACTAAAAAATAAAAATAATAAAAATATTCAAAACAGGGTCCATACTGTATATCTAAACATCTACAGGGCAGGTTAGGATGGTATAGGGCAAGTTAAGGTGGCACAGGGCAGGTTGAGGTGGTATAGGGCAGGTTGGGGTGGTATAGGGCAGGTTGGGGTGGTACAGGGCATGTTAAGGTGGAACAGGACAGTTTAGAATGGTACAGGGCAGGTTGGGGTGGTATGGGGCAAGTTAGGGTGGCACTTTGTAACTGTAAAATTACTGCACAACGGCCAACTTGACCTCAGTGGATTTATCATTTTTGTACTTCTCTATTTGACAACAGTGTAACATTGTGTTATATACCATGTTTGTTACCCTTGGTCACTCAAAAAAAATAAGATTGAGCAGAACATAAGTTACCGTACTAAAATAATAAAAATAGTGAAAACAGGGTCCATACTGTATATCTAAACATCTAAAGGGCAGGTTAGGGTGGTATAGGGCAGGTTAGGGTGACACAGGGCAGTTTGAGGTGGTATAGGGCAGGTTGGGGTGGTACATGACAGTTTAGAGTGGTACAGGGCAATTTGGGGTGGTATAGGGCAAGTTAGGGTGGCACTTCATATCTGTAAATTACTGAACAATGGCCAACTTGACCTCAGTGGATTTATCCTTTTTTTATATTTCTCTACACTGTAGCATTGTGTTACCCGTGGTTACTCCATAAAATAAGATTGAACAGAACATAAGTTACCGTGCTAAAAAATAAAAATAGAGAAAACAGGGTCCTGTATATCTAAACATCTCATATTAGTCTCCAAACACAAAAAACAATGTAAGTGAACACAGTCTCTTGAAGTGAATACCCAATGTGAGCTAACAAATAATTTGTGGAATTTTGCCTACCAGAGATCTAGACTCCAAATTATAAGAGTCTAGACAAATGTGAGTGATGCATGTGTTCACATTGTTTTTTGTGTTTGAGATATTATATACATGGACACTGTTTTCACTTTTTTTTTTTTATTACATTGATTGTTTAGCGCAGCAACTTGTGTTATATTTGTATACATATTGGGCACTTATAAATGTAAGGAAAACAATAGCAAATTGATTTAAAGAGACAGAGGGTCTAAAACTGCAGAGTGCAAAATCTAGTGCAGCTGTAGCCAATCAGCTTCTAACTTCAGCTTGTTCAATTAGACCCCTTTCACACTGGCAGCGTTTTTTAGGCGCTATAGCGCTAAAAATAGCGCCTGAAAAAAAGCTGCTCCATGCACTCCAGAGTGAAAGCCTGAGGGCTTTCACACTGGAGCGGTGCACTGGCAGGGCGTCACAAAAAGTCCTGCCAGCAGCTTCTTTGGAGCAGTGAAGGAGCAGTGAATTCACCGCTCCTCCATCGCCCCTCCACCTCTGCTCCCCATTGAAATCATTGGGGCGGCACTGCGATACCGCCGGCAAAACCCTCCGATGGTGTTTTGCGGGCGGATTTAACCCCTTTTCAGCCACTAGCGAATAGCGCCGCTAAAACAACGGTAGAGCAGTGCTAAAAATAGCGCCGCTTTACTGCCGCATGGCAGCGCCGCTAAAACAACGGTAGAGCAGTGCTAAAAATAGCGCCGCTTTACTGCCCCATGGCTCGGTGTGAAAGGGCTCTTAAAGTGATTGTTAAGGAAAACATTTTATTTTAAAAAAACATGGTAGTGGTATTTGATCACCTCTGCGTTTTTATTTTTTGCGCTATAAAAAAAATAAAACAACAATTTTGAAAAAATATATATATTTTTACTTTCTGCTATAAAACATATCCAATAAAAAAATTTAAAAATCTAATTTCTTCATCAATTTAGGCCAATATGTATTCTGCTACATATTTTTGGTAAAAAAAATCCCAATAAGCTTATATTGATTGATTTTCATAAAAGTTATAGCGTCTAGAAACTATGGGATATTTTTATGGAATTTTTATTTATTTTTATTTATTTACTAGTAGTGGCAGTGATCAGTGACTTATTTTGGCGCTGCGACATTGTGGTGGACAAATCAGACACTTTTGACACTTTTTGGGGACCAGTGACACTAATACAATGATCAGTGCTAAAAGATATGCACTGTCACTGTACTAACTACTAGCAAAAATACCCCCCATCCTAGCACAGATCCCCTCTACCATATATCTTCTTCTAGCACAAATCCTCTTCTTCATTACCCCTCCCAACACAATTTCCTCCAGATTACTTTTCCTAGCACCACATTTCCCCACCTGGAACAATTCTTACCCCCTATTGCCCCCCTCAAATTCCTTCACCCAACACAAATCCCCTCCATCCCCATCTCCTCATGGTGCCTCCACCTCGCAGGATACTACAGTGCCCACCCCTTATTCCGATCCTTTTTTACTAGTAATGGCGGGAAAAGTGACCTTTTTGTGGGACTACTACATTGTGGCTGACAAATCAGACACACTTTTCACACTTTTTTGGGGACCAGTGACACTAATACAGTGATCAGTGCTAAAAAATATGCTGACACAACCCCCACCCCATCCTAGGAAGGGCTTAACATCAGGGGAGATCAAAGGGTTAAATGTGTCACTAGGGAGTGTTTTCTAACTGTGTGGGGGATGCTTTAACTGTGGAAAGACAGAGAACCGTGTTCCACGCGATCTCTGCCTTCCCTTGTCACAGAACGGCGATCTGCCTTGTCTACATAGACAGAACGCCGTTCTGACCCTCTCGGGAACGATCGGCGAGTCCTGGTGATTGGATCCCGCTGCGTTCAATCACAGCGGTAGCTGGTCGCCGGAGACGTGCATGTGCGCCACAGACCCGGGAGAGTGAAATCACGTACAGGTATGTGATTTTGTGCAGGCGAGCCACCGCACCACAGTATATGTGCGTGGGGCAGTCGGCAAGTGGTTAACAGACCTGCTGGCAGAATCACCAGGTGAAAATAAAAGGAAAAAAGCCTAAAAAATAAAATGAATGCAGCCACAACATTTATAGATTGGTAAACAGCAATATAAAACATTTTGGTTTTAGGGTTTAATACCACTTTAAGAGGCATCAATATTACATTTTGGTGAGACTTTCATTTGCTTTAAAACATCACATACCGAATTATGATTATTTTAACCACCCTTCTAGCTTATTAAGTTCTGAAATATGTTATTGTGATTTTTTTTTATATTTCATATAGTCACTTCTTAATAAGCTGGGGTTTTGATAAATTAATCACGATGTAATATTTGTGCTTTTCAGAAACAGACATTTCATTGAGATCTAGTAACAATTCGGCTCATGAAAGTTGTCATTATCGGCTATTTTCTGCACAAAAAACACATATATTTTATTATGACTGTTATCAAAATTCCAGCTTATTAAAATCTGAACTGATTGATATATGTATATGAAAGGCTTTACAAATAAGGAGGTTCAGATTTTAATAAACTGAAAGTTCTTAAATCAAAATCGATCACAATGTATTATATGTGTCTCCAAATACCGCATGATGATTATTTTAACAAGCGCCTAGCTTATTAAAATCTGATCTGCCTTAAAACATATTTGGAAAGCTTCGAAAGTTATAATAATGCTGCTAAGATTTTAATAAGATGGAAAGTTTGTTGAAAAAAAAAATAAAGGCTACTTCAACTTTTTTGACATTGTTTTTTATGACAGCATATACTGTATATGACATAGCATTAAATATGGTGCCATTGGGCAGCTCGCCAACCTCAAACTGCCCCCTCCACCCCCCCCCCCAACCTGAATCGTGGGGTGCTTTTTGTTTATTAATTAGAGTGCAACACAGAGCCTTGCGGCATTTCCAGGCTCAAGTCAATTACAACAATACAATTATAAAGGTAAAATTATCTATGCAAAGTCCTAACATAATACCTTACATAAAGTGTGATCATACCACCAGGCTTGAGTAGTCCCAAAAATACAAGCCACAATACATTGGTTTCTCATTCCATATAACGCTAAAGCAGGAAAGGCATTCTCCATGTTACAAACCACTAGAAGGACCATCAACAACTCAAGCGATGATTGCTGAGCCCATATCTATACATACCCATAGCTGATAAAGTTGTTAATTAGAGGTGTCAGGGTCAACTTTTGTGGCTGGAGAGTCTATCTATATATCCCACACCTGGATTTTTTTTAGTTCAACCTCTTGACAAATACGTGGCTTTATACAGTGGGAGGGCCAAGTTAGCCAGCCGTTTCCAAAAATTCAGGGAGGGAGCCTTGGGGGATTTCTATTTAGGTATAAATGCTTTTCTGGTGTTAAACAATAATAAGCCCAGGAGGGTTCTAGATGCTCTATGAAAAGCCAGAAGGTCCACCAGGCCCAGCAGGCACATATCCACGGTCAGCAGAATCTGTACATTGGATATAGAGGTAATAAAAGATGATACAGCCTCCTGGAAAGTCTGAATGAGAGGACACCGCCAAAAAATATGGATGTAGTCAACTGAGTCCACCACACACCTCCAACAGTCAGAAGGGACAGTAGAGTATATACTGTGTAACGTCATGGGGTACGATAGATCCTGTGCAGAATTTTTAATTCTATCAGCCTATCTCTGGCAGACACTAACTGAAGAAAGGAACACTCTCACATCTCTTCCCGGTCTCTTCCAGCCCTGTTTATTATATTTTTTTATTTGGAGCAGCTGTGTGTGGTGCTGTCTATACAGCCACATCATCCTTTAATTGATCCATTCACACAGATCTCTGAATGGAAGACTGCAAGTCCCATCTTCTACTGTGGCAGAAGGACTCATATTTTCATGATTGGAGCACTAAGGCCAATACATTTGTAGTCCGTTGTTTACTTGCTTCAGCAACATAACTGAAGGCCCGTACTTCCCTATGGACCAGGGCCTACAGGAAGAGTCTGCAGGTGCCTGTGCATTGCACTCACAATATACTGATCATGGTTGCAAATGCACTTTTTTAATTTTTGCAAATTCTTTACTTTTTCATACTTCATAAATAGGTTAGAATACATAGCAGAGAGCTCTATTTTATTGTACAATCTTTCCATAACAAAGTAATGAAATACACATGTCGTGCATTTTAAATATATAGGTTGTTAGGCAACAGGCTGCTTAGCCCGGCCTAGCACTGATTGATCTATGGCCACACATCCCTACCTTTGATTCCACTCCCTGGTTGGCTGTGTGCTTTCTACAATTTTATTTAAAGCATAACTAAACCCATAGATTTAACAGTTTAAAAAAATGGTTTTATTCTCGGAATGTGCCATTGGTTGTGGTCTCAACCAAACTGTTAAACCATCAAATAGCTGGTGTCAAAAATGATCACATGTGCAGCATCATGGAATTTGAAGATCAAACAGAGGCAAAGATGGCTGCTTCCTTGGCTGAACATGATAGAAGGGTTTGGTTCCACTTAAAGTATCACAAGCCCGGGGCTTTCTTGTAACTCCTTGGTAAATTTGCTTGCCCCTCTTGTTAGCATTGAGCAATCATGACCTTCTACTTTCACTTACATATAAGAATACAGTGGCTGGTTTACCAGCTTCCATTTCTAACTAAACTATTACCGAAACTACTTCCTGTTGGCTAGCTTAGGTTCTCCAGGTCCAATTTTTAACTATCACCAAAATTAACTCCTTTGATTATGGGCTTGCTCCTCTTGTCCTGCCCTATACACACGGTTGGAAATTCCAATGGAAAAGGTCAGATCGGATTCATTGTCGGAAAATCCGATTGTGTGTGGACTCTATCTGACTTTTTTCTTCGGAATTTCCGAGGGAAAAAATTTGAGAGCAGGACCTCAAATTTTTCAACAACAAAATCTGATTGGACTTTTTCCGATCGTTTGTAGAGAATTCTGGTCGGACAAAGTGCCATGCATGCTCAGATCAAATTATGAGACCAAAGCTATTGGCTACTAGATGCAACACAGTCCCGTCGCAATGAACGAACGAACGCCACCACATTCCGAACGATCGTATTTTCCGACAACTTTGTCCGACCATGTGTATGCAACACCAGTTTCGGCCAAAATCCGTCGGAAAAAATCAGATGGATTTTGTTGTCGGAATGTCCGACAACAGGGCTTAGAGTGGAGCAGTCATGACCTTGTACTTTCACTTACATACAAGAATACAGTGGCTGGTTTACCAGCTTCCATTTCTAAATAAACTATCACCAAAACTAACACCAAAACTACTTTTCACTGAAACTAACTAACGTTGGACATTGGCTTGCCCCTCTTGTTAGAATGGAGCCCTCAAGACCTCATACTTTCACTCGCATGTAAGAATCCTGTGGCTGGCTTAACTCTCCAGGTTCTATTTATAACTAAACTATAACCAAAACTAACTTGGTTAAATATGGATTTGCTCTCCTTTTAGAGTGGAACATCCATGACCTTGTACTTTCAATAAAATATAAGAATCCCATGGCTCCAGAGGTTCCACGTATACCTAAACTATCATCTAAACTAACATCTTTTTGATATGAGCTTGCCCCTCTTGTTAGCGTTGAGTAGTCATGACCTTGTACTTTCACATATACTGTAAGAATCAACTGGCTGTCTTACCTCTTCAGGTTCCACTTATACCTAACTATCACCTAAACAAATTCCTTTAAGTATGGGTTTTCCACTCTTTTGTAGAGCAGAGCGCTCATAAGCGTGTACTTCACTCACATCCAGTGACTGGCTCACCTCTCCAGGTTCCACTAATAACTTAACTATCACCTTTTGGCAGAACAACCTTTTGAGTACATTTTTTTTTCTTTTTCCGAGAGCAGCATTAGACATGGGACTTAAAGTTCCCAAATTCCCAAAGTCCCATTTAACTTGATTCAAATCTCGAAAAAGCAACGGCTTGTATTCGTACCTGCCCGAGTTTTTCATTTTGATTTGTGGCTGAAGGATTTGCAGAACGAATCAGGAAAGTTGTAAACAAATTAGATGCTTTCTCTGTGCATTTCAGAGATATATGTAGTCACTTAATTCCTGTTCCCAGATCAGATGTGAACTTAATGCTCATTCTGAGTCCAAATGGAATAATTAGGAGACAAGAATATTTTACGACGTGACAAGAACTTAGCAGAAACATATCTCGGCGGCTTTATTTACTTTCCCGCTACAAAACTTCTCTTATTCGTGTTTCGTACAAAGATTTTCATTGCACCTGTAAGTAAATTGGATTTTTTTTCTTTCATCTATTTACAAAGAAAAAATCCAGGCTGGACTCCAGTATGGCTAAATGACAAAATCACTCAGCAAAGCTCATTTTGGCCAATTAGTGTAAAGGAAGTCAAACTCAAAACAAATTTGACATTAGAGAAACTTTTGCTAAGCTACATGATAGTGTGTGCTGTATATGTAACGGGGTACCAAAACAGGAAGGGGTTTAAATGATGACTTACAGACCTTACACTAATCTCCAACTCCTAAGTCATCTTTTAATATCTATTCTTGCCTTCTTCAACTTCTCTTTTTGAATTTATTATGTGTTTTTTTATTTTTATTTTAACACATATTTTCACACACTATAGAAGACATGTACTATATATAAATTATCATCTAATTATATCTGTTATTAGAAAGAAAATCTATGCTGAAAGCAATCATTAGGATGTGATAAATGACCTCTCTGAAAATGCTAGAAAGCAGAGAAAAGGAGTAGAAAGCAGAGTGAGAGAGGTGAGCTCATTAACCCAGGGTATTTCAACAGGGGTTCCGCAGCCATATCCCAGTCTGAGCGCTATTCGGTGTTAACTCCCGTGCAATGCGACTCTGCCAGGAGAGAGCCCACACAGCTCTCTCCTCCTCCCTGCAGCTATGTGTACCTAGCAAAGCAGGAAGCTGTGCGGGCCGCCCGCCTGCCCCCTACCAACCGATGATGTCATCAGTTGTTACGGACATATCGGGCGGCACTACAGCTTTCTGTTTTACAAGTAATGATGCACATAGCTGCAGGGAGGAGGAGAAAAGCTGTTCTCCCTCTCTCTCTCTCTTCTTGTAGAGTCCCAGTGCATGGGAGAGAGCTAAAACAGAGTAACGCTCTCATCCCATTTGGCAGGATTCGAGTACTGCCCTTATCTCCTCCCCACATTGCTCCTTTACAGGCAGCAGAAATTGTGGGTGGGCGGTAGAGTGGGAAAAGAGCACAGCCCACATTTCTGTTAGAAGGGGGGTTTTAAGAGACTGTGCTACGAGGAGGGAAAGGGTGGGGGGGGGGGCTTGAGAGGATTGTGCTGGGAGAAGAGGTGGGGGGAGTTGAAGCAGTGTTTGTGCTAAGAGGGGGGGATTGGGTGGTGGGGGGTGGTTTGAGGGGATTGTGCTGGGAGAAGGGATGGGGGGTGTTGAAGCAGTGTTTGTGCTAAGAGGGGGGATTTTGGGGGGATTGTGCTAAGAAGGGGGAATTAGGAGGGGGGGTTTAGGGGATTGCGCTGGGAAAATGGATGGGGGGTTGGAGCAGTGTTTGTGCTAGGTGGGGGGATTGGGGGGGTGTGCTAAGAGGGGGTATTAGGCGGGGGAGGGGTTGAGGGGATTATGTTGGGAGAAGGGATGGGGGTTGGCGCAAGCTGTGCAAGACACCACAGTGCTGCTTGGATGATCATTCTGGAACCCTGCTGTCCATCTGACATTTACCATGATGTGTCTGCTTTTATCTGTTTTCGAGGGAGTGCATTACTATTTAATTATTATTATTATTGTTATTATTCATGATTTATATAGCACCAACAGTTTACACAGCGCTTTACAACGTAGAGGGGAGGACAGCACAATTACAGTATAGTTCAATACAGAAGGGATAGGAGGGTGGTGGAACAAAAGGTAAAAGATGCGGGGAATGATTTGATGGGGTTGTTAGGTGGGTGTGGGATAGGCTTCCCTGAATAAGGGAGTTTTCAAGGATCTCCTAAAGGTGGACAGGTTAGGGGCTAATTGGATATACTGGGGCAGGGAATTCCAGAGGATGGGAGAGGCTCTGGAGAAGACAAGCATGAGAGGAGGTAACAAGGGAGCTAGAGAGCAGGAGGTCATGGGAGGAGCAGATGGGATGATTTGAGCGATATCTGTAGATGAGGTTGGTGATGTAGCTGGGAGGGAGATGTTGTGGATGGCCTTGTATGTTATGGTTAGCATTTAGAATTTTATACAGTAGGGTAGGGGAAGCCAGTGAAGGGATTAGCAGAGAGGAGCGGCAGTCACGGATCGGTTAGTGAGGTGTATTAGTCTAGCAGCAGCATTCATAATAGACTGAAGGGGGAATAGCTTCCGTAAGGGTAGGCCATTAAGGAGGAGAGAGTTGCAGTAGTCAAGGCGGGAAATAATCAAGGAATGAATAAGTTGCTTTGTGGTGTCATTAGTCAGGAAGTGTCGAATTCTGGAGATGTTGCGGAGATGAAGGCGGCAGGATTTAGTCAGCGATTTGATGTGGGGGCTGAAGGAGAGGTCAGAGTCAAGAATTGCACCCAGGACCCTGGCATGTGTGGAGGAACCACTGGTTGCGCTGTTGATCTTAATGGCAAAGTCATGGGGGGGCGGGAAGGAGGAAATATTACAAGCTCAGTTTTAGAAAGATTGAGTTTGAGACAGTGGTGTGACATCCATACCGAGATCTCATTTGGTAAGTTTGAGATTTGTGAGGAGATCGAGGGGGTGAGTTGAGGAGTGGAGAGATAGATCTGGGTGTCGTCGGCATAGAGGTGGTATTGGAAGCCATGGGAGGATATCAACTGGCCCAGGGAAAAGGTATAGAGCGAGAATAGGAGGGGCCCAAGGACAGAGCCTTGGGGTACCCCAACAGAGAAAGGAAGAGGAGTAGAGGAGATGTGGTTGTAAGTGACACTAATTAAATATGTTACAATATTGCTGCACTTAGATTGGTGCTGCTTGTCTGTTTTTCGAGGGTTAGAGCAGTGACTGTACTAGGAGTGGGGATTTGGTATCAGGGGGGTTGTGCTAAGAAGGGGGATTGGGTGGTGAGGTTGAGGGGATTGTGCTGGGAGAGGGGGTGGTGGGGTTAGAGCTGTGTTTGTGCTAGGAGAGGGGATTTTGGATCGGGGGAGGTTTGCGCTGGGAGTGGGAATGGGTAAGATTGTGCTAAGGGGAGGAATTTTGGGGGGTTGTTCTAGGAGGGGTAATATGTTGGGGGGGGGGTATGTGCTAGGAGGGGGAAATTGAATTAAAAACAACCTGTCTATGAGAAAACTTAGGCTGCTGCAGTTCAGCTACAGTATCTCACAAAAGTGAGTACACCCCTCCCATTTTTGAAAATATTTTATAATATCTTTTCATGTGACAACACTGAAGAAATGACACTTTGCTACAATGTAAAGTAGTGAGTGTACAACTTGCATAACAGTGTAAATTTGCTGTCCCCTCAAAATAACTCAACACACAGCCATTAATGTCTAAACTGCTGGCAACAAAAGTGAGTACACCCCTAAGTGAAGCTGTCCAAATTGGGCCCAATTAGCCATATTCTCTCCCCGGTGTCATGTGACTCTGTAGTGTTACAAGTTCTAAGGTGTGAAGCAGGTGTGTTAAATTTGGTGTTATCACTCTCACTCTCTCATACTGATCACTGGAAGTTCAACATGGCATCTCATGGCAAAGAACTCTCTGAGGATCTGAAAAAAGAACTGTTGCTGTACACAAAGATGGCCTAGGCTATAAGAAGATTGCCAAGACCCGAAAACTGACCTGCAGCATGGTGGCCAAGACCATACAGCGATTTAACAGGACAGGACACTCATGGCCTCGTCATGGTCAACCGAAGAAGTTGAGTGCACATGCTCAGCATGATATCCAGAGGTTGTCTTTGGGAAATAAACGTATAAGTGCAGAATTCCTGCAGAGGTTGAAGGGGTGGGGGTTTAGCCTGTCAGTGCTCAGACCATATGGGGCACACTGCATCTAATTGGTCTGCATGGCTGTCATCCCAGAAGGAAGCCTCTTCTAAAAATGATGCAAAAGAAAGCCCGCAAACAGTTTGCTGAAGGCAAGCAGACTAAGGACATGGATTACTAGAACCATGTCCTGTGGTCTGATGAGGCCAAGATAAACTTATTTGGTTCAGATGGTGTCAAGCGTGTGTGGCGGCAACCAGGTGAGGAGTACAAAGACAAGTGTGTCTTGCCTACAGTCAAGCATGGTGGTGGGAGTGTCATGGTCTGGGGCTGCATAAGGGCTGTCGGCACTGGGGAGCTGAAGTTCATTGAGGGAACCATGAATGCCAACATGTACTGTGAAATACTGAAGCAGAACATGATCCCCTCCCTTCGTAGACTGGGCCGCAGGGCAGTATTCTAACATAATAACAACCCCAAATACACCTTTAAGCCCCTGTACACACGGTCTGAGATTTCCACAACCAAATCCATCAGATTTTGCCTGTCGGATTTTGTCCGTCGGATCTTGTCCGAAACTGTTGCATACACACGGTCGGACAAAGTTGGCGAAAAAATCCGATCTTTCAGAACGTGATGACGTAATTTCGTTACGATGGGACTACGTTCAGGCTAGTAGCCAATAGCTTTGATGTAGGAATTTGATCTGACACATGATCGGAGTATGTCCGATCGGCTCAGTTGGTTGGGAAATATTTCCAACATGTTGGAAAATTGGGTCCGACGGATATTCCGACGGAATCAGTCCGATGCATACCACACACAGTTGGATAATCTGACGACACGGTCCGATAGGACACTTTCCGACGGATTCTCCGACCGTGTGTACAAGGGCTAAGATGACCACTGGCTTGCTAAGAAATCTGAGGGTAAAGGTAATGGACCGGCCAAGCATGTCTCCAGACCTAAACCCTGTTGTCCATCTGTGGGGCATCCTCAAACAGAAGGTGGATGAGCGAAAGGTCTCTAACATCTACCAGCTCCGTGATGTCATCATGGAGGAGTGGAAGAGGACTCCAGTGGCAACCTGTGACGATCTGGTGAACTCCATGCCCAAGAGGGTTAAGGCAGTGCTGAAACATATTGGTGGCTACACAAAATATTGATACTTTGAGCCTAATTTGAAAATTTTCACTTAGGGGTGTACTCACTTTTGTTGCCAGTGGTTTAAACATTAATGGCTGTGTGTTGAGTTATTTTGAGGGACAGCAAGTTTACACTGTTATACAAGCTGTACACTCACTACTTTACATTGTAGCAAAGTGTCATTTCTTCAGTGTTGTCACATGAAAAGATATAATAACATATTTACAAAAATGTGAGGGGTGTACTCACTTTTGTGAGATACTGTATAAATGAATTAAAAACTTAAAAACACTTGAAAAAAATAAAAAATAAAATTGATCAAAAGTAATCACAGTTTCTTTTGAACCCTACCTAGGTGCCAGGGGTCAGATTCCGATCGCCCTGGTATGGCTCACTTTACTGGTTTGCCAATCTTATTAGCTGGAATTTCAATGCCATCAATACAGAGAGCTGAATCAGAACAGAAAGTCCTGACAAGTTCCAGTGAGGAGTTTGAATTGGCTACAGAATTCTCTGAGAACATCTGGTATTGTTTGTAGTTTCCCCGGAGAATGTGACATCTTCAAACTAAACTTAGAGAACGTGTTATCAGGGACCGTACCATCAGCCCAGCATTTGATGTCACTTGCGATATGTATTTTTGCTGACAACACACTATTCCTAAAGTTCAACATCTTTTTATTAAGTCGTCGAGATACTGCTGCTTACACATATTTTACCTTGCTACCAGCTACTAATTAAAATATCACTAACCATACGTTTTAGTAGGCGAGAAACCTTAGAAGGGCCACTCTCTGACATCATCAAACAGTAGAGTTAATTTTAGCACATTTTAAGGTCCACGGCACTGACAGCAAAAAAAGAAAAAAAAAAAAACTTTCAATGAATTTATTATGTAAAAGAACTACTAATGATGTACTCAGCTGTAAGAGAGATTCATCAACTTTGTTGCACAGTGAGGAGGTGCAAACATAAGCAGCGAGGCAATATAATCACAGCTTGATTTATGAACCTCCCGCGCTGCTGCTTAACCACTTCAGCCCCAGAAGGATTTACCCATTTCCTGACCAGGCCATTTTTTTGCGATAAGGCACTACGTCGCTTTAACTGACAATTGTGCGGTCATACGACGTTGTACCCATACAAAATTGAAGTCCTTTTTTCCCCACAAGTAGAGCTTTCTTTTGGTGGTATCTGATTATCTCTGCATTTTTTCATTTTTTGCGCTATAAACAAAAAAAGAGCGTCAATTTACAAAAAAATATATATTATCTTACTTTATATATATATACAATTTTTTTTTTTATAGAAAAACATTTTTTTTTTCATTAGTTTAGGTCAATATATATTCTTCTACATATTTTTGGTACAAAAGTGAAGTAAAGTGCCTCAGTGTGAAAGTAGACTTAGCCCCTGTACACATTTTGTCTGTCGGATTTTGCCCATCGGATCTTGTCCGAAACTGTTGCATACACACGATCGGACTAAGTTGTCAAAAAATCCGATCATCCAGTTTCATTACAATGGGACTACGTTCAGGCTAGTAGCCAATAGCTTTGATGTAGGAATTTGATCTGAGCATGCGTGGTACTTGGTCCAATCAAAATTCTCTACACATGATCGGAGTATGTCCGATCGAACCAGTTGGTCGGAAAATATTTCCAACAAGTTGGAAAATTGGGTCCGACGGATATTCCGACGGAATCAGTCCGATGCATACCACACACAGTCGGATTATCCGACAACGCGGTCCGATAGGACAGATTCCGACGGATTCTCCGACCATGTGTACAAGGGCTTAAAGTTGTTGTAAACCTCAGCATAGCTCTCTATAGCGTGTACATGTCTTAATCCAGAGCACTAAGTGTCATTTCTGTCTGCTGCCTTGTTCCACTGCTATTAGCATACATCACTTCTGACAAGTTTCCCTGACAACAAAGCAAAATAGAGGCAGGGAAGGGACCACAGATTGACAGCCTTAGCTCTGATCCTTTGTGCTGTGTGAAGGGGGTGTGTCACTTCCCATGTCACTTCCCACCAATCAGCCCTCAGAGCTCTCCTCACTGAGCTCTTCAGAGTATAACCTCAGTTCTCTGCCCCCCGCCCGTTTTAACTGTCAATAAAGCTTCATAAATTCAGCACTTTGAACAGATGTAGAGAAGAGATGTCTGCAGAGAGACAAATCCAATTTATGTAAGAGGATTTATTTAATCTCTGAGGCCAGTCATTTCACTGGGTATATGTAAAGGTTTGCAACCACTCATAAAAATTCCTTCTAGTCCTCCTTCTTTTTCTTTTTGGTGCTCTGGTTCCTTTAATACCACTTAGACACGATCGGACATTTCGACAACAAAACCATGGATTTATTTCCGACGGATGTTGGCTCAAACTTGTCTTGCATACACACGGTCACACAAATGTTGTTGGAAATTCCGAACGTCAAGAACG
Organism: Lithobates pipiens; assembly: GCF_037356315.1. Taxonomy (NCBI): domain Eukaryota; kingdom Metazoa; phylum Chordata; class Amphibia; order Anura; family Ranidae; genus Lithobates; species Lithobates pipiens. The sequence continues at coordinate 299,058,383 of NW_027507785.1, forward strand.
TGGTGACGTACAACGAGCTCTGTCAGAGACTGGAACACTGCTCTCCCGGTCCGGGGCTTTGAAATCCTCCTAGCTTTCTCTCCTCTGCTTGCGGCGCCGATAGAACGGACTAGACGGATTATGATTCGTCAGTGTCGCCCATGTGATGCCGTTGACTAATTACAATGCCGCTTGTCCGTACAGGCTGAGAGGTACAGATAGAAGGTTAAGCCGAGGGGGTTTCAAATCCCCAGACCGGTGATGTGGCGTCCCACTGCCTGACAGCGGCGGATCACGGCGGGATGGGGGGGGAGGGGGGATGAGATCCAGTGTGAGGTCACTTTATAGATTTTCTGTAAAGGTGAACTTAATCTTTAACCCTTGGAGAGTTATCCTATTTTAGTGGATGCTTAAATATGACTTTAAACTTAGTGCAGACTTTTGGGAAAATCACTGAGCCAATCACCCAAGCAGTAAATGGAATTTCTGGGGGTGTTCCACACATCAACTATGTGCAGAATACCTTCAAGTTGTCATATTGCACTGCATTTTGCAGAAACCTACAGCACTGCAGATGGACCAAAAGGTATTTTTAATACATTAAAATGCAACATGGCTTGTGTAAAACTGTTAATGTTTTATATATATATATTGTGGCAGCACGCAGGTAAAGTCACCTGGTTGTATCCAGGATGGGAAATATGTGTGCCCTAGATTCAGGCTTTATGCAGACCTTTACAATTAGAGGGGAAGAGTTAATGAGCCCAGCTGAAGTAAGTGGGCTCATTAAGACCTCTACAAAAAACCCCAGCATGCTTAGGGAGATGCTCCATCCTGGATACAACCAGGTGACTTTACCTGCGTGCTGCCACAATATATATATATATATATATATATATATATATATATATATATATATATATATATATATATATATATATATATATATATACACTACCGTTCAAAAGTTTGGGGTCACCCAAACAATTTTGTATTTTCCATGAAAAGTCACACTTATTCACCACCATACGTTGTGAAATGAATAGAAAATAGAGTCAAGACATTGACAAGGTTAGAAATAATGATTTGTATTTGAAATAACATTGTTTTTACATCAAACTTTGCTTTCGTCAAAGAATCCTCCTTTTACAGCAATTACAGCATTGCATACCTTTGGCATTCTAGCTGTTAATTTATTGAGGTAAGCTGGAGAAATTGCACCCCACGCTTCTAGAAGCAGCTCCCACAAGTTGGATTGGTTGGATGGGCACTTCTGGCGTACCATACGGTCAAGCTGCTCCCACAACAGCTCAATGGGGTTCAGATCTGGTGACTGTGCTGGCCACTCCATTACCGATAGAATACCAGCTGCCTGCTTCTGCTGTAAATAGTTCTTGCACAATTTGGAGGTGTGTTTAGGGTCATTGTCTTGTTGTAGGATGAAATTGGCTCCAATCAAGCGCTGTCCACTGGGTATGGCATGGCGTTGCAAAATGGAGTGATAGCCTTCCTTATTCAGAATCCCTTTTACCCTGTACAAAGCTCCCACCTTACCAGCACCAAAGCAACCCCAGACCATCACATTACCTCCACCATGCTTAACAGGTGGCGTCAGGCATTCTTCCAGCATCTTTTCATTTGTTCTGCGTCTCACAAACGTTCTTCTTTGTGATCCAAACACCTCAAACTTGGATTCATCCGTCCACAACACTTTTTTCCAGTCTTCCTCTGTCCAATGTCTGTGTTCTTTTGCCCATCTTAATCTTTTTCTTTTATTGGCCAGTCTCAGATATGGCTTTTTCTTTGCCACTCTGCCCTGAAGCCCAAAATCCCGCAGCCGCCTCTTCACTGTAGATGTTGACACTGGTGTTTTGCGGGTACTATTTAATGAAGATGCCAGTTGGGGACCTGTGAGGCGTCTGTTTCTCAAACTAGAGACTCTAATGTGCTTATCTTCTTGCTTAGTTGTGCAACGCGGCCTCCCACTTCTTTTTCTACTCTGGTTAGAGCCTGTTTGTGCTGTCCTCTGAAGGGAGTAGTACACACCGTTGTAGGAAATCTTCAATTTCTTTGCAATTTCTCGCATGGAATAGCCTTCATTTCTAAGAACAAGAATAGACTGTCGAGTTTTAGATGAAAGTTTTCTTTTTCTGGCCATTTTGAGCGTTTAATTGACCCCACAAATGTGATGCTCCAGAAACTCAATCTGCTCACAGGAAGGCCAGTTTTGTAGCTTCTGGAAGGAGCTAGACTGTTTTTAGATGTGTGAACATGATTGCACAAGGGTTTGCTAATCATCAATTAGCCTTCTGAGCCAATGAGCAAACACATTGTACCATTAGAACACTGGAGTGATAGTTGCTGGAAATGGGCCTCTATACACCTATGTAGATATTGCACCAAAAACTAGACATTTGCAGTTAGAATAGTCATTTACCACATTAGCAATGTATAGAGTATATTTGTTTAAAGTTAGGACTAGCTTAAAGTTAGCTTCATTGAAAAGTACAGTGCTTTTCCTTCAAAAATAAGGACATTTCAATGTGACCCCAAACTTTTGAACGGTAGTGTATATATATTTTATGTTATATTTTTTCCACACTAGTGGGGTTACCCTTTAATGCAAAAAAGAAAAAGAAAACAAAAGAGACAATTAGGTTGTTTAGTTAAAGGCAGATAGGATGTTCACTGGGCAAGAGAATTTTCACTTTGTAAGGGAATTTTCTCTTTGTTTAGTGAACAAGGTGAAGTGTTACTGACTTCCATCCTCCAATCATGTGCAAGCCCCATGATTGGGTATTCTTAACTAGTGAATCTGCCTATTTGCCTTTAGTAAATCAACCCAATGAGTTTGTGCCCAGCGAAGGTTCCTTTTTTTCAGAAATCTTCTTTTCTTCAATTTCAAATATTCCCATCTTTGATAACAGGTAATGCAGCCTATATGGTCATTGTGTGATAATTTTCCTTATATTTCTTAATTATTTGCTGAACTTGCCAAGCTCGAACTTCTGGTTCCTGATCCATAACTAAATCTATTTAAACTGTATTTTTCCTGGGATGCATTAAAAGGAAATAGATATTTGAGACCTATGCCTTCAAATAGATCTAATTTCTGGCATGATTAGGATCTAGCCACACATTACCCATCCAATATAGAAAATAAGGCCGAGGAAGAAAAGAAGGAAAAAAAGGAATTGGTTTCTTACCTGACTTTTTTATTTTATTTTCAAGTCAGGCTTCCTGATTTAATTTAAAGATTGCAATTTGAAAATGAAATTTACAGTTTGTGTGTTGACAGCGATAAGAAATGGATTCAGCGGACATTAATTGAAATATCGGGCCATGTATCTAGTTGAGTTTAAATGGCAACAAAGTCATTTAAAGTAATGTTTTTCTTTCCCTGCAAATCATTGCTATAATCAATTGCTCCTGAGCAAACGAACAACAATGTTCCTTTCTACAGTACAGGAAGTTTAAATAATCGCTGTTCCTCGTGTCATGATGGAATGTGTTCTTGTGTGGCAATTAAAAACTCATTATGACTGTAAAGGTTTCAAAACGCGCTTTCCTAATGTACTAGTTAAGGAAACCTGTCAGGGTTTTTTTTGTAACTTTCAATACAGCCCTTGTTTTGAAGAATGGTTAATTTCCCCATGTTGATGACGACAATTACTCACACAACTCCATATTAAGGAGCAATAAGCACAAAGGAACAACAGGCTTTTCAGTTGATACATTGATCATTTTTTGTATGTTATTAAAACATTCTTCTTTCATTTGTCTGTATGAAGACTAAATATGATTTTTCTTTTTTTTTGGATGGGGTAACAGGATATGATTCACAGTTCCCAATACAAGCCACACTGTTACCATTTTCTTCTCTTCATTGACTTCCCTTCTCCATCCTTTCCTTTTCCTCTTCTCCACACTTGTTACCTCTTCTTTCACTTCCCTTTTCCATCCTCTCCTTTTCCTCTTCTCGACACTTGTTATCTTATCTTTCACTTCCCTTCTCCACCCTTTCCTTTTCCTATTCTCAACACTTGTTATCTCTTCTTTCACTTCCCTCCTCCACCCTTTCCCTTTTCTCTTCTCAACACTTGTTAGCTCTTCTTTCACTTCCCTTCTCCTTTTCCTTTTCCTCTACTCAACGCTTGTTATCACTTCCTTCCTTTCCTTTTCCTTTTCCTTTTCCTCTTCTCAACACTTGTTATCTCTTCTTTTCTATTCCTCTTCTCAAAACTTGCCATCTCCTTTCCTTTTCCTTTTCCTCTTCTCAACACTTGCTATCTCTTCTTTCCTTTTCCTTTTTCTCTTCTTCACACTTGTCATCCCTTCTTTCCCTTTACTTTTCCTTTTCCTCTTCTCATCACTTGTTATCGCCTTTCCTTTTCCTCTTCTCAACACTTGTTATCCCTTATTTCCTTTTCCCCTTCTCAACATGTGTTATCTCTTCTTTCCTATTCCTTTTCCTCTTCTCCACACTTGTTATCTCTTCTTTCCCTTTCCTTTTCCTCTTGTCAACACCTGTTACCTCTTCTTTCCCTTTCCTCTTCTCAACACTTGTTATCTCTTCTTTTCTTTTCCTTTTCCTCTTCTCCACACTTGTTATCTCTTCTTTCCATTTCCTTTTCCTGTTCCTCCACTCAACACTTGTTATCTCTTCTTTCCTTTTTCTTTTCCTCTTCTCAACACTTGTTATCTCTTCTTCCCTTTTCCTCTTCTCAACACTTGTTATCTCTTTTTTTTCCTTTTCCTCTTCTCCACACTTGTTATCTCTTCTTTCCTTTTCCTCTTCTCAACACTTGTTATCTCTTCTTTCCTTTTCCTCCTCTCAACACTTGTTATCTCTTCTTTCCTTTTCCTCTTCTCAACACTTACCTCCCCTTTCCTTTTCCTCTTCTCAGCACGTGTTATCTCTTCTTTCCTTTTCCTTTTCTCATCACTTGCTATCTCTTTTTTCCTTTTGCTTTTCCTTTTACTTGTCCTTCTCCTTCTCCTTTTCCTTCTCCTTCATGATTTGATTTATGTACACAAACTGCTCAAACCCTGAGGGGAATCTTTTCCCCCTCAAAAACAATAATAGTATTTGACGCTGTTTAAAATGTAACATTTCAAGAAGACATTTAGGTGTAATAAACTTTTGTACAAAGCACTCCTCAGTACACATCCAAGAATCTACAGTCAGCTGAGCACTCTCCTTATCATGATGAAAGAGGTAGCAGCCTAGGATCAGAACAAGTATCACCCACAATATACAGTATTTCCATCGTGGTTTGTCTGCTTCTTTGAAAGAAAACACATTTTACTGTACATCCATCAGAACCAAGTTTCACTTTTATCAGTCCAGTGGTATCATACACACATCAGATTTCTCATTCTTTAGCATTCACTTTCCTTTTAAGGTACCCATAAAACCCAATTTCTCAGACAAGCATATAACACCTAGTTTATTCTCTTCAAATCTACTTTAATTTCCCCTCTTTGAGAAGGGATGCCATGTCACCATGCCTACCTATATATATTTTACCTCTTTCCTTTCTTTTAATTTCTACCCCTTATTCCTCTCTAATAAAGCTATCACTAGAAATCAGAGAATGGTCAATAATGCAAGCTCAATTTGACCATCTCACAATTTCTTCTGGCACAGCTGCAGACCAAAACATGAACTCGTGAGTAACGTAAGAGTTCTTATTTAGGCTGTGGGGGAAAGAAGGAGGCTGAATATTGTCCAGGGCTGGCTTATATAGGGAGGAGGGAGATAGTCATTATAATCTGATGGTGTTCCAAGATCTGTGGGTTGGGAAAAAAAAAAAAAATGAATATACGGTTTAATAGGGATAGTTGCAACCAATACCTACAACTGAGGTGGAATTACCTTTTGTACAACCTGTAGGTTGGCATTCTCTGCAGCAGCCTCATGGACTAGAGCAGCCTTTCTATACACAGAGGAACCCTTGTAATAATGTTCTGTTCTTAGGGAACCCCTGCAAAAAATGACTATACTTATAACTCATGACACATACATTAGTGTGATGGTCAGTGAGAAGAATGTTCCTTATACTGTTGGTCATTGGGAAGAATTACCCCCTTACAGGTAGCTAAAAAGATCAATGGTGTCAGTGGGAACTTATCTGAGAGGCAGATATTGCTTATTGCTCAAAGAACCTTGAGAAAAGGTCTTGAGAAGAACATTTTGGTAAGGTTAGAGACAGCTAGAGAAAAGAGTTATGGCTACTTTAAACTTAATGATTAGGCTTAACACATCCCTCTAATTTAGAACAACGGACCAAACGTATAATGCATTCAAATGTATTACTTTCATTTAACTCCTTTTTAACTCCTTTTTTTAAATAATTCACAAAAAAGACTTCCTTTAATTGTTATATTAATGTTGTTCCTTAATTTTAAAACCACATGTCTGCATAAAACTGACTTATATATGTCTTGATCTTTATAATAGAACCCCAGTGCCAACCGAAATGACTCTACCACAGGCTACAGGCTTCAGAGATGCACCACTGCTCTCTTTTGGTAGGGGTCCAACAGGCTACCTGCTAAGTAACAGCTAGAGTCCATCAGTAAGCAGGACTGTGAACTTTTCTGGCCAAGGTGCACCTTCCCATTGCCTAGAGATTGCTGCTTACACACAGAGAGCAATGGCCCTTTTCTGAAGCTTGAAGCACGGGGAAGAGAAATTTCAGCTAGTGATGGAGTTCTATTATAAAGAACAAGACATTTATAAATCAAACTTTTTCTGTAACTTCCTTTGGAAAAAATGTTTTCTGCTAAGCGGTCAGTTGAGTTTTGAGTCATTATTTCTAAACAGCATACATCCTCCGTAAACCGTCTGGAAGCATGAGCAAAAGGAAACTGGGAGAACTGGGAGAGGAAAGGCTGGAAATGAAGAGGCCAACCTTTTGCGTCATTTCAAATGTATACATTTCTTGCTCATACCTCTAATTGAATGGGTAGCAGGAGTAGGCAGACATGTGCACAACAAAAAAATTTGTTTAGTTTTGTTTCTTTACATTTCCGTTTGTAACGATTCGTAATTTTGTAAGACGCAGGTTTTTATACTCAGACTCATTCATATTTTTTTGTAACAGATATATTTTCATTGACACAAAATGATTCATAATTTTGTTAGATAATCATTTTCGTTTGTTTGGTACACTACTCAGAATTTAGTAATTGTTACTTTTGTGAGATTGTCTTTTTCATTGATTCGTACTTTCGTTGGAAATAAAGGATAATAATCCTATGCTTGCTTTTCTAATAAGTCCTGTACTTACTCCAGTCCACTTCCTCAGTCACCAGACCTGACTCAGTCTCCTCCTCAACTGAATCTAAAAAGATTCAGGAATGCCATGTGAATCAGACACTAAAGGGATAAGCTGATTGGATAAAGATATTAAGTAAGATACATCACTCACACTGTCCATTCAAAAGAACGATTCGAGAATGCGAAATTAAAAACTTATATATTAAGATACCCTTACACTGTCCATTCAAAAGAACTATTTGAGAACGCAAAGAAACTAAATTACGAACACATGAATGAAAATACGAACACACGAAATTACGACCAGACAAAGGATTGAAGATACGAAATGTAAATCATTCGTTATAGATGTCATTTTCTTTCTTTTACTGTTTCAGAGTTTCGTATTTTCATAAGTTTGTCCGTTTATAAGTTCGTATTTTCGTGCATTCGTTATTTTGCTTATTCCTAATTTCGTAATTTTCGTATTTTGTTTCTTTCTGCTATTCGGATGTTCGAATTGATCTGATTGTACGAATACTAACAAATTCATACAAAAATCTATTTGTTACGAACCAAATCACACATGTCTAGGAGTAGGTGCCACGATCATCTAAAGGGATGCCACGATACTTTATTATTACACATCAACATTTACCATAGCCCGTGTCTCCCGACCAGTTTTTCAGGGCACTGAAGAGAATTTTAACTAATTGGATCATTGATAACTCCGGGATAGCTTTCACAGAATGGTAATAAGTAAGTAAGAATTAAAAAAAGAAGTTATATTTTAAATTTGCTTAAGTATAGTTAAAGATTTAGGTCATATAATATTGCATTGTCTCAATATATGAAAAGTGCTACTGCACTGCCTCTCCACCTTGTCCAATCAGAGAAGGCTTTTCATTCACTGAGTAAATGCAACACGTTTCCTGAATAGTGCCTATGCCAAGTAGTTGTCCTGCTCTGCTGCATTGTGAACACAGAACATTGCTTGCTCGGCACGGGTCGCATACAGAGAAAACTATGCATGTTTCAGTGATTGCAAACCTTTCTTGATTGTAGAAGGTGAAAAAGCAATGCAGTGACATCATGATCTCCATTTTGTTTGGCACGGGTCCTAGAAGCTAATGACAATCACTGGTGTCTTCTACAGAGATTTCCATCTACTATCGGTATTTCACAGGCATGGTTCATATATACTTGCACCGGTCCAAACTGGACCAATGTAACTATGTATAAAAAATGTTTTGGGATAGAGGAGGATGGGTGTAAACCACTGTCAGTTTTTCTTGCGATTTATTAACTACTTCAATACTGGACCCTTTTACCCCCTTCCTGAACAGGCCAATTTTCAGCTTTCATGTAGCACTGTACCCAAACAATTTTATTTATCATTTTGTTCACACAAATACAGCTCTCTTTTGATGGTATTTAATTACCACTGGGTTTTTTGCTTTTTGCTAAATAAACAATAAAAGACTGATTTTTTTTCTTTGTTTCTGTTATACAATTTTAGGCCAAAGTGTATTCTGCTACATTTCTTTGGTGGAAATAACCCAAATTGTTGTGGATTATTTAGTCTGTAGGAACTCTATAAAGTCTACAATCTATGGGATATATCTGAAAACTGATCAATCCTGATATACTAACTGCCTATCAGGATTTTTTCTTTTCACATTATGATTGCATTGCTATAAACAAGCATTTTACTGAATGAAACTGATTCATTCCGTCTGTTTTGTTTTGATCAGCTGTGATTGGCCAGAGCTAATCACGTGGTACAGATGGGCTGTGATTGGCCCTGTCTGTACCATGTGATCACAATGACCAATCACAGCTGGAAACACAGTTGTACTCAATGGATGGCATGAAAGGAAGTCATCTATTGTTTACAACTGTCATGTGACCTGCTGTGATACGTTATAGCGATCACATGGTATCTGCAGTGAGCTGGTACTCGGTTCGGTCATGGGCTGTGTCCTGTGAATGCAGCCAGTGACAGATCTTGCCTCTGCATGGTCCCACGACTGCACGATCGGCGTATCATGACAGGACATCATATGACATCCAATCAGGATAACTGAACCCTTCCAGGCCTTCAATTTGCTATTGGCCAGGCGGGAAGGTGTTAAGGACATTTCTCTTCACTTCTGCTCCTGTGGACAGGTAGTGAGAGGATGTCAGTTGGAGAGCAGTCAGAAAAAAAGTGTCCTGATTGGAAGATTTCTCATCTATTCCTGCTCTGGTGGCATCTCAAAATTTTGAATGCACCCTCACTTTCATTTGCTGTGGTATTGGTGATCGGGCAGTTAGACAGAGTGAGTCTCCATAATAGGGGCACAGACAGCAATGCAAACCTGGCAGTGGTTCTAACACCTCACCAATCTATCCAAGTCAAAAAAAAAAGTTTTGCCTTTTGTTATACTTTAGGTAGTAGTATTAGACCCAAAGTAATTAGCAATCAACCAAGAATTATCAGATAATATGTTCTTTTCGGCATGACCATCCCTGAAAACCCTCCTCTTCAGAGAAGCCTATCCTACCCACACCTAACAACTGTATTTTAGTTTTCTCCATTAGCTCATCCCCCACAGTTATTACCTTTTGTATCACTTGGCCTTCCCTTCTAGATTCTCTGATTCCTCCTGTATTGAATTGTATTGTGGTGCCATGTACACACGATCGGAATTATCGCCGGAAAAGCCTTGGTTGGTTTTTCCGACAGAATTCTGCTCAAGCTTGTGTTGCCTACACACGGTCACACCAAATTCCAACCATCAAGAACGCGGTGATGTACAACACTATGACAAGCCGAGAAAATTAATTTCAATGCTTCCGAGCATGCGTCGAATTGTTTCCGAGCATGCATAGGAATTTTGTCGGAATTGCTACAGACGATCGGAATTTCCGATCAAAACGTTGTCCTTCTGAAAAATTGAGAACAACAACAATCTTTTGCTGGCCGAAATTCCACCAGCAAAAGTCCGATGGAGCATTCACACGATTGCATGTTCCAATGAAGAGCTCTCACAGGTCATTTGCTGGCCGAATTTCCGATCGTGTGTACGCGGCATGACTGTACTGTCTGCCCTCGTTTTGTAAAGTGCTGCAAAGTGTTGGCGCTATATAAATCCTGTGTAATAATAATAATAGAATTTTACCTCCCAATAGAAAAGTAAGGATATCCCTTTTAACACTGTATTTTTTACTGAAACTCCAGGGAGGAAGTTGGAAGCTCAACTTCAAAACTTTTTTTTTTTTTTTTTTTTTTTGATACTACAAAATAGTTTCCATGGCTTTTCTTCTTGATTGAAACTAAGAAACCCTGACCAAAGTTCTAATTTCATATTCATATATATTTTTTTTAGAACCAATCAAATCCAGGACAGACTTAAAATGAACAGCCTACAGTATTTGCTTTTAGTAAATCAGCCCCAAACTCTGGCTCTCTCCACATGGTAAATCCCTAAACAGTACATTCAAAACAAAGTCCAGCTGAATTTTATCCTTGTTTCTAAGTAGCTGTTAACCCTAACTGCATCATATTTTCTGTACCATAAAAAAACAGCAATTTCTGTTTATAGTAAAATACTTGTTTTTCACCCTTTGTGGCATCCACTGATTTCCTGCCCTCTGCACAACATCCCATTTTGCAGGCCAGGTGTCCATAGTGGTGACAACAGTTGACCATGCTTGTGTAGTAGGTACTTGTCATCTCCATCAGAAGTCTGTTGGACAGGGTGATAATGCAGGAGCATAACTGGGACACTGGGGCATGGCAGCATCAACACGGGGTATTGTTTTAACCACTTGCTGACCACTGCATGCCGATATATGGCGGCACAATGGCAGAGGTGGGCAGATGGGTGTACCTGTATGTCCCCTTTAATTGGCGGGGCTAGCAGGTGTGCGTCTGCCACATACAGCATGACCGTGCCCGCGGGACCTGTGGACTCATTGTCCACCATTGTCCCGGCAAACGTATCACGAAGCCGGAGAACAGGCATTTCTCTGTTCTGGCCTAGTAAAATGACAGGGATCTACTGCTCACTGTCATCAGGAGCAGTGATCGCTGCCATTTCAGTGGTAGCCCATCTCCCCACAGTTAGAATTACTCCCTAGGACACACTTAACCCCTTGATCGCCCCCTAGTGTTTAACCCCTTCCCTGCCAGTGTCATTTACACAGTAATCAGTGCATGTCCGCCATAATGTCACAGTCATGATAAAAATCGCAGATCGCCACCATTACTAATAAAAATAAAATTATAATAAAAATGGCATAAAACTATCCTTTATTTTTTAGACGCTAATTTTGCTCAAACCAATCAATACACACTTATTGCGATTTTTTTACTAAAAATACGTGGAAGAATACATATTGGCCTAAACTGCGGGAAAAAAAGTTGTTTTTTTATATATTTTTGGGGATATTTGTTATAACAAAAAGTAAATTGTTGCTCTTTTTTTGTATATAGCGACAAAAATTAAAACTGCAAAGGTGATCAAATACCACCAAAAGAAAGCTTTATTTGTGGGAAAGTAGGACGTCAATTTTGTTTGGGTGTAACGTCGCACGAGCGCGCAATTGTCAGGTAAAGCGACGCAGTGCCGAATCACAAAAAGTGATCTGGTCATGAAGGGGGTAAAATCTTCTGGGGCTGAATCGGTTAAAGTGTATGAATAGTCAAAACTTTTCCTGCTTGCTTTGAATAGAATAGGGAAGTGTTAGAACCCCTGACTGATTTTTAAGGTCATCTACATTCCCACTGAGTACATTCACCCTTTCTGTGTGATCTGGCGACCATTGCCACTGAGCCTGAAAACTATGAAAAATCTGTTAATTTACAGTTGTCACCAGAACAAGAGGTGAATATTTCAATGGGGGCACTTCTCATAGATTTCCATTCACTTTCAGTTGAAAAAACAATAAAAGTTTGGCTATGCACACACTTTAATATGTCTTTAATACACATGTAGAAAAAGATATGAGAATCACACACCACCTCTGTTTTTAAAGCCTACTTTTGTTAAAGGCAGACCTTTCATTCATTCACCCGTTTTCCATTCATGAAGCATTTTTCAATGATGGAAGCTATGGTATGGATTCTTTGAATTGAAGAGCGGGGCAAAACGATTGGCATAGTCTGTACTCTTGACAAGTGCCTATGACAGGTCCAACATCTGTAATAACCCCCGCAACACTGCAAGACCACTGTGGGCAGGGCAGGACTTAGGGTGGTGGGGGCCCCTGGGCTTGAGTCACTTTCGGGCCCTACCTTCTATACATTACAGTATTTATCAGCGTATAACACGCTCCCCAAGTTTAGATGGGAATTTTAAGGAAAATACTTACATTTAAATGCCCATCAATGCAGCCTTATCAGTGTCCATCTGCAGCCTTGTCCAGTGTCATTTGCAGCCTTGTCAGTGTAGCCTTGTCATTTTCAGCCTTGCCCCAGTGTCATTGCAGTCTTGAAGTTTAAAAATGGCGCCGCCGAGATACATAGTCCTGTGTATCTCGGCGGCTCTCTGGTCCTCTCGGCAGCTCTCGGCGGCTCTCAGCAGCTCTCATCGGCTCTCGGGTCCTCACGGCGGTTCTTGGGTCCTCTCGGCCGCTCTTGTGTCCTCTTGGCAGTTCTTGGATCCTCTCGGCGGCTCTCGGGAGCTCTCAGTGGCTCTGGGGTCTTCTTGGCGGTTCTTGGGTCCTCTCAGCCACTCTAGGGTGCTCTCGCAGTCCCGAACGGAGCCGAGAGTAGCCGAATGTACTCGGCTCACAGTCACACCCAGTCCTTGTGTTATGTCCATCATAGGGCTGGACTGGGTGTGATTGTGAGCGGAGCGGAGCCGAGTACTCTCGGCTATGTATCTCGGCAGGGCCCATGGGCTTGAGCCCAGTCAAGCCCAATGGTAAGTCTGGCCCTGACTGTGGGGGTATAGGGGGTGGGGATATAGGGGGAGCAGAGGATGGAGAATTTCAATGAGGAAAGCAGCCACTAGCACAAGGGACACATCTCTCTTGTGTAAGTTTTGCCCCTTTTTTTTTTTTTTTTACTGTCCCTGATCTTTTTTTTTTAAGTTTAACTAAACTTAAGCTTTAGATGCACTGGTGTAGATGGAGCCTATACAAAGGCTAACGTCTTAGCTTTTAATAATCCTTGGAGTGTGAGTCTTTAGATCTTTATATAAAGCATGGAGGAAGAGTATTATACTTGTCTAGGAAAGTTCACGGCAAGCTGTTACATTCCTTGCTTTGATCACAAGGAAATGCCTTTTCCGCACATGTTCTCTTGGATTTAATTGTGCACAATAACTGGCAGCTATGTATTACCTTATACACTTGTCATTTAAAAAGAAAATGGACTCTGGAAGCTGTGCCAAAAAAATAAAAAATACAGGCAAAGAGAAAAGGAGTAATCACCGGTATTGCCTTTGGTCTCCATGCAACAAAACTTTTTCCATTGCTGACTTCCTAAGCCTTGTCCTGTACTGTGTCTCTGTGTGGAGGTGGCCATCTTGGTAGAGACAGGGCTTTGCTTCCTCATGTCAGAGCCTCCAGCAAGGAGAACAGTGAGCACCACAGTAATGGTGTTACCAAATCTCATCATACAAGATAGAAGATACAAAAATAACAGGAGTGCCAGACCAAAGGTTGAGACACCATTAAGAGTTTATTTTATCATTAAAGGGGTTGTAAAGGTAAAAAAAAATTCACCTTAATGCATTCTATGCATTAAGGTGAAAAAACATCTCACAGTGCCGGCACTGTACCCCCGTTTTACTTACCCGACCCCCTGAAAGTCCCACGCTCGCCCCCAACGTCCTCTTCGCCGCTCAGCCTGGTCGCTGATTGGCTGGAGTGGATGGATTGAAAGCAGCACAGCACTGGCTCGCGCTGCTGTCAATCACATCCAATGACACGGCACGCCGGGGGCCGGGGCCATGTGATACAGCGAGCGGCTTCTCACCATGTGAGGGAGCTCGCATGAACGTGAGAAGTACTTGCGGGAGGAAGCATAGACAGCCGCCGAGGGACCCCAGAACAGCAGGTTCGGGGCCACTCAGAACAGCAAAACGAGCTGCACAGTGGAGGTAAGTATAACATGTTTGTTATTTAAAGGGGAGGTCCACCCTAAAGTGGACCTTCCGCTCATTGGAATCCCCCCCCCCTCCAGCGCCACAATTGGCACCTTTCAGGGGGGAGGGGGGTGCAGGTACCTGTACAGTACAGGTATCTGCACCCACTTCCTGGATAGCTCTCTGCGGAAAGGGGCGTAGATTACGCCCCTTTCCGAAAGTCCCCCGCTGCCTGCTGGGAAACACACAGATCCCAGAGGCAGCGGGTCCATCCTCATTGCGCAGCACGACTCGCGCATGCGCAGTAGGGAACCGGAAAATGAAGCCGAAAGGCTCCACTTCCTGATTCCCATACCCAAGATGGCGGCGGCAGCACCCGAGAGATGATCGAGAGATCGGCTTCGGGTGCCGACATCGCGGGCGCGCTGGACAGGTAAGTGTCACTATTTTAAAAGTCAGCAGCTGCAGTATTTGTAGCTGCTGGCTTTTAAACAAAAAAAAAAAAAACGCGCACTCCCGGCGGACTCCCGCTTTATAAAAAAAAAATAATAATTACTTTACAACCCATTTAATCATCCAAATGACACTTATGAAGGTTTTAACCACTTGCTCACTGGGCACTTATACCCCCCCCCCTTCCTGACCAGGCCAATTTTCAGCTTTCAGTGCTGTTGCACTTTGAATGACATGTTGTCATGCAACACTGCATATGACATTTTTATACATCTTTTAGGACAGCTAGAGCTTTCTTTTGGTTGTATTTAGTGACTGCTGTTTTTTTTTTTTATTATTATTATTTGGTAAACAAACGAAAAAAGACAGAACATTTTGAAAAAAATAACTTTTTCTTAGTTTCTGTTATAACATTTTGCAAATATATTTATCGGCGTATAACACGCACTTTTTTCCCCTTAAAATAAGGGGAAAATCGTGGGTGCGTGTTATACGCTGATCCCCCGCCGTTCTGAGCCTCTGGGCGGCTCTCAGCTGCCTTCGGCCCTTCTTGGCAGCTTTCGGCCGTTCTCGTTGGCTTTCGGCCGTGAGCGGCCGAAATACACAGGACATCCAGCTTTGTATCTCAGCGGCTCCATTTTTAAAAGGCAAGCTGCAAATAAAACTGACAAGGCTGCAAATGATAGACATGGCTGCAAATGACACTGACGAGGGTGCAATGATGGACAAGGCTGCAGATGGACACTGATAAGGCTGCATTGAATGAGGAGGCGGCATTTAAACTTCCCTCTTAAAAGTTTATTTTCCTTAAAATTCCCTCCTAAACTTGGGGTGCGTGTTATACGACAGTGCGTGTTATACGCCGATAAATACGGTAAGTCATTTCTCTCCTTCACTGACGTGCACTGATGAAGCTGTGCTGATGGGCTCTGATAGGCTGGACTGATGGATACTGATAGGATGTACTGATGGGCACTGATAGGCTGCACTGATAGGATGTACTGATGGACACTGATAGGCTGTACTGATGAGCACTGATAGGCGGCACTGATGGGTACAGGTAGGCTGTTCTGATGAGCACCGATAGGCTGCACCGATGGGTACTGATAGGCGGCACTGATGAGCAATTATTGGCTGCACTGATGGGTACTGATAGGCAGCACTGATGGGCAATGATGAGGAAGCACTGATGAGGCTGTGAGGGATGTTTCTTCCGGGAGGACACCCATGGAGAGTCGCAATGTAGCTGTCTTTCGGCTATGGCACGTTTAGGAAGTGGTTAAAGGGCCCTTTCATCATTGCCTAGAATTACAGGTAAGTATCTGGATGGTCTCTAGTCTTTCATACTAGCTGTGTTTAAATAATACATTCAGTGATTATTTTGAACAATAAATGACTGGAGGTAAGACTAAAGCGGTATTAAACCCCAAAACAAACATTATATGGCACCTTACCATTTTATTTTCACCTGGTGATCCAGCCAGTAAGTCTATTATTTTTCAACTTCTTTAACAGACCTAGCTGTCCAGCAAAAGTGTCAGTTAAGGGTTTGAGACAAACTATTTACCACTGACAGGGGTGCTTACAATTTTCAGCTTTTATTAATTTATGTTACATTTTTATATCAAAAGTTTAAAAAAATCGGTTTGCTGTAACTGCTTAAAAGGGTTAGGCTGGAGTTTTAATTTGTTAACCAAGTTCATTCAAATCTGCTAGTCCATTTAACACTACCCTCTCCCCTGATTGACAATGCTGCTGTCCAAGGGAGGCTACGTTGCCCCTCCTTAGTTACAGTGGAGGAGTGAATGTAGCCACCTTAATATAGGAGGTGTGTTACAGGTCAAATATCACATGAAACTACAGGAATAAAACCCTGAAAAAAAAGAAAATAAATGCAGCCGCCACGCCCAATGATTGGTAAGCTACAGCATATTTGTTTTTTGGTTTAATTACACTTTGAGGATTGGTAAACTTTAATATATTACATTTTTGTTTTGGGGTAAAATACTGTTTTGATTTATAAACTAACCTGGAGTTTAAGCTCAGTTGTCCCATTTGTTGGAAAACAGTAGAGAATTTCTGATGGATTTTATTCTCTACCTGGAGAAGATTGGAGTATTACTTTAAGATTTCCGAAGTCACAATTGACATTTCTATCTTTTTTTTTTTCCTATAGTTAATATTCTGATTGCATTCTATATATTGAAGAGCAGAAGCTCGGCACTCCTTGTCTTTTTAATTCTTCTGTAGAATAACAGTAGGAAGATTTACCCTCCTGCCTAAGAACTAACACACGTTTTCTGTAAATATCTCATTAATTATTCATACCTTCCTCCCATTGTGATTTTTAAGCTAACTCGTTCGGCAGAGACAAAATCCCATAAAACTGAGCGTTCGATAATAAATACTCTGGCGGACAGACCTGCCATTCAATAAATCACAGCCACTCCAGATATTAAAACTCCATATCTATTTTAAAAATAATTGATGATCCTTTTTAAGGCAAATTAATTTTTATGTTTGAGAAAGTGGCGGTCTTTGTTCAAAGTTTGGTGATGCACTGTGCCGATATTAAAGGGCTGAGTGATTGTGGATCTTTCAAAAGCTATCAAATTATACTAATTAAGCTGCAATGGGAACAGGGGACCCTAATAAATATATTCTGCAGGACTAGTTCCTAAAGCAGTGATTCTCAACCAGGGTTCTGTGGAACCCTAGGTTTCCTTCAGAGGTTACTAGGGGTTCCTTCAGTATTGGGCAATTTCTGCCTCTCAGATAAGTTCCTACTGGCACCATTGATCTGTTTATCTATCTGTAAGGAGGTAATTCTTCCCAATGACCACAAGTGTAAGGACCATTCCTCTCACTGACCATCACCCTAATGTATCATGAGTTGTAGATTTCTAACTTTTAGCGGGGGTTCCCCGAGACTGGAGAACTATTTCAAGGGTCCTCTGTGTTGAAAAGGTTGAGAAAGGCTGTCCTAAAGGATAAGTGCACTTTCAAACAAAGTGCACATATATGTCTTGCCCCTTCCACTGACCTAACCAAACCAACCCAACCCCTCCAACTGCTGTATATTTACCTTGATCCCCCAGCTGCAGTTCTGCTGTTTATTTACATCCCGTTCTGCAAGTCCTTACTATTCTGGAACCTGCACTTTATAGCCCCATAAAAGTCAATGGGATCATTTCTGATTATCTCTAGTATGGGGCATTAATGAAAAGGCAAACACAGGGAAGTGAAAACTTGTACTGTTGGATGTAAAAAACAGAGGAACCAGGTAAGTCAGATCAAGGTAAATACAGTATGCATCTATGGAGTAGGAGGGTGGTTTGTTTAGGTGCCACATACAGTATAAGCATCTATGGCCCTGGTGCCCAACCTATGGCCCTTTGATATATGATGTGCGGCCCTTGGACCTCAGCAGTTTGTGGTGGGAACGTTGATTAGGGTTATAGCATTGATCTCTACTTGCTTCATTTAATATGTTCTCAGTTTCTAAATGTCTTCTGCAGCATATCTCCAGACAAAAATGTAGCATGTCTTCAATCTCTGACCCTCATTTCTTCTATTAGGTCTGCAGTATATCTGCGGCCCTTCAGTCATGTCAGGGCTGGCATTTGAGGCCCCTTTTAGCTCATGAGTTGACAACCACTGATCTTTGGGGCTCTGCTGCTGTGTCCTCTGAGATTCCAGCACACTGACCAAGCTGTCACCAATAGCTCCCCATGACCTTTTATAATTAGGAACCAGTGGGACAAGTGCCCCATCATGTGACCATTGTGACAGCAAGTCGCTGTGGTCATTAAATCAGGAACTTCTGCTCCTGACATTGAGATACACTTAAAGGGTCATGGGGTGGTGACAGCAAAAAACAACAATAAACAAAAACATTTTGACAGTGTGAGGTAGGGTTAGACCCTCTTTGTTTGCCCTGGTGACTGTTATTACTTCTAAATCTCCCTTGGCTCTGAAGCCCAGTCCGCTCTTGGATCACACTCCAGAGGCTATTGACAGGAAGTGAGGAAGTAATGTGACACCTCCACATTGCCTATTTTAACCCAAATGTTGCTGATAAACAGGCATTGCACATGGTTGCGGGCCATTTGCGGCGCTTCTCCATTGACTTGAATGTGTAGAGTTCGGAGGGCTTGCCACCCGCCAATCACTACAGGTTGGGTCAACTTTGCCACAGGAGTGAAAAATCATAGCTGTGGCATGTAAACACCCCATGTTATTAATTGCAGATTAAGAGGGGGGGGGGGGGGTGACAGGCGACAATAACACAGCTCAACCTCCCATTTTGGCCACCCTCCGACCACAAGTCTAAATGAGGCCTAAGACAGAAAAAAAGTCTAAAATTTGAAATATGTGTATTGTCAAGAGAGCAAGAGGTAAAGGGAAATCTTCCAATGAAGACAATTGTTTTGACAACTAAGATGAGATCTCTCTTCGCTTTAGGGAAAAGTCTTGCCTCTTCACCAAGTCCAATCAAGGAATTGTGCAAATGCAAAGCATTCTCTGAATGGCTTTCTTGCCCAGTGACCAACCTCCTGTATTGAGAATGCCACAGGGAAGTCGCTTGCACGGGACCCAGAAGTCAGTGGAGATCACTGGAGTTGCGGTGCACTTACTACAATGATTTTCAGCATCTAGAGCACTAGTTGTCAACTTTTGAGATAATGGGGGGCCTCAATGCACCCCCTGATATATATATAAGGCTTGAGAGGACTGTCATAAACTTTAGACCTCATAGAGGAAATGAGGGTTGAAGAGTGTGGATATTCTACACTTTTGGCTGAGGATATACTGCAGAAGACAATACGAAACTGGGAAAATGTTAAATGAAGCTAGTAGAGATCAATGCTATTACCCTACTCAATGCTCCCACTGCATACTGCTGGGGTCCAAGGGGCGCACATCATATACCAAATGGCAGCAGGTTGGGCACCTCTAGATTCTAGAGGATCACACAGGTTTGGTATATACATAGTTACATCGATCCAACCTGGATCAATGTAACTTTGTAAAAATATTCTTAAATTGAATAATCGTTTGAAATTCGTGTTCTATTTCTATATTTTGCTTACATGTTCTCAGCAGTCATGGTTGCTGCCTAATCTGACAGTTCCATGTTTCAACGGTATATTGAGTAGCTTAGCAAGAGTTACTCTTTAAATATGTCCCTCTTGCTGGTTAGCGTGCCAATGTTCCCCTCCCTCCTCTCTCTGGTTAATTTACAAATCAGTCTGTAAACAGTTTTAACTCAGAGGACATCAATTAGATTTGACTTCTTCTCACACTTTATAAATCACTGCCAAAATGTTGTTTGCTTATATAATCAGATTGTAGTTTATGAGGTGTCAGATTTTCGGTAATTAATTTACTTGTGGAGTTGTTGGAATGACAAAGGGAAACCTTCCTTAAAGGAGTATGATGGTTTATGTGTTCATTATGTCAGATTAAGAGAACATGGGAACTGGCCATTGAGCCAGCAATTTGGTTTCCTGTAATTTGTTGCTGGCCCACCCCCATTATTAATCCCCCACTTATGCACGTCAACATTGTTCACAGCTTAACTATTAAAGTTGATGCAAACCCTAACTGAATGACAATGAGTATTCCAAAGCAGTATGTTTTTATCCTTTCTTAGATATAGCCACCTTCTACCTACATGTACACCAGCGATGGTTGCATGACATTTTCAGGGTTTCTTTATGATGACAAATGCGGTGGGTAATGCCTGCATAGTAACAAACTGGTCTGTTGTTTCCATTGGAAAGCCATGTGAGAAAAGCCAAAATGGGAGAGACAGGGACAGAGCGTTGTCATGGTATGGTGTCATGGAAGTGCCTGAACAAGGACCTTCATGGCAGGATCACCAAGTCTTACTTTAATGAAAACTGCAAATGTAAAAATATTGAACAATACTTGATATTGAGTTTACTGGTTGGGCTTACATACACTTGAAAGTTTTAGGTGCCCCCACACCTTTTTTTAAATTAGAATAAGCAATTAAAAAAATCTGTAGGGGGTGGGGGGGGGGGGGTTAGATAGTATACTTACCTTTCCCTTGGCTTCTGCTTTTGCTGAAAAAATGCTCAGAGTAATGGTGCTACAGTGTCTTCTCATGAGATTTGGAGTGCTCACCATTCCCCAGGCAGTAGGATAACTTCGCCCACAGGGGGTGACCTTTGTGTCCCCATCTCACTCCCTTATCTAGGTAATCTGGTGATCTCAGAACCCCTGCTTAAGATTTAAGAATCAAATTTATTAACAAGCCCAGTGTAGGTAAGAGAAGGATGTTACATTGGCTGTCATGCTAATCCAGTAGCTTCAAGACTTTAGGATCTACTGATCTAGAACACATATGCAGAGTTCTAACTGCAATCGGATCTTCATATTTGTTCTAGGTGGGCTTCAGAATTATTAAAGCCAGAGGCAGCACAGTAAGTTGCATTGTCATAAGTTTAGCAATGGCAGCCTTCATGCTTCTCTCAGTACATATTTGTAAGGCCAAAGCTTTTTTCCTCATACCTCTCTTGTGGGGCACTTACAGTACTTGTGCTCTCCTGTGACCCAGAATCAGCCAACAGCAGGCTAAAGCCCTCTGTTGGCTACTGTCACAAAACCACTCCAGGGCTCTGGAAAGATCAGGGCTGGATTAACATAAGGTGTATTGGAGCTGCAGCTCCAGGCCTCTTACCTTAAGATAGGCCCATTTAAAAAAATAAATTAAAAAAATCACAAAAAAAAGAAGATTGACTTTGAAGTTTGTAGCTTGGTGACCAGGGGAGCCCAAATGTGTGGGGTATGTAGCTGAAGGTCTACACCACCACTGGTCAAAATTTGGGGCTCCTATCACCTATGGTCCTGGAGATACGGGGCTCCTTGCGCAACCTGTCAGAAGCAACATACAGAGCGGCCAGTTTAAATACAAACTGGCATACTCTGTTGGCAGCAGACTGAGAGGATGAGCTCACAGTGCCTCTCCTCACTTCCTGTCAGAGGCATTGACAATTGACAGCTTGGAGCTGGCAGAGTTTGACAGGCAGCACCGTCTGTCAAACTCGCTCTCAGTAGCAGCATAGTCCAACAATGTAAAACTGCCATTCAGCAATGTAAAAAAAAAAAGGAAGCAGCAGTAGCAACTCAGGAATGCCTGTCAGCTGCTGCCATACCACTCGTTGAAAAGCAATACACCACAGATCACTTTTCAGAGGGCAGTAAGCATTACTGCAAATGTGAAAGAAACTTGAAACACATCGTCCATTTCACACTCACCACCAACCAGGTCACTTCGCAGCCACTTTACATGTTAGCCACCTCCCTTCAGCTTATATCACAGGTGACCATTTCCCAACCTGCAGCTGGCAGACCCTACTCCAAAAGATATCACTCCCAGTTACTTCCCCCACCCACTGATTGATATCCCTCCATGACCACCTCACACCCACCCTGACAGACCTCTCTCCCCAGCCTGTCCCCACACACCTTCTCACCTGCCGACCTGTGAATGGGGGAATCACTCCCGCAGTGTTATTGTGTTCTGCCAGTGGAGAGCCTTCCCAACCCACAGAATACAATGATCATTGTTGCTAACTATAGCTGGCAGCACTGACTGTTTTGGGAAAAACCTGACAGGCTGGTTGTACTCAAGTCGATTAATAGATTGACTTGTGTACAACCAGCTAGCCCATACATAGATCGCTTATAGGTGGTCTCTGCTTAATTGGCTTTTTTAAATTCATGTATGGCCCGCTTAACCATTACGCAGTCCCTAAACATCCTTCCACAAACTTTTACATTTTTCCTTCCAAGAATCCTACATCCTTCTCACCTGTACATAGTGTCCACTGTCATACCCTCCACACTCCTCTCCTGTACATAGTGCTCACTGCCATACCCTTCACACTTCTCTCCTATACATAGTGCCAACTGTCATACCCTCTACACTCCTCTCCTGTACATACTGCTTACTGTCATACCCTCCTTACTCCTCTCTTGTACATACTGCCCATGGCCATACCCTCCACACTCCTCTCCTGTGCATACTGTCCACTGTCATACCCTCCACACTCCTCTCCTGTACATACTGCTCACTGTCATACCCTCCACACTCCTCTCCTGTACATACTGCCAACTGACATACCCTCCAGACTCCTCTCCTGTACATACTGCCAACTATCTTTCTCTCCACACTCCTCTCCTGTACACATTACCCTCATAATACCTTCCACACTCCTCTCCTGTACATACTGCCCCTATCATACCCTCCACATGCCTCTCCTGTACATACTGCCCCCATCATACCCTACACACTCCTCTCCTGTAAATACTGCCCACTGGCATACCCTCCACACTCCTCTCCTGTACATAGTACCCACTGTTATACCCTCCACATTCCTCTCCCTCATCTGCACATACTTCCCACCTTTATGCCATCCATACTCCTCCCCTATGCCTCTTACACACAAAAACAGTTCTTTAAAATTATATTGAATATCCTCAATGTTACCAGCTCTAGAATGGGCACACTTTTGTTCCATCTTCATCCTGTCTTCCTTCTGAGTTCTGTGCCTTCGTTCACTTACCTTGGCCGGGCTGTGTTGCTGTCACTTCCACGCATGCTCATTCGCTTCCTCTCTTTCTCTCTCTAAACCCCCTCTATCTCTCGTCCTCCCTCCCTTACTCCTCACCCCTCTCTCATCCCCTTTCTTTCCCTTCTCATCCTCCCTTTCTCTATTTAATTTAATTTGTTATAACAAAAAAAGTTAGCATTTTTAATTATAATTAATTTTATTTATTTATTTTAATAAAAAGCCTCACCGTAATCCTCAGCACCAGGCCCATGATGTTCTTAACCCGGCCCTGGGTCGGGTTAAGAACATCATGGGCCTGGTGTTAAGAAGGATCCCGAGTGCGTGTCTGAGAGCCAAAGCCAGCTGTCGATCAGGCATCTGGGTGGATTCAGACAAAGTGGTTGGGACCCTTCCAGAGCCTCCTGGAGTGGCTCTGTGGTGGTAGCCAACAGTAGGCGTTATCCCACTGTTGGCTGATTCTGGGTTACTCCAAAAAAGCCAGCTGCTCCCACCCACTTCCAAGCCCGGTGCTCCATTGAGCATCCGAGGGGCAGAGAGCGTTGACTGACACTCACTGCTCTTTGCTCAGAGATGACTGAGATCTCAGCGGTCGCTGATCATGTGATTACTCACTTCTTGGGCTTAGAGCCGTTAGGTATAGCTGCAAGTAGGCGAGTAATTAAGTAACTCAGAAACATGAGATTGAAATCTTCTATGTAGTTTTTCCATATAAGTCATCTCTGGCCGTCATGTGCATGCTAGTATAATGAAACTGGTTCTGACACCCAACTGATAAAGTTACCACAAACAAGGCTACCATGCAGTTCCGCAGTGCCTGTGGGTAAATCATCTCTGCTCAGCAGCTTTTGGGAGGGATTACAGATTTGTACAGCCCCCATAATCAGGGAAGAACCAGGCTTTGGGGGCATTTGTCCTCATGGGCTAGTCTTAATAAGGTATGTTGAGCTGTTGGCCCTAATTTGAGATCCTTCACTGGTCTGACACAACATCTGCCAAAAGAAAAGTCTTCTTGGTTCCTATCAAGTTCTGAGATGTCTTGTCACCAAATACCAAGAGCTGCAAAGGGAGCTGGCTCTAACAAATGTGAACTAGTACCAGTCATGAAATAGCCACTTTACTGTATTTACCCCTCAAAGCCAAACAATCGCAGTCCTCTTCTATCCATAATGGACTAGCAGCCATCTAGTGATACTTCCACCATTATCATGGAGTAGGAACTTTAGTAATAAAATCATAGATAATATGTTAATTTTTATACCAGACAACAGCAGAAAATAATAACCTGCAAACCATGTCATTAGCATTTGGAATTTGCCTTTTTCTTTATGTGAGTTTTTAATTAAACTATAATTAGTTACTGTTAATTAATAATGTCACTTCAGTAATCAGGAATAAATGAGAAAGTTGCCAGAATGCATACATTACTTCTTTGTCATAGTATGAGAAGACACCTTGTTCCTTTGCACCCAGTGACAATACAACCCGGTGACATACCAGATATATCACATGCCGTGCATCTGTGTGAAACGCGTCTGCGTGTTCATTATTAATGTAATACTTGTTCCCATTATATGTTTGTTGTTTGGCTCACAATTAAACTTAATTAAAGCAAATAATGCATCTCATTAAAAGTTGCCATTAAAAAACAAATTAACTAGGTTAAACCGTATCTAAACACAAAAAACAAATATTGAATATATTGCATCTTAGAAGTCCTTAGGTGTGGAGGCTGCATTCCTTTTCCTCTTTCTGGATAAGCACAGTTTCAGCAAGTATAAGAAATACTTGTTGATCTTGTCAGAAATGCTGTATGCTTGCAATCTTGTGTGAGCTTAAAGTGGAAGTTCAGCCTAAAACTAAAATCTCGAAATCTACTGGCGGCCACAATCTAAGACTTACCTATCTAGCCCTGTAAAGCAAAAATCGCTATACATACATTTTCTGAAGCACCTCCAGCAGTGGAAGCTCTGTGCAGGAGACAGCCGACGATGGCTGGGAAATGTCTGGGAAGCGACGTCACCCATAGAGTTACTAAGGGGCTTCCATTGTAGACTGCCTCTTCTGCACCCACCTACACAGAGAAGCTGCCGCTGACGGTTCAGCATGGGACCGGAATGGCTTCAGAAATGGTATGTATAGCGATTTTTGCTTTACAGGGCTAGATAGGTTAGTCTTAGCCCCTGTACACACGGTCGAAGATTTCGACAACCAAATCCGTCGGATTTTGTCTGTCGGATTTTGTCCGTCGGATCTTGTCCGAAACTGTTGCATACATCCATCCAATCCGATCATTCAGAACGTGATGACGTAATTTTGTTACGATGGGACTACGTTCAGGCTAGTAGCCAATAGCTTTGATGTAGGAATTTGATCTGAGCATGCGTGGCACTTGGTCCGATCAAAATTCTCTACACATGATCGGAGTATGTCCGATCGAACCAGTTGGTCGGAAAATATTTCCAACAAGTTGGAAAATTGGGTCCGACGGATATTCCGACGGAATCAGTCCGATGCATACCACACACAGTCGGATTATCCGACAACACGGTCCGATAGGACACATTCCGACAGATTCTCCAACTGTGTGTACAAGGGCTTAGATTGTGGCTACAAGTAGATTTAGAGATTTTAGTATTAGGCTGAACTTCTACTTTAATTGTGTAAACTACTAGTTCTGTAGGGCAGGGCACAGAGGTGGCCCATATTAAGTCAATAGATGTACCCATAGTCATAGGCCAGGGGGAACTCAAGTGTTGTAAAGCTTTTATGACAGCCTGCCCCTCCTGGGAGAGGGGTACACTGGGTAGGGGTGAATTAGGAAGGCAAAAAGCTTCATGGGTTAGTTGCCACAAGGGAAGTGATTACTGGATGTCTCTGTGGGTGGGTAGATAAGTTCAGCACGTAGGCAGTTGGGCCTTATTCATGTGGTTTCCCCTTAGGGGAGAAACCTGGAATGGTGGCAAAAGGTTATGCATTTACGGCACTACTCGAATCCCCCTTCTTTGGAATGCTGGAGTGTGGAACCCCCCTCCTGTGAGTAGCCGGCATCTCCTCTCTCTAAAATATGCTGGACTGTTTGTAACTTAAGCTGAGTGCCGCCACCTTCAACGATGGTTGAAGTATGGTAATATCTTTTCTTCTTTTGATTTATTTTTTTATTAAAAAGCATTCTTGGTGTGGACTCCTCCTTCTCCTAAACTCTATATTCTGAAAAGGAAATGTGTGCCCGAGAGGCAGAGCTAGGCTTGTTGGTGTAAGGTTTTAAACAGGTGTGCACAGGACTGTCAACAAATACTGGTTAAGCCAGGATGGGTTGTCCTGCAGGCCTCCCCACCATAAGGAAAAGTAGGATAATTCTCTTGTGTAGCCCATTGTATGCTCTTAGGGCAAGGTCATTGCTCATGGGTCCAAGTAGGAATAGGGTAAAAAGTGGCTGTGCTTTCCTGAAACACAACAGTCCCATCCATCTAACATATAACGGAGATGAACAAAGACAAACATTTTCCATTTTCAAGTCCAACCTCTGTGACAACCATGGCTGCCATCATCACAGTAGGGAAAGACATGAAGGGACTGGAATTGTGCAATTCATTTTTTTTATTCATTTTTTTATGATTGTTAGATATGCTTTAATTAGGGGACTAAGGAAGCAAAATAAAATTGATTGATAGATAGATAGAGTTTTACCTATGCTGGACTTTTTGTCGATTAATGTCCTCACTGGATTTATTTTATATATATATATATATATATATATATATATATATATATATATATATATATATATATATATATATATATATATATATATATAAATAAATATATATATATGTATGTATCTATGTATGTATGTATATATATATATATATATATAATGCATATTCTGTATGTATATATATGTACACATCAAAAAAACTAAACTAAACTACTCTAAATACATAGAAAGAGAGAAGAGTGATGGCAGAAAGAGTAGTCCACGAGTCTTCCATTATTTTAGTTTTTTATTTTCTTTTTTTTTTTACTTTTTTTTCTGTTACCTTTTCAGTCTGAGTATAAATCTATGTTTGTCCTAAAGTGTTTGAAGCTATTTTTGAAGCTATTTACCGTTGTCTGGCTCACTACCTCTGCATGAAGTTTACAACCAAAAAAACACTAAATACGGAAATAATATTTTATTTTTCAAACAATATTCTGTAAGGCAGCTCAATATGCAAAATGAAAGTTATTTGTTCAGTGACATGCCACTGATGTCAAAATTAGCAATTTTGGTGCAAAATCAATTTTATCTATGGGCTCATCCCTAAACGTGATGGTTCCTCCGTGAGCAGCGGGTCCAACAGCCCACTGAGTACCTCATGTAGGTTCAGGCAGGTGTTTATGAATGTACAGTAAATAGCATATCGCTGCTTGGCAATGCCAACAAAGACTAAATAATATAATTTTTCTGTTTTTGAACAATTAAAAAATAAGCAACTAATGCACAAAAGAAGATTTGTATGTATAGAAATTGTGTTTGCTTTGCACACTTTGAGGGGTAATTGATAAACTCAGCCTTGCCTGGTTCATTTGAAAAACGACGCTGCCCAACCAAATGTAATACACAAAAGAAAATAGTTGACTGGGCAATTGTTTCGGTGACTGCGTCCAGCCTAGCAAAGGTGACTGACCAGAAAGTTATAATGCGTGCAATAAAATAGACATTTTCTGCTGCTTCAGCTTTTTCTTTAATGTATCTTGATGGTTGTTTTATCATAAGGAAAGCTGATTTTTTTTCAGAGTGTTGCACAGAAGGATATGAACACCCTCTACCGCTGTCAAATAAAGGCACACTGCCGTCAATGTCTTTCTCCACTATCAACTGCCAACCTGGACAGTGCAGAGGGCAAGAAGTTAACTAGGTCATGTGACTAGCTCCTTCCCTTTAGGCCCCAAAAAATTCATACAGGGCTTGAAAAATAAGCTACACTCGTAAGCTTGGTTCACACCAGTGGTGTATCTATAGACATAGGTAGGTGTGTACAGCCTTTTGCATTAGGGTGTGCACCTCAAAGCTCAAGCACACATGCACGGATGGTATCAGTAGGGATAGGATTGGTGTCTGTAGTTTTTTGCTTTTATTCTTTTGTATTGTTATTACTTTTTTACAATTTTTTTGTTTAAGAGCCCCATTGAGGGGCTTTGGTGAAATAGCAGATAAAGGGACTAAGAAGGAACTGAGGACAAAGATTCCCCAGTCCCTTTCTCTATAGCCTCAGCTGTCACTGGGGTAGGTGCTTTCAGAAGGGAAATCTGGGTCACTCAAGGTGATAAGGGTGTGCCCAGGCACATCTGACACACCCTGTGTGCAGGGCTGGTGCAAGGATTTTTGGTACCCTAGGCGAAACCTCATTTTGCTGCCCCCCCAAGGCCCCACCCCTGACTCCACCCCATTTTCCCTGCCCATGTAAAGCCTACTTTTTTAATGAAGCGCCCATCAAATGCAGCCCACCAGCGCCCATCAAATTCAACTTCACCAGTGCCCATCAAATTCAGCCTCACCAGCGCCCATCAAATTCAGCCTCATCAGCACCCATCAAATGCAGCCTCACCAGCGCCCATCAAATTCAACCTCACCAGCACCCATCAAATGCAGCCTCACCAGCACCCATCAAACGCAGCCTCACCAGCGCCCATCAAATGCAGCCTCACTAGCACCCATCAAATGCAGCCTCACCAACACCCATCAAATGCAGCCTCACCAGCGCCCATCAATGCAGCCCACCAGCGCCATCAAATGCAGCCTCACCAGCGTCCATCAAATACAACCTCACTAGCGCCCATCAATGCAGCCTCACCAGCGCCCATCAAATGCAGCCCACCAGCGCCCATCAAATGCAACCTCACCAGTGCCCATCAAATTCAGCCTCACCGGCACCCATCAAATGCAGCCTCACCAGCACCCATCAAATGCAGCCTCACCAGCGCCCATCAATGCAGCCCACCAGCGCCATCAAATGCAGCCTCACCAGCGTCCATCAAATACAACCTCACTAGCGCCCATCAATGCAGCCTCACCAGCGCCCATCAAATGCAGCCTCAACGGCGCCCATCAATGCAGCCTACCAGTGCCCATCAATGAATGTTTGCTTGCTTCCATTCATTCGGGAGTCAGAACACAGACGCTGCACTTCTGACACTATGTGTGAATGGAGCAGCGGCTGCCTGCTGATGCTGAGACTTATGCCACGTACACACGACCGGACTTTTCAACATCAAAGGTCCGACAGAACAATTCCGGCAGACCATTCGATCGTGTGTGGGCTGCAGGGGACTTTTGATTTGCAAAAATCCGACAGACTTTAGAAATGGAACATGTTTCAAATTTTTCCGCCGGAACTCTGCCGGACCCTGTTCCTATCGAGAAATCCGCTCGTGTGTATGCTAGTCCGACGGACAAAAAACGACGCTAGGGCAGCTATTGGCTACTGGCTATGAACTTCCTTATTCTAGTCTGGTCGTACATCATCACATTTGAATCCGTCGGACCTTGGTGTGATTGTGTGTGGCCAAGTCCGTTGATTCGGAAAGTCCGTCAGAACTCTGTCAGAACTCAGTCGAAAGTCTGTCGGACCTAGTCCCTCGAAAAGTCTGGTCGTGTGTACGCGGCATAAGTTGCTTGCTGCAGAGAGAAGAGAGTAGGAAAACCAGTGGCTGGGCCCCCTAGGCAACAGGACGCCCTATTCGGCTGCCTGGTTTGCCTAATGGTAGCACTGGCCCTGCCTGTGCACACGCTTATGTATATACTGTAGATCAGCCTTTCTCAACCTTTTCAACACAGAGGAACCCTTGAAATAGTTCTCCAGTCTCAGGGAACCCCTGCTAAAAATTAGAAATCTAAAACTCATGATACATTAGTGTGATGGTCAGTGGGAAGAATGGCCCTTACACGTGTGGTCATTGGGAAGAATTACCTCCTTACAGATAGCTAAAAAGATCAATGGTGTCAGTGGTAGCTTATCTGAGAGGCAGAAATTGACCAATGCTGAAGGAACCCCTAGCAACCTCTGGAGGAACCCTAGGGTTCCATGCAATCCTGGTTGAGAATCACTGCTATAGATCATGGGGCCCATAGTGAGATTTTAATGCCCCCTATTCTTACTACACAGCCTGCAAAAGGCATTCTGCAGCTCCCTCCTCACATCTGACATCAGCTGTTCTTGATTGAAAATGTCATAGCTTAGTGTCAAGAGCATGCTCTGCAATCCCTATTGATACCGTGATGGATTTGTGTTATCTTCACCTGCACACAGATTAAAGTGGTTGTAAACCCTTACAAACCACTTTGACCTACAGGTAAGCCTAGATTAAAGCTTACCTGTAGGTCCAAGAAATATCTCCTAAACCTACACGGTTTAGGAGATATTTGCCAAAACACAGGCACCGCTGTCTACGGAGCATGCGCCGTAGACAGCGGCGTGCAGGCGCACTGAGCGCGCCGCTGTCAACGGCGATATGCCGCGCGTGGCGGCTCCCGTGTGCATGCGCGGGAGTCACATCATCGCGGCTTCGTCAAATGACAGCGCCGGACCAGCGAGACCCACTGAGAAGATGGAGGCTCCTCACACAAGGGGAAAGCGGTGACTTTGCTGGCTCCTGTGTCAGGTAAGTGACACATAATGGATGCGATGCGATGCATAGTAGTCCATTATGCTTTACCTTTGCAGGGAATCAAAGAGGAAGTAAACCCATCAGGGTTTACTTCCTCTTTAAGTTGTCTCAATAGATCCCTATTGGTGTCCCCTTGCATTCGCAGGCCCCACAGCAAGTGCATGGGCTGCTCTGGCTATTGCACTGCAGGTTCAAACTGTTGTATTGCAGGTATGCAATGGGCAAAAATGGGTGTTAGGCACATTTTTAGCACTGTGGTTTCATCCATTCCTAATGGCACATACTTAAAGTGATTGTAGCCATATTAGTGCAATTGTGACAGAGAAAATTGAGTACTGTCCGTGATACTTTTTTTATTTGCACTACCATACAATTTTTCAGGACAAGCTTTTGGGGTCTGTCCCCTTCTTTAAGGTCCAAGCAGTACTGATTCACAAATTTTTGAGCAGAATGTTAAAAAACAAAACAAAAAAACTGGAGCTCACTCATGGGTAAACGGTGGTGGGTAAAGTGAATGTGTTGGGGGCATGGCCTGGCGGGGATCCAGGCGGAGACTGCCATTCACTATCACACAGCAGGCTTTGACTTGATGTGCGGCTTCCGGGACACCTATCACCCTCTACCATCACCCTTACCTAATTATTATAGTTTTGCTGAATTTGAAAGTTTTAAAGCTATAGACAGCCAGGCAGCTAGCATTTTAGTGGAAGGTCAGCTGCTAAGAGAAAAAAAAGGGGTGAAATATATCCACAGGCAAAGTAGAAAAACCTTTTAAATTCTTTCATCCAACTTTTTCTTTGGTTGCTTTTTTTATCCTCTTGGATCCAACGCAGTCTATTTTAATTTGCCGTTCCGTCATTGTAATTATTGTTTTGTTAGAAGTTGCAGTATGAAATGATGACTCCTCTCTGACTGCAAAGAAATGTATATTACAGTCGCCAAAGCTATAAAATTCTATTTTATGTCAAGAATTAATTTACAGATCTTCCCATGTACGGAAATTATTGAGCATATGGTGACAGCAAAACTGACATATGGTCATTGTTATTTAGTTTTATTGCATTAAAATAATATAATTTAAAAGTTATTGGTGCATGTGAGCAAAACATATGTGCCGCAATTAGCGACAGTGATCATTAAAGGACTTTTTATGTGTTTGTCATGACTTTATGTCTGTAGAGAGCTTGACTTCCTGTGAGTTCTGTTTTGGCTCAATTGGAACCGATTGCCTCTTTTCGTGAGGAAATGATTATCTTTATATGCTGCGTGTCTTCTTCATAGCTTGTTTTATTTATTTCAGCCACTTTCCAGTCTCCATGGAAAGTTCATTTAAAGAATAATTGCAGGCATCGACCAGCTTGGATCGAAGTAACTATGTACATATGACATACCTGGCCAAGGCCACTGGAAATCACCGAAATAGACACTTCTACTCCAGTGATCTCCACTTGCTTCCGGGTCCCACGGCTGCTTTTCTGCATTGTAAACATAGGAAGTTGCTTGCTCAACATGGGCACCATTCAAAGAATGCTTTGCATTTTCTAAATGAATGCAAAGTTTTCTCTGATTGAATCAGGTGGAAAGTTACATAGTTACATAGTAGGTGAGGTCAAAAAAACGCTCAAGTCCATCAAGTCCAACCTATGTGTGTGATTATATGTCAGTATTACATTGTATATCCCTGTATGTTCCGGTTGTTCAGGTGCTCATCTAATAATTTCTTGAAACTATCGATGCCCCCTGCTGAGACCACCACCTGTGGAAGGGAATTCCACATCCTTTCCACTCTTACTGTTGGAGCAGGGACATCATGCTCATCACCTTGTCCAATCAGAGAATACTTTGCATGCTCCGAATGGTGCCCATGCCGAGCGGCTGACCTCCATGTATCAGGCCAACTGCTCATCACATGACCTGTGATTTCCAATTTTTAGGGACATCAGGCAGGTATGGTATATACATAGTTACGATTGTCCAAGCTGGACAATGTAATTATGTATAATATGGAGCTCAAACAAAACCAAAGAAAATTCCCAGCTCAACTTACCAACCAACCTGCAACCAACTGAATTATCCTGTGTAACAGTACATGTTAAAAACAGGGGTTTAGTTTGCACACATTTTTAAAAACATGCATAAGCTACAGAGCCACTTCACGGCACCCCAGTTTTATCTGCAGTCTTAACTCAAAATTTTCAGAGCCTCCATAGTAGAAGCACATGCATTATAATAGATAGGCAGAGGGCAGGTAAGCCTGGAGGCAGCCCAACCCTACTTAAAGGTGTAGGGGCACACTAGACACCCAGTATATAGCACAATGGCAACAAAGGTGTCCAGTGAATCCCCTGACCAGTATTCCAACAGCACAAACAAATAGCCACTGTCCTCATCTATAACTGGCCTTTGCAGCAAGGAGCACATGGAAGGGTGGCGCATGTCAAACAAAACCAAGGAAAATTCCCAGCTCAACTTACCAACCAGCCTGCAACCAACTAAATTGTCCTGTCTAAGCCCTTGTACACACGACTGGAGATTCCGACGGAATGTGTCCTATCGGACCGTTTTGTCGGATAATCTGACTGTGTGTGGTCTCCATCGGACTGTTTCCGTTGGAGTATCCGACGGACCAAGTTTTCCAACTTGTCCTTAAAATTGTCCGACAAAATGCTCCTATCGGACATACTCCGATCATGTGTAGCCTACTCCGACGGACAAAGTGCCACGCATGCTCAGATCAAATTCCTAGACCAAAGCTATTGGCTACTAGCCTGAATGTAGTCCCGTCGTAACGAAATAACGTCATCACGTTATGTACAATCGGATTTTCCGACAACTTCGTCCGACCGTGTGTATGCAACAGTTTCGGACAAAATCCGTCGGACAAAATCTAACGGATTTGGTTGTCAGAATGTCTGACCGTGTGTACACGGGCTAACAGTTCATGGCACTCCAGTATTATTTGCAGTCATATTTCTAAATTTTAAGAGCCTCCATAGTAAAAGCACATGCATTATAATAGATAAGCAGAGAGCAGGAGAGCCTGGAGGGAGCCCACCCCTCCATAACATGGAGATGCCTGGAATTATTCTTTAAAGTAGAACTCAAGGCAGAAGGATTTTTTTTTTTTCATTATTATGAAACTATTGACATGGTGTAGGTAAATGGCCAAGGGGTGGAAGGCAATTAAAATAGCTCTTCAATGTATGAGAGCAACAGCTATAATATCCATGGTTGCCAGATGTACAGCGATAGCTGTAACATCTGGTGTAAACAAATGTGTGTATTTCAAAGGACAGTAAAGTGATCCTGACACAGCATACACCTCATCAGAGCCAACTTTAGTTGATGCACCAGAAATGTAAAAAAAATTCCTCTGACTGGAGATCTGTTTTAACCCCTTCCCGTCGAGCCTATGCACATATGTGGCCTCATGGTCTTCTTCTGTGAGGCAGCATAAGTGCATACCCGTGTTTGTCATCTTTGGGTCTTGTACTAATTATCAGGAGTTGTGAGGGCCGGTCATTATCAGGATTAGGGCCATGGTCAGCTAAATTTCAACAAAAATGTATTTTTTTTACTATTTGGGGCTTCCCTTTGTAGCTACTTCTCAGGGCAGTCCCTTGAGCAGTAGAACATGAAGTGGACATCACCATAAGCAATGTTCCAGGCCAGGCAAGCCTTAAAACTAGTGCACCAGGGGGATCCCCCTATCTGGTCTGTACTCATAGTGTCCCTGGGACTTAGATGTCTTCCTCCAGACTCAGGCATACAGCCTCGGCAGTTAACCCCTAGACTGGAACCCCTAAAAACCCACCACCACACTGCAACTGCATGCATTGCATGTGGTTGCTGTGCAGCCCCTATCAGTTGCAATAATGCAATGTTTCTCAACTCCAGTCCTCAAGCACCCCCAACAGGACATGTTTTCAGGATTTCCCTCAGATGAAACAGCTGTGTTAATTTCTAAGGCATGAAACTGATCAAATCTGTGCAAAATAATGGAAAGCCTGAAAACATGACCTGTTGGGGATACTTGAGGACTGTAGCTGAGAAACATTGCACTACTGAACGTGGATGGGGGATAATTTTTTGGTTTGCCCCTTTGTAAAGCATCACAGCCTTGGCACGTGTACACTTCCATCCGCTGCCTTTGCAGCTTAAGGGGGAGCAGTTGGAAGGCAATAAAAACACAGCTCAACCACATGTTTTTACCGCCTCCAGCTATAAGTGTAAAGCTAGCATAAGTCAAATGTCAACCAGATTTTTTAGAAGGATTTCCTGATATTTCATTGGTCTATTTTCCATGGCCACTGTAGACACAGATAGTGCTTAATGGACTGTTTCTATAACTCACACAAAACATTATTTTGCAGATGACAACGAATGCCAAAATGCCACCTACATCTGTG
This sequence comes from Lithobates pipiens, assembly GCF_037356315.1. Taxonomy (NCBI): domain Eukaryota; kingdom Metazoa; phylum Chordata; class Amphibia; order Anura; family Ranidae; genus Lithobates; species Lithobates pipiens. Next base: position 299,093,820 of record NW_027507785.1, read on the forward strand.
GAGATCATGCCAACTGCACAAACACCAATGGAAGCTATTACTGCATGTGTGCCCCTGGCTATGTTTCAAGCGGCCATGTGAGATTTATGACCAACGATGGGACATACTGCCGGGGTAAGTCACGGTTCATGACTCATAATTTACCAGTAAGTTTGTCCTTTCTAATCTATATTCCAGCTAATCAATTATTCATCTGCATTAATATGATTATTAATATTGTCCATTCCAGTTTTATGTTTGCACTTCGGGAACAAATGGGCACATGAGATCTATTACTCAACCTCTGCAATCCCTGTTAAGGCATTTGATTAAAGCTACTCTCCAGGCTACTGCAAAAATACCAACCTCATCCCATCTAACTAATCATTCTATAGAAAAAAAAATACCTATAGTATAGGAAGGGAGGGGGTTACGTTTTGGCTGGGGATGGACATTAAAGCTGTACCCTGGAGAATAAGCTAAATCCATAGATCATATACATAGAAAAGTGGTCTTTGGTATTTGCTCAAAGAACTATAAGGCTTTATTCACATGGCTATGCAATGTGCAGAACACAGGTGTTGCTAGGTGGGAAAAAGACCAGGGGCTTCAGCCCGGAGGTAAACCGGGGGAGGGGAGTGAGGTGGGGTGGTCGGGGGGGGGGGGGGGTTCATGGAGGGTGCATAAACTGACATACACTGACCTACCTGACATATACACTGACCTACCTGACATACATGACAGACCTGACTGACATACATGACTGACCTACCTGACATACATGACTGACATGACTGACATACATAACTGACATGACTGACCTACCTGACATACATGACTGACCTACCTGACATACATGACTGACCTACCTGACATACACAGATTGTTGCTGCTCAGCCTTTACCTGTGTTGGAGTACACTCATCCCGGGCCCCGCCATTCACCAGACATCCCTACAGGCACCAGGCAGCCAGAGCCAGGAATCAGGATAGAAGAGCCGCCTGGCCATTTACACAGAGTGAGTGGCTCAGCGGGGATCTCCCAGTATCCAGCACGGCCGTAGTATCATTCTCGCCTCCCCCTGGACCCGGCAGTGCCTAGAGGCGATTCAGTTCGCATTGTGCGCTATACAAGTATTTCATTCATTCATTCATTCATGGATGTCACACGTCCCGCAGTCTAGGCATTGGATGAATGTGACGTCCGTCATAGGCACTAATAATGTAGGGCTATTAATGTATTAGGGATTTTTAGACCCAGGGCTTTTTGGGGACACACCCAGGGCTCCAGCCCCCATCAGCCCCCCCTCCCGACGCCACTGGTGCAGAGCCTTCATAATCACTCTCCTAGGACCCGCAGCTGCCACGTACAGCTGCCCACTGAGATGGATTAGGAGATAAGTGTGAGCAAGGTACAGCATTGTGTGGCAGGCTGTGAACACACAGAGTCCGTGTTAGACAATAAATTTATATGGTAGAAAGGTTTAACACAACTTATTTAGGCCCGGCAAATAGGCACATCCAACTTACGTACTGTGACAGCGATATGAAGACTTGAAGATGCTGACGGCATCTATAACAAGGTTCAGATTGTGGCCTGGCTGTTCCACACCCAAAGGGAAGGCTTCCTCTGAAAACTAAGCACTAGGGGCTAAGGGTGGGTGCAGTGTGATCAGCCAACATCCAAGTATAGAACATCAGTGATTAGGTTGCATTGAGTGCATCCAGAAATGGACTTTGGAGGCAGAGATAAAGTTTACAAATATATAAAAAAAAATGTGGAAATTTATTAAGGACGTGAAGTAAAAAGGTAAAAATATGACATGGTGAAAAAAAAAAACACATATAAATATACATGTCTCATGGCTACATATTCAAAGATACCCTTATAAACTAATCCATCCACAGAGCCACCTATCTGCAACTGTAGGTCAGCCTTGGTGAATTATAGTGGTCAACCCAACATGTTTCGGACGTATAGTCCTTCCTCGGGGGATGGAGTATATTTGCTTCTTAAAATAGATATGTAACAGTCAGTTAGTTTCATCTAGAAGTCTGTACATAAGCAAATATATGTGAACATAAATCTAGTGGTGGTATAAATTTACCCAAAATCTGGCTGCTAGTAATACTTACAACAATAGATATAACCTACCTTCAAGCTCTGCCTCTGCCAGACGGGGAACCTGACCCTACACTAGCCACACACATAAAGCACACCAAAGCTGGGAGCCAGAGTCTGAAATAGACTCTGCCTGACCCCAGATGGCCCCCTGTGAATGCAGAAAATCATAGAGCAACCAATTTCCTTGCAACACCCTTCTCCTCTTATATTACCAATTCGGTCTTGCAGAGAGGAGTATAGACTGGACCTGCCTACATTCGGCTGTACATGGTTGATTGCTGGGGTTGTAAAAAAAAAAAAGGACACACATGGGCATGGACCTAGGTACCTAATGTGAATGATTCACACCAAGACCTGCTCACACCAGGTGCAGTGGGACTGTACCGGGCAACCTTGCCCAGTACAGTCCCACTGTAAAACAGTGTAAATTTGCTGTCCACTCAAAATAACTCAACACACAGTCATTAATATCTAAATCACTGGCAAGAAAAGTGAGTACACCCCTAAGTGAAAATGTCCAAATTGGGCCCAATAAGCCATTTTCCCTCCCCAATGTCATGTGACTCATTAGTGTTACAAGGTTTCAGGTGTGAATGGGGAACGGGTTTGTAAAATTTGGTGTTATCGCTCTCACTCTCTCATACTGGTCACTGGAAGTTCAACATGGCACCTCATGGCAAAGAACTCTCCAAAGATCTGAAAAAAATAATTTTTGCTCTACATAAAGATGGCCTAGGCTATAAGAAGATTGCCAAGACCCTGAAACTGATCTGCAGCACAATGGCCAAAACTAAACAGCGTTTTAATAGGACAGGTTCCACTCAGAACAGGCTTTGCCATGGTCGACCAAAGAAGTTGAGTGCATGTGCTCAGCATCATATCAGTTCATAGTGGTTGTCTTTGGGAAATAGACGTATGAGTGCTGCCAGCATTGCTGTAGAGGTTGAAGGGGTGGGGGTCAGCCTGTCAGTGCTCAGACCATACGCAGCACACTGCATCCAATTGGTCTGCATGGCTGTCATCCCAGAAGGAAGCCTCTTCTAAAGATGTTGCGCAAGAAAGGCTACAAACAGTTTGCTGAAGACAAGCAGACTAAGGACATGGAGTACTGGAACCATGTCCTGTGGTCTCATAAGACCAAGATAAAATGATTTGGTTTAGATGGTGTCAAGCGTGTGTGGCAGCAACCAGGTGAGGAGTACAAAGACAAGTGTGTCTTGCCTACAGTGAAGCATGATGGTGGGAGTGTCATGGTCTGGAGCTGCATGAGTGCTGCCAGCACTGGGGAGCTACAGTTCATTGAGGGAACCATGAATGCCAACATGTACTGTGACACACTGAAGCAGGGCAGTAATCCAACATGATTATGACCCCAAACAAAACTGCAAGACGACCACTGCCTTGCTAAAGAAGCTGAGGGTAAAGGTGATGGACTGGCCAAGCATGTCTCCAGACCTAAACGCAATTGAACATCCTCAAACGGAAGGTGGAGGAGCGCAAGGTCTCTAACATCCATGAGCTCCGTGATGTCGTCATGGAGGAGTGGAAGAGGACTCCAGTGGTGACCTGTGAAGCTCTGGTGAACTCCATGCCCGAGAGGGTTAAGGCAGTGCTGGAAAATAATGGTGGCCACACAAAATATTGACACTTTGGGCCCAATCTGGACATTTTGACTTAGGGGTGTACTCACTTTTGTTGCCAGCGGTTTAAACATTAATGGCTGTGTGTTGAGTTATTTTGAGGGGACAGAAAATTGACACTGTTTTACAATTTGGACATTTTGACTTAGGGGTGTACTCACTTTTGTTGCCAGTGGTTTAGACATTAATATATATAATATGTAAACAAAAGGTACTAATGCGCTCCACCTAACTATTATTAAATATCTAAAAGATATGGAAGCAGCCAGCAAAAAATAGTGATCTCTACACCAAAAAATATAAGTAAAATAAATATATGCGGCGCTACCTAAACAATTAAACCAAATAAATAAATTACTAAAGTGCAACAACTGCAATAAATTGCAGACTAAAAGTGCAAAGGTGAATCCACCTCACTATAGTGATGTGATGTGCAATGATAGAACAATAAATATATTACATCTAATATAAAATGAAAAAATTAATGATCATATACGTGCATAAATAATCAAAAATCATAAGTGAAACTCGTTCCAAAGTACAGAATATAAAAAAATGAAGATGCTAAATAAGCAATAATGTGCAAAATGCAATAATAGATGGTGATCATCAAATAAAGTCCATGCAAATAATTGGTGACCATACAGCAAAGTCCATGCAAAAAATATAAAGTGGCTTCCAATGTGTGACAGTCCACTGCAAACTTCAGTGCCCAACTTGTGCACCACCAGTTTCCCCCAGCCTCTCACCTCAAATATATAGCATAAAAGCGCTGTATGTACACAGATGCTACTCCGTCCTTATCCGTCCAGCCTCAGATCTATACCGCTGTACGTATACGGTTATCACTTCCCCAATTTCTCCAAATACATCCAGTTAAAATTGGTAGTACATAGGGAATGGAAGAAAGACAAGGGGGGCTCCCATGTGTAGTATCAAAACACAACTTTAATAAATCAATATCCTCACTTACATGTAAGCAGATACCAGCGAATTCGTAGCAACACGGACTTCCGGTCTCGGCCGCGACCGGAAGTGATATGTGTAACACCTAGCTCCTTACCTGACGCGTTGCGTCACAACCTCGTGACTTTATCCCTTGATAAAGTCACGAGGTTGTGACGCAACGCGTCAGGTAAGGAGCTAGGTGTTACACATATCACTTCCGGTCGCGGCCGAGACCGGAAGTCCGTGTTGCTACGAATTCGCTGGTATCTGCTTACATGTAAGTGAGGATATTGATTTATTAAAGTTGTGTTTTGATACTACACATGGGAGCCCCCCTTGTCTTTCTTCCATTCCCTATGTACTACCAATTTTAACTGGATGTATTTGGAGAAATTGGGGAAGTGATAACCGTATACGTACAGCGGTATAGATCTGAGGCTGGACGGATAAGGACGGAGTAGCATCTGTGTACATACAGCGCTTTTATGCTATATATTTGAGGTGAGAGGCTGGGGGAAACTGGTGGTGCACAAGTTGGGCACTGAAGTTTGCAGTGGACTGTCACACATTGGAAGCCACTTTATATTTTTTGCATGGACTTTGCTGTATGGTCACCAATTATTTGCATGGACTTTATTTGATGATCACCATCTATTATTGCATTTTGCACATTATTGCTTATTTAGCATCTTCATTTTTTTATATTCTGTACTTTGGAACGAGTTTCACTTATGATTTTTGATTATTTATGCACGTATATGATCATTAATTTTTTCATTTTATATTAGATGTAATATATTTATTGTTCTATCATTGCACATCACATCACTATAGTGAGGTGGATTCACCTTTGCACTTTTAGTCTGCAATTTATTGCAGTTGTTGCACTTTAGTAATTAATTTATTTGGTTTAATTGTTTAGGTAGCGCCGCATATATTTAATATATATAATATAATAAAAGGGGAGGGGTGTACTCACTTTTTTGAGATACTGTGTCTATGTATATATATATATATATATAGTGTGTATACATTATATATATATATATATATATATATATATATATATATATATATATATATATATATATATATATATATATATATATACATACATACACTATATATTTATGTATATATACTATGAATGGGCACTGTGGCTTAAGGGCTAGCACTTCTGCCTTGCTGCACTGGGGTCTGTGATTTAAATTCCTGTTAACACCGTCTGCATGGAGTTTGCATCTCCTTTCTGTGCATGCTTGGGTTTTCTCCCACACTTTTGCTGGCAGGTTAATTGGCACTTGTGTAAATTTTGTGTATGTATGTGAGATAGGGACCATAAATGGTAATCTCCTTGAGGACAGGGACTGATGTGAATGTGCAATATGTAAAAAGCTGGGTAAATTGTATAAAAATACCTGAAATAAATAAATATGTTAATCATTCAATACAGTAAAAAAAAAAGTTTTATGGAAAAAAATTCCCCTTGATGATAAAATCATATTTAAGTGAATGTATGACATTCAACTATATATAAAAACGAACTCGTAAATCTATTTTAAACAATACCTTTAATTTACCTTTAAGTTTTTCTTTCATACAAACCGAGTTGTAATTTAGATTTATTAGCCTTTTAATATAATCCAGGCAAGCTGTCTATTGTGGTGCTCGTGGTGTCTTTGATAAACCCCCCTGCCTTTTGCATCAATGCCGTCGCAGAGTTACATGTGAAAAGCGTTAGCAACTGACACCGTCGTATATTGCCAGTTTTTCTTTTATACTGTTTTACAGTGGATGCCTTTGAAGTGTGAACTATCAGGCCATCTGGAATGCATATGTTATCCTTATTATTACATGATATGTTATATTTTGCTAATGTGCTAAGACTGCTGTCTGGAAGTGTTGGCATGTTGATCTCAAGCTAACGCATTTCACATCAAAAGAAGACCAAGCTACATATTTTATAAAACCTAGACTTTATTCAATAATTCAAGCATTAATAATACCTAGGGATAGCCCCGTGGTCAGATTATTGTTATTTGAACATTTTATTTAATAGCCATGCATAAAAAAAAAAGAAAAAAAAAAGATAACATTAAAAAAAATATATTTTTCATTTAGAATGTCGTGGCTTGAGACTGAAAAAGTTGGCTTACTTGGCAGTAAGAAAAAAAAAATGGAAAGGAAAAAAAAACGATGACATATAGGAGAATGGTTCCTGTAATTGTATAGGATGTCTTTATAGATGCTGTTTGATGTGATTTTATGTCACATGGGTCCAGGTCCAAGTTTAATCAAAATCCAATATGTTGCTAGAAGGCTAGGCTCAATTTCCAGGACAGCTAATATAGAGGTATTTTAAACATCTAGGACGACAATAAAGCTTTGCAATATATAGTAATTGCAGGATATTGTCTCAGCTAAGCTTAGCACGCCCGCAATTATCTGCAGTGCTTTCTACATTGTACGGTATATTGTTTTCTATGCTTTGTGTACTTCCCTTCTGCAAAATAAGTCAGGATTTTACTTCACATATTATTTTGAGTGGACAATAACTAAATAATATTTTACCTTTCCCATCCTTGACTCTTTCATAAACTTTGGATAAAAGTAAGGTTAACACTTTCTCAGCCAGAATATAGCAATGACTAAATGGCCAGCCCAACATTTAGCAGTGTAAAGATATCTATAATTATTTTGCACAACAAAATAATTTAGATCCTTTTTTTAAAGGAGATTTAAGGCACAATAATTTAAGAAAACCCTGTTTTTTTTTAAATTAACGGCTAACAAATGCTTAAACTTGTGTAGCGCCCATCACCTTTAGGTGGGTGCTAATAGGTAAAGACAGGTTGAATTGCCAGTGCCTTACTATTCTTTTTGTACAGACGTGGAGGTTTGGTAAGACCCCTTTCACACTGGGGTGTTTTTCAGGCGTTTTTCAGGCGTTTTAGCATTAAAAAAAGAGACTGTAAAGCGCTTGAAAGAAGCCGCAACTGCAATCCCAATGTAAAAGCCCGAGTGCTTTCACACTGAGATCCCTTTCACACTGGGGCATTTTTCAGGCACTTTAGCTTTAAAACAAAGCGCCTGTAAAGCGCCTGAAAGAAGCCGCAACTGCAATCCCAATGTAAAAGCCCGAGTGCTTTCACACTGAGATCCCTTTCACACTGGGGCATTTTTCAGGCACTTTAGCTTTAAAACAAAGCGCCTGTAAAGCGCCTGAAAGAAGCCGCAACTGCAATCCCAATGTAAAAGCCTGAGTGCTTTCACACTGAGTCGCTGCGCTGGCAGGGGGTCAAAAAAGGTCCTGCAAGCAGCTTCTTTGCAGTGCTTTTGGAGCGGTGAATACAACGCTCCTAAAGCGCCCCTTCCCATTGAAATCAATGGAAAGTGCCTGAAAATCGCTTTTTGCAGCAGCGTTTTGTGGGCGCTTTTAACCCTTTATCTGGCTACTAGCAGGGGTTAACAGCACCCCGATAGCGCTTGAAAAATGCTGGTAAAGCGCTGCTAGTTTAAGCGGCGCTTTACGAGTGTTTTTCGGATGCTGACATTGTGAAAGGGCTCTTAAAGCACTTGGGCTTTCACATTGGGATTGCAGATGAGGCTTCTTTCAAGCGCTTCACATGCACTTTTTCTAACGCTAAAGAGCCAGAAAAAAGCCTGAAAAACGCCCCAGTGTGAAAGGGGTCTTAGGGTGGAGTTGTAGGTTAGAGGGGGGTGTGACCACCTCTTCATCACCCTGGAAACCCCTTCCTTACTTCTCCAGAGGAATCTTCTGGAGAAGAGGTGGGTACAGGGATTGAGGGCCCCTCGTCCAATCGTTAATTTGCTTGGGCAAGCGCGGGTCTCATACATATACACTGTGGTCACACGTTCCCTGAGGGAGATGGGGCGAGATTTGATCCAGAAAGGCTGCAAAATGTGACCCACAGGAGCAGGGCTGGAAGGCCACGGAACTCTGCCGGAAAGCCTGGAGGTTCAGAGACTCCAAAGCTGGAAGGTAGTACCATTTCAGAAGCAAGAAGTATCCACTAACAGGATGGAGTAGACCAGGGCCGCCTGGACTTTTCCTGAGCTGGCATGGGAAGATATGGCAGGATGCAGGTGAGGCCTGGGACCACATGTTTTTCAGAGAGGCATGCGCCAGATCATTACAGGAAAAGGGTTCTTCTACTTGTGCAGCTCACAAAGAGAGGCAGCTTATACTGTCCTGTATCACTCACAGACCACACATCAGGGACTGCAGCATCAAGAATAAAAGCCATTGTTTAATTGTTGAACTGTGTCTGTGATTTCTACAGCAGGGGTGGAAGAAGCGAGGGTTAAACTAGCCGTACTGTAATGAACTACTAGCAGCTCCCAAGGGAGTAGTGCGTTTTACATGTTAAAAAGAAAGAGTTTTTTTTTAATGAATATATGATATTTTAATACTGTAATTGTATCAGACAGTAACATATAACAGATAACACTCTAGGAGAAGTGCTCTCCTGAGGGGGTTACCTTGGGGGCGCGCTCCTGAGTCCAGCATTCTGCGTCCACAACTGCTGAATGTATGACTCGTTTCTGCCCCCGGCGCCTGCGTCATTGGATTTGATTGACAGCAGCGGGAGCCAATGGCTGTGCTGCTATCAATCTATCCAATCAGGACACGAGACACTGACTGGAGCTTGTGTCCTTGTTCCTGTCAAGCAAATTTCGGGGCTCAGGTAAGTATAAGGGGGGCTCAGGGGCGCTGCTGCATTCAAAAATGTTTTTCACCTTAATGCATAGAATGCATTAGGGTGAAAAACGGTGAGAGTTTACAACCCCTTTAAAGCATGAATAACAGCACAGTGCTTGTGCTGTGTCATTTGATCCCTTCAATCACCTAAAAAACCTGGCTGATCCTGCCTGGTTCTGCCTTCTCTCCTGTAAACTGACCACGGTATATCATGGCTGATGAGCCCTGACACTGTGGTCAGTTTACATGCCCCCATCATCCCCAGCTCTCCTCTCTTCTCTTCTCCCCCCTACCCTCCCCTCCTGTCAGCTCTACTTCACAATCCTCTCCTCCTGCTACAATCAGTTCTATAATATAAGCATGCCACCCCCTCTTTTAAATAACATTATGTGTCCCTGTGCCTGTGCTATATGAAAACAAAATCCAGATTATACCTTATATCAGAGCGTCTCCTGACACTCATGTGACTCCTCGGCTCTCTCTTTCCCCTCTCCTCCCCGGCTGACATCAGTGGGAGTTCCTGGCCTTGCCCGCTATAGCTGTCAGCCTAGGAGAGGAGAGAGCCGAGAAGTCATGTTATCACTGGGTGAGGCTCTGATATAAGGTATAATCTGCATTTTTTTTATACAGCACAGGGACACATAATGTTATTTAACAGAGGCGATGGCATACTTATAACTATAATGGCTTGACAACCACTACAACGTTAGCAATGCGACCAAAGTGTATGTTTAAAAATGCCCAGGTATTAGTATATGTAAACCCGATTACTAAAATCTCAAGCTTTAAAGAGGAAGTAAACCCTGATGAGTTTACTTCCTCTTTCATTCCCTGCAAAGGTAAAGCATTAATGGACTACCATGCATCGCATAGTAGTCCATTAATGTGTAACTTACCTGACACAGGAGCCAGCGAAGTCACCGCTGTCCCCTGTAGTTCCGAGCGTCCATCTTCTTGGTGGATCTCCCTGCTCCGGCGCTGTAATTCGCCGGAGCTGCGATGACGTCACTCCCGCACATGCGCATGGGAGCCGACACTTGCCGCGATCTGTGGCTTACCCAGTGCGCCTGCGTGCCGCTGTCTACGGCGCATGCGCTGTAGACAGCGGTGGCTGTCTTCAGGTAAATATCTCCTAAACCGTATAGTTAGTTTTAGGAGATATTTCTTGGACCTACAGCTAAGCCTTAATCTAGGCTTACCTGTAGGTCAAAGTGGTTTGTAAGGGTTTACAACCACTTTAACTTAACTATTGTTCAGGCACCTCCTGGTATTGGGTGACAACCCAACCGTCTGTGTTGAAAAAGAGGGGACCATGAATATTTAGAATTTTTCTTTAAGGGCCAGTTCACACCTTTCAATGCATAAGATGCAGACATGGTCCACTGTGATCCCCACCCAACTCTGAATATGAACTTGTTGGACAGGCTCCATTCTTTTTGGGAAGGCTTTCAACAATATTTCACAGTGTGTCATTGGGAATTTGTGCCCATTCAGCCAAAAGGTCATTTGTGAGGTCAAGTACTGATGATGGACAAGAAGACCTGGCTCACAATCAGGTTTGGGTGTTCAGTAGGGTTGAGGTCAGGGCTTTTTGCAGGCCACTTGGGATACTAAAAAAAAAAAATGGTCAAACAGAACCTCTATGGTGTTGGGTTTGTACATGGGGCATCGCCATACTGGAACAGAGAAGGACCTTCCCCAAACTGTTGTCACAAGACTGAAAGTACACAATAGTCGGAAACAGCCTTAAAAGTACCCTCCTATGTATCTGCTTTAATACATGATATGAATTTATACTGCAGAAAAATGAATTTTTTGGGGTAAATTTGCCCAAAATCTGAAAACCAGAGACATTTTCAGATATAACACTTTTCAGGGACCAATCTTAAACACTTAACATTCTCCAAAAATTTAACGATCGCTCTCCTCTCTGCTTATCAATTTCTCAGCGTACGCTCTCGGTTTGAGAGATGTCATTTCACGTTTTTTGAGAACTGTTCCTGATAGCACTCTCAGTGCTTTCTTTTATTTATTTATTTATTTATTTTATGTGTCCCTCTCCATTATATCATTTGCAGAATTGGCAAGAAAATAAGTTAGTTCTATCCCCGTACTTAACTCATAGAAAAATAAAAATTAAATTACCCAGACTGTTATTTTCGTTCCTTGGCTGTTTTAATGCAGTATGGCTGGAAAATTTGAATAAATAGCTTGTGTTAATGGCGTTTGCCGGTAAAGCTGAGCTTATTGTAATTCTATGTGACTCACTGTATACACAACTTCCTGACAGAGGAAGTCCCCAAATTACTGACATTCCTTCAGCTCAACCTAAAAATATTCCTGTCTTAATTTCACCATTGCGATAGACTCCAAATAATAACATGGAGACTAAATCTGTAATCATATTTGAGAATTTAAAAAAAATATATAATATTTGATAATAATATGACTGTATACACTTTCTTATACCAACAGGTCATTGGTTGGGTTAACAATCAGGCACATGTTTTTATATGTTTGATAGAGCTGCTTCTATGCTTCATAAATTAAATGACATTGAATCTATTTGTGTGCTGTTCAACTTATTGTGTTATATGAACGATAACCATATTCTTTTAAAGCTGAACGCCAGGCAGAAACAAAAGACACAAATAATGCAATTCAATATACTGTATATACTCGAGTATAGGCCGACCCGAATATAAGCCTAATTTTACCACAAAAAACTGAGAAAACAAATTGACCCGAGTATAAGCCTAGGGTGAGAAATGCAGTAGCTACTGTAAGTGGAAAAAAGGGTCAACAATGCCCATTTACAGCCTCACTGTGCCCATTTGAAGCCTCACTGTTGCCATTTGCATGCTTCACTGTGCCATCGCTCTGCCTCACTGTGTCATCTGCATGCCTCACTATGCCATCGCTCTGCCTCACTGTGCCATCTGCATGCTTCACTGTGCCATTGCTCTGCCTCACTGGGCCATCTGCATGCCTCACTGTGCCATCACTCTGCCTCACTGTGCCATCTGCATGCCTCACTGTGCCATTGCTCTGTCTCACTGTGCCATCTGCATGCCTCACTGTGCCATCTGCATGCCTCACTGTGCCACCTGCATGCCTCACTGTGCCATCTGCATGCCTCACTGTGCCACCTGTATGCCTCACTGTGCCATTGCTCTGCCTCATTGTGCCGTCTGCATGCCTCACTGTGCCATTGCTCTGTCTCACTGTGCCATCTGCATGCCTCACTGTGCCATCTGCATGCCTCACTGTGCCATCTGCATGCCTCACTGTGCTATCGCTCTGCCTCACTGTGCCACCTGCATGCCTCACTGTGCCATCCCTCTGCCTCACTGTGCCATCTCCCTGCCTCACTGTGCCATCTGCATGTCTCACTGTGCCATCTTCCTTCCTCACTGTGCCATCACCCTGCCTCACTGTGTCCATCTGCAGCCTCATCTCCCTGTCTCACTGTGTCCATCTGCAGCCTCATGTACCTGATCTCCAGAAGACCGGCACTGTGACGTGCAGTCTAGTCGGCGGCCATCCAGTGTATCAAAGCCCCGCCTTCTCCTCGTCGATTCCGTTTCCCAGTAGTGAGTCTGTGTTCCGTCTTTCACATGGAGGACGAGGAGAAGGTGGGGCTTTGTTACACTGCACGGCTGCCGACTAGACTGCATGTCACAGCGCCTGGAGATCAGGTGCATGAGGCTGCAGATGGGCACAGTGAGGCAGGGAGACTGGAGTATAAGCCGAATGGGGTGTTTTCAGCACAAAAAAAAGTGGCTTATACTCGAGTATATATGGTACATTTACAAACATTTATATTTTTTAAATGCAAGCAGTATAAGTACTTGGATTTGTCCTGGTGTCAGCCTTTTGCAGTCCCTGTACAGCACAGCTCAGCCTTGGAGAGAAATAAGCAGCACAAGTAGCCAATCAGTTTTGCTTCAGTCCTAACAAGGGTATATGTTGATAGGAGGAGAGGGCAGAGTGACAGGGTGGATGAGCTTATCATTCTGCGGCTTCCCCTTTCATTGACCAGTCACAGGCTGCGAATTGTCGCACCCCCCCCCCCCCCCCCCCGATCCCAGCCTGTGAATTGTCGGTGAAAGGGGAAGCGGCAGAATGATGAGTTCATCCCCTTTCCCTCTCTCTTCCTATCAACAAATCCCGTACATGTATTTCATATGTACTTAGCGGTTTGCCTGGAGTTCATCTAAAGTCTAAAAAAGTAAATACTTCAGCAACCCACAAGACATGATACCTGCTATAAACTTAGCAAAACAAGTGCCATTTTTGTCAGCTAGCTTCACATAAATAAATCTTTGGTATGTATTAAACTCATAAATACAATCTATCTTCTTAATTCCTCTGCCTCCTTGTTTATGACTGATCTGCCAGCCAAATATACAACTAAACGGCGTTAACAGTATGTGGCAGTTCATTTGAAAAACTCCCTACTTAGTCTAAGTTATGGATTTTCATAATTCTAATTACAAACATGACTAAGTAGAGACATTTTCAGGTAATTTATGAGAGCAGAATATTAGTTTTTCTGCAGCTGAATACAGAGATATCTAAATATGTTTCACTATGTCCCTTATCCAATTGAAACAGGAATTTTTGATGTGGGAAATGATTCTACTTTTTCCTTTTTTTTTCTTTTTTTTTTTTACTTTTTTTTCTTTTTTTAATATTCTATATCCCATTGACATGAAATTATTGTGCGAATAACATTTCTTTTTTTTTTTGTATTCCTCATTAAATTGCAATTTTGGGTCTTTTACCATTGGAAGCTTAGTAACAAGGGGGAAAAGTTTACATTCTGTAAGTATGTCATTAAACTGCGATTTGACATGGTGTTTTGCAGATATAGATGAATGCAATGAAAACAAGTGTGGAGACCACGCGCGGTGTGAAAATACTGCCGGAGGGTTCAACTGCTCGTGCCTTGAAGGTTATCAGTCGTCCTCAGGAAGCCTGTACTTTCAGCCAGACGACGGGACTTACTGTCAAGGTAAGTTGTGGTGCCATTAATACGCCTTTTTGTGTTCTTTAATTACAATGGCTTTACAAAAGAGAGATTTTTCCTCCAGGTAATATTCAGCATAATTACATTTATTAAAAATATAATGGATGACAAAAAGGTATTATTGCGGTTTCTGATATACCGTAGTTTTAATTACTTTCAATTTTTTTTTTTTTTTGTGGAGAAAAGTGGTGAATGTATTTTTTTAGAATTTTCGAAAAAGCGAGAAGGATTAGAACTCTAATCAGGTTTTTATTGCTGTCTCTGGCCCTCTAGTGTACATTCACTCTTAGGCCGCGTACACACGGGCGGACTGTTCGCCCAACTTTGTCCGCTGAACAGTGTTTCAGCGGACAGTCCGCTCGTGTGTGGGGCTTCAGCGGACAGTTTCAGCGGACAGTTTGACGAACAAAGTTTTTCGGAAATTCCGTAAAACTGTCCGCTGAAACCTTGTTTCAGCGGACAGTCCCCGCGTGTGTAGGCTTGTTCGTCAAACAAAGTTCCGCGCATGCTCAGAAAGGATTTTCACGCCGAAAGTTATAATGCAGTGTATAGGACGTCGTATTTTCCGTCCCGTCGTACGTGCCGTTCACGTCATCGCGCACGGTTTCAGCAAACTGTTCGTACGTCGTGTGTGGCCATGTCCGTCCATGCTAATTTTGAGCGGACTGTTTGCCGAAACTGTTTGACGAACAAGGTTGGGCGAACAGTCCGCCCGTGTGTACGCGGCCTTACTATTTGCTTCGGAGACCACCATACCCAAGGCAGGAAGTGATGGCAAATCCAACATTTTAGAGTTTACTCCAGAACAACATATTAATAGAGGCCTTGAGAACTTTTATGCCGCGTACACACGACCGGAATTCCGGCCAGAAAAAGACTGATGAGAGCTTTTCATCGGAAAATGCGACCGTGTGTATGCTCCATCGGAATTTAGCTGTCTGAATTTCCGCCAGCAAAAAATTGATAGCATGTTCTCAATTTTCCCGATGGAAAAACGTTCTATTGGAAATTCCGATCGTGTGTATGCAAATCCAAAAACTCACGCATGCTCAGATTGAACTAGAAGATGGAAGCTATTGGCTAATGGGTATTGAACTTCCTTTTTCTAGTCGTATGTGTTGTATGTCACCACATTCTTGACGGTCGGAATTTGGTGTGATCGTGTGTATGCAAGACAGCTTGAGCAAGATCCCGTCGGAAACCCGTCGGAATTCCGTCGGGAAAACCATCAGAGCTTTTTCCCATGAGAATACTGATCACGTGTACACGGCATTAGACTTACAAGTGTAGTCAGATGCAGGAAAACCTCAAACAAGTTCAATTGATTGGAAAGGCAAAGCTTCCCTCGATGGATAATCAACGATTACTCAAACCATACAAATACAGAAAGGAGCGCCAGACCAAAATTTAATAAAAGAGTCCAAGATAGATCATTTTAGCTATTGATAAAAAATCTTACAAAATTACATTAAATAACATAATAAAATAATTTATATATATATATATATATATATATTACCAAAAGTATTGCCTTCCTTTACACACACATGAACTTTAATGGCGTCCAAGTCTTAGTCTGTACGGTTCAATATTGAGTTGGCCTCAGCATACCAAGATATTTTGGACAATTTCATGCTCCCAACTTTGTGGGAACAGTTTGGGGATGGCCCTTTTCTGTTCCAACATGACTGCACACCAGTGTACAAAGCAAGGTCCATAAAGACATGGATGAGTGTATTTAGGGTGGAGGAACTTGATTGGCCTGCACAGAGTCCTGAACTCAACCTGATAGAACACCTTTGGGATTTATTAGTGCAGAGACTGGGAGCCAGGCCTTCTTGTCCAACATCAGTGCCTGACCATACAAATGTGCTTCTGGAAAACATTCCCATAGACACACTCCTAAACCTTGTGGACAGCTTTCCCAGAAGAGTTGAAGCTGCTATAGCTGCAAAGGGTGGGCTAACTCAAAATGAAACCCTATGGACTAAGACTGGGATGCCATTGTCATTTTTGTACACTATTATGGATTTTCAATAAATGTTATGTGCAGCAATTCCTGTTTGGATTTTTGCTTTATGTATGACCAGTGGGATGGTCTGATTGCTTTACACGTTATCGATATTCAATGTGCTGTTTACCACACCTGCCTTGAATATATATATATATATATATATATATATATATATATATATATATATATATATATATATATATATATATATATATATATATATATATATATATATATATATATATATATATATATATATATATATATATATATATATATATATATATATATATATATATATATATATATATATATATGTGTAAATCTATGTGTGTAAAATTTGCTCACCACATATACAGGGCTGATTCCTATTTTACTTGGTGCAGTGACCTCAGTGGTCTCAGTGCAATCTATGGGATAAATCTGACCTGACAAAAACGATAACTCTATAACATTAAAATTATCTCCAAATTCATAAACCGCTTGCCGTCCAGCGCACGACGATATACGTCGTCACAATGGCAGGGCTGTGCAAATGAGCGTATGATCACCGGAGGTCTGCGACCGTGACACGGAGAGGAGACGGACTTCCTGAATGAAACGGACTTGGCCACACATGACTGGACTAAGTCTGTTCGAAAGTCCATTCGTTTTGAACGTGATGACGTAAACGGGACTAAAGAAGGAAGTTCAATAGCTAATAGCTGCCCTTGCGTCGTATTTGGTCCATCGGACTAGCACACAGACTAATGTTTTTTCCGATTTTTAGTCCGTCGGATAGATTTGAAACATGTTTTATTTCTAGGTCCATCTGAATCTTTGGGAAAAAAAAGTCCGCTGGAGCCCACACACGATCGAAATGACCGACGGATTCCGGTCCGCCGGACCAAGTCTGCCAGAAAGTCCGATCGTGTGTATGCAGCATAACTGTTAATTGAGGAGTGGCCAATTAAACATACTCTAAAAAATTTAAAATAAAAATTTTAAAAAAGAGATGGGGCATACACATATTATACAGAAATATAATAAAAAATAAAGTAATGCGAAGACATCTACATTGATATGATTATCTGTATAATAAACAGAGTGTACAAGGACACGTTATGAAAACCATGTTCCCATGTTTTCATTCATAGGGCATAGAAACAAAGCTAAGTAACTGAACTACCCTGTTTCCCCCGAAAATAAGACATAGAGTGATTGTCGGTGATGGCTGAAATATAAGCCCTACCCCCCAAATAAGCCCTACCCCATTCCCCAAAAATAAGCCCTACCCTGAAAATAAGACCTACACTGACTTGAACTAGGGCTAATTTGGGAGGTAGGGCTTATATTGCAGCCACCACCGACAATCACGCTAGGTCTTATTTTTGGGGAAACAGGGTATGTACAAAAACATAGGAACTGGGGTGCAGAAAAATGGCAGCAGGTCCTCTGGTCTGATGAGTCAAAATTTTAAATATTATGCTGCAGCAGGAGGTAGCCTATTTGCAAAGGGCTAGAAAGTGGCGGAATATTGAATGTCTGCACTTATGTAATCCTAAAGACTAGTTTGAGCTGGGGGCCGTGCTGGATAGATTTAAATGTTTACTGGTAGTTATTTGATGGTTCTGCAAGTGGATAGTGGTGCTGGTCTCCATTTATCTTTTTTTGGGAGGTCTGGTGCAACAGTGTCATGAATTGAACAGTAATGATACTTGAATGTGGAGGGAAGGAGGAGCAACCAGTGTCTCGAATAATGGGTGGTTGAGTGGTGGAGAGACCCCCTGCTCCAAATACCACCGCTCACCATAGGGCAGGGGTAGGAAACCTCGGCTCTCTCCAGCTGTTTTGAAACTACAAATCCCATCATGCCTCTGCCTCTAGGAGTCATGTATGTGATTGATAGGGTCTTGCAATGTCTCATGGGACTTGTAGTTTCAAAACAGCTGGAGAGCCGAGGTTCCCTACCCCTGCCCTAGGGGATTAGCAGTTGGGCAACTTGTATCTAAACACACTGTAGAGTTGATTTACTAAAACTGGAGAGTGCAAAATCTGGTGCAACTGTGCATGGTAGCCAATCAGCTTCTAACTTCGACTTATTCAATTTAATCTTTGACAAAAAAATCTGGAAGCTGATTGGTTTCTATGCAGAGCTGCCCCAGATTTTGCACTCCCTGGTTTTAGTAAATCAACCCCTAGTATGTGATATTGCACTTATTTTCTCTATCGAAATGTTGGTAGGTCCACGGAGCCCACCCATCTCCAGCAGGTTAGTCCACCATTATTACCTCCTCATCTGCCTTCTGCGCGGAGAGACAGTTCCCCCGAAACGCATTGGCTCGATCTGTATGTTTTTCTATACTTTCAATAAACGACTCTCCCATCATTTTGCATTATTCCGTACACTGGGCGCTCCTCCCTCCCCATTCCATTGATCCTAAAGAGACATTCCATAAATTACCGAACTATTGGTATGTCTCCTAGTCGCTGCTCTCTCATTAGCCATTGAGCTTCAATAGCATTGCAGGCAGCGACCAAATTAATTCTAGCAATGAGAAATAAAGTTTCATTTCAGTGATTCTGCCGCTAACAAAGTGTCAACAGCATCAGCATTGCCCATGTGACATGGCCCTGAGGACTTTTTGCCTGTTCACAAAACAAAATCTAAATAAAAAATATAAATCCTGCTCTATAATAATAATGATAATAATTACATTCTCCAAGTAGCTAGAATAATTATCTTAGAGGTTTACCCCTGCGTACATATATATGAAATAAACAGTATGTAACAAGCAAATAAAATAATGTGCCGTTAGCTGCCCCATACAATTTCCTAACATAGGCCCCGTGTGACTATAATTCTTATTATTTAAATTATAATAGCATTGCTAAAATAATACAAGCAAATAACAGTATTCTACCAGATGGAACAAATCCACAGATAAAAAGTTCACAGCAGAGTTATGAGTTGCTACCAATCAGAAGGTTTCACTTATCCTTCTTTTTAAAGCTGAACTCCAGGCAAACAGCGAAAATACAATACATACGGTATATGAGAGCTGATTTACCTGCCAAAGGATTTGTATATCTGTCCATCCATTCCTGGGACTTACACAGCTCTGCAAAACACTGGGGCGTTTTTCAGGCGTTTTTCATGCGCGTTAGCGTTAAAAAAAGCGCCTGAAAGAAGCCGCAACTGCAATCCCAATGTAAAAGCCCGAGTGCTTTCACACCGAGATCCCTTTCATACTGGGGCGTTTTTCAGGCACTTCAGCGTTAAAAAAAGCACCTGAAAGAAGCTGCAACTGCAATCCCAATGTAAAAGCCCGAGTGCTTTCACACCAAGGCGCTGCGCTGGCAGGGCGTCAAAAAAAAGTCCTGCAAACAGCTTCTTTGCAGCGCTTTTGGAGCGGTGAATACAACGCTCCTAAAGCGCCCCTTCCCATTGAAATCAAGCCTGTAAAACGCCAGAAAAATGCCTGAAAAGCGCTATTGGCAGCAGCGTTTTGTGGGCGCTTTTAACCCTTTATTTGGCCACTAGCAGGGGTTAAAAGCGCCCCAATAACGCTCGAAAAACGCTGGTAAAGCGCTGCTAGTTTAAGCGGCGCTTTACGAGCGTTTTTCGGGCGCTAACATTGTGAAAGGGTTCTTAAAGCACTTGGGCTTTCACATTGGGACTGCAGATGCGCCTGAAAAACGCCTGAAAAACGCCCCAGTGTGAAAGGGGTCTTAGACCCCTTTCACACTGGGGTGTTTTTCAGGCGCTTTAGCGTTAAAAAAAGCGCCTATAAAGCGCTTGAAAGAAGCCTCATCTGCAGTCCCAATGTGAAAGCCCAAGTGCTTTAAGAGCCCTATCACAATGCCAGCGCCCGAAAAACGCTCGTAAAGCACCGCTTAAACTAGCAGCGCTTTACCAGCGTTTTTCGAGCGTTATTGGGGCGCTTTTAACCCCTGCTAGTAGCCAAATAAGGGGTTAAAAGCGCCCACAAAACGCTGCTGCCAATAGCGTTTTTCAGGCGTTATTCAGGCATTTTACAGGCGCTTCCCATTGATTTCAATGGGAAGGGGCGCTTTAGGAGCGTTGTATTCACCGCTCCAAAAGCACTGCAAAGAAGCTGCTTGCAGGACTTTTTTTGACGCTCTGCCAGCGCAGCGCCTCAGTGTGAAAGCACTCGGACTTTTACATTGGGATTGCAGTTGCAGCTTCTTTCAAGTGCTTTTTTTAACGCTAAAGCGCCTGAAAAATGCCCCAGTGTGAAATGGATTTCGGTGTGAAAGCACTCGGGCTTTTACATTGGGATTGCAGTTGCGGCTTCTTTCAGGCGCTTTTTTTAAACGCTAAAGAGCATGAAAAACACCTGAAAAACGCCCCAGTGTGAAAGGGGTCTTAAAAACGCTTCCTTCCCACTCCTAACACCCATTATGACCAACCTGTGTAACAACAAACTGTATACTTGCCTACACTATATTACCATTTTGGGACCAGGGGCGGACTGACCATTTGGCCACTCGGGCATTGCCCGAGGGCCCCAGGCCACTAGGGGGCCCCATCAGGGTTGCCAGCCTCAGTAAAACCTGGGACAGTTTGTAAAAATCTGTGGGTTTTTTTACATCTGTCTCTGAAATGTCCCTTACCGACATACTTTTAGTCTAAAAATCCCAAGATTATAGCTGCCCCACCTCTCCAGTACCTTCTCAGACAATAGAAACATGTATGTGTATACTGTGTGATTGTATGCGGTGTGTGTGTATACTGTGTGGCCCCATAATCTCTGATTGCCTGGGAGCCTCGTAATCTCCTTTTGCCTGGGGGCTTCATGAGTTGTCAGTCCGCCCCTGATTGGGACACCTGCCTTTACACGCACATGAACTTTAGTGGTATGCCAGTCTTGGTCCGTAGGGTTCAATATTGAGTTAGCCCACCCTTTGCAACTGTAACAACTTCAACTCTTCTGGGAAGGCTGTCCACAAGGTTTAGGAGTGTGTCTATGGGAATGTTTGACCATTCTTCCAAAAGTGAATTTGTGAGGTCACATGGACATGAAATTTAATGGCATCCTAGTCTTAGTCCGTAGGGTTCGTTGAGTTGGTCAAAGGAGTGTGTCTATGGGAATGTTTGACCATTCTTCCAGAAGCGCATTTGTGAGGTCAGGCACTGATGCTGGACGAGAAGGCCTGGCTCACAGTTTCCACTCGAATTCATCTCAAAGGTGTTCTATAGGGTTGAGGTTAAGACTCTCTGCAGGCCAGTCAAGTTCCTCCACCTCAAACTCGCTTATCCATGTCTTTATGGGCCTTGCTTTGTGTACTGGTCCAAATCATTTGTTGGAGGGGTTGTTTTTCAGAGGTTGGGCTTGGCCCCTTAGTTCTAGTGAAGGGAACTCATAAGGCATCAGCATACCAAGACATTTTGGACAATTTCATGCTCCCATCTTTGTGGGAACAATTTGGGGATGGCCCCTTCCTGTTCCAACATGACTGCGCACCAGTGCATAAAGCAAGGTCCATAAAGACATGGACGAGCGGGTTCGGAGTGGAGGAAATTGATTGGCCTGCCCAGAGTCCCGACCTCAACCCGATAGAACACCTTTGGGATAAATTAGAGCAGAGACTGCAAGCCAGGCCTTCTTGTCCAACATCAGTGCCTGACCTCTCATTAATAGCTCAGATTGACAGCAGAAGGAACCAATGCCTCCTGCTACTATATCTGGGCCAATGAGAAGCAATAGAGCCTAGAGAGCTTCAGCTGGATTGAGATCAGACTCAGGTATGTATTTAGGGGGTTGCATGGGGAGCTGCATGCAGAAGCCCAGATAGCAAGCAATTATGCTGCAAGTTTGAAAAAAACTTGCTAAGCTATTGCTAGACTTGCCAGACTCCAAATCGGCTTTCTTTGCAAACATTCTGCAAGTCTGCTGCAAGTTCTGGTTCAGTGATGTTGTGCAATAGTCATCCCGCCACAGGGGGTCACTGTGGCTGAATTCTCATGCTGTAGACTCGCAGAGTTCTTGCTCTAGACTCACCATTGCAACTTTGCTCTTGCTAGAGACTTACCATGAAAATTTTCTACAAATTGGAAAAGTGTCAACTAGAACTTGTGCTTCAAGTGCTCTGAAAGTCTACAAATTACCAGTGCAAATGTGCAGCAAGTTAACAGACTTACAGTTCAACTGCACCACACAATTGTGGCAAGTTATCTTTGCAATCTTTTTTTTTTTTTTGTAAATTCTTTTTATTGAGTTTTTAAGAAAGAAAGGGTAAGTTACAAATACTTTGCAGAGCCTAGGGGCCGTGTCTTTTATATGTAGTTTATACACCATTCCCCTGGTAATCCATCAGGCCCAGGAGTTTTGTTGGGGGGGGGGGGGGGGGGTGAGTTCACTGCCCCTTTTATTTCAGAGATGGACATTTCTTGATCTAGGGATTTGGCTACTTTTTTGGATAAGGAAGCTAGAGAAAGAGAGACTACGTAGAGTGACTATCAAGGAGATCAGGGGAGGGGCCCGGGTTGTATAAGGATTGGAGAAAATGCTGAAACTCCTGTAGAATATAAGAGGGGTCAGTGATAGGTTCCCCAGCCTCTGAAATAAGTTCACAGACAACTGCCAGGTATCTGGAGTCCAGAAACCAAACTGGCTAGCAGTTCACCATTCTTATCCCCGGATTCATACAATTTCCCAGCCTGCATAGCAGCATCAGCAATGCATGAGGGACATGAGATGAAGCTCTAGATCTCTGTGGGTCTTTCCAGGTTAGAATAGATTTCCCATGTGGGTGAGGAAGCAAAATCAGAAGCTGCCTCGGTTTCCAAACCGCTCAAGCAAGGTCAACTGGGCACTATGTTCGAAATGCCTGCAAGCAGGTAGGAAGCCACCCTTACTGCCGATAACATCAGTCTAGAGCTGAATGCTAAATCGATACGGAAAACAGATTTATGTGAGGCGGAGTCATGCAAATAGCAAATGGCCTAGTGGGAACTTAAATATCCATATTTTGGTCAAATCAAAGGTCTGAGCCCAAGACCCAAGGTCCACACTAGACGCTCTCTGAGGATTAGATGAGTCCAAATCTGCCTGCAGGGCAGAATTCAAATCCCCAGTCCATATGACTAGCAATCTCTAGCGGTACCAGTTTCTCCTGGATGGTATAAAGTATGCCAGGGGAAAATGGCCGAGGAATATACACATTGACAAAGGCATACTTCACACCACCTAATTCTAAAGGCCCATACACACGATTAGACTTTTTGACAACAAACACGCAAATTAGCTGTTTTGGAGCAACATCCGACCGTGTGTACGTTCCATCGGACAAACTTTTTCGGTTTTCATCTGACTTTTGTTGGCTGTGCGAATGGACAAACTTTTTGACAACATAAGTCCCCTGGAGCAAAGTCCGATCGTGCGTACACAAAACCATCGGACTTTTGTACAAAGTACAAACACGCATGCTCAGAACCAATGTAAAAGATCAGACAACAATACAGAAGTTGACCAAAGGTGGCGCTGGAGTGTCTTTTGAAGTGTCGTCAGTACGTTGAAACGTCACTACGTTCGTGTTTGTTGCCTAAGAAGTCTGATCGTGTGTATGCAATACAAACTTACGGCCAACGCCCTTTGTACAAAAGGTCCACGGGAAAGTTTGTACAAAGTCCGACCGTGTGTATGAGGCTTAAGACTAACATAATAAATTACATACATGTTTTACCTTATATGCTAGGGATTTGTTGAGAAGTATGGCGACCCCCCTGGGCGTAGCTGGAATAGATAGCGTGAAAATCCTGCTCCACGCTCTACGGAGGGATAGAATTTTGTTCCCTAAGAGATGAGTTTCCTGTATAAAAAGGATATGCAGTTTATGAGTATTAAGGAATTTAAACATAAGTGAATGTTTAAATTATTGTTCAGACCCCTTATATTCCAAGAAAATAAATAAAGTGTTCAATGAAACATGGGTAGTACATAGGAATCGATCAAAGGGGAAGAACAAATTATGCCTGCAGGGGAAGTCGCCAATCCTCCAAACTGTAGTAACACTGTGAGAAGCAATGAGTCAGATAGCACCAGCAGATAATGATCGTATGGTACAGTTGGTTGCCATAAAACACTATGGCAACCAACTTCGTGAACCCAAAAAGTAAATAAAGATTCTGTTGCCTTAAAGCATGTTATACATGTGTAATTTGGCCCCCCTGTATCACCTGTAATACCTGGCTGATCCTGCCAGTTTCTACCCTCCCCCCGGTTGCTGACCATGGTAAATCAGGGCTACTGAGCCCTGACATTGTTGTCAGCGAACGTGCCTCCATCAACCGCAGCCTGCTCTATGTCTCCTGTGTCCTCCTGGCCCACTGTGATTGTGCTGTATAAAAATAATGCTGTATATACCTTGTTTACAGAGTGCTGATCTGCGCTCATTGACCCGCTGCCTAGCTCCTCTCTCGGCCTGAAAGATGCAGCGAGCAGGGCTGGGGATCCCCCACTGACGTCAGTCAGGAGGAGAGGAGGAGAGAGGCTGCCCCACCTAATGCATCTGTCGGCCGAGACAGGAGATAGGCGGCAGGTCAATGAGCGCAGATCTGCTCTCTGTAAACAAGGTATATACAGCATTATTTTTATAAAGCCTAGTCACAGGGGGCCATTACAGTAAAAAGAAAGGAAAAGGAAAATGTAAAGTTATGTTGGTGGGTTAACAACCACTTTAATGAACATAATTCAAAAAAGAGGAAAGAAAAAAAAAGAAGTAAAAACCCCTACCAACTAGAAACCCCAACTACGCCAGTCAGTTTAATACCCGTAACTCTAGGAACGTCTGTCTTACTGGAAGTCTTCCTAAGTAGTGGCAATGGCAGAACTTCCAAGGCCTCTTCAAGAAGGCAGAAACTTTGGGGGGTAAGTGTGGAGAACAGTCAACAAATGTTCGAGGTAGATCTAGTAAGGTAAGGATTAGGATTAGGAAATGGTATATAGGACCATTGGGACAACATGTGCCCCAGGACAATATGGAGTAAGCCACAAGTAGGGTAATGTTATAAAGACAACCACAGGAATTCAGATTTCATGATAGCCCTGAACGACCCTATGGTGACATGTCAATCTTGAGACATAAATGAAGGATCCGAAGATTAGTGGCATCATCTAGTGCCTTGGATAGGAACAAGCCATGTGTCAAGAACAGGAGAATGTGCTTATCGCATTAGCCATTCATCTGCATCAGTCAGAGAGTCAAACAAACAGACTAAGCCCTCATATGAGACCCTGAGACGACTAGGGTACAACATGCTATATTTAATATTTCTTTCACAAAGCTTCTTAAGGACAAAATTGAAGGTTTTCCTCTTGCGTTGTAGATCAGCGGAGAATTCTGGATATAGTAGGACAGATTTATTGTCATAATAAAGCGTGGGATGTTTGCAAGCTTCTGAGAGGATCTTGTCACGGTAGTTGAGGAAGCAAACCAAAAAAGGTTGGGGATTGGTTCCAGGGATAGCCCGACCTATAGGTACATGATGTGCTCGTTCAATGACATAGGTTGGGGGTTGGCTTGTCACTAAGTTTGATAACTTGCCACAAACTTGTGGTAGTGTTGAATTATAAGTCTGTTAGCATGCTACACATTTTCACTGGCAAGTTGTACATTTGCAGAGCACTTGAAGCAAAAGTTCTAGTTGACACTTTTGTAGCATTTGTAGCATATTTGCATGGTGAGTCTCTAGCAAGAGCTCTACAAGCCTACAGCATGCAATTTCAGCCACAGTGACCCCGTGTGGTGGGATGACCATTGCACAACATAACTGAACCAAAACTTGCAGCAGACTTGCAGATTGCTTGCAAAGAAAGTTGATCTGGAGTCATGCAATGCAGACTTGCTGCAATTGTGCAACAAACTTGTGAAGCCTGCCAAGTCTACCAATAGCTTAGCAAGTCATTTTAAAACTTGAAGCTCAATTGCTTGCTATCCGGGATTTGAAAGTTTGACTTGACAGGAGCGGGTGCACGGAACCAAATGCAGACAGTGTGCGTTTGGATCTGTACACCTTCTCCTGTCCATATGTCAAACTTTGACATGCGATTATGTCCGTGCTGCCACTGCATGTGCATCCACTTCTACGGGTAGCCAGCATGCAGAGGATGAGATTAATTGTCCATCTGAATGAGCCCCAAACGTATAAAGTCAAAGCCAAAACCTCCCTTTTTTCCTTTGCTCCAGTGTTTACATAAAGGCTCTGAAGAGCCTTGTAAATTATATCATACCAAGGAAGGCTTCCAAAGCACAAAATGGCACCCAGGGCCTCACTTAGCTAAACATGGTTGAGCGTATCTGCAGGCATGTCTGTGACTTGGAAAACGGCCAGCGTATCTCCTCCGAGATTGTCTTGACATTATTCCAGAAGGCTCTCTTCAGTGTAAACATGATTTGCACAGCGTAGAGCAAAAAGGATGACAGCAAAGCTCACATGGACTCTGGAGAATGGCCCAGGGAAAAAGGAATCAAAAAGAGCCTGGCGGTATGCCAACTAAGGCTCTGTTCAGAGCCAAGCTGACTCCCTGGTTCTCTACTGAGAGAACAATGGAGCTGATCTATAAAAACCAGAGGAAGCAAAACGTAGAGGTGTTTCCTTCAGTAACCAATCAGATGTTGGCCTTCTAAGTTTATTGACGACCTTTGCTAAGCAATGCTGACAAACCCTTCAAAATGTTTACATGCTATTTATTCATTTACTTTAAAGTTGAGCTCAAGGCATATAAAAGCAAATTAGTGCAGCCCTGTTATATTTAAAATATACTATTTTATTTTATTTGACTTTGTATCAGGCTCTTGCAATCCACTATACAGCAGAGCAAAGACAAGAAAAGGGACCATACGGGTCCATACAATTTTTTGGGGGAGTGCTGTGCTGGTGCTGGCAGTATAGGTGGGCAAACTAAGTCCCTGACCCTGAATCCCGTGTTATAATAAAAGCAAGCATAACATTGTGACTCAATCATAAAATGAAATATGTAATGTTATATATAGAAACCATCCACCGTGTAATAAGAACATAGACTCTAGCCCCTTTTACTCCCTTCACGCCGACCTAACACAAATATGCGGTCCCACTAGACTGTGCTTTTTCCCATTTGCATGTCTCCCTTTGTGCTGGGTGCCCGCCATACGGTGCACTACCAGCTTAGAGACCAGGGTCTCATTGTGTACTAAATATCGGGACCCGAAATTCCCGATTCTAGGTCGCCTTACCGCTGTGTTAGCTTCTGATTGGCTAGCACAGTGATGAGTCACTGTGAAGCTCATCCCCATGTTTTCTTTCTCTTTTAATGGAGGAGAGAGATACATTGTATCTCTCTCTCCTTGCAGAGAAAAAAAAAGTGTGTGTAAAAAAAATATTAATAATAATAAAATAATAAAATAAAAATAATTAAAAAAATACCTAGATCAAGGTGGGATCTAGGTCTGTGCCAGGGTTAGAGTTTGAGTCAAGGTCAGGGTCAGTATTTTTTTGGGGCAGGATTTTATTTTTTTTATCATTATCAGTGACGGTAAGTGTCAGTGTGTTTTAGGTAGGATTAAGAAAAAAACATTATATTGTTTTGGGTTATATTATGGGTACATAGAACAACTAACATATACATATGTGATATCACTGCAATCGTCAGGAGCAGGATAATTTATTTTGGGTTGTTCTTTGCTGAAAGGTTATGGCATTAGCAAGAAATATACAGTTAAATAAAATACAATTTTTCTTTACTATTTTGGGACAGTTTTCCACTGATTATAATAAAAAAATCAGGAGATATCCATTAGTATTTGTAATGAAATGAAAGCCCTATTTGTCCTGAAAAAAAAAAAAACAAGGTATAATCCACCTCGATGCACAAAGTTGTTGTGATGATATGTACAGTTTTACTAACACAGGTCAAAGTTAAAAATTGTGCTTAGGCATTAAGATTTGTTTTACCCTTAGGCACAAAGGGGTTAAGCACATTGGAGTGTACAGAGTGCAGTATTTGGAAGTACTTTGCTGCTCAGCAATCGCAAAAAATCAGTTCCATAATTGGTGTCAGTGGGGGAAAAAAAACATAACTGCCAACATTGAAAACAAGTTAGTAATGAGGCGTTAAAAGGGATTGCAAATTGTGTGGTTTGTTGTGGGCTGCCTGCTACACACCTTGAAGGGATTGAAAAAAGATGGTGTGTGGTTACAAAACAGACATGGTCAATAAAGTGGTTATTATTTTATGGTGTATGATTTGTAGTGGGCCACCTTTCCCCAAAAATAGTGCATGGGGGTACCTGGGGTGAAACATACCCCATGAAATATACCCCATTGTTGGATGAATAATAACCCCCAGCACAAAAATAGTCACCAGGACAATAGCCATCCCCAGCATTATAGGAGACAGAGTGATGAGAGGGAGAGAGGATAGGAAGGACAGAGAAATAGATAGAGCAGAAGAGAGAAAAAGAGCTGAGGAGGGAGAGAAAAGAGAACAGATGAAGAGAGAGAGAGTAGGGTGGAGAAAGAGAGGAGAGATCAAAGAGAGAGAAATAGAGCAGTTGGGGAGAGAGGGGATAAGGATAGAGCAGAGGAGGAGAAAGAGCAGGGGGAGAGTAAGAAGAGAGAATGGGGAAAAGATAGAGAGAGAGCAGAGGGAGGAGAAAGAGTATAGAAAGAGAGAGAGGGGAAAGCAGAGGAAGGGTAAACAGTGGGGGAAGGGAGAGCAGAGGAGGGAGAGAGAGAACAAGGGAAGAGCAGAGGAGGGAGAGAGAGAACAAGGG
Source organism: Lithobates pipiens (assembly GCF_037356315.1). Taxonomy (NCBI): domain Eukaryota; kingdom Metazoa; phylum Chordata; class Amphibia; order Anura; family Ranidae; genus Lithobates; species Lithobates pipiens. The sequence goes on from NW_027507785.1 coordinate 299,123,038, forward strand.
AAGAGAAGAGGAGGGACGGAGAGAGCAGCGGAAGAGCAGAGGAGGAACGGAGAGAGCAGGGGAAGAGCTGAGGAGGGACGGAGAGAGCAGGGGAAGAGCAGAGGAGGGATGGAGAGAGCAGGGGAAGATCAGAGGAGGGATGGAGAAAGCAGTGGAAGAGCAGAGGAGGGACAGAGAGAGGAGGGGAAGAGCAGAGAAGGGACGGAGAGAGCAGGGGAAGAACAGAGGAGGGACGGAGAGAGCAGAGGAGGGACGAAGAGAGCAGGGGAAGAGCAGAGGAGGGACGGAGAGAGCAGGGGAAGAACAGAGAAGGGACAGAGAGAGCAAGGGAAGAGGGGAAGAGGATAAAGCCCAGGAGGAAGACAGAAAGATCCAAGGGGAGAGAGGGAAACCATGGGGGGAGAGCAGAGGTGAGAAAGAACAGGGTAGGGGGAGGAGAAGAAATTATTTGTTGGAGATTGTTGGGGGGGGGGGGGGGGGTAGGAAGAGAGCAGAGAAGAGAGATATCAGCATAGGGAGAGGGAGAGCACAGAGGGGAGAGAGAGCAGAGAGCAGAAAGAGTGAGAGTGTGAGCAGAGGGATAGAGAGATCGAGAAGAATTGTTCAGTGTCACCCACATAAAGACAAGCTGGGATTGGCAGTAGGAATCTAATGCCGCGTACACACGGGTGGACTGTATGGCCTACTTAGTCCGTCGAAACACATTTCAGCGGACAGTCCGCTCGTGTGTGGGCTTCAGCGGACTTTTTCAGCGTGCAGTCTGGCGTACTAAGTATTTCGGATTTTTCGAAATTCTGTCCGTCATACTTTGGTTTCAGCGGACAATCCGCTCGTGAGTAGGCTAGTTCGACGGACTAAGAATGGCGCATGCTCAGAAAGGATTTACACGGCGGAAGGTTGCATTGCTGTGTATTGGACTTCCTATTTCTAGTCCCGTCGTACGTGCTGTACACGTCATCGCGCAAGCTTTTGACGGACTGTTTGTGCATCCGTGTGTGGTCAAGTCCGTTCATTCGAAAGTATGACGGACTGTCCGTCGGATTGTATGACGGACTAAGTAGGCCATACAGTCCGCCCGTGTGTACGCGGCTTAAGCTTAAGCCTGCACATACCTTCTGATGCCATCCCTTCATGCAGCCACATCCACTTTCTGTCATCATCCAGCCTGAAACCTGACAATTGTACCTCTGCATCAACTAGCCACATACCTGCAGATCTCTGCACCCTCACTGTGATCCTATGGAGGTCTATATGGGGTTATGACAAGCCTTGATCCTCTTGTATCTAGTGAGTGCATTGAGGGCGCCCTCTTGTCTTTGTTTTTTATATCTGCACTCTGAATGTACTGGCGTTTGAAAATCCAGCCAGGTGCCCAGCAGACGGAGGTGCTGTAAGGCAGCTTAAAGACATTCTGGGGGTGCTACAGCACATCCAAGCATTCCCCTGGAGCCACCATCGAGAAGAGTAAAGCAGTACAATGAGGCAGTTAGAAGGAGAGAGCAGAACAACAAGCTTATCAATTTACTACTTTGACTATAGCTATACAATTCCAGGGTGGGCGTGGGTAGACAATTCCCCAGGTGGGAGGGGCAGAGGGAGATACTAAGGGGGTTATTTACTAAAGGAAAATCCACTTTGCACTGCAAGTGCACTTGGAAGTAAAGTCTCTGTAGATCTGAGGGGGACATGCAAGGAAAATAAAAAACAGCATTTTAGCTTGCACATGATTGGATGATAAAATGAGCAGAGCTTCCCCTCATTGCAGATCTACCCCTTAGATTTAGAGTAACTGCACTTCCAAGTGAACTTTCAGTGCACTTTCAATTGCACTTGCAGTGCAAAGTGGATTTGCCTTTCGTAAATAAACCCCAAAATCAGATAAGTAAGCAATTTGTACTAGTCCAAACCCCCCTAGATATCAGCATACCATTTAACCATTTAATACAACACAGAAAAAAAAAAACATGCAAAGGTAGGATAGAACAGGTTCATGTTGTCACTTCCTGTTGTGTCTTTAAGACAGGAAGTGAAGAGTAATCGGTCTGTTAGGGAACAGACAGCAAAAAAAAAATAAACCTGATTAGGGTTTTAATTGTTCCGTATTCTATCCAAATCTAATGCCGTGTACACACGACCGGACTTTGACGTACTGAATTCCATCAGACTTTGACGGAGTTTTGACGGACTTCCGTCGAATCGAACTTGTCTACACACATACACACCAAAGTCTGAAGGATTTGACCGTGATAACGTACGACCGGACTAGAATAAGGAAGTTCATAGCCAGTAGCCAATAGCTGCCCTAGCGCTGGTTTTCATCCGTCGGACTAGCATACAGATTAACTGATTTTTTGTCTGGAATCGAGTCCGTCGGAAAGATTTGAAACATGTTCTAAATCTAAAGTCCGTCTGATTTTTCAACAGAAAAGGTCCGATGAAGACCACACGATCGGATTGTCTGATGGATTCGTTCCGCCTGACCTTTGCTGTCGTAAAGTTCAGTCGTGTGTACATGGCATCAGAAACAAGTTTTGACCATACGTTCACTTGAATGGTAGCTTGTCTTTGTTCTTATGTTCACTTTCAATTGTATTAGAAATGAAAAGCTAGCCGAAACTGCCTGACAATTTCTACTTATACGCCCAACTTTACAGTCAACCCAGCCACCATTCCCCATTGTGAGCTGACAGCCTACAGCTCTTGACTGGGACTAATGTTTGCCCCATCAACATTGTCAATTGTTATGTTTGTCAAGATAACCCCAGCGAAACAATATAAATGTTCTATTATCACATAGCAACTCAGAGTAATGTTGATGTTACCGTTATGTTTTGTACATCAGCTAAAAGAACCGTGCATTGTTCTTCTAAGGAAATTACATTCATTTGCTTATCGCCTGTGCACCCATAGATGCACATTTATTTCAGCTATTATTTGCTGTAAGCCACTATGACAAGTGAACCTCTTGAAAGGAACGGTAATGACAATCACAGATGTGCATTGTGGATGTTTTTTTTTTTTCTTTTCAGAGAACATAAAGATTAAATGCCATTTGGATAATAACTGTGTATCAACAAACATTAATCAGACAATTATCAAGGTAAGTGGTTTTTGAGAGTCCTGTGTTTCCTGTGTCCGATGTGTTATCACTGTTTAAAAATAAGAACCCATATGCTGGGAGATGACTTAATGGTTACATTATTTCATCATTTAAATTACGAGGAAAACAAAATAGGATAAATGACTTTGTTTATGTCATAGGCATGTTCTTTTTATTGCATTTGAAAGATCAGGTTCACATTTACATTTTATTTTTTTAAAGCGGAGCTCCACCCTAAAGTGGACCTTCCACTCATCGGAACCCTCCCCCCCTCCGGCGCCACAATTGGCACCTTTCAGGGGGGAGGGGGGTGCAGGTACCTGTACAGTACAGGTATTCTGCACCCACTTCCGGGATAGCGCTCTGCGGAAAGGGGCGTAGATTACGCCCCTTTCCGCAAGTGCTCCGCTGCCTGCTGGGAAACACACAGATCCCAGAGGCAGCGGGGACCGTCCTTATTGTGCAGCGCGACTCGCGCATGCGCAGTAGGGAACCGGGAAATGAAGCCGAAAGGCTCCATTTCCTGAATCCCATACCCAAGATGGCGGCAGCAGCACCCGAGAGACGATCTAGAGATCGGCTTCGGGTTCCGACATCGCGGGCGCGCTGGACAGGTAAGTGTCACTATTTTAAAAGTCAGCAGCTGCAGTATTTGTAGCTGCTGGCTTTAAAAAAAAAAAAAAGGCGGAGTCCCGGCGGACTCCCGCTTTAACATATACAGTAAAACCTTGGTTTGAGAGTAACTTGGTTTGAGAGCGTTTTGCAAGACAAGCAAACATTTTTAAATAAATTTTGACTTGATATACAAGTGATGTTTTGATATAAGAGTAGCATCATGTCCAGTGATGTAAGTAACTGAGTTATGTAACGCAGTTACTTTAGAGGGTAACGAGTAATCTAACTGATTACTCTTCCCCTCGTGGTAACTCAGTTCCCATTACTTGGGCAGAATTACCTCAGTTACATCTACCGCCCGGGAGGCCCCGCCGCGGCCGCGCTGCCTGGCCGTTCGTTCTGCCGCGGCGAGGAGGGGGGCTTTCACCCGCTGAGTTGAGAAGAGGCTGAGTCTCAGAGAGACTGTCTGGACCGCCCCATCCCGCTTCGCCTATCCAGAAGGAGAGTGTAGGGAGGCGGGACAGACACTGAAAAATGAAGTCAGCTGACCAACTGCCACCAATCGAGTGAAGGGGAGGGTCTCTCTCTCTCCCTATGAGGAAAGGCATCCCTGGGGGCATTCAAGTAAGTGACTGATGATTCGAATTGCAGTGCAATCGATCCATCCCAAGTCCTCCACCACCTCTGCTTCTTACTGATCCCATCCCTACCCACCCACCATCACTTCTACAACAGAGGTGATGGGAGGATAGGGTAGGGATGAGATCAGTGGTGGTGGGGGATGGGATCAATAAGAGGTAGATGTGGTGGTGGTGGGAGAGGATGGCACCATCACCGCTGCCACCCCCCAAAGTACCACCGCTGCCACCCCTCAAGTACTACCGCTGCCACCCCTCAAGTACTACCGCTGCCACCCCCTCAAGTACCACCACTACCACCCCCTCAAGTACCACCGCTGCCACCCCCTCAAGTACCACTGCTGCCACCCCCTCAAGTGCCACCACTACCACCTCCTCAGGTACCACCGCTGCCACCCCCTCAAGTACCACCGCTGCCACCCCCTCAAGTACCACCGCTGCCACCCCCTCAAGTACCACCGCTGCCACCCCCTCAAGTACCACCACTACCACCCTCTCAAGTACCACCGCTGCCACCCCCTCAAGTACCACCACTACCACCTCCTCAAGTACCACCGCTGCCATCCCCTCAAGTACCACCACTGCCACCCCCTCAGCATTTGGGTTTTAAATAAATACCAAATGTTCTAAAATAATGTATATAGTGTTTTTATTCTTCAATCAGTTAATATAAACATCTTTGATATTAAAGATGTTATAGAACGCAATTGCATTATAGAATATTTAAAAAAAAGTCACATTTAGGCCGCGTACACACGCGGGGACTGTTCGCCCAACTTTGTCCGTCAAACAGTTTCGGCAAACAGTCCGCTCAAAATTAGCATGGACGGACATGGCCACACACGACGAACGAACAGTTTGCTGAAACCGTGCGCGATGACGTGAACGGCACGTACGACGGGATGAAAAATACGACGTCCTATACACTGCATTATAACTTTCGGCGTGTTAAGCCTTTCTGAGCATGCGCGGAACTTAGTTTGTCGAACAAGCCTACACACGGGCGGACTGTTCGCTCAAACAAGGTTTCAGCGGACAGTTTTACGGAATTTCCGAAAAACCTTGTTCGTCAAACTGTCCGCTGAAACTGTCCGCTGAAAGCCCACACACGAGCGGACTGTCCGCCCAAACACTGTTCAGCGGACAAAGTTGGGCGAACAGTCCGCGCGTGTGTACGCGGCCTTACTTTGCTGAGTAACTAATTACTTTTCCAATGTAGTAATTGAGTTACTAACGCAATTACTTTTTGGGAGAAGTAATTTGTAACTTAACTAATTACTTTTTTAAAGTAAGATGACCAACACTGGTCATGTCACAACTGAGTATAAAAGAGAAGAGAGGCGCCTCTAAGTGTAGTAATATGGTTATGTTTAATGAAGGTACAACACTTAGCAACATATTGCTACACTTAGTTACATAGCAGGCGAGGTTGAAAAAAGACACAAGTCCATCAAGTCCAACCCATGTGTGTGATTATATGTCAGTATTACATTGTATATTCAGTATTACATTGTATATACATTGTGTATATATATATATGTAAATCGTGAATAATATATCCCCGTATGTTGCCGTTGTTCAGGTGCTTATCTAAGACCAGGGCCGTCTTTAATATTGATTGGACCCTGGGCAAAAAAAACTTTCTTGGGCCCCCCTACCTGCTCTGAGACATACTATAAATAGCAGCTAGACTTAAAATCAGTTTACTGTATCAGATCAGGCAGCGATTGCGATTGGTTGCCAGCTGTTACAGCATATCATTACTGCTTACTGATTAGTTTCTAGAGGTTACAGCACATGATTTCTGCTTGTTAATTGGTTAATTACTGTACAGTAATACTGCTCACTGATTGGTTGCTAGAGGTTACAGCACATCATCTCCTCACTGCAGGGGAGCATGATATACATATGAATGCCGCCTTTATTTACATATCAATGCCGCTGGCTGCAGCTGTTTACTTATGAATGCCGCCGCTATTTACATATGAATGCCGGTTATTTACATGTAAACACAGGGTCTGCAGGTGAGTCATCTGTACACAACAATAAGGCAGAGCTGGGCAGCATTAGTAACAGCACTTCACACTGAAATATTGGGACACAGCATGGGACAAAACTTACAGGGACAAGGGAATTTAAATTGGTATAGTTGGCAAGTATGAGGAAGCTGCTTTGGGCCCCACAACAATGACAGGGCCCAGGGCAGCTGCCCCTTTTTCCCTGCCTTAAAGACGGTCCTGTCTAAGCCCTTGCACACACGGTTGGACATTCCAACGCAAAATGTCTGATCGGACCGTGTTGTCGGATAATCCGACCGTGTGTGGGCTCCATCAGACTTTTTCCGACCAACAAAGTTTGAGAGCTGGATATAAAATTTTCTGACAACATGATCCGATCGGACTTTGTCCGATGGTTTGTAGAGAATTCCGATCGGACAAAGTGGCATGCATGCTCAGATCAAATTACGAGACCAAAGCTATTGGCTACTAACCGCAATGTAGTCCCGTCACAACGAACGAACGCATCACGTTATGAACGAATGGATTTTCCGACAACTTTGTCCGACCGTGTGTATGCAACACCAGTTTCGGACAAAATCCGTCTGAAAAAATCCGACGGATTTTGTTGTCGGAATGTCCGACCGTGTGTACAAGGGCTAAGACCCCTTTCACACTGAGGAGCTTTTCAGGCGCTTTCACGCTAAAAAAAGCATCCGAAAAGCTCACGAAAAACGATTTCAATTAAAATCAATGAATGCTTTCACACTGGGGCAGTGCACTGGCAGGGCGGTGAAAAATGCCCCTCTCCATTGAAATGAATGCAAAGCTCTACAAAAGTGCATGAAAAGCTCTTCAAAAACGCTCAGTGTTTTACTGGCAGTTTAGAAGCGCCTCAGTGTAAAAGGGGCCTAATAGTTTCTTGAAAATATCGATACCCCCCGCTGAGGCCACCGCCTGTGGAAGGGAATTCCACATCCTTGTCGCTCTTATGCCCTGTACACGCGGTCGGACATTCCGACGACAAAATACGTCAGATTTTTTCTGACGGATTTTGGCCCAAACTTGTCTTGCATACACACGGTCGCACAAAGTTGTCGGAAAATCTGATCGTTCAGAATGCGGTGATGTAGAACACGTACAGCGGGACTGCAAAGAGGCCAGTAGCCAATAGCTTTCGTCTTGTAATTTATTCTGAGCATGCGTGTGCATCGGAATTGTCTACACACGGTCAGAATTTAACCACTTGCTTACTGGGCACTTAAACCCCCCTCCTGCCCAAACCAATTTTCAGCTTTCAGCGCTGATGCACTTTGAATGACAATTGCGCGGTCATACAACACTGTACCCAAATGAAATTTTTATCATTTTTTTCCCACAAATAGAGCTTTCTTTTGGTGGTATTTAATTACAGCTCGGAGTTTTATTTTTTGCTAAACAAACAAAAAAATTGCAAAAAAAATAAAAAAATAAAATCATGTTTAATAGTTTGTTATAAAATTTTGCAAACAGGTAATTTTTCTCCTTCATTGAAATGCGCTGATGAGGCGGCACTGATGGGTGGCACTGGTGGGCACTAATAGGCACAGTTAAGGCGACACTAATAGGCACAGATAAGTTGGCACCGATAGGCACAGATAAGGCAGTACTGATGGGCACAGATAAGGTGGCACTGATGGGCACTGATAGGTGACACAGATGGGTGGCACGGATGGGTGGCACAGATGGGTGGCACTAAGGGGCACTGATAGGTACCACTGATAGATGGGACTGATGGGCACTGATATGTGGCACTGATAGGTGGCTCTGATAGGTGGCTCTGATAGGTGGCTCTGCTGGGCACTGATGGGCGGCACTGATGGGCACTGGTAGATGACACTGATGGGCACGGATATGTGGCACTGAGGTGCAGCAATGTTGTTGAGGCAGATTGTGGGCACTGATAGGTGGCACTGTGGGCACTGATGTATGGCACTGTGGGTACTGATGTATGGCACTGTGGGCACTGATGTATGGCACTGATATATGGCACTGCTGGGTGGCATTATGGGCACTGATGGGTGGCACTGCTGGGTGGCACTTTATTAATGCTCTGGGGGTTACTGGCAGGGGGCAGGTGGGCACTGATACACTGGCCATGATCGAGACCAATGTCCCGATCACGGGCGCCGGTGATCGGCTTTTTTTTCTCTCCTCGCGCTGTCAACGCGAGGAGGAAAAATAGCCGATTACCGGCTCTGTTTTGTCACATGATCAGCTGTCATTGGCTGACAGCTGATCACGTGGTAAGGGGTCGGGATCGACCCCTTGCTCGGATCAGTGATCAGGCGAGTCTCATTGACTCTCAGGGGGCGCGCAGGCCGCTCGTGCACGGGACGACGTCAATAGACGTAGTCCCGGCAAAGGAGGTCCGCGCTGTAGCCGTCATTCGGCTATAGCGCGGATCTCAAGAGGTTAAACAATCGGATTTTGTTGTTGGAAAATTTTAGATCCAGATCTCAAACTTTGTGTGTTGGAAATTCCGACAGAAAAAGTCAGATGGAGCCCACACACGATCGGAATTTCCGACAACAAAATCCAATCGCACATTTTCCGTTGGAAAGTCCGACCGTGTATACAGGGCATTACAGTAAAGAACCCTCTACGTAGGTTAAACCTCTTTTCTTCTAATTTTAATGAGTGGCCACGTGTCTTGTTAAACTCCCTTCCACTAAAAAGTTTTAGAGGCGCCTCTTTTCTCTTTTATACTCTGTAGCTCTTGCTGGATTTTGCTTCTAATCCCCTTGTGGAGGCTTCCATTTGTGGATGGACATTTTGTGGTTACACAACCTGGTCACATTGCTATAATCTTTTTATATGGACTATAAACGGAAGGATTTTTGAATAAATGGTTGCGGAACGAATCATCTGATGTTTACATTCCTTGTAATAGAAATAACAGTGATTTTTTTTTTTTTTTTTTAAGAGACAGTGTAAAAAAAAAAATAAGTAAAAGAAATAAGAAAAAAAAGAAAAAATGTAAAGTGCCCCATACCTCCGAGCTTGCACGCAAAAACAAATGCATACGCAAGTCGCACCTACATATGTAAACGATGTTCAAACCACACATGTGAGGTACTTCTTCTGACTTCGGGGGTCTTGTCCCGCTCTTTGGTTCTTCTTTCCAGGCTTCCGCTTTCTTCTTCCAGCTATTTAACTAGCGTTGGCCCGGTCTTGTCACTGTTGCCGTTGCTGCCGCTTTCTTATTCATCTTCTTCTTCTCTTCTTCTTATTCCTGACAAGACAAGTCAAGTCCTGTCAAGAGCATTGACAAGACGCTCTCTCCAGCCGTAATGGCAGGGATGCGTTTTGTGGCAACTTATATAGGGATAAGGGGCGGGTCACCGGGTGATGTCACATGGTGACCCCACCCCTTATGATGTCATCGTCCCAGCATTGTCCGAGACTGTGACATCATAAGGTGACCCCATCATGGTGACCCCGCCCCTTATGATGTCATCGTCATCGTCCCAGCATTGTCCGGGACTGTGACATCACATGTGACATCACCCGGTGACCCCGCCCCGAGTCCGGCGGACAATTTTGAGTCAAGACTTCTTTCAAAGCCTGCCGGACCAAGTTCACTGGATAGTCTGATCATGTTACACGGTATTAGAGCATACTGACATACCTTGTAGAGTACCCCAGGAGGGCTAAAACTTGAGGTGCTATTCTTTTTAAATTATGTCCGGTGCCAGTGCTCAGGAACTCAGGCCCACAACCTCTAGCTTCACTATTTGTTTTTAAGTTCTGATGGGAAATTCCGATCGTCTGTACAAATTCCGACACGCAAAATTCCTACGCATGCTCTGAAACAATTTGACGCATGCTCTGAAGCATTGAACTTCATTTTCTCGGCTCCTCGTAGTGTTGTACCTTACTGCGTTCTTGACAGTCAAAAGTCCAGAGAACTCTTGTGTGACTGTGTGTATGCAAGCCAAACTTGAGCGGAATTCCGTCGGAAAAAACATCCAAGATTTTTCCGACAGAAATTCTGCTCGTGTGTACGGGGCATGAGGAATAATGTTATTTTAAGGGTCTGTGGAATTTTAATAGAACACATTTTTAAAATGCATAAATACATTTTTAGAGCTTTGATCACAAGCCTTATACCCATACTATAGTTAGAGCTAGGTTTGGGGCTAGAATTATGACTATAAGGATTAGTGCCAGTGGAAAGCTGGCCATACATATAGCAATTTGAGAGAGCATTCTAGGGTAAAAAAAAAATAAAATATGTGTATAGCCAGGACTTACAGGAAAACATGCTCAAAGTTTTATCTGAAACAAAAGTGGCTGCCAATTTATACAGGAAAATTGAAGGAAATCATTTCTTTGTTCACATTTTTTTAGTTTTGTGAATGCATAACAAACTTAAAATGGACCTTCCATTAAAATGGAAGGTTCACTTTACTGATAGCTCTCAACCCCCTAAATACATATTGCAGTAAAGCCTTGGATTGTGAGCATAATTCGTTCCAGAAACATGCATTTAATCCAAAGCACTTGTATATCAAAGCAAATTTCCCCATAAGAAATCATGGAAACTCAGATGATTTGTTACACGACCATTTATTCATAAGTCCTTCAGTCTATAGTCCATATAAAAAGATTATAGCAATGTAAAAATGTCCATCCACAAATGGAAGCCTTCACAAGGGGATTAGAAGCAAAATCCAGCAGGAGCTACAGATTATAAAAGATAAGGGAGGCGCCTCTAAGTGTAGCAATATGGGTTACATTTAATGAAAGTACAAGATTTAGAAACTCACATGGTTGATGATTAAAACTGGCTAAGTATGCAGGCATCTGACCATCCTCTCACACCGCCGTCTCTCGCTGCCAGTCTGCAATCGTGATCAGGAAGACTACCCTGCAGTAGAGTGATCTGAAAGCGAGGCTTGAAACACTCGTGGAGCGGATGACGTCGATGGCGGTGGTACGGAGGACGGTCTATGTGGACAGCTTGACCCCAGATGCCTAAATACTTAGATGTGCCTGCTTAAATTATCAACCATGTGACTTGCTAAATGTTGTACCTTCATTAAATGTAACCATATTGCTACACTTAGAGGCGCCTCTCTTCTCTTTTATACTCAGTTGTGACATGACGCTACTTGTATATCAAGACATCGATTGTTTATCAAGGCACAATTTATTAAAAAATGTTGTTTATCTTGCAAAACGCTCTCAAACCAAGGTTTTACTGTACTCTAAAAAGCAATAATGTTTAAATAAAAAAGAAATAATAGATAAAAACAATTAAGCTTGAATAACGTTTTAACAAATAAATAAAAACAATACAGCTTGAGGGCCGGTTCACACTGCGGGCGATGCGAGGCGACACGACTTGCCTCGCCGCAATCTGACAAGTCGCCCCCGTTCTGTACAATGGAACCGTTCTGAGAGGAGCGACTCGAGTCGCTCCGACTCAGAAAAAAGGTTCCTGTACTACTTCTGGGCGACCTCGGGGCGACTTGCATTGACTTCTATACAGAAGTCATTTGCAAATCGCCACTGAGGTCGCGGCAGGTCGCGACGAGGCAAGTCGGTGTCGCCTCGCATCGCCCGCAGTGTGAACCGGCCCTAAATAAAGTTTTACAAAATATTGCTATATACTTATTGCTTTAAAAAGCAAAAACGTTTAAATAAAGTTTTACAAAGTAATATTGGCCTTGGCCTCAACTACCAATGTAGACATGGATGATGTCATCACTGTGCCTCTGCTCTACATCCCGGGAAAGCTAAACGCTCAAAATTCTGCAAGGACATTACAAGAGCACATTCGCATGGGATTTCAAGTGTCTACCTTTTTTGTAAGGCAGCAGTGAGGAATGGGAAAGTGGTCCACGTTTTCGGGGAAGTGTCAGGGACGAGTTTTTTTTTTTTTCTTTTTTTTTGTTGCTAAAGCTATATTTTTGACAAGGTTTTCATATTTGTTGAGTGGGGAGCTGTCAATAAAACAAATCTTCTATTTTTATGGAAGGCTCACTGTATACGAAAATGCTTTTATCCTTTTTCGGAAAAGCCACAATTATCTCAATAAAATGTGTATTTTTCCTGAAAATACACAAAGCATATAATAAAAAAAAAAGTTATTAGTATTTAAATCTGCTGCCCATGAAAGGGTTAAAGTTGAACATTACAGACAGCTGTACTGCATGTGCTGTGCTTAAAAAATAACCCCTACATGTTGCTGTTTCAGCACATTGTCCATAATGTGTTTGAAGGACACCTTCCTCTGTGCTAAGAGCGCTTTTAAAAACAGAGGCTGAACTCTGCTCCGCAATTTTCAAGAGCAGAGGTGTGAGTTTTTCTGCCAACTATACGGAAATATTTCCCTGTCAAGAGAACAGATTTTCTCCTCTACGTGTAATAGAAATTAAAACCTCACAACAAGTAAATACTGAAAAAAAGAGAGATTATGTACCGTATATATATATATATATATATATATATATATATATACAGTAGCTCACAAGTCAAATTTTTGTAAATATTTTATTATATCTTTCCATATGACAACACAGAAGAAATGACACTTTGCTACAATGTAAAGTAGTGAGTGTACAGCTTGTATAACAGTGTACATTTGCTGTCCCCTCAAAATAGCTCAACACACAGCCATTAATATTCAGAAATGAAAATGTCCAAATAGGGCCCAATTAGCCTTTTTCCCTCCTCGGTGTCATGTGACTCATTAGTGTTACAAGGTCTCAGGTCGACCAAAGACATTGAATGCTTGTGCTCAGCGTCATATCCAGAGCTTGTCTTTGGGAAATGGACGTATCAGTGCTGCTAGGATTGCTACAGAGGTTGAAGGGGGGTGGGGGGCCAGCCTGTCAGTGCTCAGACCATACGCCGCACACTGCATGAAATTGGTCTGCATGGCTGTCGCCCCAGAAGGAAGCCTCTTCTAAAGATGATGAACAAGAAAGCCTGAAAACAGTTTGCTGAAGACAAGCAGACTAAGGACATGGGTTACTGGAACCATGTCCTGTGGTCTGATGAGACCAAGATAAGCTTATTTGGTTCAGATGGTATCAAGCATGTGTGGCGGCAACCAGGTGAGGAGTACAAAGACAAGTGTGTCTTGCCTACAGTCAAGCATGGTGGTGGGAGTGTCATTGTCTGGGGCTGCATGAGTGCTGCTGGCACTGGGGAGCTACAGATCATTGAGGGAACCATGAATGCCAACATGTACTGTGACATACTGAAGCAGAGCATGATCCCATCTAGACATGTGCGATTAGTTTCGTAAGAATTGAAAATTCGTACAAATTTCTGGAAATTCGTACATTTGTGAGGATCCAAAATGCTAATTTTTTATGCATACGAATTTTGTACGAAATAAGAAATTTTGTTTACGAATTTCGGATTATTTTATCAAAAAGAACTTTTGTTATTGTTTTGATATTTGATATTGTTTGTTATTGTTATGAAAAGTTAACAAAACTAAAAGTTAAAAACCCAGGAAGTCAGCACGGCACAGGGATGGTGGGAGCCCCTCATAATGATAAATGTATCTTTACGAGCTTTCGTTAATGTTACGAAAAGTGTGTTTCGTAACGAATCCGAATTGAATTTCGAACACAAATTAAGAATTCATTTTAATATGAAATGGAACTAAACGAAAGAAATTTATTGATGGTGCACATGTCTAATCCCCTCCCTTTAGAGACGGGGCTGCAGGACAATGTCTCCAGACCTTAACCCTATTGAGCATCTGTGGAGCATCCTCAAAATGGAAGGTGGAGGAGCGCAAGGTCTCTAACATCCACCAGCTCCGTGATGTCGTCATGTCGTCATGGAGGAGGGGAAGAGGACTCCAGTGGCAACCTGTGAAGCTCTGGTGAACTCCATGCCCAAGAAGGTTAAGGCAGTGCTGGAAAATAATGGTGGTCACACAAAATATTGACACTTTGGGCCCAATTTGGACATTTTCACTTAGGGGTGTACTCACTTTTGTTGCCAGCGGTTTAGACATTAATGGCTGTGTGTTGAGTTATTTTGAGGGGACAACATATTTACACTGTTATACAAGCTGTACACTCACTACTTTACATTGTAGCAAAGTGTAATTTCTTCAGTGTTGGCACATGAAAAGATATAATAAAATATTTACAAAAATGTGAGGGGTGTACTCACTTTTGTGAGATACTGTATATACAAATATATTGAATATACACTGTGTATATATATATATAGAATCATGGGTGAAACATGTGTGACTTTTGGATTTCTGGAATAATAATAATGATGCAAATTGATATGACATGTCTTCTTTAACAGGCACAGTAGCAATTGTTAAGTGCACCAAATGTTGTTCCACTTTTCTTCATTGTTGTCATTTAGGTCAGCACTATCAAAGAGCCGATTGCTATACTTAAAGAAATTCAGAGGAGCACGATGAAAGATATTCTACCTGTGGATGTAATTACCTATGTTGAAGTACTTGCAGCCTCCTCTCCACAACTAAGCACATTAAATAAGACAGCGCTGAACTCGGAATCCTTGACAAATGCCACCCTTACAGTACGTAATTTAGGTTTCATGTAAGCTTGTCATCAAAGAAAGAGTACTACAGCTGTTGTCCACTAATTAGATAGTTTGTATGAAGTCTATCAGATAATTTAGAATACTATATTTCTATAACATAAGCCAAACTCCAATTCCACCCCCCCCCCCCCCCCCCCCCCCTATAAAAATATACACTATATTACCAAAAGTATTGGGACACTTGCCTTTACACGCACATGAACTTTAATGGCATCCCAGTCTTAGTCCGTAGGGTTCAATATTGAGTTGGCCCACCCTTTGCAGCTATAACAGCTTCAACTCTTCTGCGAAGGCTGTCCACAAGGTTTAGGAGTGTGTCTATGGGAATGTTTGACCATTCTTCCAGAAGCACATTTGTGAGGTCAGTCACTGATGTTGGGTGAGAAGGCCTGGCTCACAGTCTCCGCTCTAATTCATCCTAAAGGTGTTCTAGCGAATTGAGGTCAGGACTGTGCCAGCCAATCAAGTTCCTCCACCCCAAACTCGCTCATCCCTGTCTTTATGGACCTTGCTTTGTGCACTGGTGCGCTGTCAAGTTGGAACAGGAAGGGGCCATCCCCAAACTGTTCCCCCAAAGTTACGAGCATGAAATTGTCCAAAATGTCTTGGTATGCTTAAGAGTTCCCTTCACTAAAACTAAGGGGCAAAGTCCAACCTCTGAAAAACAACCCCATACCATAATCCATAATCCCCCCTATACAAAATGATTTGGACCAGTGCACAAAGCAAGGTCTATAAAGACACGAAGGGGGTAAAATATTCTGAAGCTCAAGTGGTTAAAAGGGTTGTAACCCTCTCATTTTTTTCAAATAAAAAAAAACAAACGTGCATATACTTACCTGCTCTGTGAAATAGTTTTGCACAGAGCAGCCCTGATCCTCTCCCTCTGGGGTGCCCCTGCTCTTGGCTCCTCCTCTTCATCAAGTGCCCCCCATGGAATGCTGCTTTCCCTGGGGGCACCTGTGTGGGCTCGCTCCTGAGTCCCATCAGGATACAACAATCTCAAAACAATCAAGGAAGGAGGAGGGGGGGGGGGGGCGGACAGGGAAGGTGTGAATCAATTATCTATTAGAAGTTAGTCCATGTGAGGAAACACAAGTAAAATGCTAAAAACAATAATAAAAGCTGTCCCTGGAGGGCTGCCAGTTTCAAGTTGAGAATGCACAAAAACTCTGGAATAGATAAAGGACAAAAGAACTATTATTAACCACTTGCTTACTGGGCACTTAAACCCCCCTCAGTCCCAGACCAATTTTCAGCTTTCAGCGCTGATGCACTTTGAATGACAATTGCGCGGTCATACAACACTGTACCCAAATGAAATTTGTATAATTTTTTTCCCACAAATAGAGCTTTCTTTTGGTGGTATTTAATTACAGCTGGGAGTTTTATTTTTTGCTAAACAAACAAAAAAAGATGCAAAAAAAAAAATCATGTTTAATAGTTTGTTATAAAATTTTGCAAACAGGTCATTTTTCTCCTTCATTGAAGTGTGCTGATGAGGCGGCACTGATAGGCTGCACTGGTGGGCACTGATAGGCTGCATTGGTGGGCACTGATAGGCTGCATTGGTGGACACTGATAGGCATAGTTAAGGCGGCACTAATAGGCACAGATAAGGCGGCACCGATGGGCACAGATAAGGTGGCACTGATGGGCAAAGATGGGCACAGATAAGATGGCACGGATGGGTGGCACAGATGGGTGGCACGGATGGGTGGCACTAAGGGGCACTGATAGGTACCACTGATAGATGGGACTGATAGGCACTGATAGGTGGCTCTGATAGGTGGCACTGCTGGGCACTGATGGGCGGCACTGATGGGCACTGGTAGATGACACTGATGGGCACGGATATGTGGCACTGGGGTGCAGCACCTTTGTTGAGGCAGATTGTGGGCACTGCTGGGTGGCACTGTGGGCACTGCTGGGTGGCACTGTGGGCACTGCTGGGTGGCACTATGGGCACTGCTGGGTGGCACTGACGGGGGGCACTTATTTTTGTATCATCTTTATTGATGAGGGGGCAGGTGGGCACTGGCAGGGGGCAGGTGGGCACTGGCAGGGCTGGCCATAATCGGGACTGGTGTCCCGATCACGGCCGCCGGTGATCGGCTTTTTTTTTTCTCCTCGCGCTGTTAGCGCGAGGAGGAATAATAGTCGATTACCGGCTCCGTTATATCACATGATCAGCTGTCATTGGCTGACAGCTGATCACCTGATAAGGGGTCGGGATCGACCCCTTGCTCTGATCGGTGATCAGGCGAGTCTCATAGACTCACCGATCACAGAGCGCGCCACGCGTGCCCCTCAGGGGGCGCGCAGGCCGCTCGTGCACGGGACTACGTCAATAGACGTAGTCCCGGAAAAGGAGATCCGGGCTGTAGCCGTCATTCGGCTATAGCGCGGGTCCCAAGTGGTTAAAATAGTTTGATTACTGCACTTAGAGGGCGCTGTTCTTTTGTCCTTTATCGCTCCTGAGTCCCGCTGCTGAGTCCAATGAAGCAGCCATTGGCCCCTGCTGCTATCAATCTGTCAAATGAGGAGAGAGACAGTGGCTGGAGCCGCTGTGCTCATGCAAAACGCTGGATCAGATGGAGCTCAGGTAAGAAAAAAGGGGGAGGGGGGCTGCAGCACAGAAGGCATTAAGGGGAAAAACCTTGATGCTTTACAACCACTTTAAGGTTGTGGTTGAGGGGAGGTAAAAATATGTATCGGCCGCATTTTTTTACCCCCAACCCACAAATGTAAACAAGCCCTTACCATACGTTGCGGTAGCACACCGGTAAACATAACTAAATAAACGTTGGCAATAATGGCTAATTGCCAATTAAAATATCATTTTGTTTTCCTTTAAGGAGAAAGTTTATAAACTGTTGATTTTTCAATTCAGGTCACCCACATGAATTTAAAAATGAGAACACATTTCCTTTATTCTGACAATAAGTTCGCTGATGCTGTAATCTTTCTTCCAATGTGACAAATTCACTTTAAAATGAGAACAGCAAAAGGGCAAAGTATACCACCATAACGTCTTTCTCTATGTATTGGCAGACTTTTGTTAACACTGTGAACAACTTTGTTGAAAAGGATAAAATTACAGTTTGGAAAAAGCTGACAGAAGAGAGCCGGAGAAAAAGTATCACGAAACTCCTGCACACCACAGAACAATTGGCTCTGGATATGTCACAGAATTTCAAGAAAACAACCCAACTGGATGTTGATGCCAGCGATATGGGTGAGGATATGACTGTGTGAAAAGTTTTTCCTCTCTTTGATGGATGTAAATTGGTAATGGAAGTGCAGAAGTGCAGAGACACCACAGTCATGGAAATAAAATATTAGTTTCAGGTTAAGATTTGTGGAAAGTTTATATAATAGGCCCCTGGTTCAGAACCTGTGCCCTGTCTGGTACCCATTGTGCACCCTTCAGATACCAGCAGCCAGCTGGCAATGTTTTTCTTTATTCACAGTGCCTTAAAAAAGTATTCATACCCCTTGAAATTTTCCACATTTTGTCATGTTACAACCAAAAACGGAAATCAAAAAAACATATCTGAAGTTTCTTACCATCTCCTGTACCATGATAGAAGTCTCTGACCATCTCTTGTAGCATTGTTGTAATCCCACCCACACTCAAGCCACACCTACACAAAGCCCCACCTACATATTGGACTGCCCACACTACATGCGTTTGTCACAGAATTTCTCTACACTATGTTCAAAATAAATGTTTATTAAAGAATATAAAGAAAACTAAACTTAATTAAAAGTGCAAAAATGGTACATTTCCAAAATGAAGGATTTCATAAATGAACACAGTATAACAAGTGCAATCTTCATAGCAGAACAGTTTGATAAAAAAATATACAAAAAATAAAAAAATTAAAAGCTCTGTCCAGCATGTTACAAAATGATGGTCCTAGAATTGCTCTTTATTCAATGTTCCTGATGATACCATACATGTGTGGCGCCATTATTGTTTACATACATGTGTTCGTCCTACATAAAGCTTTTCATAGAGAACGTGTGCGGGGGTCATGGGTGTGCTTTACATTTTTTTTTTTTTTTATATATAATTTTTATTTACTTTATAACATTTTAACTGACCACCAATGTAAGGGGCATTCTTTCCACTGACCACCAATGTAAGGGGCATTCTTTCCACTGACCACCAATGTAAGGGGCATTCTTTCCACTGACCACCAATGTAAGGGGCATTCTTTCCACCAAAGTGTACATATATCAGTGTTGTATATAAGGAATAGCACTCCGTATACAGATATCAGTGTTGTATATAAGGAATAGCACTCCGTATACAGATATCAGTGTTAGGGAAAAGCACTCAGTGTATAGATGTCAGTGTAACACATAGGGAATAGCACTAAGTGCTTTTCCCTATATATAACTAACATCTATACACTGAGTGCTATTCCTTATATACAACACTGATATCTGTATACGGAGTGCTATTCCTTATATACAACACTGATATCTGTATACGGAGTGCTATTCCTTATATACAACACTGATATCTGTATACGGAGTGCTATTCCTTATATACAACACTGATATCTGTATACAGAGTGCTATTCCTTATATACAACACTGATATCTGTATACGGAGTGCTATTCCTTATATACAACACT
The DNA here is from genome assembly GCF_037356315.1 of Lithobates pipiens. Classification (NCBI taxonomy): domain Eukaryota; kingdom Metazoa; phylum Chordata; class Amphibia; order Anura; family Ranidae; genus Lithobates; species Lithobates pipiens. The sequence goes on from NW_027507785.1 coordinate 299,142,636, forward strand.
GATATCTGTATATGGAGTGCTATTCCTTATATACAACACTGATATCTGTACAATGAGTGGCGCTCAGTGTATAGTATCGGTGTACCAGGGAATAGCACCTGGTAGATTGGCATTGGGCAAGAAGGAACACTCAGTCAGTGTGTCACACTGACCTGCTGCTATACACAAGGCAGTTCAGGTGACAATCTCCGACATGACTCCATTCTGTCCGCACTCTGCAGCCTCAGTTCTCTGACTGGCTTTCCCCCACAGCATCGCCCCTCTGCTGAATTCCCCAGGTGGAGAGGTGGCCGGAGCGCCTGTCACTGCTATCATCCTCATGGCTCCATGATCGCTCTGCAATCCTGGCCAGCACCTAAGTCCTCTCATATAGCCTCATCAACTGCAGGCAGGGATGACATAGCTCACCGCTCATGGGGCCCCCCCGACACAAGGTCCGCAGTGCGCCCCTGCTCTGACCATGTACTGTTGCATGTCTGCAGTCCCTGACCATCTTCTGTAGCATGCCTGCAGTCTCGGACCATCTTCTGTAGCATGCCTGCAGTCTCGGACCATCTTCTGTAGCATGCCTGCAGTCTCGGACCATCTTCTGTAGCATGCCTGCAGTCTCTGACCATCTTATGTAGCATGCCTGCAGTCTCTGACCACCTTCTGTAGCATGCCTGCAGTCTCTGACCACCTTCTGTAGCATGTCTGCAGTCTCTGACCACCTTCTGTAGCATGTCTGCAGTCTCTGACCACCTTCTGTAGCATGTCTGCAGTCTCTGACCACCTTCTGTAGCATGTCTGCAGTCTCTGACCATCTTCTGTAGCATGCCTGCAGTCTCTAACCATCTTCTGTAGCATGCCTGCAGTCTCTGACCATCTTCTGCAGCCTGCCTGCAGTCTCTAACCATCTTCTGTAGCATGCCTGCAGTCTCTGACCATCTTCTGTAGCATGCCTGCAGTCTCTAACCATCTTCTGTAGCATGCCTGCAGTCTCTGACCATCTTCTGTAGCCTGCCTGCAGTCTCTAATCATCTTCTATAGCCTGCCTGCAGTCTCTAACCATCTTCTGTAGCATGCATGCAGTCTCTGACCATCTTCTGTAGCATGCCTGCAGTCTCTAATCATCTTCTATAGCCTGCCTGCAGTCTCTAACCATCTTCTGTAGCATGCCTGCAGGCTGGACACCAACAAACCACTCATTTCAAATGAAAGATTGAAAGAAAAAGTTATCTTAAAGAGATATCTAAGTCTATCTAAGTCCAGTATCATCCAAACAACCATGCATCCCATCCATCCATCCAACCAACCCACCCATCCATTCATCCACAAACCCAACCATCCATCCATTCATCCACAAACCCAATCATCCATTCATCTATCCATGTATCCATCCATTTATCCACCCATTCATCTACAAACCCACGCCCATTCATCCACAAACCCAACCATCCATTCATCCAAAAACCCAACCATCCATTCATCCACAAACCCAACCATCCATTCATCCACAAACCCAAGCATCCATTCATCCACAAACCCAAGCATCCATTCATCCACAAACCCAACCACCCATTCATCCACAAACCCAACCATCCATTCATCCACAAACCCAACCACCCATTCATCCACAAACCCAACCATCTATTTATCCACAAACCCAACCATCCATTCATCCACAAACGCAACCACCCATTCATCCACAAACGCAACCACCCATTCATCCACAAACGCAACCACCCATTCATCCACAAACCCAACCATCCATTCATCCAAAAACCCAACCATCCATTCATCCACAAACCCAACCATCCATTCATCCACAAACCCAAGCATCCATTCATCCACAAACCCAAGCATCCATTCATCCACAAACCCAACCACCCATTCATCCACAAACCCAACCACCCATTCATCCACAAACCCAACCATCCATTCATCCACAAACCCAACCACCCATTCATCCACAAACCCAACCATCTATTTATCCACAAACCCAACCACCCATTCATCCACAAACGCAACCACCCATTCATCCACAAACGCAACCACCCATTCATCCACAAACGCAACCACCCATTCATCCACAAACCCAACCACCGATTCATCCACAAACCCAAACATCCATTCATCCACAAACAAAACCATCCATCCATTAATCCCTCCATGCCTCCACAAACCCTTCTATCCATCCATCCACAAAACCTTCTATCCATTCATCCATCCCCTGTGCAGAAGCCCATGTATGATTCTGGCTGTTAGGCATGTATAATCTGAAGATGCAAAGCATTTAAATGACCTATGATAAACTGGAAGGACCGCCCGATATCTCCGATCCCATCAAACTCTTTTCTCTAATGAGACCTCATCGCCAGCCAAATTGCAATAGTATTGAGTCTGTCAGAATTTAATAACTGTGCTGATGCAATCAGTTTCAGTCCTTAGGGACACACCTTCTGATTAAATCATTGCTGAGCACTGATTGGTTGATGTCATAAAATGGCAAAATAAATTTAATAAAATTTCTCGCAGTTCACTCTCATTACTTTGAAGAACTCCAGGCGACTCTCCATCCAATGTAAAATAAAATGATATTGTTTTAAAACTGACAGCTGGTATTGCCATGGAACATAGATGGTATATGCCTTTAACTCCTTTTTCTTGCAATGGGAGATAAGAGATCCAGGATCTGACACAGTGGAAGGTATTGTACCCTCACCAAAGGGAGTTTCTATAGCATCATGGGAACAGATCATACTTGCCCTGGTATGAATTACGGAATGCTGTCCAAAGGGCAAGGTGCTTAGCGCAGGTTTATGATTGGCTGCCACTGTACACTAGTCACAAGCTGGAATTGCAGCTAATAAACAGGGATTCTAACCCTTAAAGCAAAACATCACTTATTGATTATAAATTATTTAAATGTCTTCTTCCTCCCCCTCCCCTTTTTGCAATTATCCACATTTGTTTTTTATAGGTGGGGGTGCCTTTTTTTATAAATTTTTTGTGCAGTGCTTATAAGCAGGTTGTTAGGTGCTGTCCCGGCCAGGTGGGTATGAGTTAATGCCTGTCCTGGTTCTTTGATTTTGGTGGGTATTTCTCTGGGCCCAACCCACTGGTCCTGTGTGATATAAAAGGAACTGTTGTCTGAACTAGGGAGGGGAGAAGGATGATATCCATTACCATCCAGAAGTAGAACTTTCGAAACCTGGGGTTTGCCCTGAAGACACCAGCACTGGTCTGTTCTGTGCCTCAGCAGGGCTTGCATCTAAATGAAGATGCCTATAAAGGACTTATCTTTGCTTCGACTACACCTTAGCAGGTATACCGGGGTAGCGCTGAAGCCTGTAGGTAGAGTTAGGGAATAGGAAATAATAATGCCTTTATCTGTTGGGCTACACCCTTCTTAGGTAAAGTGTTTGAAACTTTGTCCTTGCCTGGTCTGAAGTTACTGAAAGGGGTGTAATGTATGCAACCAGCATGCACATGGTTCATCGGGTGAGTCTTAAACACATTGTGGTATGAAGACATTGGTGTGGAGTGGAGTAGTGTGAAGATACAAGTGGTTGTGAAGTAGTGTGAAGATACAAGTGGTTACCCGGAGTAACGGAAGTTTAACCAGCAGCCTGTCGATAACATGTACCTGTTATAGGTGGAATGGCCTCTAGCAGTAAGGAAGATGTTGTCGGAACTCCTTCCACCAGTGGCCTGTCTTCCAGAGCAATGGTGTGGATTTGTGCCGCAAAGGTTCTCATCCTGTATAGAAGTACGGAACTTCAAGAGTAAAGCTAAGTGTACATGTGGAGCTAGTGCAGAGTGCACAGCGGGGCCCACTCCGCTACTGGGGAATAGCACTGGAAAATTATGGACACGTGAATCTGGACAGGGCTCCCTCCTAACTGCAGGTTACAGAGTGTATATTGTCATTGGGAACTGAGAATTAACTGGAAAAGAGTTGCAAGTGTACATGGTGTACGTAACAGTAGAGGTCTGCCTTAAGATCGAGTATTATCCCACAGTGGCCTCAGACTTGTCTTGTGGCATTGATGAAGACACAAAATAAAGATACCCCATGAGTAGTAAAGTGACCCTGTAAAAAGTGCTTAACATAGCCCAGAAGAACCCACATGAGGTAGGCCTCTCATGTAACCCAGTGCTTGGCACCCAACAAGTTAATGGGAAAACATGGAGGATGTGACAAACAACCTCTCTACCCCTATAGGCCCCACTTGTCTGCCTTCATGTAGCTTGTAATTCCACATTTCTTGCCTAGACATCCATCCACCTAAAGCCTCCTGGGATGCTCATTTCACAGACCCCTTGATGCCTAGAATCTGTATATTTGCATACCAAATATAAACAAACCTGTGCCAAGAGCGCGCTCCCGACGCAGTTAAAGGTGCCCAAAAGAAAACTCCCAATCTCTACTTGCGATTGGAGGCTTTCCAATCATGTGACCGCTATGCCAGCCAATCGCGGCAGTCACATGTTCATAAACCCCACCCCACATCCTAGCATCGACAACCCCTTAAAGGGTCGGGAGGTGCCGGCGTCAAGGGGTTAAGTTCCAAGAGGTTCAAAATTGGTTGTCATCGACTGAAAACTGTCAGGTGTAAGGCCAGCTCTTCAGATAACAGAATCTAGAGTTTCCCGCACTTGGCAATGTTACAATCTGCAAAATTGACTTTTGCCATTTAGCAGTGACTTTTCTCTATTTTCTGAAAGAAAGCTATAACGGAAAATATATGCCATCTCAGTAATTTGTCTCTATGGCTGTCCACAGATATAGATAGCACATCAGTCACAATTAGCTACGCCTTAGTCGCAAGTAAATGATGTGCGTAAGCAGAGAACTGGATTCAATACTTAAAGATTTATTTTCAGTGACAAGCTAGAATGTTTGTGTTTTAGTAGGTAGTTTTAAAGGTAGGTAGTTTTAAAGGTAAAGTAAAAATGTGATGTTTCACATCCCACTAGGTCAGAACCAAATTTACATCAGTGGCACTGCTAGGTATATGACCTTTGGTTCCTAAAACAAAACTCATTTTCCACGATCACAACTTTTATATCTTCAAATTTTACTTGGCCTAACTTTGCTTCGAACATTGTGACAGTGAATAACCATGTTTTTTTTTTGCCTGGATGGATGTCTAGGCAAACAACCTGAAAATTTCTGAAAAGTACCAAATTCAGCCACTTTGCCCATCAAATGCAGCCACTGTGCCCAGCAAATGCAACCACTGTGCCCATCAAATGCAGCCATTGTGCCCATCAAATGCAGCTACTGTGCCCATCATGTGCAGCCACTGTGCCCACCAAATATAGTCACTGTGCCCACCAAATATAGTTACTGTGCCCATCATATGCAGTAACTGTGCCCACCAAATACAGTAACTGTGCCCATCAAATACTGTCACTGTGCCCATCATATGTAGCCACTGTGCCCACCAAATACAGTCACTGTGCCCATCATATGCAGCCACTGTGCCGATCAAATACAGTCACTGTGCCCATCATATGCAGCCACTGTGCCCATAAAATACAGTCACTGGGCCCATCATATGCAGCCACTGTGCCCACCAAATACAGTCACTGTGTCCATTATATGCAGCCACTGTGCTCATCAAATACAGTCACTGTGCTCAGCATATGTAACCACTGTGCCCACCACATACAGTCTCTGTGCCCATCACATGCAGCCACTGTGACTATCATATGCAGCCACTGTGATCATTGACCTCCCCTCATTCGCGGGGCTCACAGCTCTGGCAGTACCCCCCCCCCCCACATGCACGCGTGGGTCCCCACCACTTGCGTGGCTAGTGGCTGTGGCAGGATGGGGGGGGGGGCCCATGCGTCCACAATGTACAGGCCGCCACTGGTAAACCTGAAGATGAATCTACCCCACATTGGTACCAGAGGATAGTTGCAATGAATGGTGTTACCATAACCAACCTTAGTAGAGAATAGCCATGAGAATAGCCACAATCTAACTCGTCAGATCATGTGGAGTCACAGCAAGATGTTTGTTGAACTCTTTGCAGAATAAAACATATGCCTGTGATGTAATGGACTGTGACTGTTCACTTTTGCTGACCAGTGTGGCTATTTTCCCATATTCCATAAATAAGCTTATATTAAATGGCTGATGAGAGTATATATACAGTATAACCAGAGCTTTTTTTCCTCAAAGAATCTGTGCAGGTATGCCCCTCTCTTGTCTTCACCTGCTAGCCGCCTCCCAGCGCCGTTCCTTGGTCCCACCCCCTACCCACCTCCCAGTAATTTCCCCTTTTAAAGAATAAGAACCAAGTTTCGTTTTGTGGTGCTAAGTCATTTGTATGGAATTTATTAAAGCGATAGTAAACCGCAGTGATTTTTTTTTAAACCTGCAAGGTAAAGTTATAATGTGCTAGTATACATCGCATACTAGTACATTATGTGAAAGTTACCTTAAAACTAAGCCCCCCAGCTATGCACTGTCACCGCTGACAAGGCTTTCATCTTCACCTGGTCTTCCTTTGGGGTTCGGGTTCCTCTGGCCATCTGGTTGGCCGCGCTGCAATGACTTCACTCTCTTGGACATCAGCGTAGGAGCCGCTATTCACAGCCCAGGACGGGTATGCCGTTCCTTCAGAGCGCATGCCACGTGGCGTCACTGGCCCATTCACAAGTAAATATCTTCTAAATGGTGCACATTTAGGAGATATTTACTGTACCTATAGGTACGCCTTAATATGGGCTTACCTTTAGGTAAATGTCAACCATGGGAATTTATTCCCACTTTAATGATAACAAGATAAGAAGTAAAATACATCCCTTGCAGTCGACAACAATGAACCATTCAACAACAATAGCTCTTTACAACAACAATAGACTCTCCCTGCAACAAATACCCCCCAGCAACAATAGATTTACCATTAGCTAGCATCAGTAGACCCTCCAGCAGCCAGCCAAAATAGACCCCTTCCTCAACAGTAGGTCCCTACCAGCAAGAATTAAACCCACCAGCAAAAATGTACCCCTCAGACAACTTAAGACCCCTCAGCAACAATAGATCCCCCACCAGCAACTATATAACTCCCCAACAACAATAGACACACCCCTATAACAATAGACACCTCCCCCCTCCATGACAATGGATCACCCAGCCAGCATCAGTAGACCCCTCAGCACACCCCAGCCCCCCTCCCATTACAAACATTCATGCTGGAGGTGCTGGAACTGTGTTCCCCTACGTTCCCATTGTGTATAACCAATAGCTGTACAGGGAAAGCTGCTTGTTTGCCTCTCATGCCTGTAAATTCATTAATTACCCATCGACTTCTTAAAAAAACAAAAAAACATTTTTACTTTTGAAACTAATGATGTCCTGCAAAAACGGAGGAGTAGGGAGGGTGTGCACTTTTTTAAATGGCTGTTTGTGTTCAGATTCAAAATATTCCCTCTCTGCTTGTCCAGGTGATAGGACCAGATAGGAATCAGAATGGACATTATTATTATACAGGATTTATATAGTGCCAACAATTTGCACAGCGCTTTACAACATGTTGGCAGACAGTACACTTACAATACAAATCAATACAGGAGGGATCAGAGGGCCCTGCTCATTAGAGCTTACAATCTAGCAGGGAGGGTCAAGTGGAAACAAAAGGTAATAACTGTGGGGGATGATCTGATGGAGAAAATGAAAATACAGTTGTTAGGTGTGGGTAGGGTAGGCTTCTCCGAAGAGAAGGGTTTTCAGGGATCGTCTAAAAGCTATTAGAGTAGGAGATAAGTGCATTCCATAGTATTGGAGAGGCTTTGGAAAAGTCCTGGAGGTGAGCATGGGATGAGGTGACGAGGGAGCTAGAGAGCAGGAGTTCTTGAGAGGAACGAAGAAAACAAGTAGGTTGGTTGGCTTTGTAAGTAGTTGTTAGTATTTTGAATTTAATTTGTTGGGTGAGTGGAAGCCAGTGGAAGGATTGACAGAGAGGGGTAGTAGACACAGAGCAATTGGTAACGTGGATGAGTCTGGCAGCAGCATTCATGATGGATTGAAGAGGTGATAGACTATGTTGAGATAAGCCAATGAGAAGGGAGTTGCAGTAGTCAAGGCGAGAGATGACCAGCGATGAATTAAGAGCTTTGTTGTGTCATTGGTTAGAAAGGGGTGTATTTTGGAGATGCTGCGGTGGTTGAGGCGGCAAGATTTGGACAGTGTTTGGACTTGGTGCTTAAAGGACAGTTCAGAGTCCAGGACTACACCTAGAACCTACTACCCAACATATGGGGAAGGAAAAATTATAAATTTGGTTTTGGTTAGATTGAGCTTTAAGAAGCAGCACAGTGGTGTAGTGGTTAGCACTCTCACCTAGCAGTAAGAAGGGTCGCTGGTTCAAATCCCGACCACGACACTACCTGCCTGGAGTTTGCATGTTCTCCCTGTGCCTGCGTGGGTTTCCTCCGGGTACTCCGGTTTCCTCCCACAATCCAAAGACATGCAGGTAGGTTAATTGGCTTCTGTCCAAAATTGGCCCTAGTATATGAATGGGGACCTAGGATTGTGGGCTCCTTGAGGGTAGGGACTGGTGTGAGTGTGCAATGTACAGGGATGGGGACAGTTGTAGACACCTCACTCAGGTTGAACTGGATGGACTGGTGTCTTTATTCAACCTTACTAACTATGAAACTATGAAAGAAGTGGTGTGACATCCAGACTGATATATCTGATAGTAAATTAGTGATAGGTGAGGAGACAGAGGGAGTGAGCTGAGGGGTAGAGAAATAGTTTTGGGTGTCATCAGAGTAGAGGTGGTATTGGAAGCCATGGGAGGCTATCAGCTGATCCAGGGAGGAGGTGTAGAATGAAAATAGGAGAGGCCCAAGAACACAACCTTGGGGGACCCCGACAGAGAGAGGAAGAGGAGGAAGTAGAGTTGTAAGAAACGTTAAAGGTGAGGTTGGATAAGTAGGAAGAGAACCAGCGAAGAGTACAGTCACGGAGACCAAAAGCATGGAGTTTTTTGAGGAGGAGGGGGTGGTCAACCGTAGCAAAGGCAGCAGAGAGGTTCGGGAGTAGGAGTACAGAATAGTCCTGATTGGTTTTGGCCTGTAGTAGATTGTTTGTTAGTTTTAGACTGCACAAGTACCCTCTGGAAGTTAGGAGGCATTTTAGAGCATGTATAGGCCAGACGGGAGATGGGATCTTATAGTGGTGCTCATTGCCAGTCCCTGGTTCAGCATAATAGACCATAAGAAAGTTCAGGATATCAAAAAGACTGCTCTTTGCCTCTGTGCATGTCTATATCTAGCTACACATACAGTATATATGGAGTCAATAAATATTTGTACTTGGACTTTAAAAATTCTTCTTGAACATGGACCCTTTCATTACAGAGCAACTGATAGGAAGGGGAGAGAATTAACTCTAACAAGGTCTCATAGAGCAATACAAATCTAATAAAAATTTTAATCCTTCCTTATGTTGTACAAAACTGAAAAAAAAATAAAAAAAATTGGCAGGCATTACTAGGAGTTATACAATGATGACAGTAAGAGCTTTTGAGCCTGTGCATCATTTATTGAAATGCAGGGATTTCCAGTCATGCTGCCAAATCTCTTTGGGAAAAAAGAAGCCAGACTTTCTTCTTTCTTCCTGGGAAAAATAGTGCCCCATTCTCTATACCCTCAGTGTCTGCGTGACTCCTAGTTAGGTCTTTCATACAAAACAAAATTAATTTCAATGCAGTTGATCAAATTTGAATACAAGGTGTATTTTAGGGGACACAAATTTGTAGGACCACTCACAAAATTAAAGGTTTTGAATATATTTATTATTATTATATTATTATCATTATACAGGAATTGTATAGTGGCAACAGTTTGCGCAGCGCTTTACAACGTAGAGGGAGGACAGTACAAATACAATACAGTTCAATACAGAAGGAATAGGAGGGCCTTGCTCATGGAACTTACAATCTAAAGGGAGGGGGAGTTGGTAGAAAAGGTAATAGCTGCAGGAGATGATCCGATGGAGGTGACTACAGTTCTTAGGTGGCGATGGAGTAGGATTCCCTCAATAAGTGAGTTTTCTGGCATCACCTAAAGGTGGACAGGGTAGGGGCTGACTGGACATACTGGGGCACGGAGTTCCAGATGGTGGGAGAGGCTCTGGAGAAGTCCTGGAGACGAGCATGGGAAGAGGTGACAGGGAAGCTAGAGAGCAGGAGGTTTTTGGAGGAGTGAAGAGAATGATTTAGGCATTATCTGCAGATGAGGTTGTTGATGTAGCTGGGGCAATGTTGTGAATGGCCTTGTATGTTGTGGTTAGTATTTAGAATTTTATACGGTGGGGTAGGGGAAGCCAGTGAAGGGATTGGCAAAGAGAAGCAGTAGTCACAGATTCTGCTAGTCTAGTAGCAGAATTCATAATAGACTGAAGGGGGGGATAGCCTATGTAAGGGTAGGCCAGTGAGGTGGGGCTTACTGTAGTCAACCAAAGAAGGGGCAAATTCTGGAAAAGTTGCGGAGATTAAGGTGGAAAGATGTACCTAGTGATTGGATGTGGGGGCTGAAGGAGAGGTCAGAGTTTAGGATTACACCCAGCACCTTGGCGTGTGTGGAGGGATCAATGGTTGTTCTGTTGATCACAATGCTAAAGTCATGGGGAGGGGATCAGGGAGGAGGAAATATTACAAGCTTAGTTTTAGAAAGATTTAGTTTGAGGAAATGGTGTGACATCATTACTGATATATCACTCAGTAAGTTTGTGATAAGTGAGGATACTGAGGACGGAGGTGAGCTGAGGAGTGGAGAGACAGATCTGGGTGTAGAGTAGAGCATACAGCATAGAGGCGGTATTGGAAGCCATGGGATGTTATCAATTGGCCCAAAGAAGGGATGTATAGAGAAAATAGGAGGAGCATCGGGGTACCAAACAGAAAGAGGATGAGGAGCGGAGGAGATGGTGTTGTCTGTGACACTGAAAGTGGGCTGAGATAGGTAGGAGGAGAACCAGGAAAAAGCAGAATCACATAGGCCAAGGGAGTGGAGTTTGTTGAGGAGCAGTGGGTGGTCAACTGTGTCAAAGGCAGCAGAAAGGTCCAAGAGTGGTGAGTTTTAGTAGGGTAGTTTCAGTGGAATGTTGTGGGTGGAAGCCAAACTGTAGGGGATCGAGAAGGTTGTTGTCAGGGAAGTAGAAGCTTATACGGTTGTGGACAAAGCATTCAAGAAGCTTGGAGACAAACGGGAGCAGGAAGATGGGTTTTTATCCATATATGGGTAAATGTACAAATGCTGTACCAAAAGTAATGCAAAAGTGGGCATAATTTTATTATTAACTTACATAAGTTGTTCAAATGTCACATGTTATAGAGTAATGCCTCGTACACACGGTCGGACTTTCCGCCAACAAAACCGTGGAATTACGTCTAAAGGGCGTTGGCCCAAACTTGTCTTGCATACACACGGCCAACAATTACGAATGTAGTGACTTACTAGACGTACTATGTGGTTTTTCAGCTCTTTAGCGCCACCCTTTGCGCTCCTTCTGCTAATTTCGTGTTAGTAGAAGTTTGGTGAGTGCTGATTCGCGCTTTTCTTTTCACGTTTTTCATTTAGCGATTTTCAGTTTGTGCCTTTCATTTCATGCTTTTCAGTTAGTTTCTGAACGGCTGTTCGTCAACTACACATGTTGCGGGATCAGAGGAGATAAAGTGTCATTTATTATTGGCCTTGGAGTTATTGCTTTGACATAATTTTTTTGGTTAAATAATGATTGCATTTGGTATATTTACTATATTTTTAGATGCATAGAATGCACTTTTTGGTTAAGTTGTATTGACAGATAGCAGGTTGAATTTTATTTGTTTTCTTTTTTTTTTTATGCACAATAAAAAAATTGTGTGGAATAATACTTGGCTATGAGTTTTACCTCAAATGACAGTTTGGGAGTAGGCAGTTACATTTAAAACCGACAACAAATGTCCGATGGAGCATACACACCATCGGATCTACCGACAACAGCCTGTCATCGAATATTTCCCATCAGAAAGTCCGATCGTGTGTACAGGGCTTTACTCTTCCTCTATAGTAACCATTCTTCTTTTTCTTTGCAGGTAAATAATGGATTCCAAGCAGAAGCAACGTACCATCATTGAGTTCATGACGAAGGAGCGGTGCAGTCTATCTTAAATCCACAGAAGACTACAGACTGTTTACTGAGATTATACCACTGAGAAGAATCACCAACAACAAGGCATAGTTCTTGTCAATGGTGTCATCTCCTTACACATTCTGTAGCCTTCTGTGGATGTCAGACACCCCTCGTTCATCAAGAACTCAATGACAGCATATGGCTTCTGCTTGGTATTCATTATTAACCTGCAGTGAAAAAGAAGAAGCGTGACTATAGAGGAAGAGTTACTCTACAACATATGAAATTTGAATGACCTATGTACCTTAATAAAAAAAGTTATGCTCATGTTGCATTACTTTCAGTACAGCCCTTGTTTATTTGAATTGTCCTATGTTGGGTTTTCAATCTGAGAAGTTTTCAGGCAGTGGTTTGTAGTAATAGGTGCAGTTATAGGCAGCGCTGGTGCAAGGATTTTTGACACCCTAGGCCAGTGATGGCGAACCTTGGCACCCCAGATGTTTTGGAACTACATTTCCCATCATGATCTACTACACTGCAGAGTGCCAGAGCATCATGGGAAATGTAGTTCCAAAACATCTGGGGTGCCAAGGTTCGCCATCACTGCCCTAGGCAAAACCAAATTTTCCTGCCCCCATTGGCTCCACCCCATTTGGCCATGTGACAGAAGGCGCCACTATGCAGGAAGCATTGGCTCTGCTTCCTCTATCATTGGCTCCAGTGCTGCACTGCACCTCTAATTACACTACCGGTCGGACTGAGTTAGTTACATGCTGCAGCCTGCCGAGCATGCAGACTTGGAGGAAAACCAGCAGCAGTGCGCCCTAGGCAGCTGCCTAGTTTGCTTAGTGGTAGCACCGGCCCTGGTTATAGGTCGCAAGCTTTACTAAATAAATTGTAAGACCCCTTTCACACTGGAGGATTTTGCAGGCACTAAAGCATTAAAAATAGAGCCCGCAAACCACCCCAAAAAAAGCTGCTCCATGCACCCTCAGGCTTTCACACTGGAGCGGTGCGCTGGCAGGGCGTCAGAAAAAGTCCTGCCAGCAACTTCTTTGGAGCAGTGAAGGAGCGGTGAATTCACCACTCCTCCACTGCTGCTCGCCATTGAAATCAGTGGAGCAGCGCTGCGATACCGCCGGGAAAACACCGTTCCAGCTGCGTTTTAAGGGTGGATTTAACCACTTTTTGGCTACTAGCGGCTGAATAGTGCCACTAAAACGACGGTAAATCGGCGCTAAAAATAGCACCGCTTTACCACTGACGCCCGGGGCGGCTCTGTGTGAAAGGGGTCTAATGCCGCGTACACACGATCGGAATTTCAGCCAGCAAAAGACGATGAGAGCTTTTCATCGGAAAATGTGACTGTGTGTATGCGCCATCATAATTTAGCTTGCCGAATTCCCGCCAGCAAAAATTTGATAGCATGTTCTCAATTTTCTGATGGAAAAACTTTCCATGGAAATTCCGATCGTGTGTATGCAATGCCGACACGCAAAAACTCACGCATGCTCAGACTCAACTACAAGATGGAAGCTATTAGCTACTAGGTATTGAACTTCCTTTTTCTAGTCCCGTACGTCACCGCATTCTTGGCGGTCGGAAATTGGTGTGACCGTGTGTAGGCAAGACAGTTTGAGCAGAATTCCGATGGGAAAACCATCAGAGCTTTTTCCGACCAGAATTCTGATCGTGTGTATGCGGCATTAAAGTTTGCCTTGTCAATTCTTACCTCGGTTTGTAATAATTTTTCCTGCACAGATACAAAACTTATTTAGCCTTTTTAAAGTTTTTTTTTTTTCCCCTCGTGTCCTTCTGTATCACCATAGCTACAGATTGGATCTCCATATGGGAAAATAAACTTTATGAAAGCTGAAAGTGAAAAGTCGAATGTCATGGTTGAGTGTTGCTATGGCAAGACATGGAAACAAGGTGGACTCGGCTAGGTTTAAATTTGCTCTGTTCTTGATTTCCCTGCAAACTGATGCAATCAGTTCACTTTTTCTCTGTACTTGGGCTGGAAGACAGGCATCGCGTGATAAGGATTAAATTGTCCGCAACAACATGCATTAATGCTAAAAATAAAAACAGCCCTCGGAATTCATTATGTGATGGACTTACTAATAAGAGTTAATGATATCTGCAGTTATTAGCAGATAAGCAGCTACCGACATTTTGCGCAATGAATTTATTAGCAGCAACAATAACAGCAGATGTTAAAGTGAACCTGTGGTCACCTCAAAATGAACATTTCCAGCATGGCTCAATGTACAGCAAGAGAATACATTTATCAAAATAAATTCAAATAAATACAAATAAATCAAACCTTTTACACACCTCTCAACTTTTTGAGATGGGAATGAGGGACACCTATTAGCAAAAGTATGTAGGCATAGGACACACACCCTGCCATGCCCCTTTAAAGGAGAATTTAAAAAAATAATGGTGTGCTCGCTTCGACAGCACATATACTAAAATTGGAACGATACAGAGGAGATTAGCATGGCCCCTGCGCAAGGATGACACACAAATTCGTGAAGCGTTCCATTAAAAAAATAAAAAATAATAGTTAGTCAAACCCAAAAGGGCATTTTTCACCACTACTATTCCTTTATATTGGCTTTTGAAATTTTACAAATGTAGCAATTTAGAAATTGGATGAAAGGTTTAGCACTGAGGCCGCGTACACACGGGCGGACTGTTCGCCCAACTTTGTCCGCTGAACAGTGTTCAGCGGACAGTTTCAGCGGACAGTTTGACGGACAAGGTTTTTCGGAAATTCCGTAAAACTGTCCGCTGAAACCTTGTTTCAGCGAACAGTCCGCTCGTGTGTAGGCTTGTTCGTCAAACAAAGTTGCGCGCATGCTCAGAAAGGATTTTCACGCCGAAAGCTATAATGCAGTGTATAGGACGTCGTATTTTTCGTCCCGTCGTACGTGCCGTTCACGTCATCGCGCACGGTTTCAGCAAACTGTTCGTCCGTCGTGTGTGACCATGTCCGTCCATGCTAAGTTTGAGCGGACTGTTTGCCGAAACTGTTGGACGGACAAAGTTGGGCGAACAGTCCGCGCGTGTGTACGCGGCCTGAGAAACACTTTTTGAAAGATGGGGATAAATAGGGACAAATGAGGAGGAAAGGGGGACAGAGGGACTTTGTTCTAAATCAGGGACCATTGGGAGCTATGCTTTTATCCTTAAAAAGCAATCAGTAAGCTCCAGTTAATTGGCATTTCAGATGGTGTCGCCAAAAGCAAGCATTTCCTTAGGCTCTTCTTTCCCAAAGTTCAGATTACGTTGTATAATGTAATCGAATCTCTCATGCTGTTGCCCATACCATACCAGGCCACATTCCCTCAACATACTCATTCACATGGGTGGAGGCTGGGATCTGCCTTCATCAGATAAGTCACTCCTCCGCACCCTCCACAACCACCGAGCCAGGGTTGTGAGGAAGAAGGGAATCCCGCTGGCAGCAGATGAGTCATGGGTTGGTAAGGACGCAGTGGCTGCCCGCTACTTAACAATCAGCTATTGTTCACAATGAATTTGGATCTGTCCGACAATTGAAGAAAGAATTTTGGAAAACTCTTAAGAATCAACCCAGTATGACAAATTTACAGAATGAATCGAAACAAATCCCAAAAACAAAATGGACCAACACAACGAATATGAAGAAACAAAATTTCAATCTAACGAATGCACCCGCAACTAAAACGACATTTTTCTGCATGCACATGTCATCCCTTTGGTGCCCTTCTTCTCAGTTGCTCCTTGTTGATGTTCCTCTTATGCTTCCTGGGTCTTACAAATTGTATTGCATCCTTGCTGCCGGACTTTCTTTTGTTCTCCTTTCCTCCCCGGATCCTCTTGTCTATGTATTGCTGTTGCATTTACCTACTGCACCTCCTGCAATCCAGGTTTTCTTCCAATTTCTGTAGTCTACAAAATTATTGCCAAGTTCCTCCATCTCCATCAGCTTGCTCTTCTGGTTCCTAGTTCCTGGTTACTCCCCATTCATCCTGACACTCTTCTCCAGACCTCTGACCTGTCTGTTTTTTTTTAAATCCCTTTTATAGTTGACCACTGACTTGGTTCCTAACCATCATTTGCTCCTTTGCTAACAATCTGCCCATCTGGTCTTGAACTATCTCTGATAGTGTCTTGTATAATTTCTAATGCTGTGTATCAGTACGTTTTGTATCAAACTCAGCAGTGGCATCACTAGGGTTGGTGTCACCTGGTGCGTTAAAACATGGTGACACCATGTTGTCCTGCCACTTCTACTAGCACAAATTCCCCCCCCCCCAACTCCCCTCTCCTAGCACAAATCCCCCCTCCTCGCACAAATCCCCCTAATCCCCTCTACTAGTAGAAATCCACCCTCCTCGCACAAATTCCACCAATTCCCTCACCTTGAACAAGTCCCCCTACTCGCACAAATCCCCCCCAATCCCCTCTCCTACCAAAAATCCCCATCCTCGCACAAATCCATGTGGAAATTGGAGGGATTTGTGCTAGGAAAGGGGATTGGGGGGATTTGTGCTAGGAAAGGGGATTGGGGGGATATATGCGAGGAGAGGGGATTGTGCAAATTGTGCGAGGAGGGGGGGGGGGGGTTCTGCTAGATGAGGCATTTGAGGGGAATTGTGCAAGGAGGGGGGGGGGGGGTTATGTGAGATGGGGGATTTTTGCTAGATGGAGGGATTTGGTGGAATTTGTGCTAGGAGCAGGACAACATGGTGAAGTGGGGGGGGGGGGTATAAGAGGGGCACCTTCTTTTGAATGTTCACTATTCCTTTAGTTCACAACTAACTGATTAACTTAACATTGGATTCTTTGCTTGAATACTATGTTACTATATTGGTTCTTATGCTATACACATATATTATTCAGTAGCCCATACTCATTCACCTAGGGCAGGGGGCCAGGATCTGGGGCCCCCTTATTAAAGGGGGCTCACAGACCCCAACAACCACTGGCCAGGGTTGTCGGGAAGAGGCCCTTGTCCACATCAACATGGGGACAAGGTGCTTTGGGGTGGGGGGCCTCACTGCATCCCCCTGCCCCAAAGCACCCACCCATGTTGAGGGCATGCGGCTCGGTACGGTTCTGTGGGGGGGGCCCTCGCTCGTCCCCACCCCCTTTTCTGACCAGCCTGGCTGCATGCTCGGATAAGGGTATGGCATGGATTTTGGGGGGACTCCCATGTCGTTTTTTTGGCATAAGGGGTTCCCCTTAAAATCCATATCAGACCAAAGGGCCTGGTATGCTCTTGGAGGGGGAACCCATGCCGTTTTTCTATTTAAAATTTGGCATGGAGCTCCCCCTCAAGATCTTCAGAGCACAAGTCACATGCCAAAGTCAGATCAGGCAAGAGGGCGATCCGACTTTGATCCGACTTCAGTGATATTCAATGGGCTGAAATAGAATCAAAGTTGGACCAAAGTAGCGCAGGGAGCATTTTCAAAGTCGGACCAGTTAAGATGGCTCCCATAGGGAAACATTGATGATCACACGTCATGCGACATGAGCTCCCAATGTTGGAGCGTTTGCCGCACAATTGTGAACCCGGCCTCAAACTAAGAGCAGATAACACAATGTTTCATTTCCTGGGGTGCCGAAATTCTGTACTATACACATAATGCATACCTAAAAGGCAGCTGTTAAAATGAAGCATACAGCAGCAGAGGTCACCTGATCTAAACATCTGTCCAATATGCTAAATATACTGAGATATGCAGCTTTATAAAATATATAGAACTACCAACAGTAAATGAAGTATGTTGCATCTGGTCCCTGCATGTCACTTGTAAATAATTAACTGCATATCACCATACAATATGGTAGCAATTAAAAACACAATTAGTACTACATGATTGATATATAGAATGTGATTCTAAAAAAAAAAAAAAAACCCATAATACTATAAAGTGTTCATGTCACTCCGTCTGTCAATTATATCAGAACATATGTAGAGCGTGTCATACAGGGCACGGCTTGTAGTCATGTTTTTAATTTACCAATTGTTTTAATTAATGTTTAGTACAATTGGTTTAAAAATATTCACTGTGTTGGAAAATATAATCTGTTTTGGTGCTCATGATGACTAGTGACCGTGATATAATTCCTTTTTATTTTTTGAGATCCTGTTGAGCTAATTATTAAATTGCTTTCGTTAAATCCCTTCTATAGTATATTTAAAGCAGAACTCCAGGCACAACTTAACCAGCATTGGAACAGATATGGCCCCAGTAGCTCACTCACTCACATTAACGGATTAGAACCTCCTTTTGGTTTTTTTTTCCATTTACTAGCGTTCTGCCAGCGGCAGTTGGCTTTAGCTTAGTGACTGACAACAGTAAGCCCTTGTACACACGGTCGGAGATTCCGTCGGAATGTTTCCTATTGGATCGTTTTGTCGGATATTCCAACTGTGTGTGGTCTGCATCGGACTGTTTCCGTCGGAATATCCGACGGACCAACTTTTCCAACTTGCCGGAAATATTTTCAGACAAAATTCTCCGATCGGACATACTCCGATCATGTGTAGCCTACTCCGACAGACAAAGTGCCACGCATGCTCAGATCAAATTCCTAGACCAAAGCTATTGGCTACTAGCCTGAACGTAATCCCATTGTAACGAAATAACGTCATCACGTTATGTACAATCGGATTTTCCGACAACTTAGTCCGACCAGGTGTATGCAACATCACTTCCGGACCTCGTCCGGAATTAATCCGTCGGAATAACTCAGACGGATTTGGTTGTCGGAAATCTCCGACCGTGTGTACAAGGGCTAAAAGTGGCAGCTTAAATAGCATCTATAGCAGGGATCTGCAATTAGCAGACCTCCAGCTGAAACTACAAGTCCCATCGTGCCTCTGCCTCTGGGTGTCATGCTTGTGGCTGTCAGAATCTTGCTATGCCTCATGGGACTTGTAGTTCTGCAACAGCTGGAGGTCCGCTAATTGCACATCCCTGATCTATAGCTTAAATAGGAAGCTAAAGTGGAAAAACACAAATGGCATATATGTTACGGTTTGTCACTAGTACTATAACAGCGGTTTGCCAGCCCCTCTGTAACATAGTTTTATTACCAGTTATGACTTTTGCAGCTTCACAGCCGCTTCCCACTGTGCATGCTGCGAGCGGCTCTTTCTGAGTAGTTCTCTGCTCCCCGAGCCCACCCTTTTTTTAAGCCAATTAAAGCTTGAAAAAAACAAACCCCTATTGAAATCCATGTGTCCGGCACCCTGCATGTAGATTAGGGGGCCGAATGCATGGATGGGGGGGGGGCTGCGCTCGTGCTCTCCCTATGGATGGTCCGCCCCTTACTCTAAGCCCTTGTACACACGGTCGGACATTCCGACAACAAAATCCGTTGGATTTTGTCCGAAACTGGTGTTGAATACACACGGTTGGACAAAGTTGTCGGAAAATCCGATTGTTCGTAACGTGATGACGTTATTTCGTTACGACGGGACTACGTTCAGGCTAGTAGCCAATAGCTTTGGTCTGAGCCCTTGTACACACGGTCGGACATTCCAACGGAAAATGTCCAATCGGACCGTGTTGTCGGATAATACGACTGTTTGTGGGCTCCATCGGACTGTTTCCGTCGGAATATCCGACCGACAAAGTTTTAGAGCTGGGCTATAAAACTTTCCGACAACATGGTCCGATGGGACTTTGTCCGATTGTGTGTAGAGAATTCTGATTGGGCAAAGTGCCACGCATGCTCAGATTGAATTCCTAGACCAAAGCTATTGGCTACTAGCCTGAATGTAGTCCCGTCGTAACAAAATAACGTCATCACGTTACGTACGATCGGATTTTCCGACAACTTTGTCCGACCGTGTGTATGCAACACCAGTTTCGGACAAAATCCGACGGATTTTGTTGTCGGAATGTCCGACCGTGTGTACAAGGGCTAGGAATTTGATCTGAGCATGCGTGGCACTTTGTCCGATTGGAATTCTCTACAAACGATCGGACAAAGTCCGATCGGATCATGTTGTCGGAAAATTTTTATATCCAGCTTTCAAACTTTGTTGGTCGGACATTCCGATGGAAAAAGTCAGATGAAGCCCACACACAGTCAGATTATCCGACAACATGGTCCGATCGGACATTTTCCGTCGGAATGTCCGACCGTGTGTACAAGGGCTAAGACTGGAAAGATTACTATTACCAGGATTACTGTCAGGATCATCAGGTAAAATATGATGGAAGAACAACAAAAAAAAATGCAGTCATCTGCATACCGATGAGCTGCAATATATCATATTATAGTTCTTGCGTTTCAGTAAGCTTTATACGGAATGTTCGGTGCTATAGAATTAAATACAAAGGCCAGATCCTCTCTTCAATGCCTGGAAATAACAGAGCAGGTATTGTTTCAATGTTGTGACTTCTTCTCCTACTTCTTGAAATCACACATGTGTTTCTTTGTCTAAAGTTTACAAAGCATTTCACCTTGAAAGAAAGCTGACATGCGCCTGCGTTGGTGAAGCTTTTCCTTTTCGGTGCCTATTTTGAGAAAGCGTATACGTATATGTTTTGTAGCAATTATTTCCGTCAGAGCGGCAGGTCAACATGCATAATTTCTTTACTGTTTCTTCCACCAGCTCTCAAACTGTTTACCTTTGACTCTAACCACATGAAACACATTCACCCGCACGCCTATATGGAGGGCGATTACATCAAGATTTCTCCCAAGAAAAAGGAAACTTCTTCGCCTAATGGTAAGGATTCACGTCTCCGGCAAGGTGGGAAAGGTCACAGCAATTCGCTGCTGAGGTTTGGTGGGCTAAAATAGAATTGTGGGATATAACTAACTAATCTTAGAAATGCTCCCTAACCCCTTCTAACACCTATTCTGACTTACCTGTAAAAGAAAGATCTGTATACTTACCTATTCTCAGGCCACGTCTGTCTGGTCACATGATCTCCCCTGTGTCAGCCGGTGTCGGCTACAGGGGAAAGGAGAGAGCTCTCCGACAACGGCTGGAAATTAGACATGTGCAGAACTAAAACATTTTGTTTTGATTTGTTATTTTACATACATTTTTTAATTTGTTTTCGGACTTTGTTTTGTTTATTCGAAGTCGAACCGATTTGTGTTTTTCTAATTCCATTTAAATGACATTTGAATCTAATACTATGCAAAATCGAACTTATTCTTTTCGAAATTTTAATTTTGGGAGATGGTTATACACTTTCTATTCTATTCTATTGTTTTTTCTATTTTTTATTTTTTTTCTATTATGATCTTTTATTTTCTATTATATTATTTTCTATTCTATTCAAATTCAAATTAATTTTATTCAAAATTTTAGTTTATTCTATTTGAAATTTGAATTTCAGAAAACGGTTATATTGTTATATTCTTTCTATTTTATTTGTATTATTTTCTATTGTTTATTCTATTCTTTTATTTTCTATTATTTTATTTTCTATTATTCTATTATTTTCTATTCTATTCAAATTTAAATTTATTCTATTCAAAATTCAAATTTCAGAAGAGGGCTATGTTCTTTCTATTTTATTCTATTTTAGTCAGTTCTTTTATTTTCTATTCTATTTTGTTGGTACTGTTATAAACATTATTATTATTATTATTATTATTATACAGTATTTAACTACTTCTGAACGTCGTTCAGGAACGTCCACTCAGAAGTAGAGAGCTCCAACCCGGCCGTATATGTACATTGGCCGGATGGGAGCTCTCTACTTCTGAGTGGACGTTCCTGAACAACGTTCAGAAGTAGGGGGATCATGCGCGCGCGTGCCCGCGCAGCGGCCCGGTCCCGATGCACTCATGTCACCTGGACACAGAGCATCTCGGATCGGCAGGAGGGCTCTGCGATTGGCCCTCCTGATCACATGACGGCCGTGTCCAATCACGGCCGTCATGTGATGTAAACAAACAGCCAGTTGCTAGGCAAGCGGCTCTCCTCTCCTCACACGGAAGTCGTCGCTGAGGAGAGGAGAGGGGATCGCTGCAGTCAGCTGGTGATCAGTGAGTATGAGCTGTTTTTTACAGCTTTTTACTCACTGATCACCAGTCTAGTGAAAACACACATGTCACCACACATTGTAAACACAATGTCCCCACACATGTCCCCAAAACACACATGTCCCCAAATAATAAAAACACATGTCCCCCACATATATCCCACTAAAATCACATGTCCCAATGATTATCTGCACACATATGTCCGTAATCACCTGCATCTGTACATGATCACACATATGTCCGTGATCACACAAACCAATTATTATACACTTAACCAAATTTTTTTTTACCAAAGACATTGAGCAGAATACATTTTGGCTTAAATTTTTGACAAAATTCCATTTTATTGGATTTCTTTTAAAATAGAAAGAAGAAAATATTGTTTTTTTTTCCAAATTTCCACTCTTTTTCCGCTTATATTACAAAAAATAAAAAACGGAGTTGGGAATAAATACCACCAAAATAAAGCTCTATTTGTGCCAACAAAATGATACAAATTTCATTTGGGTACAGCGTAGCATGACCGCGCAATTGTCATTGAAATTGCGAGAGTGATAAAATCTGAAAATTGGGCTGGGAAGGAAGGGGGCGAAAGTGCCCTGTATTGTAGTGGTTATATAGCAGGCGTGGCGCTGTTCAGAACAGCGCCACACCTGCAACCTTTTTTAATCTAAATACACTTCGCCTAGGTGAAGGTATATCTGCAGGGGCAGCAGTTCTCTTCTTTCAAAAGGATTTCCAAGTCTTCTTGCATTCATTTCCTTTATTTATTCACAACCTTTTTCTGTATTTATATAGCGCCAACAGTTTGCGCAGCGCTTTACAACATCGGGGAAGACGGTACAATTACAATATAATACAATACAGGAGGAATCAGAGGGCCCTGCTCATTAGAGCTTGTAATCTAGAAGGGAGGACATGGGAAAGATGTCTAAGGAGACCCCCCCCCCCATTTAACCACTTGCTTACTGGGCACTTAAACACCCTTCCTGCCCAGACCAATTTTCAGCTTTCAGTGCTCTCACATTTTGAATGACAATTACTCAGTCAGGCAACACTGTACCCAAATGAATTTTTTGTCCTTTTTTTCCCACAAATAGAGCTTTCTTTTGGTGGTATTTGATCACCTCTGGAGTTTTTATTTTTTGCGCTATAAATGAAAAAAGACCGAAAATTTTGAAAAAAACCCGCATATTTCTTTGTTTCTGTGACAAAATTATGCAAATTATTAATTTTTCTTTCATAAATTAAGGCCATAATTTATACTGCTACATATCTTTGGTAAAAATAACCCAAATTAGTGGATATTATTTGGTCTTTGTGAAAGTTAGAGAGTCTACAAGCTGTGGTGCGAATCGCACAAAATTGATCACATCTGATGTACTGGTGGCCTATCTCATTTCTTGTGACCCGAACAAGTCAGGAAAGTACAAATACCCCCCAAATGACCCATTTTTGGAAAGTAGACATTCCAAGGTGTTTAGTAAAAGGAATGGTGAGCTTTTTGGGGATGGCCCCTTCCTGTTTTAACATGACTGGGCACCAGTGCACAAAGCAAGGTCCACAAAGACATGGATGAGAGAGTTTTAGGTGGAAGAACTTGACTGGCCTGCACAGAGTCCTGACCTCAATCCAATAGAACACCTTTGGGATAAATTAGAGCGGAGACTGCGAGCCAGACCTTCTCTCCAACATCAGTGCCTGACCTCACAAATGCACTTCTGGAAGAATGGTCAAACATTCCCATAGACACACTCCTAAAACCTTGTGGACGGCCTTCCCAGAAGAGTTGAAGCTGTTATAGCTCCAAAGGGAGGGCCAACTCAATATTGAACCCTACGGACTAAGACTGGGATGCCATTAAAGTTCATGTGCGTGTAAAGGCAGGTGTCACAATACTTTTGGTATTATTGTGTATTGTATGTATGTCATCCCTGTATTTAGTATTTAGTAATTCGTTTGAAAAAAACTGCTTTGGAAGAGCTGCTTGAAAATACTGCGACTATGAAAAGACTAACGATACAAATATGTGTATGCAAATGCAGCCAAACAATGGAATAACGGCATATTAACACACAGTAATTAAAGGGGAACAACCATCAATACATGAAATTGTTCATAAGGATGCCTGGCTTTGCAAAATGACATTTAATTAAACCCTATTTTGGCTTATTAGAAAAAAAAAAGAAATACATTTTGAGTTGCTGTATGCACTTTAAATCTACTGTCTGTAAGTAACGTTAGCGGCCGACGCAGTAACAAAAAATGGCTTCAGACAAACATTTACTAATACTTTCCAGGTCGCTCATGCATTCACAAGCTATTGAAATGATTTTTTATTTCAGCTAGTGCTCTTATGAGAAACATTTCTTGATACTGAGGTGAGGCAAGACAGTTAGTTGAAATCAGGCTTGCAGTAGTAGCACCTGTTGAGAAAGTTAAAGGGGAACTTCCAGTTATCTTTAAAAATGTGCATGTGTACATTGATGATAAGTCACAATATGCAGCAACAGAATTCTTTTTTTCAAAAATTCTTCACCTTTTATCTTTTAAGTCCCTAATCTCCAGATTAATGATAATGCAGCCAGGCAGCAAGGTTAACATGATGTGTGGGTCATCTCTAAGCCAGTATTTCAGTCCATGTGGATAATGACCTTGTATGGTATCAGAACAAAGATCCTTCCTCTCACCCCTGAAGACTGGTAGTCTTGAAATTCAGATTACCGTATATACTCGAGTATAGGCCGACCCGAATATAAGCCAAGGCACCTAAACTTACCACAAAAAAATGCGAAATTGTATTGACTCGAGTATAAGCCTAGGATAGGAAAATGCAGCAGCTACTAAACAACTAAACAATGCCCATCTGCAGCCTCACTGTGTCCATTTGCAGCCTCACAGTGACCATTTGTAGCCTCACTGTGCCCATCTGCAGCCTCACTGTGCCCATCTGCAGCCTCACTGTGCCCATTTGCAGCCTCATTGTGCCCATTTGCAGCCTCACTGTGCCCATTTGCAGCCTCACTTTGCCCATTTTCAGGCTCATTGTGCCCATCTGCATCCTCACTGTGCCCATCTGCATCCTCACTGTGCCCATCTGCAGCCTCACCGTGCCCATTTGCAGCCTCACCGTGCCCATTTGCAGCCTCACTCTGCCCATTTGCAGCCTCACTCTGCCCATTTGCAGCCTCACTCTGCCCATTTGCAGCCTCATTGTCCCAATTTGCAGCCTCACTGTGCCAATTTGTAGCCTCACTGTACCCATTTGCAGGCTCACTGTGACCATTTGCAGGCTCATTGTGCCCATTACAGCCTCATTTTGCCCATTTGCAACCTCATTGTGCCCATTTGCAGCCTCCCTGTGCCCATGTGCAGCCTCACTGTGCCCATTTGCAGCCTCCCTGTGCCCATTTGCAGCCTCACTGTGCCCATTTTCAGCCGTACCTTTGACTACTAAAACAGCTGGTGTCTCTCGCTGTGTTATGCAGTCTGTTTGGCGGCCGTCCATTGTAACAAAGCCCCGCCTCCTCCTCGTTCATGATAGATGGATCACTGATACAGTTTCCCAGCTTTGTTACAATGGACAGCTGCCAAACAGACTGCATAACACAGCGAGAGACACCCGGTGTTTTAGTAGTCACAGGTACGGCTGCTGTACAGCTCACTCGAGTATAAGCCGAGGGGGGGGGGGGGGGCTTCGGCCTAAAAAATGGGCTGAACTAACTGAATTTTTGCCTGAATTCAGCCCTGAATCTGAGCCAAAGACGTATAGGGCCTCTGTGCAAGCCACTCCGCAGTCGCCACGGAGATATGTGAACTGGCTATTAGCATTAGTGTAGACCCAGCCTAAATCATTTTCCTTCCACTTCACAATTATGTGGCACTTTGTGTTAGTCTATCAGATAAAATCGCAATAAAATACATTTGGGTTTTTGGTTGTAACATGACAAAATATGGAACATTTCAGGGGGTATGAATACTTTTTCAAGGCACTATATGTGAGCAGCTGCTAAAAATGAAATCATGCAATCACCTAGTAACCTAATCAAAGTGGTAGCACATCGTATTTCCTATTATCAGGTCCTCCAGTACAGTTTCTTCTCCAGCATGGAGCAACAGTGAGCAGTACAGTAGTGACATCAATAAATTCTACACCAAATGTTGGAAAAATGGCAGTTATCAGAGGCAGCTGTGCTTTAAGTCAGTGGTGCTCAACTACTGGGCTGTGGCCCATGGACTCCCTTCTCCCAGGCTCCCAGCCAGCTGCTGATTCCTTAATCTCCCACAGTGCCCCCCAGCTCTCATAGTGCCCCCAACTTCTCATAGTGTCCCACAGTGTCCCCAGGTCCCCTGAGATCCATCAGCCTCCCACAGTTCCCCCCAGTCTGCTTTTGGGGATAGAAAGATGCCTCTGCTGACCTGAATCCTCCATAGAGGATATGCCACTGGCCCAAGCTGTGGGCCTAGTAAAATCTTGTAGTGGGCCTCATGTGACCCATGGGCTTTAGTTCGGAGACACCTCCCTTATATGAACTATCACTGCAGATGTACGACTATAAGCCCTTGTACACACGGTCGGACATTTTCCGACAACATGATCCGATCGGACCTTGTCCAATCGTTTGTAGAGAATTCCGATCGGACAAAGTGCCACGCATGCTCAGATCAAATTCCTAGACCAAAGCTATTGGCTACTAGCCTGAACATAGTCCCGTCGTAACGAAATAACGCCATCACGTTCCGAACGATCGGATTTTCCGACAACTTTGTCCGACCGTGTGTATGCAACACCAGTTTCGGATAAAACCCGTCGGACAAAATCCAACGGATTTTGTTGTCGGAATGTCCGACCGTGTGTACAAGGGCTTAGGCTACACCTTTTTCTAGATTTTCTGCATATGATAGCAAATCATTATACTTTGAGTAAGTCCCGTTATATATATATATGGCCTGTCCACCATAGCGCCTAATTGTTCTTTAGTTGGAAAACATAGTACCAATTATTAGAGACTAAAACCTTCTATCTAAAGTAATGGAACTATGGCTAATGTTCCATCCAAAAGGGTGGCCAAATCTAGCCTTCGTGTTAGGCAAAGATATAACTAAATTCCTGATCTGGGCTCACCAATATACAGCAGGCTGGTAAAAAGTTAAAGAATGCATCGCTCTCCCTCTTTTTAAGGATTCAGACAATGTATTACTGAATGTAGAACATTGTTTATGTATGAGCTTTTAATTTGCCAATTATGAATAAAACCATTCTGCTGAATTTGGATTTACATTTTCAAGTTTCAGCAAATGTGTGAATTAAATGATCCATTGCTATTTTTTATGCCGCAAACAGTTGCAGAGCCAAAGCTTATTATGTGCAATGAGCAGCCCAAATTACAATGTATTCTGTTTGATGCAGAACTACTTTGAATTGAGTTTGTATTCCTTCTAAATCTTTTCAGATGGGCGTAGTGGGGAGGGTGATGGTGATAATACATGGGGCTGTTTGAAACTAACTGTATTATCATAGGACATGGCTCTTAGCAGCTACAAAATCCTTTGAATTTCCGTATCAAGGGCAATTTGACTGACAAGGAATAGTAAATGGGTTACAGAGGAAGGATTTTCCAGTATGCTGGAGATCATTCACATTGTCAAATGTAATGTCAACCTGTTGATCTAAAAGCAAAGCTTCATTCCAGACTCGCCTCCCCTGTACATGAACTACTTGGGTGCTGGCCATGGTAGTCTTTCTCCACTCCCCATCAGAAATATGAAAAAACGTATCAACCAAACTTCACCATTAGCTCCTCTTGCTGTATTTATTAGTTGTCAAAAAACTGACTGCATACAACAATGTCTCTACCTGGAAGCCAACCTTCCTTTACGCGTTTCACTACCCCTGACTTGCTAACAAGGATAAGGGAGCAAGCTAGCTAAACAGATTCTCTTCTTGCACCCTGCTCCCTAACTAGGGTTGCCACCTCATTCCTTTCAAATGGAACACAAATTAATTACACAGTTCTGATTGGGTGAACCGGAGAGAGGTCAGTGCAGTTTTAGAAATGTTTGATCAATTTTTCTAAGATATTGATTTTTAATATATATCGTATTTATCGGTGTATAACACTCACCCCAAGTTTAGGAGGGAATTTTAAGGAAAAAAACGTTTTAAGGAAAAAAACGTATATTTAAATGCCCATCAATGCAGCCTTATCAGTGTCCATCTGCAGCCTTGCACAGCGCCCATCTGCAGCCTTCTCAGTGTCATTTGCAGCCTTGCAGCCTTGTCAGTGTCATTTGCAGCCTTGCAGCCTTGTCAGTGTCCATCTGCAGCCTTGTCAGTGTCCATCTGCAGCCTTCTCAGTGTCATTTGCAGCCTTGCCCAGGCTGCAGTTAAACTGCAGTGACATGTCAGTGTCACTGCAGTTTGAAAATGGCATTGCCAAGATACACAGAGCCGGTCCTGTGTATCTCGGCTCTTCTCGGCTCTTCTCGACTCCTCTTGTAGTCCCGCCCAGTCCCGCCCTATGATGGACATAACACAGGTCCAATGGCAGGATTGGGCGTGACTGTGAGCGGAGCCGAGCGCCGCCCATATACATACATAGCTGAGTGTACTAGGCTAGGCTCGGATAGCTCCGCTCACAGTCACGCCCAGTCCCTGTGTTATGTCTATCATAGGGCAGGACTGGGCGTGACTAGCCAAGGATAGCCGAGTACACTCAGCTATGTATAGTTATCGGCGGAGCTTGCTCCTCCGCTCACAATCAGCGGGGGATCAGCGAGGATCGGCGGGGATCGGCGTGTAACACGCACCCACGATTTTCCCCTGATTATAAGGGGAAAAAAGTGAGTGTTATACTCCGATAAATACAGTAATTGTGATTTGTGCCTTTCAATCTTAATATAGTAAATTGCACAATCGCATTGTAAGCGTTTGGCCAGTAGCATGGTGGTCTCCAAACTGCATCCCTTTGCTTGCCTTATCCAGGCCCTGAGGCATTATTCCTGCCACTGATACCAACAATGGGGCCTAATTCCTGCCACTGACACCAATGATGAGGCATAATTCCCTTCACAGGCAACAAAAATGGGGCAATATTCCTCCCACTAACACTAATGATGGGGCATAATTCCTTTCACAGACAACAAAAATGGGGCAATATTCCTCCCACTAACACCAATGATAGGGCATAATTCCTTTCACAGGCAACAAAACTGGGGCAATATTCCTCCCACTAACACCAATGATGGGGCATAATTCCTTTCACAGGCAACAAAAATGGGGCAATATTCCTCCCACTGACACCAACTATTTTTCTAATAACAAATCTCATTGTTTACTCCCAGTGGGCACAGTCCAGCCTCCCAAAAGTCTCAAAGGCAGTAAACAGGCTCGTTCTTTATTTCTGAGGCTAATTTATTGCAAATATGTGACTCAGTGAGTTTAATTACCACCTTAATCAGCCACAGAACCTGTATAATTATAATGTGTTCAGGGGCGAGGTGGCAACCCTATCCCCTACTCCAGGTCCCGACCCAAGCTGCCCTCTCCATTGTTTCCTGGTTCCTGCAGCTGACCACCCAGTGACGCAGCATCAGATCTTTGCGCTATGTGCAAGATCCAGTATCTGGTACATGAATGGAAGGTTATGTCTCCTGGGATATCTTATGTTTCAGTAGGAGGCAAGACGTGAACGGGATGTCATTCTCGGCTAGGTGAGAATGGTGGTAGGAGATGGGGACAGACAAAAAATAAAAAATAATAATTAAAAAGAAAACTAAAAAAAAAAAAAAAAAAAAGAAATTAACTTAATAAAATAAATAAATAGGAAGGTCAGCTTTTTAAGCTTTTTAAAAAGTGGAAGGGGGGGGGAGGATTTCATTGCAGCAAACTTGAAGAAGGTCCTCTTTGTGTACCGAACATATAAAGAAAATACATTACAACTCTATATATTCCTTTTATACCTCAACGTGAACCTAGCACCTAACAAGCTCAGCCAGAACATATAGTATGCATCTCATGCAAGTCAGTAGGTGATGACATTTTAAAAATAAAGTATAATTATAATTTCTCAGGTGTATATAATGTGTGCATTCTCAAATACTTGTATGTAATGATGTAATTGTATGGATGTACGGCAGGTATATATCTGCCCCGGTCTAGGCGCGCACACACACAGTCATGTGTGATTATTCCTCGGCTGTTTAGATACCGGGAACCTGGCTGTGAATACCAATGACAATGGAGGTGAATAACACTGCTTTCGCAGCCCTTAATAGCCAGAGCAAATGACTTTAAAGAACGATTTAATCAAAGAAATGTGCCACAGCTCATTAAAATAGTATTAGCTGAATAAATGAGCACAATGCAATGCTAGACCTGACAGCATTTGTCAAATCGCCTCCTCTAGTATTAATCTAGGTGCAATTAGGCAAACAACAGTTGTCCGTTTATTTACGGGAAATATACATGTATTTACAGTGAGTGCGGATGAAAAGGCAGGAGAAGGAGCTTGGTGAATGCAGACGACAAAAAAAAAAACAATGGCAGTGTGGCAAAGATGAACGGCGCTAATGATATCTGATAAACAAAAGCTTGCTCTGTGTATCTAGGAGCAATATATTTTATAGGCAGGCCACACACCCTACCACCTGATTGCACTTGATCAGGGGTCTCAAAGTGCCATGAGGCATTGCAAGGCTGACAGTTACACCCGTGACTCCCTCGGGTAGAGGCATGATGGGACTTGTAGTTCCGCAACAGCTGAAAGGCCAATTGTTTGAGACCCCTGCACTAGATAGATGGAAATCTATGGGTGTTCACATTTGTAGGTTCACATGAGATCCTTTGCATTTATAACATTTGGATAAGGTTGTATAAAGCATTGATTGGGTGGACCGGAAAGACATCAATGCAGTTTTAGAAATGTTCGATCGATTTTTCTAATATATTGATCTTAAAATAACCTTAATATAGTAGATTGTACTGTAAGCATTTGGCTATCCCAGTGGTCTCCACTCTCCAAACTGCTGCCCTTTGCTTGACTTTATCCAACCCTTGAGGCATTATTCCTGCCACCGACAGCAACAATGGGGCACTATTCCTTCCATTTACACCAATGATGGGGCATAATTCCTTCCACTGACAATAAAAATAGGGCACTATTCTGCACTGACATTTATTTCTCTCCCTAATACCAAAGATCGGGCATTATTAAATCACACTGGGCACAGTCTCCTAAAGTCTGAAAGACAGTAAACTGGCCTTTTCTTTAGAAAGTTTGGAGTCCCCTGGGGTAGCCTAAAGCCCAGTTGCAGTTGGGGCAAAAACTAAACACACAAAACCCCCAACAGCTGCTAAAAAAAAAAAGCAGTTCCTGTTGTCATATTCACCTCCTATCTAGCCCTGTCCAAAGCATATTTAACCACTCACCAATCCATTGACACCCAGCATTATTCAAGCGACTCCGTAAGAACCCAAGGTGTCAAGAATCTCCGTCTTTAATGAATTCCGAGGAGAATGTTGCAGAGAGTGGCACTATGTTATTATGTGGTGCCACCCCCTGCAGCATTTAGGATCTGCACAGCTTTAGGGAAAGAAGAGCGTGAAGAGGACCTGCCACTTGACTGGACTAGAGAAAAGGCTATGGATACACCATTAAAAAAAAAAAGGGCCAGGGGAAGTTTTCCAAATGGGCTATGGGGAGGCCAAATTGGGCTTAAAGCAAACCAGAGGGGAGGCCTGTGGGGCGGTTGTAACCTCCTAAATCAGCCTTAATCTATGGGGACCTCTAGGTGTCTCCCTGAATTCAAAAATCCTCTTCAGTGCTCCCCAGGATCCTTAAAATGTAGGCAATGTATAGCAATACTAGCTTGGGTGGTTGCACTGTGGCTCACTTCCTCATCATCTCATGCCTTCCTATTGCCGCCACATAGGATATCTCCATGCTGCTCCACACTTACTGTGAGTTAATATTAAACTTACAGGGAAGATTAGTGTTAGGTATACAGGGAGGGTTAGTGTTAAGGTTGTGGTAGGGTTAGAATTACAGGAAAGGTTAATGTTAGGGATACATGAAGGCTAAGTATTAGGGTTAGATGGAGGGTTAGTGTTATGGGTAGAGATTTTGTTAGGATCGAAGGGAGGGTTAGCGTGAGAGTTAAAGGGAAGTTTGGTTGGTGAGATTACAGGGAAGGTTAGTGTAAGCCTTACAGCGAGGGTTAGTGTGAGGGTTACAGGCAGGGTTATTAAAAGGGTTATAGGGACAGTTGGTTGAGGGTTACAGGCTAGAATAGTGTTGGGTTTACAGGGAGTGGGTAGTGTTGGGTTAGTGTTCCATAGGGTACAGTTTGTTTGTGTAGAGGGGTCAGTTAGGAATAACTTTATTAAAGTATAATTAACGTTTAAAGTCTGGTGTGGTCTTTTATATTCTGTATCTTTAAAAATTCCCTCTTGTTTTCCCCAGGCACAGTGAGCATTGTGTTCCTGCGATATGACAGCATTGGCGCACTCCTTGAACCTCCAGAAAACCGTGCTCTGGCAGAAGATAATAATTCACTGGAATTTGGTGACCTGGTAAACTCACCAATTATTGCGGCAGCAATCAATTCAAACCCTCCTACCTTCTACCAACTAGAAAAAGTCACGTTCACGCTGAGACATTTAGAGGTAAGTGGGTTATTACTCATCCTTTTGTGCTAGCGGGTTCTGCAGCAATCTAGTAGGGGTTTAGTGACTATCGTCACACCCTGGGGTCAACTACAAGCCGAGGAGAACAAAGTTTGCATGCCACCACACCCAAGTTTCTTCAAAACTTTGTGATTCCTATTAAAGTCATAAATTAAAAGTGAGATGTCTGTCTTTTTTTATTGGATGGTTGCTATGGAAACTGGACTTAAGAATTTAAAAGTTTGAGTCTGGAAGAGGAAAGCTCTTCATTGACCTCATAGATGGTACAATGAGAGAATGTGCTGGCATTTTCTACATATAAAATAGAATAGATTTTTTTCCAACAGTTTGTCCTTCTGTAACTGTTTCTGTTTCATGGTCAAATGTATTATGTGCAAAACTTGAAATACAGGCTTATTAATATGGGATAAAAGCCATGTACGTGGTCAAGTGTGTTAAGTACAGCACTTGAAATACAGGCATATTCAACATGGAAACAAAAATCATGTGCCAAGTATGACTGCCAATTGCAGGGGTCAGAATCCAGTCTTCAATTATCTACTTTAGGCAAAATATTAACTCACCGGCTGCTATAGGCTATTAAATACCAAAAAGTGCTGCACTAATCAAAAATAAAAAATAAATGAATATATATCAAGTTAAATCGATGAAATCAACTAGATATCGTACATGCTATGTAAATAGTATACAGTACATATAAAATAATAAGGTGCGACCATAATAAATAGATGCATCAGAAGCAGAAAGTCCTCCACATATAAATGCAAAGTGAGAAAAACCCTGGGAAGAAATATAATACAGTCCAGAAAAATATTCACTGGACTTCACCCAAAAAAGGCTTACTGGGAAAAATATAGAATAAATAAATGAGTAAATACATTAAATAATAAAGAATAAAACAATAATTAATAATAATAATAATAATAATAATAATAATAATAATAAAATGCATAATAATAATAATAATAATAATAATAATAATAATAATTAATAAAAGAAAATAAAAAAGATAGAGTGTTCAAAAACATGGTGCACCGCTCAAAGCAACCATTGCAAAACTTCCCCCTGCAATCCTAAGCACAGATCAGGTGCCGACATTCATCCAGGCTAGCAGCAACAGATCAGAAAACAAAGTGGAAGCGCTACACCCCGGAACCCAACCTCTATATATGGCTTCAGCCTGAACTCCACTGGGCTATACTCCTAATACATGTTTCACCCCGCCTAAGGGGGTTAATCTTATCTATGATTAGTACCCAGAGGGGTGGTGAAACATGTCATAGGAGCATTGCCCGGCAGAGTTCAGGCTGAAGCCGTATCTTCAACTCTCTATATAGTGGCTGGGTTCCGGTGTGCAACGTTTCCACCTCCTGCTTTTCGACCACTAAAGATAGAGAATTCACATTGTGCACAAACCAGATATTGCCTCTGGTCAGCAATAATCTTCCCTGATACTGCACTTGTGTCCCATTCAACCCATCCACTTGGTTTTTAGCTTGAATATCTCCCTCCTTACTGTATTACTCCTCCAATGGGACATGTACTTATCTATTCTCAAAAGGTTGTAGGTTATTGCACTTTGTTCACTGTCACTGGTCTTTGCATTCTTTTATTGTGTAAGAATGGTGGTAGAATTCTTCGGACAATAGGCAACATAAATCCCAACCCAAATAAATACTTGTATTGCAGTTAAGGTTTGCATCTCCTTTCAAGTTAAACTCCAGACTATGGATGAGCTGACTGTTCTGGCCAAACCCAAGTTCAGACAACATTTTTCTTGTTCAGAGGTTCGACAGATTAAATTAGTGACCAAAAATATTATTGCTATGCCCTAATAATAAATTAATAAAAATGACCAAGCTGAACCTCTGGCAGTAGCCAGAACTAATACATTTTGTAGCAGTATAATTGCACGGCCCCATGCACACTTGGCATTTAGCCCCGGGGCATGATGCTCTGGTGTATAGATGCTAGTGGAGGGCACAGGTGCATCATCAAGCTCTGTTTCATCCAGCCTATGAGGATGATGGCCTCTCCGCATTTGGGGTATTCATCCCTGGATGCATACTTCCCTATGCAATTGTACAGGTAGATGCACCATCCAGACCCATCCAGCCACAGCAGCTTTGATAGAGGCTGATGATGCACCCTTGTCCTCTGTCTGCAGATAAATGCCAGAGTCCCATGCACTGGGGCTAAACTCCCAGTGTACATGAGGCCTCAATATGACAGCTTCCTCTCTGGCTGATTGTTACGAAGCCAGCAGTTTCCAAGGGGCCAAGGATAAGGGTCTATTTTTAGGAGGAACTACACATTTATTTTTGTCATGAAGTCCCCCATTAACATCTATACCAGACCCTCATCTAGAAGTAAGCAGTAGGGAACTGTCATTCTCCAGATTTGTAAATTTCAGTTTTGCAGTAGTTTGTACACTTCATACGTTTGCTCCACTTCACAGGCAGGTTCAGGACATCCTAAAGGCATGTTATTTAACTTCTTCCGGACCAACCTCCGCAGTTGTACTGTACGATGACTGGCGGCCACGAGCGGGACCAGGAGACACAGAATAGGGATGAGCGTGTGTAAACACAGACTTCCCCGTTCTGTTCTGACAGGAGTGACAGATCGTGTGTTCCTATTAGATAGGAACCACAATCCGTTACTTCCTATAGTTAGTCCCTCCCCCTTCAGTTAGAATCACAACCCAGGGAACACAGCTAACCCCTTGATCGCCCCCTAGTGTTAACCCATTCACTGCCAGTGACATTTTTACAGTAATCAATGCATTTTTTAATCGCACTGATCACTTTATTAATGCCAATGGTTCCAAAAATGTGTCAAAATTGTCCGATGTGTCTGCCATAATGTCACAGTCACAAAAAAAAATCACAGATCACCACCATTACAAGTAAAAAAAAAAAATATAATAAAAATGCTATAAATCTATCCCCTATTTTGTAGTAGAACTTCTGCGCAAACCAATCAATAAACGCTTATTGCAATTTTTCATACCAAAAATATGTAGAAGAATACATATCGGCCTAAACTTTTTTTTTTTTTAAATGGGAAAATATTTATTATAGCAAAAAGTACAAAATATTGTTTTTTTTTTTTCAAAATTGGCGCTCTTTTTTGTTTATAGCGCAAAAAATGAAAACCGCAGAGGCGATCAAATACCACCAAAAGAAAGCTCTATTTGTGGGAAGAAAATGTCATCAATTTTGTTTGGGTAAAACGTTGCCCGACTGCGCAATTGTCAGTTAAAGCGACGCAGTGCTGAATTGCAAAAAATGCTCTGGTCAGGAAGGGGGTAAATTCTTAAGGGGCTGAAGTGTTTAAAGGAATTTACTTTTTTTTTTTTGCCATTTAAAATGATTAGAAAGATTTTTTTTTTAAATAACAAATATTGTATACTTAAAGTGGAGTTCCACTGAAAAGTGAAACTTCCGCTCACTTGATTCCTCCCCCCCTCTGGTGCCACAATTGGCACCTTTCAGGGGAATAGACTCACCCCCCCCCCCCCCCCCCCCGCTGTCTCCTGGGAAACACACATGTCCCAGGAGATAGCGCGGACCACTTACGACGTGCAGTGCAACTCGCGCAGGTGTACTAGGGAATCGGGAAGTGAAGCCATAATGATGGACCCTGGGACAGGTAAGTGTCCAATTATTAAAAGTCAGCAGCTGCAGTATTTGTAGCTGCTAGCTTTTAATAAGTGTTTTTAGGTGGACTCCCTCTTTAACTGCTCGGTGCAATGGTTTTGCACAGAGTGGACCTGAACCTCCTCTTCTGGGGTCCCCTGCCAGCACTCCTCCTCCCTTCTGAGTGCCCCCATAGCAAGCTGCTTGCTATAGGGGCACTCATATGGGCTTGATCCCACACTGGGCTGTGTGCATCTATTCAGACACACAGTGCAGCTCAGCCCCGCCCCATACTCTCTGCTCACAGGTTTTGACTGACCGCGGCTGTAGCCAATGGCTCTCACTGCTCCTTGCCAAGCCTGTGGGGAGATGCAGACATGTACATCGCTGCATCAAGATAAGTCTCAGGTACTTATTTAGGAGGTGCTGGGGGGAGGGAGCTACTGTTGAAAGTTTTTTTGACCTTTTTAACTGCAGAGAATGCATTAAGATAAAACAAACTTTTACCTTTGCAAACACTTTAAACATTAGTAAGGCTGCTGCTCCCTACCAAACAAAATTCTATAAAAGGTTTTTTTTTTTTTTTTTGCTTTGGTACATGCTCTCCAAGGTTTAGTGTTTAACTCTCAATGTAATTTGTTTGACAGTTTCAGGTTTGAACATTTTCATTTATAATCTTAAAAACTACTCTTTACAGCTATCCATGGAGCCTGAAATGTCAAAATGTGCATTTTGGAAATACCGTGTGGAAACTCTTCAGGGGGAATGGTCTACTGAAGGTTGTGAAGTAGACTACACCAATGTTAGCCACACATCATGCAAGTGTAATCATCTCACTCATTTTGCTATACTGATGACATCATCCAGTCATAACCAAGTAAGTGTAAGAGCGAAGAGGGGTCTACCATCAGGCCAGGGATGTTGGTTACCTTTCTACATCCTATATTCTTGGCAAAGTGGAATTACAACAATGTCTAACCAATGAACAACACAGTACCGTCATAGTTAGCACTTGGACTTTGCAATGTTGGGCTCAATTTCCACTACGGTAAAAAAAAAAAGACCTAAAATTTAAATTGTGGGAATATATTAATATATATAATATATTAATATATAATATAATAAAAACTACTGTAATCATTTGAGCAATTGTTACATGAAATGGTAGAAGAACTTGTATCAATCTTGCATTAGCCCTCTCTAATATTCTGCACAGCTGTTAAGGGGGATATGGCACCAGGCTAGAAAATGATGGATAATCCAACATTTTAAAGAGAAGGAATCTTTAATGAGGTTCTCCTCCTTTTGGAGATATGTTCTCTCACTTCCTCTTTTGTCTCCAAGACAGGAAGTGAAGGGAAATCTTCCCAATGCAACAATGGCAGCAAAAAAAAAAGAAACATTCTTAACCCTTAAGTCCACACCCTTCTATACTCTATCCAAAGGATAGCAAAAAAGCCTAAAAAGGTCCCTTTAAATTACAATATTTGGAATGAAAGTCATAATGGTGTTTTGGCTTGGTGGAAAGATCATGTGACCAATGTCCCTGAGCTTTAATTATTATTATTATTGTGTGCCATCAAGCTAATATCCAATAGTGGCAACTGCATGGATAATATTTCTCCAGAATGATCTCTCTTCTCTTTGGGTCTTATAGAGACCCTTTTGCTGGACTATTTACCTGTAAAAGATATGTTGTGTAGACATCCAAAAGCCCTGGGACCGCTGCTAGGTGCTGTCTTCTTGGATGTAATGTCAGCAGCCCCAGCAGACTCCAAGCTGCCACTCAAATGATACTCTATTGCAGCTTTTCTCAACCTTTGTAGCCCAGGGAAACCCTTAAAATAATTTTCAGACCTCTGGGAATCCCTGGTAAAATTAGCCCATTAATGTCATTGGGAAAATGTTGCTTACATTAGTGGTAGTAAGTAGGAAGAATGCTCTGCCTACGTTGGGTGGCAATAATCACCCTTGCAGCCATGCCACTGGCTCTGCCAAGTGGCAGGGGACCTGGAAATATGCAGGCACCATCAGATGGGGAGTCAGTTAGCCACAGCTCAAAGAACCCCTAGCAACTTTTGGAGGAACCCTAGGGTTCAACGGAACCCTGGTTGAGAATGGCTGCTATAGCTATATAGAGAGGTAAGATGAAGGGCAAAAGTGCTGGGTCAACACAAACAGTGATTTGACATTCCCAGAAGAAGGAAAGAGCTAAGACATGCATGATGCAAGTAGGGAGGGGGCTGTGCCAGAGAATTGACTCTTTTGGTGGTAAGTAGGAAGAATGCTCTGCCTACGTCAGGTGGTCAGAATCACCCTTGCAGCCATGCCACTGGCTCTGCCAAGTGGCAGGGGACCTGGAAATATGCAGGCACCATCAGATGGGAAGTCAGTCAGCTCAAAGAACCCCTAGCAACTTTTAGAGGAACCCTAGGGTTCAACGGAACCCTGGTTGAGAATGGCTGCTTTAGCTATATAGAGAGGTAAGATGAAGGGCAAAAATGCTGGGTCAACACAAACAGTGATTTGACATTCCCAGAAGAAGGAAAGGGCTAAGACATGCATGATGCAAGTAGGGAGGGGGCTGTGCCAGAGAATTGACTCTTTTGGAGGAGTAAAATGTTCTAGCAAGTTCAAAGGCACATTGCAAGTGAATACATAAACATTTATATAAAGGAAAAACACTGCAAATGAAGCAAAATACTTCATTTTTCTTTCCTTTTTATCTGCATTTTTAAGCAGGTGGCAGGGTCCCTTTAAGTCTTTGTAAAGGCATGTTCATGCATTTAATGAGCAGAATTATCAGTATATCTGGAGGGTGTTTTTTAGAGCACGGTTCCGCTTTTTCACATACAAAAGATAATTTTTATGTTTGACATTAAAAATAGCTTTTTCATTAAAATATATAATGTCTGCCTGTACTGGAATGCTAAAGGTGATCTTGGGTCCTTTGTGAGTAATGCTTTCCCACTGAGATTCTGCACAATACCCTATTCAACGAGCATACAAAGTACATGTACACACATATAAAAAAAATAAGAAGGTATTTTGACACAAGAACATCAACACAAGATGAATTTACAGTTCTTGCAAGGTTCATAGAAGGCAACTGATATCAGCTCAGGCCTCATCTGACTCTGTGTACCGAGCTTTGAATAAATAATGGTTCCTCAAGTTTTCTAATTATCGATCAGGTAAAACCCAATCACAGACTTCATATTATTTTCTCATTGCTTTCAGGAGAGAATTACTTTGTGCTTAATGGATAACTCGGCAGAGAAAATGAGTTTTAATCTGTCCTTGGTCTTGCTCATGCTCACCATCCCCA
This sequence comes from Lithobates pipiens, assembly GCF_037356315.1. Taxonomy (NCBI): domain Eukaryota; kingdom Metazoa; phylum Chordata; class Amphibia; order Anura; family Ranidae; genus Lithobates; species Lithobates pipiens. The sequence continues at coordinate 299,182,436 of NW_027507785.1, forward strand.
TATTGCATCTTTTTCAATTTTACATCAACCTGCTCATCTATTTTCTAACTCGCAGAGACTAATAAGGAGTAGAAAATATTATTATTGTTGTTGTTACCATTAATAGTAGTAGTAGTATTGTTGTTGTTGTTGTTATTATTTATAATATTAATAACAATAATGCAATTTTGAAAGAGCTTGATTTATTTCCCATATTTATATAGTGCTAGGATTTTACCAAAACTGTAAGATCCTCTGAGGAGTACCGTGGGAGGTTCTTTAGACTATACAATCTTTTGGGTAGGCATACCAGTTCTCGACCCTGAGCAGCTTGCAATGCAATGTCACCTATTGCAATCATACAACAAATCCATTCTCTATAGGATCGCCATAAGCAGAAAACAGTTAAAAATATATTTAAAGCCAAAAAATGTATCTTTTAAATGGAGCAGGGAATATTTAAAGCCCCATAATTCCACGGTAGAATCTTTTGCGTAAGGAAATCAGTTCCCACCCCTGAGCAGCTTGCGTTCTAATGGTACCTATTATTGCAATTACACAACAAACATGTTCTCTGTAAGATCAACATAGCCAGAAAAAAATGAAAGTATCTTTAACCCCTTGCCGAACGCTGCACACCGATATGCATCAGCACAGTGGCAGCGGTGTGCAAATGGGCGTACCTGTACACCCCCTTTAATTGGCGGGGCTAGCGGGCGCACACGCTCACGCCGCATACAGCGTGACCATACCTGTGGGAATCAATGTCTGTCGGTCTCCTGGTGATCGTGCCACAGAGCCGCAGAACGGGGAAGTGCCTATGTAAACAAGGCATTTCCCCGTTCTGCCTAGTGACGTCAGAGAGATCACTGCTCCCTGTCATCGGGAGTAGTGATCGCTGTCATGTGAGTGGAAGCCCATCCCCCCCACAGTTAGAATCACTCACTAGGACACACTTAACCCCTTGATCGCCCCTAGTGTTTAACCCCTTCCCTGCCAGTGTCATTTACACAGTAATCAGCGCATTTTTATAGCACTGATCACTGTATAAATGACAATGGTCCCAAAATAGTGTCAAAAGTGTCCGATGTGTCCACCATAATGTTGCAGTCATGATAAAAATCGCAGATCACCACAATTACTAATAAAAAATAAAAAAATAATAAAAATACCATAAAACTATCCCCTATTTCAGGCTTTCTCAACCTTTTAATCTTAGAAGAACACCAAAAATAATTTTCATGTCTCGAGGAACCCTTACTAAAACCAAATCATCAGGGCTCAATGGGAACAATGCTCCTTATACTAGTGGTCAATAGGAAGAATGTCCCCGTTAAAGTGGTGCTCAGAATGCCACCCTTAAAGACAGCTAAAAAGATATTTGGTGTCATGCTTTTGTCTTTGCTAAGTGGTGCTGAACCTTGAACTCGTAGGCATCATCAAATAGGTGGTTAATCAGCCACAGTTCAAGGAACCCCTAGCAACCTCTGGAGGAACCCCAGGGTTCCACAGAACCCTGGTTGAGAATGGATGCCGTATTTTGTAGACGCTATCACTTTTGCACAAACCAATTAATGAGAAACCAAACCAAGAGGAAAAAAAGGACGTCAATTTTGTTTGAGTGCAATGTCACACAACCGCGCAATTGTCAGTTAAATCGACACAGTGGCGAATCCCAAAAAGTGCTCTGGTCAGGAAGGGGGTAAAATCTTCTGGGGCTGAATTGGCTAAAGCCAAAAATATTCTTTTTTTTTTAGCCGTGATCCGCAGGCACCCCTTTCCAGCCAGTATCATTAGTACAGTTACAGTGCATATTTTTAGCACTAATTACTGTATTAGAGTCACTGGTTTCTGCAAAGTGTAAGTTATGCCGTGTACACACGACCAGACTTTCCGGCAGAATAGGTTCGACGGAATCATTCCATCGGTTAGTCCGTACATGTGTGGGATAATCGGATTGTTTTTCTTTAAAAAATTCTGACTGACCTAGAAATAGAACATGTTTCAAATCCGTCTGACTGACTCAATTCCTATCGGGAAAACAGTTTGTCTGTATACTGGTCTGACGGACCAAATACGACCCAAGGGCAGCTATTGGCTACTGGCTATTGAACTTCGTTTTTATAGTCCCGTCGCACGTCGTTATCACGTTCAAAACGAACGGACTTTCAAACAGACTTTAGTCCGTTCGTGTGTGGGCAAGTCCGTTTGTTCGGAAGTCTGCCGTAACTCCGTCGAAAGTCCGTCGGGAAGACCGTCTGACTTTTTCTGCTGAAAAGTCCAGTCGTGTGTACGCGGCATTAGTGTCCGAAGAAAGTACAAAAAATTTTGCTTTTGCTTTTTAATTGTTGATCTTTTTTTGTTTATAGCGCAAAAAAAAATAAAAACCAACAGAGGTGATCAAATACCACCAAAAGAAAGCTCTATTTGTGGGAAAAAAAGGCCATAAATTGTATTTGTTGTACACCGTCGCACAGCCACACAACTGTCAGTCAAAATAATGCAATGCTGTAAAAAATGGCTTGGTCAGGAAGGCGGGTAAATCTTCTGGAGGTCAAATGGTTAATACCATATCATAAATAATAACATGTTATTCGATTTTTACTCCAGGAGTATATAATGAATTTGGCAATTCTAGTGAAATGCTTAAAGCGGGAGTCCGCCGGGAGTGCGCGTTTTTTTTTTTTAAAGCCAGCAGCTACAAATACTGCAGCTGCTGACTTTTAAAATAGTGACACTTACCTGTCCAGCGCGCCCGCGATGTCGGCACCCGAAGCCAATCTCTCGATCGTCTCTCGGGTGCTGCCGCCGCCATCTTGGGTATGGGAATCAGGAAGTGGAGCCTTTCGGCTTCATTTCCCGGTTCACTACTGCGCATGCGCGAATCGCGCTGCGCAATGAGGATGGACCCGCTGCCTCTGGGATCTGTGTGTTTCCCAGCAGGCAGCGGGGGACTTTCGGAAAGGGGCGTAATCTACGCCCCTTTCCGCAGAGATCTATCCAGGAAGTGGGTGCAGATACCTGTACTGTACAGGTGCCTGCACCCCCTCCCCCCTGAAAGGTGCCAATTGTGGCGCCGGAGGGGGGGGGAGGATTCCAATGAGCGGAAGGTCCACTTTAGGGTGGACCTCCGCTTTAAATAATGCATTGCAATGTAACTAAACCCATTTGATTTTAGACTAAAATGTGCTGGAAATTTTAGTTGACTAAAGCTAAAACAAAATCAATTCAGATAACTAAAATACGACTAAAACGTAAATGGCATTTTAGTCAAAAGACTATGACTTAAGCCTTATTCACACCTATGCATTTTTAGCGCTTTTTGCATTTTGCAGATTTGCAACTACAGTACATTTAATGTGGTTTCCTATGGAACACGTTCTGTAGTGCAAATATGAAAAAAGCACTAAAAACTTATACATGTGAATCAGGCCTAAAACTAAATCAAAATGTTATGTCAAAATGAACACTGATATGTTGTGACAATGGCCTCCTGTGTCTGTATCCTGATGTTTATGGTCTGTGCTTGCTTCCTTTAGGTGTCCATTCATCACATCGTCCTGACCAGGATCACTCAGCTAGGGATCATCATCTCCCTGATCTGTCTCTCTGTGTGTATCTTCACATTCTTCTTCTTTAGTGAAATCCAGAGCACCAGGACAACCATTCATAAAAATCTCTGCTGTGCTTTATTCCTGGCTGAGCTTCTTTTCCTCGTCGGTATCAATATGACCAAAAAGCAGGTGGGTAATGTTTTTGAGAGTTCAATAAACCCAAAATCACATGGTGATACAATCCAGTTGAAATTGAAATCACTTTTACAGAAGGTGGATGAGCTTCACTGCAGTGGTGGCTGGTGCTCAAAATTTTTTTGGGGGGCCTCACTGTGCCCATCAAATGCAGCCACTGTGCCCATCAATTGCAGCCACTGTGCCATCAATTGCAGCCACTGTGCCATCAATTGCAGCCACTCTGCCCATCAATTGCAGCCACTGTGCCATCAATTGCAGCCACTGTGCCATCAATTGCAGCCACTCTGCCCATCAAATGCAGCCACCGTGCCATCAATTGCAGCCACTGTGCCCATCAAATGCAGCCACTAAGCCATCAGTTCCAGCCACTGTGCCCATCAATTGCAGCCACTGTGCCCATCAGGTGCAGCCACTGTGCCCATCAGGTGCAGCCACTGTGCCCATCAGTTGCAGCCACTGTGCCCATCAGTTACAGTCACTGTGCCCATCAATTGCAGCCACTGTGCCCATCAGTTGCAGCCACTGTGCCCATCAATTGCAGCCACTGTGCCCATCAATTGCAGCCACTGTGCCCATCAGGTGCAGCCACTGTGCCCATCAGTTGCAGCCACTGTGCCCATCAGTTGCAGCCACTGTGCCCATCAGTTGCAGCCACTGTGCCCATCAATTGCAGCCACTGTGCCATCAATTGCAGCCAATGTGCCCATCAAATGCAGCCACTGAGCCTATCAAATGCAGCCACTGTGACCCCCCCTCCCCCACCACTGCATTTACCAGCCCAGCCTCCCCGCCTGCTAGCTGTCTGACCGGCACTTACCCCATCTTGGTGGTGGGTTAGGTAGCTTGTGACGGCGGTGAGCTGTGGGGCAGGCAGTGGCTCCTGTGTCCTACATGTTTCCTCCATGCTAGGCATCCAATAGAAGCGCCTGTCCTTTCAGCCAATCAGGTGACGAGTATCAGACCATCACCTTTAGTGTTAGAAAAGCGAATATTAATTTGCTTTTCTAACAGACCTGGGTGGGCTCCAAGCGCAATGCTCTGCGCCACAAGTCCACCCTATTTTGAAGCCTATTAGATCCTATGGCTCTAATCAGGTGCTTCAAAAAACACCCCTGCCACTGTAATGCAAGTGCCTGCAACCTAAAAGGGGCCGGATGCCTGAATAGGGGTGGCCGTGGCAGTCATGGATAGATTCATGCTATGCATAAATCTATCCATTAAGGAGAGAGGGGTCGGTGCCCGGGTGCCCCAAATGGACAGGCCACCACTGCTTCACTGTCGAACACCAGACACAATTTATCCCAATGGATGAATGGAGCTGTCAAAGCCCTTGTACACACGGTCGGAGAATGCGTCGGAATGTGTCCTATCGGACCGTGTTGTCGGATAATCCGACTGTGTGTGGTATGCATCGGACTGATTCCGTCTGAATATCCGTCGGACCCAATTTTCCAACTTGTTGGAAATATTTTCCGACCAACTGGTTCGATCGGACATACTCCGATCATGTGTAGAGAATTTTGATCGGACCAAGTGCCACGCATTCTCAAATCAAATTCCTACATCAAATGTATTGGCTACTAGCCTGAACGTAGTCCCATCGTAATGAAATTACGTCATCACGTTCTGAATGATTGGATTTTTTGACAACTTAGTCCGACCGTGTGTATGCAACAGTTTCGGACAAGATCCGACGGACAAAATCCGATAGATTTGGTTGTCGAAATCTCCGACCGTGTGTACAGGGGCATACAGATACAGAATAGGTAATCAAAGGATGCACACAAGGATGGCTTTCCTGTCTGTATCTCAGATGACTGGACGGGCACAGAGTTAGAGGGAGCACAGCAAATGGCCCCCGGTCAAGTTTGTTTATCAGTAGTGCCAAATGCAACCTATTTACGTTTCATTCAGCTTGAAAAAGTTATTTCGGCAGTCACTGAAAAAAAATATATATTTAGGAGGCATACTGCCTCCTAAACGCCATTTCGGTGCCATTCTGTTAAAAGCGATCATAGTTGATCAAGAAACAATTCAAGTGTAAACTAGAAAATTGTTGGTGTTTGCGACAGAAGCATGTACCCGTTGGGGTAGGTACATGAATCTGTTTTAGGAGGCAACGGAACTAAGGCCACAGTGTCCAACTCAACATTAGTGAATTCCAGCCACAGAGCCTGTGACAATGGCAGGCACATGACTGAGGAGTTGAGTTGCAGGGTGAGCGGAGCCTGATGGGAAACTGAAAGACTAATTCTCTATCAGGTCCACCTTGCTATTGATTGACAGCACTGCAGGCATGCAGTTGGGTGGCTGGACTCTGATGGGGAACTCTGAGACTAGTTCCTTCAGCTTTTATTTGGGGAATCTCCCAGCTGGCAGCTGAATAAGTATTTGGTTGCTAGGAATACAGCACCTGCCGGCGTCCTAACAACCACAAGCTCTGTGCAGGAAGCTGAAGCTAATATGACAGTCTCTCAGCACAAAACGGCTTATTTTTCAGCGGTAACGCAGTTCCAGCATCTCCAGGACTGAATGTATGTAATGGTAAGAGGTGCTGGGGTGTGCTGCAGGGTCTGTTTATGCTGGCTGCTGGGGGATCTAGTGTCACTGGAGGGGATTTATTTTTGCAGGCGGGAGTCTGTTGTTGCTGGGGAGATCTGTTGTTGCTGGCCAGGGAACTACTGTTGCTGGGGGTGGGTCTTAGGTTGCTAAGGGGTCAGTTTTTGCGAGGAGGGACCTACTGTTGAGGGAGGGGCTTATTGTTTCTGGCTGCTGGAAAATCTGTTGGTACTGCAAGGGGTCTATTGTTGAGAGAGGGGTGGTATTTTCTTGTAGGTGGTCCATTGTTGCTGGTGGGGATCAATTGTTGTTGGGGATCTATCGATGCTTGCTGCAAGGATATCTGGTGTTGCTGCAGGGAGAGTATTGTTTTGGAGGGAGGGGCTGGTATTTTCTTGTAGGTGGTCCATTGTTGCTGGGGATCTATCGATGCTTGCTGCAAGGATATCTGTTGTTGCTGCAGGGGGTCTATTGTTGCTGTGTTTTTTGTTGCGGGTGGTTCATTGTTGCTGGCTGCAGGGGATTTACCGCTTGTCTTGCTATAATTAACCACTTAAGGACCGAGCCTCTTGAGATTTGGTGTTTACAAGTTAAAATATTTTTTTTCCCAAGATAATTACTTAGAAGCCCCAAACATTATATATATATATATATATATATATATATATATATATATATATATATATATATATATATATATATATATATTTTTTTTTCAGACACCTTCGAGAATAAAATGGCGGTCATTGCAATACTTTATGCCATACTTTTTTGAATTAAAAAATAAGACAACACTAAAGTTAGCCCATTTTTTTCTTATTGTGAAAGTTAATTTTACGCCGAGTAAATTGATACCCAACATGTCATGCTTCAAAATTGTGCCCGCTTGTGAAATGGCGACAAAATTTGACCCTTAAAAATCTCAATTTTCTATAGGTTACCATTTTTGAGTTACAGAGGAGGTCTAGTGTTAGAATTATTGCTCTCACTCTACCGATCGCGGTGATACCTCACATGTGTGGTTTGAACACTGTTTTCATATGCGGGCACAACTTACGTATGCGTTCGCTTCTGCGCACAAGCTCGGTGGGTCGTGCCGCTTTCAATTTTAGGGGGAGAGGGGCCCTCTTGCGACCCCCGGTAAACGTGATCTGCAGAGACCACTTTGAAAGCAGACCACTCACTGAAGAAGAGGATACTGGGGTATGGCAGCTAGGAGCTGCGGCCATAACCCCGGTATTCCTCTTTAAACAGCCACCCTATAAAGACAGCGAGTGGTTAATAAGTTTTGTACAAATTAGTTAGTACCACAAATGTTACTGTATTCTCTAAAAGGGATGGTCTTGGAAGATGGGTAGGGGGTGGAACCAAGGAACGGTGCTCGGAGGTGGGTAGGGGGTGGAACCAAGGAACAGTGCTCGAAGGTGGGTAGGGGGTGGAACCAAGGAACAGTGCTCGAAGGTGGGTAGGGGGTGGAACCAAGGAGCGTTGCTCGAAGGTGGGTAGGGGGTGGAACCAAGGAACGGTGCTCAGAGGTGGGTAAGGAGTGGAACCATGGAACAGTGCTCGGAGGTGGGTAGGGGGAGGAGACAAGTGGTGACTTGGAAAGGGGGAGCTCCTACACCTATTCTCTGAGAAAATCCCTGCCCAAAACTAAATGGCATATTCAAGATGTCTTACTAATGCTTTGATTCCAGCACAGGTTTCCTGTAAAACTTTTGTTAAAGAAAAAAAATGGAGAAAATTGCTGAGCCATTAATCAGCCGAGTCCTAGGCATATAGCACTTTACTACCAAACAAAGAGCCTCCTTCCTATTTCTCATTCGCCATCATTAGATTGCCATTGTGAAATAACTTCAGATTGTTGTCTTGCTGACTGAAGTCATAATGCAGAAAGCAATAACTTTTCCTAGCATGTATATATGTATTTAAAGAAGCTTCTGTCAGGGGAAATCAATTCCTCTGTGTGACACTGAATGCTCAGGAAGCGACGCACACCGGAATAATTGCTTTTATTTTATTGTTTAAATATTGGGAGGTGGTAATATTCACTAGGCACAAGATGGCAATAAGTAATGTTTATTCCCCCTTGAGGGACTCTCATTGAGCTTCTCTATAGCCCTCCTTATATCTCACATTTCTGCAGAAACTTCCATGTAATGTTTGGAGTTTTGCCGAGTTTTGCCTTGCAGCAGACACTAACCAAGACTCTTTGAAAAGTTCAGTTTGAGTTTATGGAAGTTGTAAAGCAAATGACTTATTTTTCCCTAAAGATTAACAGCTGAGTATTTTTTTCTCTTTTCTAGGGAACAATACATTTTGTTGGTTAAAAATGTTTAAGGTGTGTGTACTATAATTATTATACAGGATTTACATAGCGCCAACAGTTTGCACCACGCTTTACAACATGAGGGCAGACAGTACACTTACAATACAAATCAATACAGGAGGGATCAGAGGGTTCTGCTCCTTAGAGTTTACAATCTAGCAGGGAGGGTCAAGTGGAACAAAAGTTAATAATTGTGGGGGATGATCTGATGGAGAAAATAAAAGTACAGTTGTTAGGTGTGGGTAGGATAGGCTTCTCTGAAGAGAAGGGTTTTCAGGGATCGTCTAAAAGCTAATAGAGTAGGAGATAAGCGGACAGATTGGGGTAAGGTATTCCATTGGATTAGGGAGGCTTTGGAAAAGTCCTGGAGGTGAGTATGGGAGGAGGTGACGAGGGAGCTAGAGAGCAGGAGGTCTTGAGAGGAACGAAGAGAACGAGTAGGTTGGTATTTAGAGACTAGGCTAGTGATGTAGCTGGAGGGTGAAATTGTGGATGGCTTTGTAAGTAGTTGTTAGTATTTTGAGTTGAATTTGTTGTGTGAGCGGAAGACAGTGGAGGGATTGAGAGAGGGATTGGTAAGGTGGAAGAGTCTGGAAGCAGCATTCATGATGAATTGAAGAGGTGATAGACTTGTAGAGGTAAGCCAATGAGAAGGAAGTTGTAGTAGACGAGGTAAGAGATGACCAGCAAGTGAATTAAGAGCTTTGTGGTGTCATTGGTTAGAAAGGGGCATATTTTGGAAATGTTGCGGAGGTTGAGGCAGCAAGATTTGGACAGTGATTGGACATGGTGCTTAAAGGAGAGTTCAGATTCCAGGACTACACCTAGGACCTTGGCATCTGGGGATGGGCTTATAGTTGTGCCATCGCTTTTGACAGAGAGATCAGGGGATTGGAAAAGGGCATATGGGGGAGGAAAAATTATACATTTGGTTTTGGATAGATTGAGTTTGAGGAAGTGGTCTGACATCCAGACTGATATTCCTGATGGTAAATTAGTGATATGTGATAATAGATACATGATAATAGACACATGTTGCAAAGGAGGGAGATACGGGGAGGAAAATATTTTGTATATGGCAATAAGTCTGGTTTAACATCTATGCATTGATGTGGGTTTAAGGAGCGTTTTGCGTTTTTAAACCCACATTTTTTATGTGTTTTTGCATGCAGTTTTCAGGCATTTTGCATTTTGTGCTTTTTTTTCTCTTTAAACACACTGTATATAGTTACTTGCTAAGGAGCTGGTCAGGAAGCTGGCCACCACATCCTTAACAACCAACGAGTCATCAACTGTCAGCGGGGTAGCCGGCAAAAAAAATGGGAAACAAATGGCATGGGGTCCCCCCCAAATCCATACCAGGCCCTTCAGTTCTGGTATGGATTTGGAGGGGAAGCCCACGCCAATTTATTTATTTTTTTAAATGGCGTGGGGTCCTTCCAAAAATCCATACCAGACCATGCAGGTAAGGAAAAGGGGAGGGGAAGAGTGAGCGCCCCCCCAACGCATACCAGGGCACATGCCCTTGACATGCTAAGAAGCAGGCTGGGAAGCTGGCCACCACATCCTTAACTGGTCTCAGTCTCTTATGAAAAGTAGCCCAACAGATTCCCAATCACTGTGAGAGCCAGTCATGTGTTTGGTAAACCACGCTCCACACTCCACGATCCAGTGTTAAGACCCACGTAAGCCTTGTACACATCTATGCATGTCGGGAACAAGCGCAAAATCATTTGCTTTCCTGGCATCCACAGAAATGTGCTGCCATTTAGCAGACCCGTGGCAGTGGCAGTAATTGTTAACAATACCCCCGTGTAACTGAAAACTTGTGCGGTTTTGCATACGCCAATCTGCATGGCTCCAAAGCACCGTGTAGTTCAGTGTGCCGCATTTTTGGAAAAGAGTCTAGCTAAGTTCATATCTATGGCTGTTGGGAACATGTGCAATATCCCACACTTTCTTGACATGCACAGAAACGTGCTGCAATTTAGCAGATATGCAGCAGTGCCATTAATTGTTGATAGCACCCCCTACACATCTGCAAACTACGTGCCAAACCATGTGGTGCTCAAACATCATGCAGTTCGTTGTGTTTTAGAAAAAGAGTCAAAGACCTGTTTTCTGTGTTTCTTGCTCATAGGGCAGCCCATTGAAATAAAATTGGCTAACCTACACATGATACGCAGGAGTGCGGCAAAAGCACACAACATCACACCCGCTCTTGGTCGCACCTGTAGGTGTAAACCAAGCCTCAGGGGCTTCTTTTTTGCGTTCCTTGCTTGTAGAGTAGTCAATTAAAATTAAAAGGCTGCCTCACACGTAGCACACAGGAATGCGAAAAAAGAAGTGCAGAGACGTAAGCTGTAGGTGTGAACCAAACTTTAAAGCTGAATGCTGCTACTTTCTAAAAACTGCGGGCATACCATGGGTTAGGAAAAACAAGGAAAAAATCGCGCTACAAACTATAAATGCAGGAAAATTTTTAAATCCTGTGAGAATGCTGCAGTTCTGTTATATAACCCAAAAAATTATATATAAAAGATTTTTTGAAAACAGAGAAGAACCGCGCTCTTATACTACTCAAACTTCCCACGTGATCCCAATGTTCAAACCAATGAACTGTATTGGATAAAAGTAAAAAATATATGGAAATAAAGTACACAAAGTGTAATTAAATAATCATAGTGAGCAAAATTATCATTCACCAAACCATACTAATATGAATTACATTTTAAGCTTACATATTAATGATCCCAAAGATAAAAATGCATAAAAAAAGTGAATCCAAGAAAAGTCCTCCTTAGTGACTAAATATATCCTTATGTGATAGTCCTCAAAAAAAACTTGTGAAATCAATTATAAGCAGAAAAAACACCACGTGTCAATAATAGTGTCCAAAATATTCTGAATTCTGCAGGACTGAGGAGCATGTATAGCAGGATCTAATCCTTTTGATGTGCGAATATTTGTTTGACATCTGGTAAGGAGCCAATTTTGATGTTTGGTGGTGGTGCACTACGCTTTGTTCCACGATCTACGAAGCAAGAACTCAGAATATTTTGGACACTATTAGTGGTGTTTTTTCTGCTTATAATTGATTTCACAAGTTTTTTTTGAGGACTATCACATAAGGATATATTTAGTCACTAAGGAGGACTTTCCTTGGATTCACTTTTTTTATGCATTTTTATCTTTGGGATCATTAATATGTAAGCTTAAAATGTAATTCATATTAGTATGGTTTGGTGAATGATAATTTTGCTCACTATGATTATTTAATTACACTTTGTGCACTTTATTTCCATATATTTTTTACTTTTATCCAATACGGTTCATTGGTTTGAACATTGGGATCACGTGGGAAGTTTGAGTAGTATAAGAGCGCGGTTCTTCTCTGTTTTCAAAAATACCATGGGTTAGGTCTAAGATCAAGTTAAGAAAGGAAAAAAGTTGGGACTTTATATGAGGCATGTAATAAGAACTGAGTGAAAATCAAGTTAGCACTTTTATTGATATATGTATCATGTCACATTGCAAAATTAAGCATATATGAACATAATATAACAAATAAATTCATAAAATGTTACAATACATATTTTAGATAAGTAGGTAGTTAAACAGCACATAGTAATGATAAGTATATATATATATATATATATATATATATATATATATATATATATATATATATATATATAATTAGTAGGCGGCACATGGCAGTGACTACATGGATAGATAAGCAGCACATTGCAGTAACCGATTGGCAGGGTAATGATGCTCCATATGGTAAAATTTGTAAAAGTATTGAAAATACGTTCTAGATGAAAGTACAAATTAATATCCTAAAATATGGCAGCATCCTGGTGCCCAACATGTTTTGTGGGTGAAACCAGTTCATCAGAAGCAGATGCGTCCAAAGGTCTGTATAAAAATATCAATATCAATAACTAATTTATCAAAAAAGGTATACATAAGGGAAAAGAATATTCCCAGCCCTAGATACTCACTTGGAGTTAGGATATAGGAGCAGGTGGTGCTGCAGTATGGAAAACACTGGATTTTTTTTTCTTTCTATACAGATTTAGGGACGGAGATGCATGATTGTATGTATCTCATATAAAGTCCCACATTTTCCCTTTCCCCTCAATATTAAGATTAATTTAAGACTTCCCGGTATTTCTATTATTTACATGTGACAGGTTTAACCACTTTCAGATCGGACCATTTTGCTGGTCAAGGACCAGACCACTTTTTGCGATTCGGCACTGCGTCGCTTTAACTGACAATTGCGCGGTCGTGCGACGTGGCTTCCAAACAAAATTGATGTTCTTTTTTTCCCACAAATAGAGCTTTCTTTTGGTGGTATTTGATCACCCCTGTGGTTTTTATTTTTCGCGCTATAAACAAAAATAGAGCGACAATTTTGAAAAAAACGCATTATTTTTTACTTTTTGTTATAATAAATATCCCCAAAAAAAAAAAAAATATATATATATATATATATATATATATATATATATATAAAAAACACTTTTTTCCCTCAGTTTAGGCCGATACGTATTCTTCTACATATTTTTGGTAAAGAAAAATCGCAATAAGCGATTATTGATTGGTTTGCGCAATTGTTATAGCGTTTACAAAATAGGGATAGTTTTATAGCATTTTTATTAATAATTTTTTTTTTTTATACTAGTAATGGCGGCAATCAGCGATTTTTATTGTGACTACGACATTGTGGGGGACCCATCGGACATTTTTGACACATTTTTGGGACCATTGTCATTTATACAGTAATCACTGCTATATAAATGCAGTGATTCCTGTGTAAATGACACTGGCAGTGAAAGGGTTAACCAGTGGGTGGCAGTGGAGGGGTTAAGTGTTCCTAGGGGTGTGTTACTAACTGTGGGGGGGTTGGGCTTTCATTTAGTGAACACTGATCTCTGCTCCAATCACATGGAGCAGAGATCAGCATCACTAGTTGCTAGGCTGAATGGAGAAATGCTGTTTACACGGCATTTCCTCCTTTCAGCCGTCCCGTGAGATGATCGTGGGTATGCCCGTGGCGATCGAGTCTGCGGGTCCCGCGACCAGACTCATGGGGTCCCGACCAGCGCGGGAGCACGCCGCCGGCGGCACGCTCCCGATGGCAGGGTGGCATTGAAGATTGGACGTACATGTACGCCAATATGCCTGCCCTTGCCATTCTGTCGACGTACATCGTCGTGCACTGGTCGGGAAGTGGTTAATGTGCTCCAGGAAGATAACTTCTGGAGCTCCAAAGCTTTTCACTGTGGTTTCAGTTCCTTCAAGAGCAGAGCCACTGGAACTGCTATGCCTGCCCCATCCCCTCCTTCTGCCCATTCACAGAAGCCTTTCTACTATATGAACTCATTCACACAATACAAAGGCTTCTGTGAATGGGCAGCAGAAGGGAGAGGCAGGAATAGCTGCTTTGTGAGCTTCTCTCCTCTCACAGCAGGAGTGCAATAAAACTGTCACATAAAAGTAATAGACACAAGTCCCAAAAGTGACATGCAAATTGGAGTTAAAGCTTTACTACACCCAGAACCGTGCCGATCACATGCACTCCCCCAAGAAAAGATTAAAAAAACTCTCTAGCAATACACACCAAACTGAGCATGTGCAGCTTGCCCCCAAGTTTCTGTACTGTCAGGGGTCTCCACATGGGGACTGTGGGAGAAAAGGAGAATCGGAAAAGACTGGATCAAACAGCCTTTTTACATAATGAGGAAAATTAACCCCTTAGGTTCCACTGTGAGAATAACAAGCATGCTTTACTGCATATATAGACAGATTTTACTGTTGTGGGTTTAGCACTTTTTAACGCAACTTTTTGCAAAGTTGCTGAATTCCCAGAATTTTGCTTTAAAGGACCATCAAAAGGCATTGGGAAGGGGTTGACATGCAAAAAAAAAAGTTTCTGCCCAGGGTTCAGCTTTAAGCGTGCACCCACAAAATAGTTTTGAAAAACTTGCTCGGGTTACTTTTTTTTGTTCTGTTTCCATTAAAAATAAAAGAAACATTTTTTTTTTGTTATTTATATTTTTTTTCTTTTCTTTGTTTTTCTTCCAAACCTTTTCCTTTGTTTGCAGCTTAGTATGAGATCTCGGTGACTGAACAAGTTTTAATAGCTAACAGCATCATCTATCTTGTTTTATTTTCATTCTGCTCAGGGGGGAGAAGAGATTACATAACCGCCAGTTTGTCATACCTCTTTTCACTTACCATGATCTTGTTTTTGTTTTGTTTTTTTTTACCTGTGGAAAGAGTGAAGCTGTGCCGTGTTCCTGTACTTATCTCTGGAGAAACATCGAGTCTATTAATGTTCTCTTTCAATGCAGTAATTAAACTCTGAATGCACCCAAACACAGTCTGGGTCTAATGTTAGCTGAAATGTATCGCTTGCTAAGATGGCTTTATTCCTAACAATAATGCAGAATAATAGGCACGTTTTTTTTACGATAATCTTCTAATAGGTACCCAGATGTCGTTATAGCACGGAAAAAAATGTATGTATCCAAATTAATAATCCCAAAAGAAAGATAGCAAGCCTGCTATTTTAATAATTATTATTATAATTATTATTACTATTAATATTAAAGGCATTATTTATAGTATATTATTTCTTCAATGTACATTTTAAGGCCGATTTGTAACATTTACCTGAGAGTAAACTTTAACAAGGCTGGCGTTTTTGTTTTCTCGCTAATCCCTCGTTTTATTGTTTGCAAGCTTTCTATTAACAGTCATCAGTATACCATGGAATGGGATCAGCATCCTCGTTTAACTCATTTGTGACTACCCAACGCATACACTATATTTCCGAAAAGTATTGGGACACCTGCCTTTACACGCACATGAACTTTAATGGCATCCCAGTTTTAGTCTGTAGGGTTCAATATTGAGTTGGCTCCGCCCTTTGCAGCTATAACAGCTTCAACACTTCTGGGAAGGCTGTCTACAAGGTTTAGGAGTGTGTTTATGTTTGACCATTCTTCCAGAAGTGCATTTGTGAGGTCAGGCACTGATGTGGATGAGATGGCCTGGCTCGTAGTCTCCGCTCAAATTCATACCGAAGGTGTTCTATCGGGTTGAGGTCAGGACTGTGCAGGCCAGTCAAGTTCCTCCACTCCAAACTCACTCATTCATGTCTAGTCCAATGAGTAGCGCACCACATGTATTCACATATCAGTAAGAATGATAATATATAAATAAATAAATATATATCTAAGCAAGAGGAAAAACAAAATAACCAACACAGCAATTAATTTCAACTATTTAAATGCAAAACATATGAATAGATTGAATATACAGTAAAGAGTATGAAAAATTAGAACAAATATTTTGAAGGACAGGTAACCCGAACATATTCTATGTTGATCCTAAGATGGTAAGGGGATCATAGGAGCAGTGAATTGTCAAAATGTGGAATAGGGGAGAACAAAAGAATAGAAAAGGGGAAAGGCCGAAAACAATAACCATGATCAAACCAGTTGGAGGCACAGTCAGACAATCAATTTAGGGTCCATCAATACATACATCAAGTTTAAGAGTACAAAGTAATATATCAAAAAAGACTGAAATAAAATTATAAAAAGCAATTAAAACAAATGTATTCATTTAAACCCAGATATCGATTTCACCGCCTCGAGCATGTAGAGGTACATGTTCCAGTGAGGCAAAATGAACAACATTAGAGTCAAAGTCATGTTGACGTCCAATATGTCTGTTAAAGGCGGTGGTCGTTAATCATTTATATAATGGCAGAATGTGATCCTTAATATGCTTAAAAAAACAGGCGTTTCGTCTTCCTGACGTAAAAACATGCGCACTGGCAGGTAGCCAGATAGACCACGCCAACAGTTTTACAAGTAACTTTATGTTTAACTGTGTGAGTTTGGCCATTGGGGAGAGTAATGTCTCTAGAGTTGGAAATAAAAGAGCAGATGTCACATCATCCACAGGAGAATGTGCCAGTTAATATAGGATTATCTATGTTTCTGCGCATATGATGGCTAGTTACCAAATGGTCCTTCATGGAGGGAGATCGTTGGTATGTGATCTCAGGATAAGATTTTATATATTTATTGATTGTACTATCTCCGGTCCGTAGAGGCCAACATTTAGTGAAAATGCCTCTCATCTGAGTATGTTGTTTTCGAAAACTAGGTAATAATATGAACCGACTGGTTGATCTTAGGAGGTTTATTGGAATGGATCAGATCCCGTCTATTCAGTTTGACTACTCTATTAAATGCTCTTTTTAAAAGGGATTGACTATACCCTCTTTGATGTAGTCTATGATACAGAACTTTGGCTGAAAGATGAATGTCAGCATCTAGAGTATGGTTTCTTCTAAGTCATAAAAACTGACTATAAGGAATGCTGTCCAGCAAAGGTTGTGGATGTGCATTACTGGCATGCAAAATAATATTGCCTGCAGAAGGCTTACGATATAGGGAGGAATATAGAATTCTATCAGTGTCAACATGAATTTGTAAATCAAGAAAATTCATCTTAACCACTTTCAGACCGGACCAATTTGCTGGTCAAAGACCAGACCACTTTTTGCGATTCGGCACTGCGTCGCTTTAACTGACAATTGCGCGGTCGTGCGACGTGGCTCCCAAACAAAATTAACGTCCTTTTTTTCCCACAAATAGAGCTTTCTTTTGGTGGTATTTGATCACCCCTGCGGTTTTTATTTTTTGCGCTATAAACAAAAATAGAGCGATAATTTTGAAAAAAACGCATTATTTTTTACTTTTTGTAATAATAAATATCCCCCAAAAATATATAAAAAAACATTTTTTTCCCTCAGTTTAGGCCGATACGTATTCTTCTACATATTTTTGGTAAAAAAAATCGCAATAAGCGATTATTGATTGGTTTTCGCAAAAGTTATAGCGTTTACAAAATAGGGATAGTTTTATAGCATTTTTATTAATAATTTTTTATTATTTTTTTTTTTACTAGTAATGGCGGCGATCTGCGATTTTTATTGTGACTGCGACATTGTGGGGGACCCATCGGACATTTTTTACACATTTTTGGGACCATTGTCATTTATACAGTAATCACTGCTATATAAATGCAGTGATTCCTGTGTAAATGACACTGGCAGTGAAAGGGTTAACCAGTGGGTGGCAGTGTAGGGGTTAAGTGTTCCTAGGGGTGTGTTACTAACTGTGGGGGGGTTGGGCTTTCATTTAGTGTACACTGATCTCTGCTCCAATCACATGGAGCAGAGATCAGCGTCACTAGTTGCTAGGCAGAATGGAAAAATGTTGTTTATACAGCATTTCCTCCATTCGGTCGCTCCGTGAGACGATCGCGGGGATGCCCGCGGCGATCGAAGCCGCGGGTCCCGCGACCGGACTCACGGGGGTCCCGACCAGCGTGGGAGCGCGCCGCCGGCGGCCCGCTCCCGATGGCACGGCGGCAACGAATATTGGACGTACATGTACGCCAATATGCCTGCCCGTGCCATTCTGTCGACGTACATCGTCGTGCGCTGGTCGGGAAGTGGTTAAACTGGCTACACTCCATTGTGAAGTGGAGGTTATAGGTCCATTAGCCGTGAGAGTTCATCCCGCATGCCTGACCATAGAATAAGAATATCATCTATGTACCTCTGCCATGCAATGCCATGCTGGAGTAATTCTGATAAATGATCATTTGCAAATGGGTCCCTCTCCCACCCCCCAGGTACAAGTTGGCATAGGAGGGGGCACACTTAGTCCCTATAGCCACCCCTTGCACCTGGAGGAAGTGTGAGGAGCATAACATAAATATAATTCTTGTTAGGATGAACTCCAAAAGCTAAAAGAAAAACTGGCTATACAAATTGAACAAAGGTCCATGTTCTTTTAACTGAGTATGAATAACCTCTATTGTCTTTGCGTGTGGGATGGAACATCTAGAGCTAACAACCAGGTATTAGGAGTAATCTGTTTATCAGCTATGTTTCGGGTCAAGTCAATAGTGTCTTTAACATAGGAAAATAGAGATGTCACATGCAGGTTTAAATACTTGTCTACCAAGGCGCTATCATTTTTCGGTTAAACTCTGGCAACCTGATACACCTTGGGAAGAGAATAAAATGTAGGTGTCTTAGGATCTTTCATGTTTAAGTAATTCCAGGTACTTAAATCAATTATGCCTAATTTATAGGCCTTAAAAATTAGGTTATAATACTGACAGGTAAAGTTTTCAACCAAAGTTTTAGAAATGGGTCAGTACCATTTTCTGTTATCAAGGATGTCGAGGCACATTCATTCATATGCCCCGACATCCATGACAATGACATTGCCACCTTTATCGGCTGGCTTAATGACCAAGTCAGGGTGACATTGGAGGTCCCTAAGAGCCTTGCGATGTTGGGAGGAAAGGTTATGCACATGTAGATCATCCAAATCCATATTTTTTATCACAGAAGTTGTTTGTTGAACAAAGGCCCAAATATTTGGGTTTGCCTGAAGCAAAGAAAAAACACATAAGATCGTCCATGGCCTGGAGTTCTGTATCAGAAAATTCCATGGGTGGAAAGTCAGGATATTCCATTGTAGAGGGTTTGTCATAGAAAACTTTGAACATTAGTTGTTTAGCGAACAAATGTATTCCTTTGATCAGTTGGAATCTATCAAGATCAACAGATGAACAGACAGTAAGACCAAGTTTAAGCACATAAACCTGTTCCTTGGTTAAGGGTACCAAAGAAAGGATTATCACTTCTAATCCTGAAGTTCCCTGATTGGGGGAGGCCACGTGGGACTCAAAGCTTGATCCAGGGTTTTCACAAAAAAAAAAATCGGTGCAACTTTGGGTTCATTGAGTGCTAGTGGGAAACATAGAAGATAAGGTAGGTTCACTGACCTGATGGGCCAAAGAAGAGGATAAAGAAGAAGGAGCAGGTGTAGTGGCACCAGTTGCAGGGTGTGACAGTGAGTTAGGCATATAAGATATAGAGGTAGGGCTACTAGAAAAAGGAGTAGGTGAGTGCAAGTTTCTGAGGTGAGTACGAACCACCGAGGGTCGACGAGTGAGAGTGGGTCCAAATGTGCAATGAAGTAAATCCGTGGAGGTAGTGGTACAGTCCCCCTTTATTTTTTTGGGTATCCTATCCTGGGAAATATTCCGATAAACTGTAGAAGTACTAGGTGAAAAGGAAACAGAAGTAGCATTAGGTAAATCATTGTTTGCTTTAGGCACATCAAGAGTTAACGGTTTTACAGTGGGTTTATTGTAAGAAGTTTGATTCCATCTGTAAGCATAGCCGCTTTCATGGGCAAACTTGTCCCGAAGAAATTTGCCCTCTTTAGTTTTGATGGCACCAAAAGTGTACACCTCCAGATACACCCGCAGATCTTTCTCTCGCTTGGTAAATCTCGGGGAGGCAACATTGAGAACATGATTCTGATGCCAGCTATTGATCTGAAGGTCAATCTGATCAAGCTCAGATTTGTATTGTTTACATGAGATGGAAATCATTTGAAAGGAGCACGATTGGAGATTGCACTCCCAAGTTTTAGTGAATCATTAATTTTCCTGACATTGGGAAATATATGAATCCTCAGACCTTAGGGAACAATATGGTTTTCAGAATATTTTTCAAAATATAATTTGTGCCAATAGATCCTGACTTTCTTTTCCAGGAGACATTGTAGTCTCATAAAAGCTCCCTCAAGGTCAGCATCAGAAATATTGGCTTTATTTTGAGATGATCGGATTTTTGTCATAAGGCCTTCTCAGGCCTTACCACAAAACTCTGCCATGATAATCACTGCTCAAAATACACAGAAGTACAACCAGGTCAGTGTCCGTTGATTCACTAAATAATAGGTACACAAACAATACTCAGATAAGATATAACACGTAAACATTATTGAGTAAGATCATGAGAAAAGATAATGTTACACCGAGTAAATTGATACCCAACATGTCACTCTTCAAAATTGCTCCCGCTCGTGGAAAGGCGACAAACTTTTACCCTTAAAAATCTCCATAGGTGACGTTAAAATAACACTACAGGTTGCATGTTTTAAGTTACAGAGAAGTTCTGGGGCTAGAATTATTGCTCTCGCTCTACCGATCGCGGCGATAACTCACATGTGTGGTTTGAAAACCGTTTTCATGTGCGGGCACTACTCACGTATGCGCTCGCTTCTGTGTGCAAGCTCGTCGCGAATCTGCCGCAGAGACCACTTATCTTAAACCAGACCGCCCGCTGAAGGCAAAGATACTGGGGTTATGGCAGCTAGCTGCTGCCATAACAACGATATCCTCCTTCAAAGTCATCACGTAAAACTGCGGTGGGCGGTCCAGAAGTGGTTAAAGCATTGTCTCTGCCTGGTCTGAAGTTACTAAAGAGGTGTATAGCAAGTAACAGCATTCATACAGTTAACAGTTGTGTCTTAGCACCTTGGGGAATGAAGACAACAGTGTGGGATGAAGTAATGTGAAGTAGTTGCCAAGAGTAATGGAAACATAACAAGCAGCCTGTGGATAGCGTATACCCGTTTTAGGTGGTGCAGCCTCTAGCAGCGAGGGAGATGTTGTTGGCACTCCTTCTGCCGGCGGTCTTTCTCCCAGAGCAACGGGAGCTGATTGCACTGCAGAGGTTCCCAAATCACGGCAAAACACGCCCGTATGTGAATGGGGCCTTATTAGTCATATTGTTGGGAAGACTAAACCTCAAGCTACTGACAGAAGTAATAGAGGACAGGAAATTGACGTAACAAGTTGTTTGTGGATGAATGGTTATAGAATAAGAATGAAAAGCACTGGAGATTTAGCTAGAGACCTATAAATATGAAGTGGAATTCAGGCCTGGAGATCACAATATAATAACCACGTGCAGCGAAAAGAGGGGAGTCCAAATATTACATTAGTCACGCTACTGCCTGGTTTACTAAACTCTGATAAGTGTCAACAGCTGCTCTTCATTCTAATGGAAGCCATCAAACCAACATCTTTCTGATGGGTTATAATCTGGTTTCTGTTTAGTAAAAATCACCTTTTATCATGTATCTGCAGAATGTGAATAGCGTTTTGTGGCCGTCTGAGAAAACAAGAGAATCAGATTGCTTCTTTAACATCAGGCGGCACGTACTCGCAGCCTAACCTGTTTATCATGTACATCTTATGAAACCGGGGCCTCTAATTCCCTTTTCAATTTTTGTAATAATATTGTCCTCAAACTGCTAGAAAACCAGCACAACGGTGATTGAATTACAGTCTAATCCTCTAAGAGCATATGCAATCTGCTCTGAATAGGTAACAGAGGAAATTTAGAGGAAAAGGTAGAGATTGGCATGGCCTTGTTTTTTAACGATTATGTAAACTTTCTGCCAAAAATTGGTACATCTTTGGAACAACCCTAAGGTTTTTGGTTCCATTTGGGTAGTGAATTGGTTCCTTTCTGCACTTCCTAGTGCAAGGGTCTCCACACTATGGCCCATGGGACACATCTAGCCACTACAAGATTTTTTCTAGCCACAGGTTAGGGTCTGAGGCATATTCTCAATATCTTCTTGGTTTTATTGTCAAAGCTTAATTGAAAAATCTGAAGTTAGAAGCTGATTGGCTACCATGCACAGCTACACCAGATTCCGGTCCAGTTTTAATACTGTACATCTCCCCCAGTGTTCACTGATTAAGGATTGAGGTCAACAGAGGCTTCCTGTGGTGTTTGCTTCTGATGTAAGGTAAGGCAGGACTCTGATAGGGGCTCTGATTTAAGGCACAAGTCCCTGATGGGATTTTTTTTAGGTCCGTGATTATTTATATTATATTTGTTGCGCCCCTCCTACTGAAAAGTTTGGAGGCCCCTACCCTAGTGCAAGATGACCTAGGTTGGCACTATAGGGCATGGGAGGCAGGGCTGAGGTCTTCCATTGAGTGCTGTTGGGGGGCCCATACCACTGTTCAGTGCCAATAGTTTCTATGCCAACCCCCTGATAGTATGGAAACTCCATCCAACAGATGCCAGCACTTGCAGGGAAGGCTGGTGTGCCCTTTATACCAGCAGCTACCAATCAAGACTTTAGGGCCTTAAAGTCCCACTACATTATCTTTTTTATTGGTTTTGTTGGTTTACAGACTTTATCAGTCATTTACTGCAGGCAGTTTGTGACTCCAATGGGCAGAATTTCCTGACTTCCTGTATGGTCACAGGGACAGGATGTGAGAGGAATCTCTACAAAGGATATATTTAAAGTAATTAAAGCACTATTGTTTGCATAGGTGAAAAAAAACTGTATAAACCAATGTTTGGATTGTAGAGAAGGCATGATGATCTGATCCATAGTGTCCCAGGAGACACCACTGAGTTCATGAAAGTTTCAAATTTGTTTGCAGACATCCTGCTTTTCACAATGCAATCATGCAATGCAAGGCTTTAGACACATATAGGTGCATCAAAACTATTTTTTAACATTAAACAAATAATTGATTGCACGTAGCGCTATTTCCTGTGTCAACACACTCTATCTAAAATATTAAATGATCCTGTGTGGATCAATGTGCTTTATATTATACACACAAATCACATAAACTTATACAAATCACCACCAATAAGTAATGTACAAGTACGCATATGGACAAATAAGTGACTAGTATAATCCTAAAATGCATTCACTTTTTTAGGATTATACTAGTCACTTATTTGTCCATATGCGTAAAAGTACATTAACTTATTGGTGGTGATTTGTATAAGTTTATGTGATTTGTGTGTATAATATAAAGCACATTGATCCACACAGGATCATTTAATATTTTAGATAGAGTGTGTTGACACAGGAAATAGCGCTACGTGCAATCAATTATTTGTTTAATGTTAAAAACTAGTTTTGATGCACCTATATGTGTTTGATATTTTTGTGAAAGTAGCAGCTAAGTTTTAGAGTTTGGATAATTTGAGCGCTGTGATGATACACTAGGTGGAGGGATTGCAATTTGTGTATCTATAGAAATATAATGCAAGGCTTTAGTATAGTGGTTCTTATCTCATTCATGGCAGCAGTTGGGACAGGAGGCAATAAACACCCACATTTGAACAAGGGTTTTAGCTCCCCCAACCGCTACTCCTTTAGCGGCAGCGGCAACAGTTGCAGCTGGGGACGTACACGTGCCGAAGTTGCAAGTTCTTGCTTTGTGGCCACAGCAGGAATTTTACCCCCTGTTGCTTTTGGTGGGCACTACCACCTGCCGATTATGGCACACTCAAGTGAATGGGGCAACTTTGCAAGCACCTCATAGCCTTGAGCAGTGCATGTGATTAAAACACATTTTTGTTTGCTATTAAAACGGCGAACAACTAAATTCTCACTGGTTATAGCTTGCTTGTGTAGTCATAATTCACAGTTTTTATTTAAATGAATTTGATAAAATCCTGAAATCTTTATGGTTTATTCCAGCTGTTCTGTTCCTTGTTATCTAAATATATAGTATATTGCCATCTTTTGAAGTTATATTGGTATCTAATAGTCTTGGCGGTGATGATTTTGACATTCAGGTGAAGGGGGGATGGGGACATTTTGGGCAATCTATCGGGGGTCAGTAATGGTAAAAAAAAAGTTGGGCACCCCTGTTTTAGGGACCTATTATAAACACAGTCATCGCCACTTAATATGTGGAGATAGGGCATCCCTATGTAAGAATGTAAGACAGCTATAAGCTGCTTCGACATTTCAAGAGACTTTCTACTATAGGAATCTCTGCATTAAGGTAAAAAAAAAAAAAATCCCCACTATCTGTTATACCCCCCCCCCCCCCCTATCACTAAACACTTACCTGACCCCTTTCACCGCTCCAGCACCATCCCAGCTGCAGCACCACTCTCCTCTCTTTCTGGTCTCATAGGAGGCACTGAGAGCAGCAGGAGCCATAGGCTGTCAATCAAACTCCTGTCAGGAGGGAGCGGGGGTGTGGCTTGCCATCCCTGTGTATGTCTATGGATTCACACAGCCCAGCTCAGGAGTCCATGTGCTTGGTTGCCCCTTGTTTTTATTTATGACAAGTTGGCTTTGAATTAAACAAAAGAAATGTTTAAAATGAATTAAATTAAATTAAAATAGCTCCTTTTTCATTTTTAGCTTTTGTGTGCCATCATCGCTGGAATGCTACATTACTTCTTCCTTGCAGCGTTTGCCTGGATGTGCATTGAAGGAATCCATCTATATCTCATCGTCGTTGGTGTCATCTATAACCGTGGATTCTTGCATAAAAACTTCTACATTTTCGGTTACTGCAGTCCGGCTGTGGTGGTTGGTATCTCTGCTATTCTGGGATACAAGTATTACGGCACGGATAAAGTGTGAGTATGCTAAAGCGAAGGATCTGCGTTTAAAAATATTTTCTCAAATAAATGAATTATTTATGCAATAATATTTTATTTATCTTGAAGATGTTGGCTGAGCACGGAGAACAATTTTATATGGAGTTTTATTGGACCGGCCTGTCTCATCATTCTTGTGAGTACGGAGTTTGTGTTTTATTAATATTCACCAGTGTTTATTGTCTTTTTTTGCATTAAGTAAGATTTGAAGGCTGGTTTAACTACACTATGCACATAGCTCAGATGGGCTGGAACAGGTAAGGACTGATATAGAAAAGTTTTTTATAGATGCATGTTCAGTAAAGCCGCTTTGACAAACAAATAAGTATTGAAAAGAGTGGACCTTGTTACACCAGCACCCAGTTCCCTTCCTGGTAAGAGCAATTCACCTTATTATGACATTTTGGTGGGGCAGAAATAAAAACCCTTGCTAATCTCCATTTATATTAGTTACAGTTTACACATTTGCCTGGTAAAATTCTAAATTCTAAGAGTTCAGTTTGGGAATGGTTGTCTACAGGACCTTGGGTCAGTGGTGCCCTGCCCCTTTCCTAGTAAGACCAACCCACATCGCTATGACATATCTGTAGGCAAAAATAGACATTCATTACTTTCTACTAGTAGTGACAGTTTACACATTTGCCTGGTTATATCCTAAGAGACCAACTTGAGTGTGGTTGCTACCAAAGGAACTTGGGTCAGTCGCGCCTCATCCCCTTCCAGCAAGACCAACCCACATCACTATGACTTACCGGTGAGAGAGAAATAGAAGCTCTTGTTCTTGTTTCATTACTTCCTCCTAGGAGTAACAGTTTACACATTTGCCTGGGTATATCCTAGGAGTTTAGTTTTAGCATGCTTGGCTATATGACCTTGGGTCAGTGGTGCTGTCCGCTTCCTGGCAAGACCAGCTCACCTCACTATGAAAGTAGAGATTCTTGTTCCTACATTACTACAGTACTTCCTACTAGTAGTGGCATTTTACATATTTGCCTGGTTATATTCTAAGAGTTCAGTTTGAGGATGGTTGGCTATAGGACCTTGGGTCAGTGGTGCCCTGTCCCCTTCCTGGCAAGACCAACTCACATCGCTATGAAATATCTGTGAGGCAAAAGTAGAAACTCCTACTTCATTTCATTTTCTACTAGTAGTGACATATTACATATTTACCTGGTTATATCCCAAGAGTTCAATTTGAATGTGGTTGGCTGCAGGAACTAGTGTCAGTGGTACCTCATCTATTTTCTAGCAAGACCAACCCATAACACTATGACATACCTGCTGTGAAGCAGAAGTAGAAACCCTTCTTCTTGTTTCATCACTTTCTGCTTGCAGTTGCAGTTTTCACATTTGTCTGTTGATTATGGTAGGCTATACAACCTTGAGTTAGTGACACCTGTCCCCTTCCTGGCAAGACCAACCCATCTCACTATGACATACTTGTGTAGAAGAAGTGAAAACTCTTGTTCATACTTACTACATTCTACCAGCAGTGGCAGTTTACACATTTTCCTGGTTTTATCCTTGGAGTTCAGTTTGCGCATTGGTTGGCTATAGGACCTTGAGTCGGTGGCACTGTCCCCTTCTCCCCTGACCAATTCACCTCCCTATGGCAGACCTGTAGGGAAGAATTTGAAATTCTTGTTCCTATGTTACTACAGTTCAGTTTGAGTGTGGTAAGCTATAGGACTTTGGGTCAGTGATGCCCTATCCCCTTCCTGGCAAGACCCCCCCCCCCCCACCCCCCTCGTCGCTATGACATACTATCTGTGAGGTAGAAGTTGAAACTGCTACTTATTTACTTTCTACCAGTAGTGACAATTTACACATTTTGCCTGATTATAACCTAAGGGTTCAGTTTGACCATGGTTGGCTATAGGACATTGGGGCAAAAGTGCCCTGTCCTCTTCCTAGCTAAACCAAAATCTAAATGCTATGACATATCTGTGAGGCAGAATTAGAAACTCCTACTTCATTACTCTCTACTAGTAGTGACAGTTTACAAATTTGCCTGGTTATATCCTAATAGTTCAATTTGACTATGTTTGGCTATAAGAACTTGGGTCAGTGGTGCCCCTATAGCTTTTCTGGCAAGGCCAACCTGCATCACTATGACATACCTGTGAGGCAGAAGTTGAAATTCTTGTTCTTCGTTACTTCCTACTTGTGATGGCAGTTTACACATTTGCCTGGTTATATACAAAGTTTAATTGTGGTTGGCTATACAACCTTGAGTCAATGGCATCTGCCCCCTTGCTGGCAAGACCAATCCATCTCACTATGACATACCTGTGCTGAAAAAGAGTGGAAAGGGATTTGGGGCTTTGAATGAAGCACGTAGTTATAAAGAATTCAGTTTATTGTATAAATTAACATACAAATGCATAATCATGAGTAAGTGTATATCCAATACAATTATAATAACTGGTACAATTAAGAAAAATGTATATCTATACATACAATGTAGACAGGTTTCCACATGATTATAAACGATTAATATCAAAAACTACAGTATACGTACTGACAGATATCATTAGAATCATAGGGATATAATAGCTCTATGCATTTCGTGGATTGATCCACTGTTCAGGAGCATGCGCGTGAGTTCAATAAAATACAAGTATAAAAGCCCACTCTCTACCATACTTACAAGGTTGACTATATAATAAAAGTGTGGCACTGTAGATTTGAGGGCCCTCAAAGGGAGGCATCTCCAACGGGAGCTGAAGTGGTGTGAGTGGCCTGCTGTCCAGCAAGAAAATCATCCAGGGGAGACAGATTTCAAGAAAGTTGAAGTAGTCCGAGTGCTGAGACCATCAATGAAAAACTTCTGAAAAAATATATATGTATATATATTTTTTATATAGTTAAAATATGACATGTGCAAGGTGTCCTGTGCTCGGTAAAGAACAGGGGGATTGAAGTACTAAAAAGTATTGGTGGTAGCCAAGGTGTAAGAAGTGAAAAGTGATGAGTATATAAACGCATCACCAGAAGAGGTTGAATAGAAAGGTGTAAGAAGTGAAGAGGATATAAACGCATCACCAAGAAAGGTTACATAAAAAGGTGTGAAACAAAAAGGTGTGAAAAAGTCCCAAACTCCTTTCCCCTCTTTTTTTTTTGACATATAGATAGGGATGGAGGAAATTGATCATGGAAGCCTATCATGCCTCCAACCAGTGTTGGCCCGTCCATAAGGGGTGCAGGGGCGGCGGCCCCCTAATCCATGCGCCCGGCCCCTAATCTACATGCAGGGTGCTGGACGCATGGATTTCAATGTGTTTTTTTTTAAGCACATGATTAGAACCCCCCCCCCCCCAAATATACAGCACCAGCCGCCAGTGCCTCCAACTAATATTTTATTACTTCCATCAGCTCATCCCCCACAGTTACAACCTTCTGTAGCACTTGCCCCACCCTATTAGATTGTAAGCTCTTACGAGCAGGGCCCTCTTACCATCTTGTATTTTGTGGTATTGTAAAACACTGCATAACCTTTTGCCGCTATATAAATCCTGTATAATGATAATAATAATAATAATAATACTATCCTTGTATCCTTAGGCCGCGTACACACGCGCGGACTGTTTGCCCAACCTTGTTCGTCAAACAGTTTCGGCAAACAGTCCGCTCAAAATTTGCATGAGCGGACTTGCCCACACACGAGCGGACTGTTTCAACGAACTGTTTGCCAAACAGTCCGCTCAAATTTTGAAATGAACGGACTCGCCCACGTAAGGCGGAGGCAAATCCGCCCATTTCGAGCGCGTGTACAGGTAGGCGGGGCCCGCGAAGGAGACGTTGCGGGCTCCGCCGCCTGGAATGGGCTTAAAGGGGAACCCCAACGCCGAAAAAAATCGGCGTGGGGGTTCCCCCAAAGTCCACACCAGACCCTTGTCCGAGCACGCTACCCGGCCGGCCAGGAAAGGGGGGCGAGCGAGCGCGCCCCCCCTCCTGAGCCGTACCAGGCCGCGTGCCCTCAACATGGGGGGTGCCTTGGGGAAGGGGGGGCCGCGCGGCCCCCCCACCCCAAAGCACCTTGTCCCCATGTTGATGAGGACAAGGGCCTCTTCCCGACAACCCTGGCCGTTGGTTGTCGGGGTCTGCGGGCGGGGGGCTTATCGGAATCCGGGAGCCCCCTTTAAGAAGGGGGCCCCCGGATACCGGCCCCCCACCCTATGTGAATGAGTATGGGGTACAATGTACCCCTACCCATTCACCTGTGAAATAAAGTACAAAAAAAAACACAACACAGGGGAAAAAATATTTTATTGCACAGCTCCGGGGGTCTTCAGTCTTCGGGGGTCTTCTCGCCGGACTCCTCCGCTATGTGTGTGTAGCTCTTTTACTAGCGGAGGAGTCCGGCTTTCTTCCTCCCCGCCGCCGGCCTCTTCTCCCGACTTCGGGGGTCTTGTCCCCCTCTTCGGTTCTTCTGCCGGGCCACCGCGCCTTCTTATAGCTCTTTTACAGGCGGTGGCCCGGTCTTCTGTCGCCGCTGCCTTCCGTTCTTCTGTCGCCGCCTTCGGTTCTTCTGCCGGGCCACCGCGCCTTCTTGTAGCTCTTTTACAGGCGGTGGCCCGGTCTTCTGTCGCCGCTGTCGCCGCTGCCGCCGCCGCCTTCCGTTCTTGTTCTTCTTCTTGTTCTTCTGCTTCTTCTCCTGGAGATGTTGACTCGACGAGCTCTCCGGCCGGAATGCCAGAGCCGCGCTGTGCGGTCACTTATATAGTGACAATGGGGCGGTGTCACATGGTATATGTCACATGGGTTGGTCACATGGGTTGATGTCACATGGGGACTATGACATCGTAAGGGGGCGGGGTCACCATGTGACCAACCCATGTGACATATACCATGTGACACCGCCCCATTGTCACTATATAAGTGACCGCACAGCGCGGCTCTGGCATTCCGGCCGGAGAGCTCGTCGAGTCAACATCTCCAGGAGAAGAAGCAGAAGAACAAGAAGAAGAACAAGAACGGAAGGCGGCGGCGGCGGCGGCGACGACAGCGGCGACAGAAGACCGGGCCACCGCCTGTAAAAGAGCTACAAGAAGGCGCGGTGGCCCAGCAGAAGAACCGAAGGCGGCGACAGAAGAACGGAAGGCAGCGGCGACAGAAGACCGGGCCACCGCCTGTAAAAGAGCTATAAGAAGGCGCGGTGGCCCGGCAGAAGAACCGAAGGCGGCGACAGAAGAACGGAAGGCAGCGGCGACAGAAGACCGGGCCACCGCCTGTAAAAGAGCTATAAGAAGGCGCGGTGGCCCGGCAGAAGAACCGAAGAGGGGGACAAGACCCCCGAAGTCGGGAGAAGAGGCCGGCGGCGGGGAGGAAGAAAGCCGGACTCCTCCACTAGTAAAAGAGCTACACACACATAGCGGAGGAGTCCGGCGAGAAGACCCCCGAAGACTGAAGACCCCCGGAGCTGTGCAATAAAATATTTTTTCCCCTGTGTTGTGTTTTTTTTTGTACTTTATTTCACAGGTGAATGGGTAGGGGTACATTGTACCCCATACTCATTCACATAGGGTGGGGGGCCGGTATCCGGGGGCCCCCTTCTTAAAGGGGGCTCCCGGATTCCGATAAGCACCCCGCCCGCAGACCCCGACAACCAACGGCCAGGGTTGTCGGGAAGAGGCCCTTGTCCTCATCAACATGGGGACAAGGTGCTTTGGGGTGGGGGGGCCGCGCGGCCCCCCCTTCCCCAAGGCACCCCCCATGTTGAGGGCACGCGGCCTGGTACGGCTCAGGAGGGGGGGCGCGCTCGCTCGCCCCCCTTTCCTGGCCGGCCGGGTAGCGTGCTCGGACAAGGGTCTGGTGTGGACTTTGGGGGAAACCCCACGCCGATTTTTTTCGGCGTTGGGGTTCCCCTTTAAGCCCATTCCAGGCGGCGGAGCCCGCGACGTCTCCTTCACGGGCCCCGCCTACCTGTACACGCGCTCGAAATGGGCGGACTTTCCGAGCGGGAACAGTCCGCTCATTTCGAAAGTACAGCGGACAGGCCCACACACGGGCGGACTGTTCGCTCAAACACAGTTTCAGCGGACAGTTTTTCGGAATTTCCGAAAGACTTTGTCCGTCCAACTGTCCGCTGAAACTGTCCGCTGAAAGCCCACACATGAGCGGACTGTCCGCCCAAACACTGTTCAGCGGACAAGGTTGGGCGAACAGTCCGCCCGTGTGTACGCGGCCTTAGAGTTATCATAATGCAATATTGTTTGTAATAGCTGTATTTTAAGTGATAGTTATGCAAGTGCAAGCCCAAGATGGAATACCCCTTATGTGCACTTCAAGTTCTTGCATGGTAGAATTTTCAACGTTAAAGATCCCCCCTGCAGCCAATCTGTGAATCTCTAGAATTAGCTGCTGCATTTTGCCAAGTTTTAAAGAAGCTATTTAGAAGTCGATAATTTTGAAAGTAATTGCAAATCATTATTGAACTGAGCTCACGCCGATCTTCAGTTTCAAGTTTGCTCATTTTTTTTATTGAATCCTTGGGTTAGTGGTAGTTGATGACACATAACAAGAATCATTCGGCTTCTTACAAGTGCCAGCTGCCGCAGATTGTTAGTCAATAGTGATGATGATACAGATAATGTTAAGAGGACTCCAATTTGATCACAGCAATTCCTGTTGCTGTAAAAATAAGGAAAAAAAGCTTTACAGGGGAACCAATCAGCCGTTGGGATCTGGGCTACATTTATAAGAATAATTAGAGAACAGTTACATTTTTTTATCCGTAAAATTGGTATTTTTAAAATGTAATTTAATGTCAAAATATCAAATCGTTTGGATTATAGATTAAATGGCATTTGGAACCTAGATGGACTTTACTCTGTACCCATGATTGGTAAAGTCACAATACTGTACTACTCTCATCCCAATGGGACATCTGGGTAATGTGTAGGCTGCTTCCATACACCAAAGGATCTCTGCAGAAAACCTTGGATAGTATAAAGGTTGGACCAAAAATTAGGAGCGGCACATCAAAATGTTAAAATTCAAATGGAAGTTTTCATCCCAAAACATGTAGTGAACTCAATATCCAATGTGATTCAGGGACTTCACCCCTTCATTAGGGCTACAATGCCATATAAACACCCAGTTTACTGCACCCTGAACCAACTCTTTTTTTAAGCCAATTAGAGCCTCAAGCTCTAATCATATGCATAAAAAAAAAAACATTGAAATCCATGCATCCAGCATCCTACCTCTAGAGTAGTGGCCAGGGGGCATGGAATAATAGGGGGCACCATTGGGGAGAACACAGTTCTAGCATGAATTTATATAATGGGAAGGGGTGCTGGGGTGTATTAACCCCCCTGACGGTATTCCCGAGTCTGGCTCGGGGTGGAATTTTTATACCAAAAGCGGTAACCCCGAGCCAGACTCGGGACCGCATCGCTGGATCCAGGAGGATGTTTACTTACCTTCTCCCTCGGATCCAGCGATGTTCCCGTGCTGTATGAGCGAGCCGTGTCTCGCTCGGTCTATCACGGAGCCGATCTCTGTGCCCTGCGAGTGTTGCGACGCACGGGGACGGAGATCGGTGCCAAATTCAAAAAGTGAAACACTCACTATACATACAGTATAATGTAATCTTACAGATTACATTGCTGTATGTAATAATTTCACATCCCCGTTGTCCCTAGTGGTCTGTCCAGTGTCCTGCATGCAGTTTTATATAATAAAAACTGTTCTTTATGCCAGGAAACTGGAGATTGTCCATAGCAACCAAAACTGTCACTTTACATCAAAATGATTTTAGACCAGCTAGAAAACAGCGATAATAAATTAGAATCACTCGCAGAATTGAGCGATAGCGATTTGTGGGGAGATCCGTCATCAAATACTGAAAAGTAATGACAGTGACAATTCTGCAACTGAGCAAATTTCAGTGTTTTTGATTTGATTACATTATTGAATAATTTTTATTATTGTTATATTATTATTTGGTACAATAATTTATAATTATTTATTATATTATAATTTATGATTTCATTTTTCAAACTTTATCATACCTGGGATGTCTGCTAGACTCTGGTTTGGACAGATTTAAGTGAGTTATTGCTAAGAATTACAGGCATACAATATAAAACGCCAAATTTTCATGCAAAATAATTGTACCGCTTTTAGCACCTAAAATCTGAAATAATAATACCTCCAGGGAGGTTAAGGGGGTTGTTGTTGCTTGCTGCTGGATGATTTAGTGTCACATAGGGGGGGGGAGCTATTTTCACTGGGGGATCTATTCTTGTGGGAATGGCCTATAGTTGTTTGAGGAGATCAGTTGTTGCTGGGGGGAGTCTTATGTTGCCTGAGAGGTCAATTATTGCTGGGGGGGTTCATTTTTGCTGGGAGGTATCTACTGTTGAGGGAGGGTTGTATTGTTGCTGGCTGCTGGCAGGTCTGTTGATGCTGGTTGATGGGAAGTCTATTGTTTCTGGTGGGGATCTATTGTTGCTGGGGAGGGTATTTGTTGCAGGGAGGGTCTATTCTCATTATGATATATATTGTTGCTGGGGTATCCATTATTTCTGACTGCGGGGGATGTATTTTACAGCTTTTCTTGTTATTAACACATTCCATACAAAATACTTAGCACCACAAAATGATACTTGATTCTGTATTCTCTAAAAGGGGCGGTACTGGGAGGTGGGTAGGGGGTGGAATCAAGGGATGGTGCTCAGAGGTGGGTAGAGGGCAAAGACAAGGGGTAACTTGGAAGGAGGGAGTACCTGCACCTATTCTCTGAGAAAAAAAGGCCCTGGTGATGACCATACAAATAAAAAAAGTAATAATAATAAATGATGATAAAAAATAATTATTAAAAACATATGCTATGCAATACTAAACTAATAACTGCTAAACTTAATTTTAAAGAATCCATATCCTAAGAAAATGGTTTTTGTAGGAGATTCAGAATGAAAACAATAACATATGGTAACTTTTTGCTAAGAAATCAAAAGTTAAAATCAGAGGTTTGTGCTGCTTTTATGTAAATCTTGGACCTTGCAGCAGAAAGCTGAAAGGATTTGAGAACTCTTGACACTAAAAGTACTAATTACACTACAAATCATTATTTGAAATTACCATGTATATTGCCAACATTGAACTACATCTAAATCAAAAAAGGAATGTTGTTAGGTTTGACAAATGTGTTTTATGAAACTTTTTTTTCTTTATAAACTACTGTTCTTACATCCTTTCACCCCTTTTTGCATCTCAGAGCTGCTGATCTCCCCCCAGCCTTTTAAACGACTTCATGTACTCTCTCCAGCTTCAGCTGCACCTCATTGCACTAAACTGGCTTCCTAATGATGGCAACTCTGGGCCATGACTGCACAAAAATGTGGCAGCATGACCGGGCATGTGGTCCGGGCATACTACGCCCAAGTGCGGGACCTAGAATGAGCTCTTGCTAATGCCCCCCAGAGGAGGGCTGAAGCCAACTTTCATTCTGATGTGGCACTCCAACTTAAAAGTGGGGCTCCTTAGCGAGAACATAGTTAACTCTTTGTAATCCATGGCCAACTTCTATAACACTTCACATTGCTCACTACGGTCATAGTTCCTCACTATGCTTTAGAATACTTCTCTCACTTG
Organism: Lithobates pipiens; assembly: GCF_037356315.1. Taxonomy (NCBI): domain Eukaryota; kingdom Metazoa; phylum Chordata; class Amphibia; order Anura; family Ranidae; genus Lithobates; species Lithobates pipiens. The sequence goes on from NW_027507785.1 coordinate 299,217,018, forward strand.
TTGTTGTTGTGCAGCATTTCTTAGCCGGTACAACTGAGTTTGTACCGATCTCCACCAATCCAGTGACCTATCACCTTACTCCTAATGACTTTGATCTGCATATTTCACTTGGATACTAGGAAGCACACTTGTACATATCCCATGCTTATTCTTCTTCCGAGGCCTCAATACATCTTCCTCCATGACTCCCAGGCTAGGTCCCTAGGAAGCTCTGTGCCACAAGGTCAGTCCCAGTATGTGGGGAACCAGTTTCTAGGGAGGGAGCCTAAGCACCAAGCTCCTTCACTAGTATGGCCTTTGTCACCCTTGCCATGTCATATGGCTTCCTGATTGGCTGGCTGCTTATGCACACAACACTAGTACTGTCGTCATTAGCAATGGAAATATGGCCTCCTTTGGATAGCTTCTCTGCTCGTTAGATCTCTGTACCGCATCCCCACTAACTAATCTCCATCCCTTGTCAAGCTCTGTTCTTTGGATATGCCATGTATGCACCCCTTTAGTGACTTCAGATGAGGCAATTTAAATATCAACAAAGTTCTTTTTATTGAAGTAGTTAATTGTAACAAATGAACAGTTGTCAAAGACCTCTTCCATACACATTCCTGTACAAAGTCCTCAAAGTGCCCCTTTGTTGTGTCCCTGGTGCTCCCTTTTGCCCCAGGAGATGGTTATATCTCGATTAAGTGAAAGTGTCTTTTAGACCATTAGTCCAATCAGCAGCATAAGTCCATAACTGTTAAAATAAGCCTACCATTAAAATTATAGACTAATCATTTTTTTATCAGTGGGCAAACGTGCAAAATCTTTAGGGGATCAAACACTTTTTTCCCTCACTGTACATGGAAGATTTTAACTTTCAGTACAAGTGTATGGAATTTCACAAACATAAAACTTGCAACTATTACCAGTAACTATTTTACATAAAGTATTTTTTTTCCATATACCATTCCTTTAACTCCACTTCAAAGTACACCGAGTCAATGACGGTTTCCTGCCAAGCCTTTGCAGCCTTTTAATATTTTTCTCCAGAAGTGACTCTAAACATCTAAATTGTTCCTGAAACTTTGAAAGTGCAAAAATAAAGTTTGAAATGTCAGTCGTACGTTGGAGAAACCCAGCGGGAGGTTGAAGAAGAAAACGGTGTCAACAGTCTGATAATCTGATAGTTCAAATATTGCCTCGTATCACCTGTTATTGGTGATCGGACATTGTGGAAGATTACACTGTCATCTTCATGTTTCACAAATTCCGCGGTACCCTGTAATCATCACGGCTATTTTTAACCCAAATTGTAGCATTAGATCAGAGCTGGCTATTTCACGCGAATGGATGAGACAAAATTCAAGCGCTAGCAGATAGCAGAGAAGGCTTTTCTGGAAAAATCTTTTCCCTTTTTAAGTTTGTTAAATCTTTGGGGACACATTAGTTTTAAAAACTCATCCTGAGCTTTATGGACACATCTGGAGTGTACGCCGGGGCAGCCAAGTGAGCTGGATTTATTTACTCTTTAAAAAGAGGCTCTTAAAGTGATCCTGACCAGCCTAAAGCTTTTATTGTGTTCACAGCAGTCCTAAAAATATGGGGATTTGTGGTAGAGGAAAGTGTCTCTTCCAGGGATCCCCCTTAGATCCTTTGCCTGGGCTGTACATGGGACGTCTACTTCTACTCAAGTAGAGAATATGGTCTGTACCCGATTAGCACCCACCCCATTATTCCCAGCCACCACAACGCTCAGATTCTACTTCTACTGCTCTCCGAAGTTCTGGCATTTCACAACTTTCCCCAAAAGGGAGTTTAAAAAAAATAAAAAAAAATTATTTATGGCCCTGCTCTCCACCACCATTCTGACCTAGGCTAGAATAAGGTGAACCTAGTCCTGCAGCGCTTTGAGAAACATACATCCCATCTCCCAGAAGGTTGTAGGATTAGTACACAGAGAAGGTGGTGGGTGGGCCAATCTAGCACGTCATCAGAGCTAGCTGCCTGCCCCCGGAATTGCCAGCCAGCTAAAGAGGACCAAGATGGTGGAATGTGACCTGCTGTATAACACCTGAACAGTGGGTTGAAGTGGGACAACTTCTGTCAACACAATACCCACCAGTAGACAACTTTCCTCATACAACCTTGCAACTGCAATGTTGGTTCAGAGGGTTTGGTAAATACCTACTCCTTCCAAGAATGGAGAAGCATATGTCCTTCTCCCAGGATATAGTATTTGATCTGAGTGGCTGATTTTTAGGGTCAATCTCTGTCCCCTAACCACAGGATGCATTAAGGTGAAAAAATGCAAACCTTTACAACCCCTTTAAGTGCAAGAGCAATATACAAAAATGCAGAGTAAACAGTAATACACCAAAATTTTGGGGACTACCATCATGAAAAAACGGGTCCACCATGGCCCTGAAATATCAGTGTGTTTTGGTTTAATCTGCATTTTTGTGTATTGTTCTTGCACAATGACCTCATTAACCACATCCCGCCCCCTCTATATAACAGAATGACGTGCGCAAAGTGGTTATCCTGACTAGACATCATATGAGCAGGATAAGCTGCGATCACGCACCCCTCATCGATCGGTGGTGTGGTTTGCCACTCTGATACACCGCAACTCTGATCGTGGTAAAGAGCCTATGACGTGATCAGCTGTGACCAATCATAGCTGTGTAACCAGGAAGTGCCGGTAAATGGCTTTCCTCGGTTTACGCTGACAGAAGAGCAGATCGGTGGCTCTCCTATCGGGGGGGGGGGGGGGGGGGTCTGTACTAATAATCAGTGCATTGATTATCAGCTCAGCCCTCATCAGAGGTGCCCACCACATCTGCCAATCACTGCCCATCAGCTGCCAGTCAATGCCCACCAAAGTGACAATCAGTGCCCATCAAAAGGACAATTAGTGCCCATCAGTAATAACTGTCAGTGCCTCATCATCAGTACATACTACTGGAGCCCATCAGTGCTGCCTGTCAGTCCCCATTAGTGCCGCCTGTCAGTGCCCATCAGTGCTGCATATCAGTGCCGCCTATCAGCACCCATCAATTCTACATATTACTGCCTCCTCATCAGTGCCCATTAGTGCCACCTTATAAGTGTCAACTCATCAGTGCCCAAAAGTGAAGGAGAAAACAACATTTTATAACATAAATTAAGAAAACCTTTATTTTTTTCAAAAATGTCGGCCTTTTTTCATTTGTTTAGCAAAAAATAAAAACCTCAGTGGTGATCAAATACCAGCAAAAGAAAGCTCTATTTGTGGGAAGAAAATTATAAAAATTTAGTTTGGGTACAGTGTTGCATGACCGCGCAATTGTCATTCAAAATGTGACAGCGCTGAAAGCTGAAAATTGTCCTGGGCAGGAAAGGGGGAAAGTGTCCAGTATTGAAGTAGTTCGAATCCTGAGGTTGATTAGTAGAGTGCTTTCTCTCTCTTCTATTTTAAGTTGTAAATACTGTCTGTCTCCCTGTTGGAGAAATCTCCCCTCACTTAGTTAGTCCTTCACCCCCCAGCCTATCACTTTAATTCAGGGGTACCCAAACTTTTGAAGAGTGGGCAACAATGAGCTCAGCGGACAAATGACAGGTCTGTGTCCGCTCTGCATGTGCAGAGCAGACACAGCCCACTCTATTCTATGGACCCTCCTATCCGATCCACTCAGACAGATGGGGATGGATCCCCTTCTTCTTTTTTTTTTTTGTGTGGATCAGTCCGTTTACATTTGTCGCTCCATAGAGGTGAATAGAGGGTCCGATTGGGTTCGTCTGAAAAACGGACATGTGGACACAACCAGATCGATTGTGTGAAAGGGACCTAAGGATCCTTTCACACTAATGCTCTGTGGTTTACGCACCTGTGACTTTCCTGGAGATTAGCTGCACTTTGCTATAGACTTTTATTATATCGTGCAGGTGTGGTGCACTTTCAGAAAGCGCACTATACCTGCAGGTAATAACAGAAGTCTATGGCTCAGTGCAGGTAACCCGCACCTGTGCAGCTTGAAAGCAGCCCAGTAACCACTGCAGAAGAGATATGCCCATACTGTATATACAATGCGATTTTAGAATATAAACTGCCCTTTAATAATTTTGATCTGAGTGGCTGATTGCTAGGTTCAATCACTGCCACCTAACCATAAAGAGGAAGACGTTAACATAACACCTTTTAACATGGTGCTTACACAGGGTTAGGACACAGTGCTTCGATGGACCAACATTCAGTAAGGGAGTACCGAGAAGATGAGTATCAATTATTTGAAGGTTTCTTACAAGGGAACCTGTGACTAGGAGTGGTCAAAGTGACAAAGTCTCTTTAAGCACAGTGTTAAGCCATATCATGTTTATATTAAAGTCATATTCCACTACTTACACTAGATGTCAATGCTAAAGAGATAGCACCGGTATCATTTGGCATTGGGACCTGTAATAATAATCTTCCATTCAAGTATCTCCCTTGCTGCAAGTATTGGTTGTTGCTGTCATAGTTGGTATCACTCCACCTACGTCAGGACAGGAGCGTGACAGGAGTTGGCGCTATACAGGAAGTATTGCCTTATGTGGTTCTGCTCCCTCCACAGCTCTGCTTCCTCTATTGCCAGCTCCATTCAGGAGACTGATGCTCTGGGTTTGCGGGTCAAGAACCTGTGATCTGGGCTTGCCAACCCACCATCGCAGAGCAGCAGGTCATGGCCAACATTAGAGGGCTTGGCAGATCACATGTGGTCAGCAGGCCAGTGGTTGGACACCCCTGCTTTAATTCATCCATGCTGAGATCTCTTATGCTGCGTACACACGACTGGACTTTTGGCAGACTAGGTCCGACGGTCTTCCCAACTGACTTTTCAGCAGAGTTCCAAAGCACTTTTCCGAATGAACAGACTTGGCCACACACAATTACACCAAAGTCCGACGAATTTGAACGTGATGACGTACGACCGGACTAGAATAAGGACGTTCATAGCGAGTAGCCAATAGCTGCCCTAGAGTCGGTTTTTGTCCGTCGGACTAGCATACAGAAGAACGGATTTTTCAACTGGACTTGAGTCCATCGCAAGGATTTGAAACATGTTCTAAATCTAAAGTCCGTCTAATCGAATTGTTCGGCGGATTCGTTCCGTTGGACCTTTGCTGTCGAAAAGTCCGGCTGTGTGTACACGGCATCAGAAACACTTAAAGTGGTTTTAAAGCCACGAAAAAAAAAAAAACCTGCAAGACAAAGGCATAATGATAATGAGCTAGTATGCATAGCAGAAATACTTATCTTAGATCAAAGCCAGTCCTGGCACACCGCTGTGGCTGGCGACATGTCTCCTGGAGTTATTTCTGGGTATCGCGGGCTCCAGCGATGTGAGTGGCTGGAGCTGCTATGACATCACTCCTGCGCATGCATTGGTAACGGCACAGGAGCTGAAGAAACGGCACGAACGAGCCGCTTCTTCAGTGCGCATGTGCCGATGATGTCAGCACATGCTGATACAGTGATTATCTCCTAAACGGTGCAAGTTTAGGAGATATTCCTGGTACCTACAGGTAAGTCTTTTTATAGGCTTACCTGTAGGTAAAAGTGGTGTGTAAGGATTTATAACCACTTTAACCAATTATTGTGTCCTTCAGTGTCAGTAGCACCCTGCACCAATCCTTACAAGAGCATTGCTAATATTTCATGGTGCAGAGATCTCTGCCTTAAAACAAAATCATTCATTAAACAGTAAAAGCCCTAAAAGCCTTTCTCCACAGCTTGTATTAGGATGATCAGCAGTGTTGTCTTTATATGCCATTTATATGTCCTTCTTTTATTTTGCAGGTTAATTTGATGGCGTTCGGTGTGATTATTTACAAAGTTTTTCGGCACACTGCAATGTTAAAACCAGAAGGTAGTTGCTATGAAAACATAAGGTGAGTAATCAGAAATTCTAAAGCGGGAGCATCTCAAACGGGGAAGAGTATTAATAAAAACCGGTGCAACTGTGCTTCAAGGAATACAGCGTATTTATGACACATTTGACAGCACAGTGAAGCAATAAACAATATTTATTACCTTTCTTACAATGTTACTCCTCGTTTATTTGTAGTATCCCTTGTGCCCAGTGGGATATATTCAAATTGCTTCTCGCCATGGAGATGCGTCTAGAGTTGTCTACAGCTGGTTGCGGAATATCCACAGAGACATTATTCCTTTGTGCCCACAATTCCTATCAGCAACAGTAGAGCAAATAGGAAACCCAATAATGGATCAGTGATGAGTAAATCCAAAATTTGACTCAACGTAAATTTTTTAAATCTCGAATTTGAATTGCCTTAAAGTTAGTGAGGGACCATTTTCAATGGTCACTGGTGGCTCTTTTCAGGGCTGCTAGACAACCTATTGACACAAAAATGGTATGAATTTGTGTATTTCTCAGGTCTACCTGGCATTCCATAATACCTCAAGGATTACATGGGAAATATGCAATTCGTTAAATTTACAATTTTTGTTTTTTTAGCAATTAGCTGTGTTTAGAGAACAGCAGCAGATCTACTATGATTTAAATCATTCCTGTCAAACTATACTTTTTTCTGATAGTTTTGGTGTTAACGTGTATTCATCAAGCGATGTCCGACCTGTATGATCAGCAGAAGCCCTCTTTTTTTTTTTTTTGATTTTACAAAAAAAAAAAACGTTATTTTTTATTTTACAAAAAAAAAACTTTATTTTTCATTTGACTAAAGACAGGTCTCAAAGGATGTGAAGAGCCCTATGGTTCTGCACCAAAATGTATCAACCACAAATTCAATCAGAATTTTAAAATTAAAATTTTTGACATTCAGGTAAAATTGGGTGCAAATTCAATCTAAAAAAGGATCTTCGCCCAACCCCCCCCCCCCATCCCATTTCCTCACCCTCACCCTCAACCCACGCCCGTGTCCCCCAACCCCCGCCCCGCTTTAATTTTTTTTTTTCTGTCCCATTCCATCTTTTATGCTGGGTTGTGCTCAAGAAACATACTTACCTGGCCAGCAAATCTAGTGCTGTTCTGTAGGGCTCTGCCGTTCTGCTGCTGCACACTACATCCTGCATTGTCACCTTCTTTTCCTTCCTCATCGGGAGCCGTCTCTCTCATCTGAAGCTCCTCCTTTTTTAGTACTGTGTCTATGCCACTGATACCTCCTAGGATATCCAATGTGGATATTCCAGGAGGCTGCCCAGGTGGGGTGATGTCTTTCTTGTCTAGGCAATAATCGGGACTGGACTGTTGTACCAACGAAAAAAAAGAAGAAAAGATTATTGCCTATTTTATGTTACAGAGGGGGCGAGTAAGAATGATTTAACATGATTTGTAAACCCTCACCTTGTAAAACAACCCATTCGGTTTAAAATAGGAATAAAAGACAAACCATTTGCGTATAGATATATAAAAAATAAATAATATAAATACCCCTTTTCCCTTTTTCCCTGTTTTTATAAGTGATCACATGCCCTCTGTTTCCAGCTGCATAAGAGCTAGGGGAGGAGAAACAGCAGCACACTGGTCTTTCCAGTGAGATGCTGTGGGGGGGGGGGGGGGGGGTGTCAGGACAAGTCTGATCCTTAAAGTAGAGCAAATTGAGTTCCCAGCCTAGCTAGAGCTAGAGCTTTATCAGCGTATAACACGCTCCGGCATATAACACACACCCCAAATTTAGGAGGGAATTTTAAGGAAAAAAACTTACATTTAAACGCCCATCAATGCAGCCTTATCAGTGGCCATCTGCAGTTTTGTCTATCCATCTGCAGCCTTGTCAGTGTAGCCTTGTCATTGCATTCTTGAAGTTTAAAAATGGCGCAGCCGAGATAGAGTCCTGTGTATCTTGGTGGCTCTCCGGTCCTCTCGGCGGTTCTTGGCAGCTCTTGGTGGCTCTCGGTGGCTCTCGGGTCCTCTTGGCGGCTCTTGGCAGTTCTTGGTGGCTCTCGGTGGATCTCGAGTCCTCTTGGCGGCTCTCGGGTCCTCTTGCAGTCCCAAGCGGAGCTGAGAGTAGCTGAGTGTACTCGGCTCGGCTCACAGTCACTCCCAGTCCCTGTGTTATGCCCATCATAGTGTGGGACTGGGCGTGACTGTGAACGGAGCCGAGTACACTTGGCTATGTATCTCGGCGGGGCCCCCTATTGGGCGGGGCCCATGGGCTTGAGCCCAGTCAAGCCCAATGGTAAGTCCTGCCCTGCCCATTGAGGCTGAAAATCACTGTAGTAGGCCCCTGCTACAGTGATCACTGCTAACTTCCATGGGTGTTGTGCCAAGCAGATGCCCTGCTACTTACTGAACACAGGGGCATTCAGAGAACACTTTGCAATGTCCCATGAATGCATAGGGGTTGATTTACTAAAGGAAAATAGACTGTGTACTTTGCAAAGGACAGTTTCACTCTGAAAGAGCAGTTGCTCCAGAGCTTAGTAAATAAGGTAAAGCTTCACTTCGCAAAGAATACCCAATCACATGCAAGGAAAATAAAAAAGACAGCATTCTTGCTTGCACATGATTGGATGATGGACAGCTTCTACTCGTTCAACCAGTAACGTCATGCTATGAGGCCGAGGCAAGGCCCCAGCATTCAGAGAGGAGGAGGAACTTCTTCCTCCTTCGCACCTGGTCAATTTTTGCTCCACCCACCTCCTCCATCTTCTCCTGGCAGCGTGGCTCAGATCCTGAGGGAAGGAAGGAGCACTCCTGAAGAGCTGAGTGTGAGCTGTCCACTTGCACCAGTACTTGCCTGGGCTGAGGCAGCCTGTGTCCATGTTCTGGAGCTCATCTAACAGCACTTGTTAAATTGATTATTTCATGATAAATATGCGGGAGATATCATTGCTAACCTACTAAAAATGCTTTTTACCTGGCTGTCCTGCTGACCCGTGGGTCTGAATGCTTTCTAAGCCAGAGCCTGTATGCACATCAGAAAAGTTTAAGGAAAGTTAATCTGCATATAGGGTTGCCACCTGTCCGGGATTCACCCGGACAGTCCAGGTTTTGAATCATGTGTCCAGGATTCAGTCCACCTGAAACCCAGACACATTATTTAGACTGGGCTGTGGCTCCCCAAGTAACCAAGACAGTCACACACAAATCTGTTGCTGTCCGGGAGCTGTGGGCGGCTATCTGGGAGTAGGTTCGGCATCACTGGGGGGCAGGATGATGATGTCAGCAAAAACAATTTGGCCACACCCACATATGTGCACTGCATTACTAAGTGTTCGGGTTTGGATTAAAGAAAAGATGGCAACCCTATCTGCATACTTCCCCTGGGTTAATGAATATAAATATTGGAACAACAGAGCCATGGTGCTGGCATTTTCAGAAAGAAATGCCAGTAGTGTAAACATAAAAACAGATTAGAAATAGCTAATCAGACAATGACAGCTTGATCCTTCTATGAAGCTTTTTCATCAGGTTTCTCAAACCTTTGCATGCCTGCGCTTTATATGATGACTAAGCCCCTCCCTTTCATGACATTATCAAAAAGGGGCAGAGCATGGGTGACCTTAACCACATGCCGACCCGGCCATAGCCAAAAGACGGCTACAAGGCGGTCAGCTTATTCTGGGAGGGCGTCCATGGACGTCCTTCCAGAATCTTGCTCTCGCGCGCCCCCTGGGGCACGCTCCTGTAAACATTCGTGACCGCTGGGTCCGGAAGACCCGGCGCATCACAGATCGTGGTAAGCAGCTGCTGGTATCGCCCGTTTACCACGTGATCGATCCGTCAAATGACAGAGCGATCACTTGTAAACAAACTGGCGTCATATCATGACGCCGGTTCCTCCCTCCCCTCTCTGTACCAATCGGTACAGTGCGAGGGGAGAGGGGGAGAGATGGCAGCAGCGCTGTGGGCTGGATGTGTAGTGCCCACAGTGACAATACTCTGCAGTACTCTGCAATATTGTGCAATACTCTGCCAATACTCTGCAACTATGCCAATACTTTGCCAATACTCTGCCAATACTCTGCAATAAATAAACAGAAACAAAGAATTTTTTTTTTTAAGGAATTTCCAGTATTTTTTGATTTATAGCGCAAAAAATAAAAAAAACCAGCAGTGATTAAATACCACCAAAAGAAAGCTCTATTTTGTGAGAAAAGGGACAAACATTTCATATGGGTACAGTGTTGCATGACTGAGTAATTGTCATTCAAAGTGTGAGAGCACCAAAAGCTGAAAATTGGTCTGGTTAGGAGGGGGGTTTGAGTGCCCAGTGGTCAAGTGGTTAAAATGATGCCCCCCCCCCAAAAAAAATGTTCTGCAGATGCCCATAGCTGTAGTAGAGGTGCATATTTCACTGAGATGCTCTGGGACTTCACAGCTATGGCACATACAGACTTACATTGGTCCAAGCTGGAACAATATAACTATGTAAAATTTGCCATAACTAAACTTCAGCTTTAAAGTGGTTGTAAACCCTTTGCAACCACTTTTCGCTACAGGTAAGTTTATAATTAGACTTACCTGTAGCTACACTGGGTATCTCCTAAACCTGCACGGTTTAGGAGATACCCCTGTATTTGCATGTGCTAACGCCATCAGTACATGCACACTGAAGCAAACTGAAGCAATGGCACATATGTGCCATTACCGACGGCTCCCATGCGGATGCGCAGGAGTGACGTCATCGCGGCTCCAGCCAATCACAGAGCCAGAGCCTGTGATACCTGGAAGTAACACCGGTAGCATTGTCGGCTGCCGGAGCAGTGAACGAGGACGGCTGTGGGGGCTTCGATCTCAGGTAAGCAATTCCTAATGAGCTACCCTGTTTCCCCGAAAATAAGACCTAGCATGATTGTCGGTGATGGCTGCAACATAAGCCCTACCCCCAAATAAGCCCTAGTTAAAGTCCTTGTAGGTCTTATTTTCAGGGTAGGGCTTTTTTTTTCAGGGGAAACAGGGTAGGGCTTATTTGGGGGGTAGGGCTTATATTGCAGCCATTGCCGACAATCACGCTAGGTCTTATTTTGGGGGAAACAGAGTAGTATGCTATGCCTTTGTCTTGCAGGTTTTTTACAACCACTTTAAGTGCCTGTTCCACTAAAAAGGATGAAAAATAGGTAATAACTTCCATTTGTAAAGTTTATTACTTCACTGCCCTGTCTCACAGCATTACATTTCTCAGAAGGTGTGAAGAGGTGAAGTTATGCATAAAACCAATATACATGCTTTAATTATTTCTGTTCTAAAAATAAAATGGTAGTCAGGCACAGAGAAATGCTGATTTTCCAAGCTGTACCAACTTTCACGTTATAGAAGACAGACGTTTCCTACAGGGAATTCTTCGGAGTAGATTAAAAATGAAATCATATGGCATTGCCAGGCTTGCCAGTCCCTGGGGAAGTCCCTATTTACTAAAGATTTTTATATTAGAGTACATCTGTGCAATCACCATAATGCTGCAATAGAGGAGGGATAGGAAGAGTAGACAGTGTGCTTGGCATTTCCAGGGTTGAGGATTTTTGGGTATTTCAAAAGTATTACATTTAGTCTGGGTTCACACTATTGTGACTTGGATGTGGATTTGCCCGCATCCAATTCTCATGTCAGGAGATTGTGACCGACTCTCTATGGAGGCGGTTCACACATCTCCGGAGCGGCTCAGGTGCGTCTTCTGGTCCATTTCAGGTCCGAATTCAGCCAAAAATTTGGACAGAAATTGGACCTGAAACAGGGAACTGCGAGCCACGCCATGCGGTAGGGAACATGGATGCACACAGACATTAATGCCCTGTACACACGGTCGGACTTTCCGATGGAAAATGTGCAATCGGATCGTGTTGTCGGAAAATCCGATCGTGTGTGAGCTCCATCTGACTTTTTCCATCTGAATTTCTGACACACAAAGTTTGAGATCTGGATCAAAAATTTTCCGACAACAAAATCAGATCGATTAAATTCCAATCGTGTGTAGACAATTCCGACGGACAACGTGCCACACATACTCTGAACAAATTATGAGACGAAAGCTATTGGCTACTGGGTGGCTACTCCCGCCTGCTGTTTGCTGGTCAATCCAGCACTTACCCCACCAGCGGCAGGTGGGTGGCAGGCAGCGTGGTGCATCAGCTCCATGTGCTCTCCTCTATGTCAGCTTCCAGCTCCTCCCCTCCTCCTAGGCATCCAATAGGATTGCCTGTCCTTTCAGCCAATCGGGTGACCGCTGTCAAAACCAGCTTCCTTAATAGTCCCGTCGTACGCGTTCTATGTCACCGCGTTCTGAATGATCGGATTTTCCAACAACTTTGTACGTCCGTGTGTATGCAAGACAAGTTTTGGCCAAAATCCGTTGGAAAAAATCTAAAGTATTTTGTCATCGGAATGTCCGACCGTGTGTACAGGGCATTAATGTCTGTGTGTGTTCCTAGACTGTTGCCATGTCAGTACTAGCAGGTTAGTGTGCTTGAGCGTTAGGGTTGGTACTTTATTGTTCCGAAAAGCACATTTAAAGCATTGGTTACCCCAACACTTCATATTCCTGATATGTGCCTTGTATACCATGCACTTGTATGAGCAAGTATCCTGTTCTCTTTGTATTGCTTCCTTCTGTTTTTTAAGACTAACCGCACTAAGCAGGAGAGCACAGCGTGGTCAGTTCTAGCTATGCTGGAGTATTTATAATGTATTTTTATATCTATACACAAATGTTTTGCCTTTCATTTCTATTTTAAACAGAATGGGTTGTTTACAAGGTGATCATTTACAATCACTTTAAATTCCTGGCCAGGTTTAGAAGGGCACGGGTCATGTGCTGAAGTTCTTTCTGGGGTGCGCTCTTAAACTCATGCATGAAGCAGCCGGGGGGGGGGGGGGGGGGGGAGTTTACTGAAACTGAAGACAGAATCTGGTGTGCATGGTAGCCAATCAGCTTCTCATTTCAGCTTGTTCCAAGGAGACACGGCATACCTCCCGACTTTTTGAAATTGGAATGAGGGACACCTATCAGCAAAAGTATGCAGGAATAGGACACGCCCCTTGCCACGCCCCCTTAAAGGAGAATTGTACAAAAATACAAAATTGGTTAAACTCACAAGTGTTCTTTTTTATCACTACTATTCCTTTATATTGGCTTTTGGAATTTACAAATGCAGCAATTTAGAAATCAGATGAAATGTTTAGCACTGAAAAACACTTTTTCATAGATAAAAAGTGCAGTTTATATACATCTATACAGTATAGATCAGACCAAAATGAGGAACAAATGAGGAGGAATGAGGGACATTGTTCCAAATCAGGGACAGTCCCCCAAAATCAGGGACAGTCCCCCAAAATCAGGGACAGTTGGGAGCTATGGACACGGGTATGTAGGAGACAGTGGCGGTCACCCCTGCCTGCTGTTTGCCGGTCAATCCAGCACTTTCCCCATCGACGACGGGCAGTTGGCGGGTGGCAGGCAGCGTGGTGCAGCAGCTCTGTGTGCTCTCCCCTATGGCAGCTTCCAGCTCCTCCCCTCCTCTTCCTAGGCATCCAAAAGGATTGCCTATCCTTTCAGCCAATCGGGTGACCAGTGTCAAAGCCAGCTTCCTGATTGACCGGCAGGAGGATCAGTGTTACTGCAGTGAATATTCATTTGCTATTGTAACACATCTGTGGGATCGGAGCGCACTCTCTGCGACCCGAGTCCACCCTATATTGATGCCCATTAGAGTAAAAAAAACAGGGGATGGGCAAAGGGGGGGGTGGCACCTGTGCACCCTTAATGGACGGGCCACCCCTGGTAGGGGATGTCATGTGCCTGATGGGAGTAATACTGTATACAGGAAAAACTGTAATATGTATTAAAAGCTGGAATATTTATTATTCATAGTTTAAAATCTTGAAGTACGATCTAAAAACATGGAAACAAGAATTATTTAAGTGCCAAATTTGTTAGTATACTCATTTCAATGTTTTTTTTTTTTCAAATTCCCTACATACCCGCAACTCCCCTAATGGCAAACTCGGGAACAACACCCTGCTATTTTCATTATTGATTTCCTGGGGATTGTGCGGCTCGTTTTTTTCTTTTTTCACAAGCTCCCCCACCCAATTTTTTTCATCCACCTGAATGGGCTGCCCTTTGTGTGTAAGTTGCCCAAAAGAAGCTCTGGCTCCTTTTTTTGGGCAACAATCTTAGTGCAGTTTTTAAACGTGCGGATTGCCACGCGATTCTGTCATTCGATAATCACGGCAAAACTGCACTGGGTTTGGGAGGCCATTAAGATCAATGGCTTTGCCATGATTTGAAATCGTGGGCAGAATCGAGTAATGTGAATGGAGCCAAAGTGTCAATGCAAGTCCAAAATGAAGGCACATATAGAAGAGGATATAAGGTCTTGCTGTTCCTAATGGCAAGACAAAGATCTACAGCTGTGAAAATAAACAAGAAAAGAGAGGGCTCAAAAGACTTCATGAATTAACACCAATATATTTATTATGAAAAATAGGAGTTTTATGAATATTATTGAACATTTTTTTTTTATAATAAATACATTGGTTTCTTGAGGTCTTTTGCACCGTCTCTTTGCTCCTTTGTTCTCTGAGTTGTGTTCTTTCTATGCCTTGCCGTTAACGTGTGTTTTATTATTTGTATGTATTTAACATAATATTGCATGGCTGTTCTTGCAGGTCCTGTGCTCGGGGTGCCCTTGCTCTTCTGTTCCTCCTCGGTGCCACCTGGATGTTTGGTGTCCTCCATGTTGTAAATGGCTCACTGGTTACAGCTTACCTCTTCACCTTCGCCAATGCCTTCCAGGGAATGTTTATCTTCATCTTCCTATGTGTGTTATCCAAGAAGGTAAATCAAAAAATAACAATACAGTAATAAAAAAAGAAAAATAACAACATTACCAACTACTATAAGAAAAAAACATAAAAATAAAATACCAATTAGGCCTCATGCCCACGGACGTTTTTACAGGCACTTTTTTTAGTGTTTTTTGCAGCTTAAAAAACGCCTCTCCATGTTAGCCTATGGCCTCATGCCCACCGTGACATTTTTGAGGTGTAAGTGGCATAGACGTTTTTAAGCTCCAAAAAAAAACCAGGACCAGGGCGTTCTTAGGCTCCAGCGCTAGAGCTGTAAAAACGCCAGACGCTGGTAAAATGTGTTCAACGCGATTTAACGGGGCTTAACACTGTATACACAGTGTTATGCACCGTCCCGCGTTTCTCTGTCTCTATTCAAAATCACTCGTTCCCTATGGGAGCCCATTGATTTGAATAGAAGTCTCATCAGAATTCGAATCAAGATGATCTGACTTGTAGTGCGACTTGTGTGCTGAGAATCTTGACATTTTTTGCGTGAGGTTTCCCCACAAGATCCATACCAGATCCTTACCTGAGCACGTAGCCCGGCAGGTCAGGAAAGGGGGGGACGAGCGAGAACCCCCCGGACCATACCACACCACATGCCCTCAACATGGGGGGTTGGTGCTCTTGGCCAGAGGGGGACCCTGCGCCCCCCCACCCCAAAGCACCTTGTCCCCATGTTGATGAGGACAAGGGCCTCTTCCCGGCAACCCTTGCCCGTTGGTTGTCGGGGTCTGCGGGCTGGGACTTATCGTGATTTGGAAGCCCCCTTCAACAAGGGGCCCCCCAGATCACGGCCCCCACCCTAGTTGAATAGGTGAATGAGTGTGGGGTACATCGTACCCCTACCCATTCACCTAAATAAACCTAAATAAAAAAAAAAGTGTCAAAAATAAACCCACTACACAGGTTTTTAAAGTATTTTATTAAAGCAGCTCCAACTCTTCTCCTCTCTCTCCGCTATCTTCAGCTCTTTTTCTGTGTCTTCTCCCCTCTCTGGTTCTTCTCCCCTCTCTCTCCTCTCTCCCCGCTATCTTCTGCTCTTTTGCTGGGCCTTCTCCCTCTGTTCTTCTTCCGATGTTGACTCGACGCGATCTCCCGATGTGATGCTGGGTCCGCCGTGTGCAATGAGTTATATTGGCATGGGGCGGGGCCATCTGATGACGTATTTAGAGGACACGCCCCTTGTGTGTCATCGGCCATAATGCACCGTCATTTTATGTATATTTTGTGTATATGCATAAAATTTTGTATAATTTATTAAGTTCATAGAGTCTATTTAAGACTTTGACCCTGGAGTTTGCCACGCATTATGAGAGTGGACAGCTCAGGGGCAGGTTCCCTGTCTGTCAGTGACAGTGATCGTGATAGGGAAAGGTCCCAGTGAAGTAGAGAGAGAGCAAGGACTATGTCCACCGCTTCCCATTTGGGTCAGACCTGCCAAGCCGCACTTTGCTCACTGGGGCAGACGTCATCTGCCTCCTTGAGTCTTCTGACTGCTGTCAATTTGCTTGACAGGTACACTCATCGGGGGAGCTTCCCACTGGGCCTGTTTGCACTGTTGACCTACTATTAGAATACAACATACTTTGCAATTCGGACTCCGAGGGGTTGATTTATTAAAGGCAAGTAGACTGTGCACTTTGAAAAGTGTAGTTGCGCTCTGTGAGGGCAGTTGCCCCAGAGCTTAGTAAATGAGTGCAACTGCAACTTGCAAAGTGCACAATGTATTTGTCTTTAGTAAATCAACCCCTGAGTGTTTATTGCCTACCACAGCATGTGGCACCTACCCAACAGGCAGACAACTTAGCTCCACCATGGACTCAGCTGCATGCTAAAGCCCACTGTTCCTAAACTTACCCAGGTCATTTTCACTGCCCATTGGGCATGGCTATGCATTTTAAGGACATAGCCCCCTTTCTCAAGGAAAATGTAGTATATACTGCTTTTGGACAAGAAGATCTAACCTGGGTGTTCAGTAGGGTTGAGGTCAAGACTCTCTGCAGGCCAATCAAGTTCCTCCATACCAAACCATGTCTTCATGCACCTGGCCTAGTGCACAGAGGCACGAGCATGCTGGAATAGAAAAAAGGCCTTCTCCAAACAGTTGCCCCAAGGTTAATCGTGTTCAATTGTCTAAACTTACTTTGTATGCTGTGCAATTAACAGTACCTTTATTCATAAACACCTGAACTCAATAACTCGAAAGGGTACCCATATACGTTTGACCATACAACCCATTGGAGTTGATTTACTAAAGGCAAAAACCTGTGCACTTTGCAAAGTGCAATTTCACTCTGAAAGTGCAATTGCTCCAGAGCTTTGTAAGTGAGATGAAGGTTCACTTTGCAAAGATTACCCAATTACATGCAAGGAAAGAAAAACCCAGCATTTTTGCTTGCACATGATTTGATGGTGGAATTCAGCAGAGCTTCTGCTCATTTACTAAGCTCTGGAGCAACTTCTCTTGTAGGTGCACAGGTGCAAGGTGCACAGTCTATTTGCCTTTAGTAAATCAACCCTTTTGTGTATTTGAATAATAAATAAATAAATGCATGTGATAAGACAGCATATAACAATATTAAAATACATTTATGTATCTAGATGTTACATAGTTACATAGCCAAGTTGAAAACTATACGTCCATTGAGTTCAGCCAATATGAAAGATTGTAATAGCCCTTGGGCTGCTGAACCATTTTGGTGATTGGCTAGCTTTCAGTTTTTCTTTTTATCGGAATCATGCAGCCGGTGTTATAGCGCCATGGCTATTCAGGCAAAATCATCCAGCTGTTCTCAGTTTATAGGCAAACTACAGAACTTTTCTCATCAATAGCAAAAATGATGATTTTCAAAGCCAGTTAGCAGCACCCAACAGCTATAATAGGTTTTCTGTACAGTAATTGGTGAACCATTACCTGTGATTTAAATCAATATAAGCTCTATTTACTTATACGAAGCCTTTCTGGAAGATGATGAAGCCTGCTGTTGTTAGTAATCCTTATTGGTAACGCGTTTTTTTAAGGCCTGGGATACGTGTTTGTCGAGAACTTTTAATAAATAGTAACTATGCTGTAACTTTGCTACTTATGGCAACATAAAGCCGTCTGATAGAGCAAGTCCGCGCTTGCCATTACATTGCTTGTTTATTTGTTTGTTTGTTTGTTTTCTTGGCCTCATGTTATAGCTGCATATCAATTACCGCACGAGAGATCATTCGTATGCAAAGCACTTCCTGTGCTCTCTGAATATTTCCATACATTATCTCTGAAAACGACTGGGTAATTCCAAAAGGCTGGGGAGCACAAGCATGTTAAAGACTTTGGCTTTATGGAGCTCTGTAAACTCACTGGAGCCTATTTACTAAGCAACTAAAAGCATTCTTCTGGGGGTAGAAAAGTAAGCTTTAGGCTATTTCAACAAAGAAACAACGAAGGCTGGTTTAAAAAAAAATGAAGGGAAACCTGTACATTGCCCTTAGGAAGTAAAGTACCAGGTTCACTTTTTTGTAGAAACCTGTAGCAAGAGTTACTAGCTTTTTTTTTGCTCCCTGTCTCCTTGACCCCCTTCCGAAACATGGAGCAAAATGTGATGCACTTCCTGTCTGCCCCCTGATGCAGGGCTTATTGCTTGGACAGCCAATCACAAAGCCTGATCAATGCCATGTGGGACCAGAGGGAGTGTGCACACTCTGTTACCATGGGATAGTCAAATGCTTAAAGTGTATATAAAACCAAAAGCAAGGATAGCATAAAGATGGCCATAAATGGATCAAAATTCAGCTGGTTCAGCAGGGGCCAATCAAATTTTGATTAAAGTAGAAGTCCACCCTAACACTTAAATCCCTGTATCTACAGACATCCATGATCTAACACTAACCTGGCTATCCCTTTTCTGAAGCCAATCTGACCCGATCCCACGCTGAGCTGTCAGCGGTGGCTTCTCTATGGCAGTGGGTGCAGAGGACACGTCCGACAATAGAAGCCCTATAGTAACTCTATGGGTGACATCACTTCCCATTCATTTCACAGCCGTTGTCAGCTCTGTCCTCTGCAGAGCTTCCGCCTCTGGAGACCGCATTGGATCAGCTTTAAAAAGGGTATGTATACTAATTTCTTCTTTACAGGGCTAGATAGGTTACTGTTAGATTGTGGATATCTGTAGATGCAGGGATTTTAGTGTTAGGATGGACTTCTACTTTAATCTATGGCCGTTCCTGCTCACCAGAAGTCCATACAATAATTGACTAATGTTAAACTGGACTGTTGGAAAATATAATTTGACCAGCAGCTGCAGCCAATAGGCTGTATTGCTCATCTGTGTATTCTGTGAAGAGAAGTCCCCACTATCACAATACAGTAGCACAGTGGGGAGGATCCCATCTTGCTTTTGTGGATGGGGGAATCTGTTCCAAAAAAATTATTCATCTATGGTCAGCCTCCTTAGACCCCCTGTCAAGTTTTGATTGTTGTCTGTGTCCCCCGCTGGGTAGGTCTCTATTTAAACCAAATCACCATTTTCACCAAAGACAGAAATGAGAAATCCAAAAATGTACAGCTGTCAACAGAACAAGAGGTGAGGATCAGGGACATCTGCTCTGGTGACACTGTCTAAGAACGGAATTCCCCTCACCTCGTAGAGATTTTATGTCACTTCCTGTTGTATCTCTAGGACAGGAAGTGAACAGAAACCCCCCCCCCCCCCCCAATTGGAAACCAACATGAAAATGTAAATTATTAATGGCTTAAACCATTACCTATTCTATCCAAACCCCCCCCCCCCCCCCCAAAACATGTAATTTATATAAAGTACATAAAAAAAGCTTATGTCTGATTTTGAGGCTGTGAGATTATTTGAAGCCCGTGACTGTCCCACTGTAATAGGCCAAGCGCGGGTTTACATTTTTTAGCAAACTTAGCAAAAGTAGTTTGGGGGTGGGGTAAAGTCACCTGATAACTTCCACATAGAATGAAAGCAATGCCGTCTCCTAGTCCTGGTTCTCACCTGGCTTCTCTTTAAAGCGGGAGTCCACCGGGACTCCGCGATTTTTTTTTTTTTTTTAAAAGCCAGCAGCTACAAATACTGCAGCTGCTGACTTTTAAAATAGTGACACTTACCTGTCCAGCGCGCCCGCGATGTCGGAACCCGAAGCCGATCGCTCGGTCGTCTCTCGGGTCCTGCCGCCGCCATCTTGGGTATGGGAATCAGGAAATGGAGCCTTTCGGCTTCATTTCCCGGTTCCCTACTGCGCATGCGCGAATCGCGCGGCGCAATAAGGACGCTCCCCGCTGCCTCTGGGAGCTGTGTGTTTCCCAGCAGGCAGCGGGGCACTTGCGGAAAGGGGCGGGCAGTTGCGGAAAGGGGCGTAAGTTACGCCCCTTTCCGCAGACAGCTATCCCGGAAGTGGGTGCTGTTACCTGGATTATCCAGGTAACTGCACCCCCCTCCCCCCTGAAAGGTGCCGATTGTGGCACCGGAGGGGGGGAGGGTTCCGATGAGCGGAAGGTCCACTTTAGGGTGGACCTCCGCTTTAAGTCCAGGATTGCTTCAAAGGTATTCAGGATGGAGAATGGCAAAAAACAAACAAACAATTAACTTCTATTTGCTGATAAATATTATTCCAAAAAAAAAGAATTAGAGAATGGGATTTACAAGGTATTATACATATTATACAAAGGTCCAACACAAACTGAAATCCAATGAATTTTTCTTACAAAAAAGTAATTAAGAAAACATGTGGTGATAATTATTTTCCTATGAAACAAAGTAATTTTTCAGTGGCCCACCAGCTTATCCTTACAGTCACACATCACACATCAAAGATCAAAGTTGTACATCAATAATATATTATATATGGTTCAAGGTATTTGATAAGAACATAACGTATAATGGGAAGACGTGATAAGTAACCCCCTACACATTTCTTCTTCAGGAAATAGCATGAGTTAGATGATCTAAAATTATATAGAGGCATCATTATTATTAGGTGTATATTAATAAATGCATTAAATTAATCAATATGACTTACATGTGTACATCAAGCAGTACAGTCAATAATAATAAATGATTGATCAATAATAATAATTGTCACAATATGCATAACACATTCCATATGCTTGCGGAGGGCTGTAGTGAAAACCATATTACAAATAGAAGCAAGGATCTAGAATGAATGAATAAATAAATAAATAAAAATAAAAATAACAATTGTAGTCATTCAAACCCTATCTTTCATTCCTATTCAGATAGCATACCCATCCAAATTTTTTTTTTTTTTAAATCGCACATTTCTTGTATACAACCTGTTTGAAAGAATAAGTACATGCCCAAGGAAGTGAAAAGAACATAAACCACTTTAGGTAAAATTTCTCAAGGAATTTGTCATCTTTGGTTTGTATAAAATATAGGGAATCATTAGATTAATGCTCAAGAAAAAAAGCCTTTTCCTATTTATATTACTGTCACTGCTCTCACCATGCTCACAATGTCACAATGCCATGCTAGGTGTGTAGCCTAATAGCATTGGGTGGAGGCTGAGCATGTGGCAAGGGATATAAGGGCAAGTAGCCTTAAATACACTCTGCGGGGGAATTATATATATATATATATATATATATATATATATACATATATATATATATATATATATATATATACACAGTTGTGCTCATAAGTTTACATACCCCAGCAGAATTTATGATTTTTTTATTTGACTCATGGTTAGTGTTTGGCTGAAGCCATTTATTATCAATCGACTATGTTTACTCTTTTTAAATCATATTCACAACAGAAACTACCCTGATCAAAAGTTTACATACCCCAGTTCTTAATACTGTGTATTGCCCCGATTAAGATCAATGGCAGCTTGAAGTCTTTTGTGGTATTTGTGGATGAGGCTCTTTATCTTCTCAGATGGTAAAGCTGCCCATTCCTCTTGGCAAAAAGCCTCCAGTTCCTGTAAATTCTTGGGCTGTCTTGCATGAACTGCACGTTTGAGATCTCCCCAGAGTGGCTCAATGATATTGAGGTCAGGAGACTGAGATGGCCACTCCAGAACCTTCACTTTATTCTGCTGTAGCCAATGACAGGTCAACTTGGCCTTGTGTTTCGGATCATTGTCATGTTGGAATGTCCAAGTACGTCCCATGCGCAGCATCCTGGCTGATGAATGCAAATGTTACTCCAGTAATTTTTGATAATATACATGCATTCATCTTGCCATCAATTGTGACCAAATTTCCTGTGGCTTTGTAGCTCACACATCCCCAAAACATCAGAGATTCACCTACGTGTTTCACAGTAGGAATGGTGTACCTTTCATCATAGGCCTTGTTGACTCCTCTCCAAATGTAGTGTTTATGGTTGTGGCCAAAAAGCTCAATTCTGGTCCCATCACTCCAAACGACTTTGTGCCAGAAGGTTTGAGGCTTGTCTCTGCGCTGTTTGGCGTATTGTAAGCAGGATACTTTCTGACATTTGTATAGTAATGGCTTTCTTCTGGCAACACATGACCATCCAGCCTATCTTTCTTCAAGTGCCTCCTTATTGCGCATCTTGAAACAGCCACACCACATGTTTTCAGAGAGTCTTGTATTTCCCTTGAAGTTATTTGTGGGTTTTCTTTGCATCCCAAACAATTTCCCTGGCAGTTGTGGCTGAAATTTTAGTTGGTCTACCTGATTTCAATAGAACCCCTAATTTTCCACTTCTTGATTAGAGATCCTTTGACAACTCTTTTGCTTTCCACATGACTCAGAATCCAGAAACGTCAGTACAGCACTGGTTGAAAGATGCAAGGGTCTGTCAGGAGTCCAGAAACTCATTGAACCTTTTATACACACACACACTAATTACAAGAAAACAGATCCCAGGTGAGGATGGTTACCTTTAATAGCCATTCAAACTCCTTTGTGTCAACTTGTATGCATGTTATCAGGCCAAAATCACCAGGGTATGTAAACTTTTGATCAGGATCATTTGGGTGGTTTCTGTTGTCATTATGATGTAAAAAGACTAAACATAGATGATTGATAATAAATGGCTTCAGCCAAACACTAACCATGAGTGAAAGAAATGTTTTTGTGTTATCATTCATATTCTCTACAAAATGGCCAAGAATTCATAAATTCTGCCAGCGTATGTAAACTTATGAGCACAAGTGTCAAAAGTGTTGGGACACCTGCTTTTCCAGAAGAATTGAAGCTGTTATAGCTGCAAAGGGTGGGCCAACTCAATATTGAACCCTACTACGGACTAAGACTGGGATGCCATCAAAGTCCATGTGCATGTAAAGGCAAGCATCCCAATACTTTTGGCAATATAGTGTGTATATACATAATATATGCAAGCTAGTTTATCTGTTAAAATGGTTTGTATTTTTGTCCATTCAGTTTTGAGATTTAAACAGCTCACAGCATAGTCCTGTTGCAGATTCAAGGTAGACAACACAAGGTTTGTCCCTTCCCCCAGCCTGTAACTGGACAGTGAAAGGAGAAGCAGCAGAATAATGAGCACATCCCCTTGTCACTCTGCTCTCTCCTCCTAATGTCATGGCCTCTGTTATCACATGAGTTCTGTAATTGGCTTCTTGGGCTACCCTACCACTTCCAGTCTGAGTTTGACAATAAAGGTAATTTGAAGATGCCAGTTACAATCCAGGTACTGGAGGGCCCTCAAGGATAGTCACTGAATCTGAACAAATGTACCCATTTGTATGTGTTCCGAAACAGAAAAAAGCTCCTGTTTTTCTTTTCAGAAACATTGCAAATTATCGCATCTCAATGTGTGTTGAAAATGATTTACTCTGTAAATAATTGATTTTAGATCGTTTTCCTGTAGGATGACATATGTTTCACACATTGTCTTCACTTTTTTCAGATACAGGAAGAATACCGCAGGCTATTCAAGAATGTGCCGTGTTGTCTTATGTGTCTGAGATAAACAGAAGGTGGTATTATAATTCACAGCAAACGTTTGTGACAGCGCAGTAAAGCAATACCCACATCGTGAAGTAGAGGCGCCATTCAATTGCACAATGACCGAAGCGGTATTATGGATACTCAAGGCTACAGCATGTGTCTTTCTGTTAAATGCCCTAGACCGATTTTTCCAATACTGACCCAGCATCAAATATACAGTCTATAAAACTGTCTAAAATATGAGTGGTCTGTTTTGCCCTAGAGCAACCAATTATTGATCAGCTGAACCTCATGATAGTATGCCTAGAGAAGGTTTGGATCTTATTGCTCATACCAACCAGTCAGTTCCTATCTTCCATGTTCGAGAGCAAAGCTGAAGAATGGCTTGCCTGGTTACTATGAACAACAAGAGCGGTTCTTTCTTTTATAAATCTTTTTGCATGTGGTCTATTGGCCTTGCGTTGACACCTAGCCAGTAAAATGTGCCTTGTTGCCAATCATTTTAATAAGGAAAAGCTCATAAAAGCCAACATTTTGCCCCAGAAGTACTGGAAAACTTATTTGGACCTCAGTTATTAAAGTGTGTGAAGGAGGTTGTTGGAACCAAACAGATCCTCAGTTGCCTTCTTGTTAGAGGGTCTTGATTTATACAAGGAACAAAGGTTGCACCCAAGAATTGAATTGCTAAAGTATATTCCCAACCAATTTTTCTAGTTCTGGATAGAAAGGAAAAGAGTTAAAACCTCTCAGTTTTACTGTCACCAGAATACCTATTACTAATCCCTGTAGCCATGTTGGTGAAAATTCCCACCTCTTATTGCAATAGTGGGAAAGTTGTTACCAGAATAGTTTTTATTGATCCCTGTAGCCATGTTGAGGAGACTTTCTATCGGTTATTGCACCAATGAGAATGTTGTCACAAGGGTAGGCTTTACTGATCCCTGTGGCCATGTTGGGGAGACTTTCCACCAGCTATTTTATCATTGAAAATGTTTTCACCAGGACAATTTTTACTGGGCCCTGTGGCCATGTTTAGAAGACTTCCCATCACTTACTGCACTAGTGAGAAAATTGCTACCAGGATAGTTTTTACTGATCCCTGGGGCCATGTTGGGGAGACTTCCTATCACTTATGGCATCGGTGACAATGTTGTCACAAGGGTAGATTTTAGTGAACCCTGGGCCATGTTGGGGAGACTTCCCTTCAGCTCTTGTATCATTGAGATTGTTGTCGCCAGGACAGTTTTTTTATGATCCTGGGGCCATGTTGGGGCAACTTTCCATCACTTATCGTACTAGTGAGAATGTTGTCACTAATACAGTTTTACTGATCCCTGTGACCATGTTGGGGAGACTTCCCATCACTTATTTTACCAGTCAGAATGTTGTCACCAGGACAGAAAAAGTCCAATAGGGGTTGATTTACCTGGTGCAGCTGTATATGGTATCCAATCAGCTTCTGACTATATCAAGTGAAAGTACTAATGCGCAAACCAAAATAAATGATAAACTAAGCAGCTGGCAACATAAATGGTGTTCCCACACAATGCTAATAATATAATGAATAATGTGGTGGTTACTCAATGTGATGTAACTTGAAACACAGTAATATGTCAAATAAACAAATATGCTCATACTTAATGTGCAACTATACACAAACACTTAATGAATAAATGGTGTTTTCATCACACACAATAAAGTGCAATAAGGTGACAATGCAGTGAAAAAATGTGATAAATGTGCCTAATCTCAAAGTTCATAAATAAAGTGCTTGTGCAAAAATGGAATCCAGTAAATGCTTCCACCATCCATAATGTCTCACCTTAGACAAAGACCCATACAGGTCAAGTAAAGCCTTTGTATAATTGTGACTCCAAGCTCCAAGGCAGTAAAATCCTTTCTCCAGGGACATACAACCAGATAGGCTCCTTCCGATGTGTTGTGTCACAGGTCACGTGACTTCATCAAGGCTATCACTCACCCTTGATGAAGTCACGTGATCTGTGACGCAATGCGTCAGAAAGAGCCGGGTGGCATCACTTCCAGTCGCGGCCGAGACTGGAAGTCCTCTTGTTTGTTAAGCTGAACATTGCTATTTTAAACTGTAAGTTACTGCTTTGTTTAATACATTTTATACTGGATTACTACACCATGGAGACTTTTCTTTGTTGCATGTAAACTGCATATGATGAGAAGTAGGAATCTATAAAGAGATTATCACCACCAGTGGAAGCCGGGTTGTCTTTCTGGCTGGATGTCCCTGGAGAAAGGATTTCACTGCCTTGGAGCTTGGAGTCACATTTATACAAAGGCTTTACTTGACCTGTAGGAGTCTTTGTCTAAGGTGAGAGGCTGGGGCAAACCACTGGCGCACTACGGATGGTGGAAGCATTTGGATTTACTATTCCATTTTTGCACAAGCCTTTTATTTATGAACTTTTAGATTAGGCACATTCATTACATTTATTCACTGTATTGTCACTTTGGATTTATTGCACTTTCTTGTGTGTGAAGAAAACTCAATTTATTCATTTACAGTTTGTGTATAGTTGCACATTAAGTATTAGCATACTTGTTTATTTGATATATTACTGTGTTTGAAGATACATCATATTACACATTGAGTAAGCACCACATTATTTAATGTTATTATTGGCTTCTGGCTATAGCTTGTCCAATTAAAGTGGTTGTATGTGCACAAGTTTTTTTTTACCTTCATGAATTCTATGCATGTAGGTAAAAAACCTTCTGTGTACAGCAGCCTCCCAGCCCCCCCAATACTTACCTAAGCCCCCTCTCCATCCAGTGACATCCAGTGATGTCCAGTGATGTGCTTCTCCAGGGACCTGCACTCCTGATTGACTTTTGGCAGGAGCCATTGGCTCCCACTGCTGTCAATGGGCAGACCAAGCCACAGCTCTATGTTTGAATGGACACACCGAGTCGCAGGTCGGGAGCATGCCTGTTTGGGTGCCCACAGGGCAAGCTGCTTGCTGTGGGGGCACCCAGCAGGAGGAAGGTGCCAGGAACGCCATTGTGGGACCCGAAAAGTGCAAAATCACTGCACAGAGCACTGTACAGTTCACTCTCAGGTTCCCTCACTCACAATGGAGGTGGCAGCACCCGACAGCTGATGGAAACATCAGCTGCGGTGCCGACATAGCTGGACTCCAGGACAGCTAAGTGTCCGATTATTAAAAGTCAGCAGCTGCAATATGTGCAGCTGCTGGCTTTTAATTTTTGCAGTGGTTGGCGGACCTCCACTTTAAGCTTTGACAAACAAACTTGGAAGCTGATTGGTTTCTATGCAGATGCGCACAATATTTTGTATTCTCCAGTTTTAGTAAATCAACTCTAAAAACTCTTGTTAGGTCTTATTACAGTTGTCCCTTCCAGAGATGTTCCATCACTTCCTGTTCTGGTGACAACATTGTCCCCAGGACAGAAATCGAAAGGAAAACTTCCTCAACAAGACCTAAGGTAATAATGAAAACTCTAACCCTTTCCAACTCTGTCCATAAAAAAAAATTGTTTTTGCTGGCTGTATATCAGATAACTTTATATCAGATACTTTTATCAAGACGTTTGTAGCTCAAGGGCCTGGTGAAATAATCCATTCAATATATATCCAGTTAGGTGGGTCCTCACACTCTTGCTAAATTTCTCTGGACTACTAAATCAGGTCTATTGCAGCCCAGTGATAGAGGTAAAACCTGCAGAAATTGTCATCTTTAAATATTTAGAATAAATGGGAGATACATTTATAGATAAATTAAAGCAGCCATTAACACCAGTGTAAAAATATATTTAAACATTGTTTCTATTCGAACATTTTCAAGTAGGTCACTGCATTTTGATTCGGCTAATAAATTAAATGTTTGGTGACTGCGTGAGCAACCTTTGCCATATTCCCATTCAGAGCAAGCATACATATGTCATATCATAATAACTTCAATTATCAATATGTTTGCTGCATTTA
The DNA here is from genome assembly GCF_037356315.1 of Lithobates pipiens. NCBI lineage: Eukaryota > Metazoa > Chordata > Amphibia > Anura > Ranidae > Lithobates > Lithobates pipiens. Next base: position 299,244,685 of record NW_027507785.1, read on the forward strand.
CATGTACATCATTCCCATGTTCCATTCTCCCTAGAATAGGCCATTGAATTGTGAAACCAACATTTCTTTTTTTTTTTTTTTTTTTTTTTTTTTATAGATTTTATTTATAAGAAGAATATATTTTAATAGTTATTTTGCAGTCGCATTGTATTATTTTCTATAGTTGACTAGAATTTACATGTAATTGACAGCTGAAAACCTGCAAATTTACATATCATTCGCAGCTACAATTTCTGAAGATATTTACAACATAATGATGTCACATGCTCTCTTGGAATATCAATGAGCGGGTCTGTTTATGACAGATGTGCATTAAGTATTAGCAGAAGGGAACCTTAAGCGATACAGTGATAATCTATGTTAATTTGATCAAATGCATTATATAACTCACAAAGCTGTTTATATGCTTGGGTGGAGAAAGGACTGGCTTTTAATACAAGGCATGGCTTGTATTATATATAAAATAAATAAATATATATATATATATATATATATATATATATATATATATATATGTGTGTATATATATATATATATATATATATATATATAAAATAGCCCAGACAGAGGTTCCCAGTTCTTTAGACAAGTGATTTTGGAATGACCTTTTGCTGTACTAGCTGTAAAAACAATAGGACGTTCCAAACATTTAGCTAAATATACAGCAAGGGCCAAAAGTATGTAGACATCTGACCATCACACCTATAGGAGAAATGCCTTTCCAAAACTCTGGGCATTAATATAGAGTTGGTCCCACTATTGTGGCTATGACAGCTTCCACTCTTCTGGGAAGGCTTTCCACAAGATTTTGAAGTGTGGCTATAGGAACTTGTGCCCAATCAGCCAAAACAGAATTTGTGGCGTCGGGTATTGGTGTTGGATGAGAAGACCTGGCTCGCGATTGCCATTTCAGTTCATTCCAAAACTGTTCAATAAGGTTGAGGTCAGAGCTCTGTGCAGGCCACACCAGTTCCCCAACATCAGACTCCTCAAACCATATTTGGAGCTGAGAATGGATATGCCATGAAGCTGGGCACTGACAATCCAGAACAGAAAAGGGCCTTCCCCAAACTCTCGCTAAATGTTTGGAAGAGCACAAATGTCGAAAATATCTTTGTATGTTTTAGTATTAACAGTACAGGGTTGAGGTCAGGGGATCTCTGAAGGTCACTTAAAGTGTTACTAAACCCACAACAGTAAAATCAGTCTGTATATGCAGCATAGCATGCTTGTTATACTCACTGTGGAACTTAAGGGGTTAATCCTCTACATTGTGTAAAAAGGCTGTTTGATCCTGTATGCACAGATCCTCCCCTCATGCACTGTCTATCTGGGGAAGGCCAGCTAACACAGGTCTAGTAGCAGACCTGCACATGCTCAGTTGTCTTTTATGCTGGAGAGAACATTTACATGTTGATCAGAGCTAGCCAGGTCACATGATATTGACATCACACATGTGGGCGTGTATACAGGCTATAGTGGAAATCTCCTCCTCCCATGAAGTCTCAGCACTGGAGAAACTGTGCAGTTTATCATGGAACTGTGGCATACAGATCGTCCAAGGTATATAGTGGCAGTATTTTAATGTAAAAAGAAGATTTATAAGCTGTGGGCACTGTGTGGGGAAAGGGGGGGGGGGTGGACGAGCTATTTTCATATTACTGGGTTTAGTAACACTCTTGCCCCATACACACGATCGGTTTTCCTGTCGGAATAAACGCTGAAGGTTTTTCCGACGGACTTCCGCTGAAGCTGTCTTGCATACATACGATCACACCAAATTCCGACCGTCAAGAACGCGGTGACGTACAACATGTACGATGGGGCCAAAAAAAGGAAGTTCAGTAGCCAGTAGCCAATAGCTTCCATTGCTTCAGAGCATGCATCGTTTTTGGTCGTCGGAACAGCATACAGACGAGCGGTTTTCCCAAAAGGAATTTGTTCCGTCGGAAAAAAAATATGGAACATGTTCTCTTTCTAGGTCCGTCAGAATTTTTGACGTAAAAAGTCAGATTGGGCATACACACGGTTGGAATATATGATGAAAAGCTCCCGTCAGACTTTTTCTGTGGGAAATTCCAACCGTGTGTACGGGGCATTAAAGTTCCTCCACACCAGTCGGATCAAACCATCTCTTTGAGGCTGACCTTTTGCACAGGGGCAAGGTTATCCTGGAATAAAAAAAGGGACTTCTCCAAACTATTTCAAATAAGGCTGTCTAAAATGTCTTTGCATACTATAGCATGAATAGCATGCTTCATTAACAACCCCTGAATAAAAAATGGGTTGTCCACATACCTTTGGCCATATAGTGTATATATGAATTGTATATGTTTACATTTGTAGATCTTTGAAAAAAACATATATATTGATGGATTTCAAACCATTATTTAGGGCTTTGTCTAAGAGAACTGCAGTCTAAACCCAAAATTACAGGTACACTCAGATTAAAATTGAAAAATGAAACCTTGAGATGCATACAGGGAGGACATGATTTTTGCTGAGAAGTGTTTTTTTTGTCCTAGCATTTCTGTACAGTATTAGTCCACCACTCTATCCTTTTGTTGGTAGTCTGGGGATCCTGGAACACACCTACTAGTGATGCTGGGGCAAAATCCTTGCTCTGTCTCATACACAGAAGGCCGATGTAAAACTGCTATAATTAAAAAAACTCTCACAGTCAGCAATACGATCCAGCCTGCCTTGATAAACTGAATGTGATCAATGATGCAGAACAAACTGGTTGCAACATTTGACATACTAAATCAAGTCACTTAAAGTGGTTGTAAACCCTTACATATACCCAGTAAAGGGACTGGCCTCAAGTGATGCACAAAGATTAAACAAATCCTCCTGCATAAGTTGTACCTGTTTATTTATAGCGGTCTGTCCCCTACATCTATTTAAACTGCAGAATTTCCACAGGATCTCTCAGTTCTGAAAAGAAGGGGGTGGAGAGCTGTTACATCAGTAAGGAGATCTCTGAGAGCTGATTGGAGAGAAGTGACACACCCCTCTTTACACAGCACATGGGAACAGAGCTGAGGCTGTCCATCTGCTGGAGCTCTCTTCCCCTGTTACAATTTTTCTCTTGGTGTCAGGAAAATTCATCAGAAGTGTCTCATGCTTATAGCAGAGGAACAAGACAGCAGAGAGAAATTACACTTTGGATTGAGGTCAAACACACACTATAGCGGGATATGCTTTGTTCATATTTCATGTCTGAGGTTTACAACCACTTAAAAGCATAACCAAACCTCCCTTTCCTTTTAAGCCAAGGAAGCTGTCGTCTTAGCTTTGTTTGATCTGCAACTGCTATGATGCTGCACATGTGATCAGTTAAGACTCCATCCATTTGATGGTTTGACAGTTTGGTTGAGAGCACATGCAAATTCTGGCATGTGTGGAATGTTTTTTAAAGCATTAAATCAATAGGTTTAGTTCTGATTTAAATAAAACAGTTATACCCCACTGGGTGGTGTAAAACAGAGTGGTGTTAAACTGTTTTATTTGTCTGATTTAATACAAACACTGCTTGTAAATTATGTCATTAATTTACTATACAATTGTAAAAGTAATTCACTGTTTGCACCTTAGTAAATGTGTTGTGGGTTACCCTTGTTTTAGCAAATATTGGAATGTTTAAATTTACGCTTTACAAGTTGAAATATTATTGAATAAAACAGATTATTGCATTTTGGCAATTAAACATTGTATTGTAATTATATTTTTACTGTGTGTGTGTATATATTCTGTTACTTATATTGAGTCTTGAGCTTTTATGTACTGTTGGCATTTTATGTTACAATAAATACTTTCTCGTTTTGTATTGTGGTTTTATTTAAGGGGGAAATCCAATATAAAGCAAAACGTGTGAGAGCAGCAGATGGACCGAAATGTGGCTGGTTCAGCTAGAACCTGCCGCAATTCAATCTGTGTGTAGCCCTCCCTGCAGGGGCGGACTGACAACTCATGGGGCCCCTGGGCAATAGGAGATCATGGGCGCCCCTCCCTGTGTCCCAGCCACACTGCCCACATTACATACATTGGTCTCTACCCCCTTTAGCTGCAGAGGCAGCAGCTGAGGATGTGCTGCAGGAATTATACGCCCTGTTGCTTTTGGTGGGTGATGGTGACCCAATAAAGTAAATAGGGCCACTCTGCAAACACACAGAAACCATGTGTAATGCATGCAGTAGCAGCATGCTAGTGTGGGATCTAAGGGGTTAAAACAGGTTATGTGATGAGGCAATACAACGCCTTCTTATAGCCTGCTTTAACCACTTGGTCGCTGTACTGCACAAGGTTGCAATGCTGAGGCTGTAACATGTACACCCATGGACCCCTGGGATGGGGGCAGAGAGGGACCCCTGGGATGGGAGCAGAAAGGGACCCCTCGGATTGGAGTAGAGAGGGATCCCTCGAATGGGAGCAGAGAGGGATCCCTGGGATGGGAGCAGAGAGGGACCCCTCGGATAGGAGCAGAGAGGGATCGTAAGAGGGAGAGTGATTTTAAAGGATCATTTTTTTATTTTCAATAACAAACATATCATACTTACCTCCACTGTGCAGCTCATTTTGCACAGAGTGAGTCCCATGGTAGCTCTCACGGCTCCTCCCCACATCAGATAACCCCTAGAAGAAGTGCTCTCCCGAGGGCATTACCTTGTGGGCATGCTCCCGAGTCCAGCATTTGCGTCCACACACATGAATGCCGGACTTGGCCCTGCAACCCCCCGGGGCTTGCGTCATTGGATTTGATGGACAGCAGCGGGAGCCAATGGCTGCACTGCTATCAATCTATCCAATCAGGAGTCGGGATCCTGTGGAGAGAGGGACAGCACGTCCCCGCCGAGGAGATGAAGGGGCTCAGGTAAATAAAATGGGGGGCTGGGAGGCCGGTGACCGATAGAAGTTTTTTCACCTTAATGCATTGGATTTACAACCCCTTGAAAGACCAGCATGAGAAAAAGCACAATTTTTTCTTGGTTCTGGATAGGATAGGGAAGCCGAGAGCTGGGAGGCAGGAGAACAGTCCTCTTTTCATCACATAAAGCACCCCTCCATGTTTAACCTATGTTTCTGAAAAGGTATGTTTCAGTAACCTACCTTTTACAAAGAGCACCATGATGCCACACTTTGCGTGGTCCACTTTTAGCATGCAGAAATGTGATCTTAAAATGAAAGGGTTAATTGGCTACATTTATCCCCATGAGCCAAAAGTTCCTAGTTCTAGCCTGGTTAGATCTTCTAGGTCAGTGTTTCTCAACTCCAGTCCTCAAGGCATCCCAACAGGTCAGGATTTCAGGATTTCCCTCAAATGAACCAGCTGTGGTGATTACTAAGACAGTGAAACTGATCAAATCACCTGTGCAAATTAATGGACAGCCTGAAAACATGACCTGTTGGGGCACCTTGAGGACTGGAGTTGAGAAACACTGCTCTATGTGTCAGTCAGTAAATAAGTCCCTCCAATGGAATCTAAGGCTCCATTCGCCCTTGTACGACTCCAAATTTGCGCCGACTTTGGAGTACAACTTTGATGCAACTTTGGATGGGTGCAACTTGGATATGACTTTGACCATTAAAAATGGGCAACTGTTGCATTGTATAAACATTCAGGTACGACTTTCATGCAACTTCTGAGGATTACCATTGAAGTCTATGGCCCTCAAGTTGCATGAAAGTCAGGCCAAAGTAGTGCATGAACTACTTTGAAGTCGCTGCAACTTTAAGTTATGCATATATACTGTATGAATGGTTAGCATTGGAAAACATGAGGAATGACTTGTCATGCAATTTTGATGTCCAGAGTTGCATGACTAGTCGCACAAGTGTGAATGGAGCCTAACACAATTCTTCACTCGGTCCAAATTTTAAAATATAATGAAATATCCTGGAAGTAGTTACACAAGCTTGTCAGCTGCCTTTTGTGGAACAGCAGAAAGGAACACTTCTAGGCACATCTTAACAGAAAAGTAAAATCTACAACTGGGTTACCACAGAAATTGACCATCCAGGGACCTCCATGCATCATGCTTCTGTAACATGACAGTTATGAAGTCAGATTCCATACACTAAGGGGCCTATTTATTAAAGGTCGAAATTATATATTTAGCCTTTTTTGTAGCAAATATAGAATTTGACAGTCTTGACCGTTTGTAAAGCTCTTCAGGGCAAGGTGTCAATTCAATTTTGCAATAACTTCAACTATAAAAAAAAATGAATCCAGAAAAATATTTTGATCCATGATTTTGCCAGTTTATAAAGATGATTTTTCAAAGCAAATTTCAGCGCCAATTTGTGCCACCTTTAATCTGTTGCAGTCTTTCATCTTTAATGTAGACAAGTGGGAAATAGAGCTTTTCCTAAAATATTTCTTCAATTAGAAACAAAAAAAAAATGTAAGTCAGCAGCTACAAATTCTGTAGCTGCTGACTTTCAATACTGGGACACTTACCTGTCCAAGGATCCAATGTAGTTCTCACCCGAGCCGGCTCTTTGGCTGTCTTCAGGTCCCCGGCACCTACAGGTTTACTTTGGGAAGCCGGCTGTGACTACTTGCAGTTTCACAGCTGACTTCCCACTGTGCATGCAGGAGCCACACTGCGCTCTGTGAATGGTCCCCCAGCTTTCTGGGACCTGTGATATGTCCCTGAAAGCTGCGGGGGAAAGAGGGGGGGGGTGAAATTCCGATTGGATCACCACCAGAAGTGGGAATAGGTACCTGTCAAAACTAGGTACCTGCTCCCCCAAAACACAACTTGACAAAATTTAAGAGGGGGGGAGGAGGCAAACATGGGGAACTTCCCCTTTTGGTAAAGTTCCGATTTAAAGTGTCTTTTTAGCTAGTTCAGTTTTGGGTAGAGTGGCAATAGCTTCTACTGCTATCCAGGCAGGGCTGGTACAAGGATTTTTGACACCCTAGACCAGTGATGGCGAACCTTGGCACTCCAGATGTTTTGGAACTACATTTCCCATAATGCTCACCTACACTGCAGAGTGCATGAGCATCATGGGAAATGTAGTTCCATAACATCAGGAGTGCCAAGGTTCGCCATCACTGCCCTAGACGAAAACTCATTTTGCTGCCTGCCCCGGCTCCACCCCTGACTCCACCCCCTTTGCCATGCCCATGTATACCCCTCCTTTTTAATGAAGTACCCATCAAATGCAGCCCACCATCACCCATCAAATGCAGCCCACCAGCACCCATCAAAGGCAGCCTCACCAGTGCCCATCAATGCAGCCTACCAGTGCCCATCAATAAATGTTTGCTTGCTTCCATTCATTCAGGAGTCAGGACACAGACACAGTCCTCCACTGTCACTGCGCCTCTGACACTATGTGCGAACAGTGCGGCGGCTGCCTTCTGATGCTGGGACTTAGTTGCTTGTTGCAGAGAGAAGAGAGTAGGAACACCAGTGGCTGGGCACCCTAGGCAGCATTGTGCCCTAGACAGCTGCCTAGTCTGCCTAGTGGTAGCACCGGCCCTGTATCCAGGGCTTTCATAGAACGATTTCCCCTCACTTTCTGTCTTGCTGGGCATTCTCTAATAGCAAAAGACAGAAATAAAAATGCAGACAAGCATATCACCAGGCCTTTGTGGATAGGTCAGCAAATTACCCAAAGATTGACCCTATGTGGTTCTACGAAACTCAGGTCACTGGGATCCTAAAGCCCCGTACACACGAGAGGACTTATGTCCGACAGACTTCCGAAGGAGTTCTGTCGGAGTTCTGCCGGAGTTCCGACAGAGTTCTGACGGACTTTTCGGCTGAGCGGACTTGGCCACACACAATCACACTAAACTCCGACGGATTCGAACGTGATGACGTACGACTGGATTCGAATAAGGAAGTTCATAGCCAGTAGCCAATAGCTGCCCTTGCGTCGGTTTTAGTCCGTCGGAATAGCATACACACGAGCGAATTTTTCGAAGGGACCGGGTCCGGCGGAGTTCCTTCGGAAAAATTTGAAGCATGTTCCATATTCTAAAGTCCTTCAGACTTTGGCGAGTCAAAAGTCCGTTGCAGCCCACACACGATCGAATAGTCTGACGGAATCAGTCCGTCGGACTTTGGATGTTGAAAAGTCCGCTCGTGTGTACGGGGCTTTACTGTTACAAAAAAAATCTCTCAAACTCTTCCATCCCTTTACTCTATGTTTCTTTCTTTCCTTTTAACTATCTTGTACTAAACTATGGTGATAGATAATGGTCTAGAAATGTCAACGTAGATATAATACTCTTCCATGTAGGCTAAAATAGGGTTGGATCGAGCACCCAGCCATTTTGAGATAATTTACTAAGAACACGGATGTTCATGCGCCAGATTCTATGAACAATAGATTTTTTTATTTTGAGATCCATGACACTGTTTCCTTATATGTTATGTCTACCTGTTTATATTGTACCGTGGCATTTCCTAAATGCATATCTCATGTTTGTCATCTTTTTTCTTTAACATATAACAAAACAATAAAACTGAGTATATATAAAAAAAAAGTGGTAAAAAGTCAAAACACTAACACAATCTTATGTGTATAAATTTGTGTGGATCAGCCTTCAGATCAGACCCTTTTTTTTGTAAAGCATTGCAAACAAACCCTAGATCAAACTCTTTAGTTCGGCTTCCTCAATATTAAAGGGAGCTGAAAATAAACCACTGTCCATATAAGCAATGAGTCTTTTAGAATAATACATCAGAGGACACAAGGCACTTCATATTCATGCCTACTTAGGTTCTGTTGCCACCTTTAGGTGAATGGACACTGGCTAAAAAAAAGCAGGAATTCCCTGCCCAGGTATAACCCCTTACCACCCAGGTTAGCAGTGCACTATGCTATGTGTCCTTAGGCGATGAATGTGCTTACAGAAGGCTATCTGAATATCTAATTTTGGGGCCTTTAGTTTAGTTTCTATTTTGGCCTGTTCTGAACACCTAGGGTAGGGAAAGACTTTATCCACATCAATTGTCTACAGCGAGGATGTCAGGACAGACTGTACCTGGACTCTGCATGCAAGAGCTGGAATGTCCTATAATATTGCTGGTTGGTGCTAAATCCTGCTGGAAGTGATCTCCAGGGTACCATATATCTGGTGACCTTGTTGGCAGGTATCTATACAGGTCCAGGGCAGTGAACCTTTTAAGGGGGAGTCTAGTCCCTAAAGGCCCAGTGGATCACACCCACAATGAGGGGGGAAATTGGGTCATCTGGCCCTGTAGCATGGAATGGTAAATGCCTCTGTGAAGGAGAATGAGGCAGTTTCCCATAAATGGGTTCTCTGGTGCATTTAAGGGCATTACAGGCTGGTTTATGTGTGTAATGCATGCATACAATACTCCAGGGCACAGCAAGTATTGGGGCGCATTTGAATCAGGGCTGACTTGCCACTCTCAGCTGTGCACCAGTAGGGTTGCCACATCATCCCTTTAATACGGAACACACATGAATTACATGTGGTTGATTAAGGTGGTAATTAAACTCACTTGGTGCCTTATCTGCCTCAGAACCTGTGTAATTCATGTGTGCCCTGGATTAAAGGGATGATGTGGCAGCCCTAGTGGCTGCTCCCTTGGCTTATGAACCTTCAGCAAGCCATGGCTTGAAACAGGTAGAGAGGTGGTGAAAAAACAATACCCTCTAGTAGGTAGGGAGTCCCCCATAATAATTTAGCTTGTTATGGCTCCTCTAAGGGTCAGATTAGTGCTGAATTTCTGCCCTTATTTGGCAAATATGGGCACAATCCACTGTTTTCTTTGTGTCAAGATGAGGAGTTTTCTGCAGCTGTTTCTGGTTTCTGAGACCAGCTCTCAGAAGTTCTCAATGGTTTTGAAATGTTTGAGACGCAATCAAGTATGTTCTCCTTTTCCTACCCACCTTTTGTGGAGATGAAAGCTAGAGGAATGGGAATCTATTCTGAAGGGGGACTTGCCGTTCCACAACCTAAAGATAATTTTTTGGCCACACAACTACAGCAGTTCTATGGGTGGACGGAAATTGAGGAGACTGATTTCATACAAGGATTATTATTACCTCTATGTAAGGGAGATAGATTGATCTCCTTGCTAGAGACAAAAACCTTACAAATGGACAAAAAGTTTATGTCAGGTAAACAGTTTTTTAAGGTTTGGCAGGAAATGAAAAATATTACTAATATCACGGGCTATACCCCTTATACCCCAACCTGGAATAATGTAAACTGTGATGAACTGCAGAGGCTGGAAGGGTTTGAGCTATGGCAGAGGAAAGGATTGAGACTTATGGAGCAACTGTTTGAAAATGATAGTCTTATATCGTTTTCTCAATTGTCTGAGGAATTTGGGAATCAAAGGCAAAGGTTCTTCCAATATCTGCAGCTCAGACATGCCTTACAGATCCAGGCCCGTACCTTTGAATTTAAATTCAGTAACTCTAAAATAATCTCACTGTTGTGGGAGAAGGATCAAAAGCAGGGCCTTATCTCAGACTGTATGAAATATTACAAAACAAGTCTAAAAAATCCATAGATATCCCCTCTAGGGCCCACTGGGAGCAAGACCTAGGACCATTGTCAGAGGATCAGTAGGCAATGGCTCTGGCCATGATCCCAAGGGTATCGTTTTCTGCCACACAAAAATTAACACAATTGTTTATTCTACATAGATCATACTATACCCCGGAGAAATTATTTAGTTTAAAAGTGCTATGTCCGCGCTGTGGAAGTACACCAGCAAACATAATACATATGTTGTGGAGATGCCCTAATCTCCACCGATATTGGCAGTGCATAATTAAAACTATTAATGAGGTGCTTCAGATCAAACTGTCGCTAGATCCTGGAATTTGTATGTTAAATATATTGGAGGAATCTAGCTTGTTGAAAAATACTAAAGATACAATAGTCAGAAGTTTATTCCAGGTTAATTGCACAGAAATGGATCTCTGTTTATCCACCAACAGTGGAGAAATGGAGATCGCAAATAAAAGAAACTATATTAAAAGAGAAATGTACTCTTCTACATAGAAATTGCCAAAGGAAGTTTGAGGCTATTTGGAAAAACTAGGTGAAGGTCCTGGGCCTCGAAGTGTGAGTTGCTATAACATGGAGGGGGGATATTAGTTGATGGGATTTTCCTTAGGGAGGGAGGGGGGATGAGGAGGGGAGAAAGAGAGGGCTACCGGATCTGAGATGGGTGTGTTTTTTTTGGGCTTATCTGTGGGGTCATTTTATGTATTGTGTAGTTTTGCTGTATCTGGACAATATGAATGTGAAATGTGTCTGTTGTATTAACGTAAGAATTTTTTTTTTGTAATAAAGATTACTGAATTAAAAAAAAAACACAGAAGACCATAGTGGGCTTTCTTATGAGCTTGATGCAAACAAACTTGATGTTAGCATTCCCAGAGTCCTGTTTTCCTTAAAGTGTCACAAAATTTGGATCCTGGCAACCAACAAAACATTCCAAATCTTTTTCTGTGGCCTTACTTGCAGGAAGTGATGTACAGTATGTTGATTGGCTCGCCCCGGGGAAGGTTTTTTTCACCACCTAAGCATTTCATGCAGCATTATCTCACTGAGGAGAAATTCTACATGAAATGGGATTTACCAGCCATTTTCTATTCCAATAATATCCTGATGGCTCCAGTAGATGAGATCACTGTCTTTAAAAACTTCTCAGTTAAGCAGTTAGAGGCCCTCTTAAGGGGGTCTTCTCCTTGAGGTCTTTGGATCAGCCCAATTTGATTCTGTATAGGGATACTGGGGAAGGTGGTAGCCACCTTCAATGCAATGCCATATAGCCAGTTTAATTCCAATTCAATCTCCTGTAGGTTTTGGACAGAGTCCTTGGATCTGCCATTACATTATTCACAAACTCAGGTCAGCCCTACAATGATGAAACTCCACGCAGACGCTCGATACCTATAGCCGTGGCCAAAAGTTTTGAGAATGACACAAATATAAATGTTCACAAAGTCTGCTGCTTCAGTGTTTTTAGATCTTTTTTGCCAGATGTTACTATTGTATACTGAAGTATAATTTCAAGCATTGTACAAGTGTCAAAGGCTTTTATTGACAATTACAATAAGTTTAGTCAAGATTAGTCCAGATTTGCAGTGACTGACTGATGGCAGCCCATTCTTGCATAATCAATGCTTAGTTTGTCAGAATTTGTGGGTTTTTTTTTTTGTTCACCCGCCTCTTGAGGACTGACCACAAGTTCTCAATTGGGATTAAGTTCTGGGGAGTTTCCTGGCCATGGACCCCTAATTTTGATGTTTTGTTCACCAAGCCACTTAGTTATCACCTTGGGATTATGGCAAGGTGCTCCATCATGCTGGAAAAGGCATTGTTCATGACCAAACTGTTCTTGGTTGGTTGGGAGAAGTTGCTCATGGAGGCTGAGAAGGAACCCCACACATGAATGGTCTCAGAATGCTTTACTGTTGACATGAAACAGGACTGATGGTAGCGCTGACCTTTCTTCTCCAGACAAGGTTTTTTTCCGGATGCCCCAAACAATCAGTAAGAGGGATACATCAGAGCAAATGACTTTACCCCCGTCCTCAGCAGTCCAATCCCTGTACCTTTTGAAGTCCATCCCCGATGTTTTTCCTGGAGAACAAGTGGCTTCTTTGCTGCCCTTCTTGACACCAGGCCATCCTCTAAAAGACTTTGCCTCACTGTGTGTGCAAATGCACTCACACCTGCCTGCTGCCATTCCTGAGCAAGCTCTGCACTGGTGGTGCCATGATCCTGCAGCTGAATCATCTGTAGGAGATGGTCTTGGCTGCCGTTTGCTGGACTTTCTTGGGCGCCCTGAAGCCTTCTTCGCAAAATGCAGTGGAAATTTTTTTTGGGATTAAATTAATTTTCATGGCAAAGAGGGACCTTGCAATTAATTGGAAATCATCTGATCACCCTTCATAACATTCTGGAGAATATGCAAATTGCCATCATAAAAACTGAGGCCACAGACTTTGTTAAAATTAATATTTGTGTCATTATCAATACTTTTGGCCATGGCTACACATTAAGATCCTTGTAAGGTCTTGACAGCAGATGCCTGTCAGGTTGGGGAGGTGTTTTGGAGAATCTCTTGGGTCAACATCCTGGAGCTTCATGTGATTTGATTGGCTCTCCTTCACTGATCTGTCTGTCTTCAAGGTCTTCCTGTCAGGGTGCAGTTAGACAATACCATGGCTAGTATACATTAACCACAAAAGAGGGATAAGAAATCATACTGCTCAGAAAGAGGCAGACCTAATCTTGTACTCATTTTTCCACCGTACACGTTACCGGCATGGAAAATTGGCAGGTAGTCAACAGCTGAATCTGAGAGAATGAGCCCTTCACCCTGAGGTGTATGCAGAGATTTGAATGTGGTGGGGGATGGCAGGTATGAAACTCTTGGTGTCCAGATTCAAAACAAGCTGGAAGATTTGTGTGTTTGCCAAGAAGAACATAGTATGCAGGCATCGTAGGTCACTTCACAGAAGAGCCGTGTAATCTTTCAGATCAGTCAGATTTGCTGTCACAGGTTACAACCTTCCATGCTGGCTTTGATGGCTGTTGAATCCCACGTTCTAAGTGCTAGGTTTCGGACTGTTATACCTATCCTCCTAATGGCAAGAAAGTCGACCTCCGGGAGAAGGTGTACTGTTGTTGTACAGTGCATTGATGAAATTTTACAACTAAAAACATAAATGTATTTTATTAGGATTTTATGTGATAGACCAACACAGAGTGGCACATAATTGTGAAGTAGAAGGAAAAAGATAATTATTTGTAAAAAAAATTGAAAACCATTTATCTGAAATGGGGGACAAGGGCCTCTTCCCCACAACCCTGGGCAGTGGTTGTGGGGTTCTGTGGGCAGGGGGCTTATCAGAATCTGGAAGCCCCCCTTTAACAAGGGGTCCTCCTTATCCTGACCATCCCATGTGAAGGAGTATGGGGTGCATTGTACCCCCACTCATTCACCCAAAAAAGTGTCAAAAAGAAATAAAAACACAGACAGTTTTTGACAATTCCTTTATTAAAAATAAAAGAACAGTGTCCCCCAATGTAGATCCACCATCAATCATGATGCCTGCTGCCACCACTGCACCTGAAAAAAGAAAACGTTCCACCCGCAACGAAGGCTAACCACCGTGTGCCTGCTCTGCCATCTGACAGTTCTCAAATAGGTAGGGAGGGAGCCACCTGGCATTGTCACCTGGTGGCACCGCCCCATGTGACATCACAGATCGGTGCATACTGGGTCAGTGACCCCATATCCCATACAATGTACCCCATACTCATTCACATGGGGGAGCCAGAATCTGGGGTCCTCTTGTTAAAAGGGACTTCCAGATTCTGATAAGCCTCCTGGCCACAGATCTCCACATCCACAGCCCAGGGTTGTTGGGAAGAGGCCCTTGTCCTCACCAACATGGAGACAAGGTGCTTTGGAGTAGGAGGGCAGAGACCCCCCACCCCAAAGCACCCACCCCCCCATGTTGAGAGCATGTGGCCTGCTTTGGTTGAGGATTTCATTCAGATTTTTTTCCGTAGTACCTTTTACTAATAAATTTTGATTAGATTACGCTGCTTGGTCATTAGATGCTTACTTTTCAGTTTGTACTATACAACTGTATTCTTTCTTTTGCTCAGTGTTTCTTTTACAGTAGGCACAGACCACACCTCACCAGTGCATCAGCAAGCTACATATTCCTCTTCTTGGGTGATTTGTTACCCACCTTTTTTTAAACATAATGGTTCAGGACCTGCCTGGCTGCATGCTCAGATAAGGGTCTGTTTTTTTTTTAATTGATGATTTTTTAATATTTTTGTTTTGCCGGCAATGGTATTGTATTGCCGACAAGTTAAATGTCATTTTTTTCTCTTTATAAATGTCAGTTTAGCTGCAGCAGGTTCTATACATGGTACAGATGTGTCACTTTACAGGCAGGCTAAGGGGATCCCCCAGGCACTATATTTAAATACATTTTTAATTTTTATTGTTTCTCTTCAAAATTTGCAATGATACATGTCCCCCAGGGCAGTGTCTGGGCCCCCATATGACCAATAACTAGCATATACACCTTCAAAATAAGGACTTTTGATTTTTCAAGCTTGGGTCCTATAGACCAGTGTTTCTGAACTCCAGTCCTCAAGGCGCCCTAACAGGTCATGTTTTCAGGATTTCCATTATTTTGCATGGGTTATTTGATCAGTATCAATGCCTTAGTAATTCCCACAGCCGTTTCACCTGAGGGAAATACTGAAAACATGACCTTTTGGGGCGCCTTGAGGACCGGAGTTGAGAAACACTGAGAGAGTTTGCAGCCCAGGTCCAAACTTTTTACATGTTCAGGAGTTTTGGTGCGAACCAAACTAGGGGGGTGTCCAGCCCAACTCTACTTGTCACATGGATTGATCCTCCTGTGCAGCCTTTGTGGTCCTGCTGGAAACTCAATTTGATTTTGTTGTTTTGCAGGCTTCCTCTGCTGAGTCTTTCTGAAAGATTCTCTTGATGCTTCTTACACACAAGGTTGTCTTTCTGGTTGCCATTACTTTGGTTTAAAGGGTCTCTTGGATGACTGTACTTTTCTGCAAGAAGCCTTTCCTGGTTCTCCATCAGGACAAGATGGTGTTGAGACTTGTGTTCTCTTTTTTACCTAAGGTGATTTCTTCATTCCACCTGAATTAGGACATCATGTTGCTATCTTTTTGTCCTAATCCTAAATATTCTAAGGCAAAGGCTCTTTACTCTGTGGATGTTGTTTGAGCTGTTCAAAATTATTTGAAGTCCATTGATTCATTCTGACAGTCTGAATCCCTGTTTGTTCTACTCAAATGTCTGTTCAAGGATTAGGCTAATTCTCAAGCCACTATTTTGAAGTGGATTTCTCAGTTAAAGTTATTAGGGGAATGATCCTCCTTCCCTCCGAGCAAGGCCCGTTCCACCAGGAGTATTAGTGCTTCCTAGGCTATTCAACATCAAGCTTCAGTTGTTCAAGTCTGTTTAGCTGCTACCTGTTTTTCTCTTCACACGTTTGTAAGGTTTTAAAAAGTAGATGTTCACCCCTCTGAGGATGTTAGTTTTGGGTGAACAGTCTTGTAGACTGCCTTGCAATGGAGCTCTCCCTTATTCTCTTTTGGGTCTTGGACATGTTAGCTTTGTTGTTGAGTTTCCCACTCCTCATGTTCAGCTCTTTGGGACATCCCAAGTAGTCATCAATATGAAATGTCCTGTGATGTATGATTAAGAAATTAGGAATTTTGGTCTGCCTGTAAAATCCTTTTTTTTTTTTGAGTATACCATTGCTTGCTACAAAACTGAGGCTTAGCTGAGCTGGGTGTGGTTATGCCTGGGTGGGGAATTCCTGCCCACGTGTCCCTTCATTCACCTGAAGGTGCAGCATAACCCAAGTAGTCATATATATAAAATCCTGTGATGTACTCCAAGAAAAAGATTTTTCAGGTAAACCAAAATAACTCATTTAGGGGTGATATAGCTCTTCTAGTCTTTCTAGCATTTATTTAGAATGCCAGGGGTATAAACTGAGATATGCTGGCACTGTGTTATACATTGGGGCTCAGCTTTTATTCAAAAAGCAGATGGCATTTGCCATGGACAGGTAATGCCTACCTGTTCCTTGTTTCAACTGAAAAGTACTAGTTCTAGTGAACACCAGATGTTTGTGGGCACGTTTGCAGGCCTACCATATGCAAATAACACACACATATCTATCTATCTATCTATCTATCTATCTATCTATCTATCTATCTATCTATCTATCTATCTATCTATCTATCTCTATATATATATATATATATATATATATATATATATATATACAGGGGTGGACTGACAACTGATGGGGCCCCCGGGCAATAGAAGATCATGGGGCCCCCTGCATCCCAAGCCACACCTGGACAGGGGGACATTTGGGGGGAGCACAGCATGCAGGGGGGACACTGTGGGGGGGGGAGCACACAGGGGGATACTGGGGGGAGCACACAGGGAGACCCTGGGAGGGGGAGAGGGCACAGGGGGATACTGGCAGAGGGGGAAGCGCATGGGGGACACTGTGGGGTTAGAGAGCACATGGGGGACACTGTGGGGGGGGGGAGAGCACATAGAGGGACACTGGGAAGGGGGGAAGCACACAGGGGGACACTGGGGGGAGCACACAGGGAGACCCTGGGAAGAGGAGAGGGCACAGGGGGACACTGGGGGAGGAGGAAAGCACACAGAGGACACTGTGGGGTTGGAGAGCACACAGGGGGACACTGGGGGGAGCAAACAGGGGATCACTGGGGGGAGAGCACACAGAGGGACACTGTGGGGGGGGGAGCATACAGGGAGACCCTGGGGAGGGGGAGAGGGCTCCGGGCCCTTGGACGGCGACCAAATGACCGATGGGTCAGTCCGCCCCTGTATATTATATATATATATATATATATATATATATATATATATATATATATATATATATAGATGTAGATATATATATATATTCATAATTTCAGCACTTTTTTTATTTTGTACTTTACATCCGCACATGGATCTCATTAGCATGGCCCCTCCATCACCATTTAGATTAAATGGGAATTAATAAATGGAGAGTGACCGTGATCATTCGCAGAGTTCAGACACAATGAAACTGTTTGAACGAGACTCTTTTCCTTAAGTAACTCAATCCAGATGAGGAGATTACGTTGGACGGTTATTTGAATGTTTTACAGTGGTTGTTAATGTAATTCTTTGCACCATACTGTGATAAAAACTCAGCATTAACATTTGTAAATTAAAGTAAAATATCATTTCCATAATAGAATACAAATCCATTGGAACTGAAATGACCTACATGTAATATTCCTTAAAGAGAAAGTCCAACTATATTAAAAAAAAATAAAATGTGTATAATTAATTTTTATACTGCGGTAAAAATAGGGGTTTTTAGAGCAGGGATGAGGTCAGTGCACAGCTTGTGAAAAATGATGGTAATCTGTCCGTTTCTCTTGATGATTCACCTCCCTTGTGCATCTCTGCAGTATGAGGGAGGAGATACCTCATGTTAATCTGACCTTTATTAACAATTTTACCATTGACCCCCAGCTAAGAAAAATATTATATAAATACATTTCACAGTACATTAGAATGATTAGTATGTTTTATATATAATAATAGATAAAATAATATATAATGGGCTTTCACACTGGAGAGGTGCGCTGGCAGGACGGTAAAAAAAGTCCCGCTAGCAGCATCTTTGGTGAAAGAGCAGTGTATACACCACTCTTTCACCACTCCTGCCCATTGAAATCAATGGGGCAGCGCGGCTACATCGCCAGCAAAGCGCTGCTACAGCAGCGCTTTGCGTTGGTTTTAACACTTTCTCAGCCGCTAGCGGGGAGGTAAAACCCCCCCACTAGAGGCTGAATACCACCGCTAAAACGTTGGCAAATGGGCGCTAAAAATAGCGCTGTTTTACCGCCGACACCGCTCCCGCCCCAGTGTGAAAGGGGCCTTAGAGCAGAGACTGCGAGCCAGACCTACTTGTCCACATCAGTGCCTGACCTCAAGCTTCTGGAAGAATGGTCAAACTTTCCCATAGACACACTCCTAAACCTTGTGAACAGCCTTCCCAGAAGAGTTGAAGCTGTTATAGCTGCAAAGGGTAGACAACTCAATAATGAACCTTATGGACTCATCTAACACCTAATGCCCTGTACACATGGTCGGACTTTCTGATGGAAAATGTGCGATTGGATCTTGTTGTCGGAAAATCCGATCGCGTGTGGGGTCCATCTGACTTTTTCCGTCTGAATTTCCGACACACAAAGTTTGAGAGCAGGATCTAAAATTTTCAACAAAATCAGATCGTTTAAATTCCGATCGTGTGTAGACAATTCCGACAGACAAAGTGTCACGCATGCTCAGAACAAATTACGAGACGAAAGCTATTGGCTACTGCCCTCTTTATAGTCCCGTCATACATGTTCTACTCCACCGCGTTCTGAACGATCGGATTTTCCGACAACTTTGTGTGACCGTGTGTATGCAAGACAAGTTTGGGCCAAAATCTGTCGGAAAAAATCTGACAGATTTTGTAGTCGGAATGTGTATGTGTGAATGTGTATGTGTGTATGGGGCACTAAAGAGACTCCACTGGTACCACAACACTGATTCTGCCAATTGATATGGGTGTCATCATATTTATGCAGCGCTTAGGCAGGGCTTACCATCTTACAAAAGGAAGCTAAGAGTGCACTGGATTTCTGGCAGAATTTTTCTGTTCAATTAATTAGGAATAGCAGCTACACACCAAAAAGATCCTGATTAACTTTATCGATCCAAAGCACAAATCATCTTCCCACGTGTTCCACTCCTAATTGTAGAGAGGTATTTTTCTGCATTTGTTTTTTAAATTCAAAATATTGGGAAACGTGTTTGTGCTGCAGAGGTGTTTTTGTTTTTGCCCTGACATAAACTTTAAGGCGTTATTAAACCCAAAACCAAAAATGTATAAAATTGCAGCTTACCAGTCATCATATATGGTGGCTGCATTAGCTTTCGTCTTTTAGGCTTTTTCCTTCTGTTTTCACCTGCTGATCTGGCCAGTAACATACCCAGGGCTGGGACAAGGGGCAGGAGGGGCGGCTGCCCCGGGCACAAAAAAGGAAAAGGAACGGCCCTGGAGCGAGGTTTTCATGAACAGCTCACCTGCAGCCACATTCAGCACCACGGCTTGGACAGTGAAGGGAGGAGGAGGGTAGATCACAATGTCATGTAAGGTAAGGAGAGGCCCTCCGCTTTTCCGTCTGTCTGTCTCCCCCTTAATAGGGTTTGCCATTTCTTTGGTGTCAGGACATCAAAGAAATGGCAAACCCTATCAAGGAAATCATTCAAGGGCAATGACACACTACAGGATTTAGGTATAGGTAAATACTTTTCAAACTCCTTTATTTTTGGACATGGAACTGTTTTCTTACATACTACCCTACCTTGGATTATAAAAGGCCCTACGGGATTACAATTGGCAGTGTTTTGTTGTGACAATGCTCCCAATACAGTGCGAGGGAGTTGGCTCAGAACACGGATTGTTTTACAGATGGTTGTGTGGAACCATGAATTTCATGTTCTTTCAAACTTGTCCCTGACATCTGTACCTCCTCTGGAGTCCAGACCACTGCTACAACTCTAAACATATTCAGCTACACACCAATAACCCCCCCCCCCCCCACCCCGGCCTCCATCTTGCTCAGATTGCATGTACTTTTTTGGAACCCAACAATCCACTGTCCAATCAATCCATTTATAGGATCCTTGATGCATATTTAATTTCCTCTGCAGGAACAATGCTATAATTATTATTATTATACAGGTTTTATATTACGCCGACAGTTTACGCAGCGCTTTACAACATTGGGGTAGACATTACAATACAATTCAAGACAAGGGGAATCAGAGGGCCCTGCTCGTTAGAGCTTACAATCTAGGAGGGAGGGTCAGGTTATACAAAAGGGTAATAGCTGTGGGGGATAAGCTAATGGAGACAATAGTGAAGTTGTTAGATGGAGGCAGGATAGGCTTCTCTGAAGAGGAAAATTTTCAGGGATCGTCTAAAAGTGGATAAATTTGGAGACATTCTGACAGATTGGGGTAGTGAGTTCCAGAGGATGGGCGAGGCTCAGGAGAAGTCCTGGAGGCGGATATGGGAGGAGATGATGAGGGAGCTAGAGAGCAGGAGGTCTTGGGAGGAATGAAGTGGGCGATTAGGTTGGTATTTTGAGACTAGGCTAGTGATGTAGCTGGGGGCAGAATTGTGGATGGCTTTATAAGTAAGTGTTAGTATTTTGAATTTAATTTGTTAAGCAAGTGGCAGCCAATGGAGGGATTGGCAGAGAGGAGTAGAAGACACTGTGCGGTTTGTAAGGTGGATGAGTCTGGCAGCAGCATTCACGATGGACTGAAGGGGGGATAGTCTATTTAAAGGTGAACCAATGAGGAGGGAGTTGCAGTAGTCAAGGTGAGAGATAACCAGGGAGTGAATTAGGAGCTTTGTGGTTTCATTGGTTAGAAAGGGACGTAGTTTAGAGATGTTTCGGAGGTTGAGGCAGCAAGCTTTGGAAAATGATTGGATGTGGGGCTGAAAGGAGAGTTCAGAGTCCAGGATAACACCTAGAACCCTGACATGTGGGGATGGGTGGATGGTTGTGCCATTGCTCTTGACAGAGGTGTCATGGGAAGAGGTACGTGGGGGAGGAAATATTATAAGTTCGGTTTTAGACAAGTTGAGTTTAAGGAAGTGTTGTGACAGCCATACGGATATGTCTGTTAGTAAGTTGGTGATGCGTGAGGAGACTGATGGAGTGAGTTGAGGGGGTGGAGAGATAGATTTGAGTGTCGTCAGTCTAGAAATGATATTGAAAGCCATGAGTGGCTATCAGCTGACCCAGGGAAGAGGCGTAGATTGAAAATAAGAGAGGTCCAAGAACAGAACCTTGGGGGACTCCGACAGAGAAGGGAAGAGGAGAGGAGGAAGCAGAATTGTGACACTGAAGGTGCGTTGGGATAGGTAGGATGAGAGCCACTGAAGACTGAAGAGCACAGTCACGGAGACCAAGGGAGTAAAGTTTTTTGAGGAGGAGGGGGGTGGTCAATCGTGTCAAAGGCAGCTGAAAGGTCCAGAAGTTGGAGTACAGAATAGTGTCCGTTGGTTTTTGCAGTTAGTAGGTCATTTGTGAGTTTTAAAAGAGCAGTTTCTGTTGAGTGTTGAAGGCAAAATCCAGATTGAAGGGGATCAAGAAGGTTGTTTTTAATGAGGTAGTCACTCAGTTGGTTGTAAACCAGGCGCTCAAGGAGTTTAGAGGAAAATGGGAGCAAGGAGATAGGGCGTAGGTTGTTAGGATTGGTAGGGTCCAAGGATGGCTTTTTAAGTATGGGGGTGACCAGTAGGCTTGTGCAATTCGTTTCATAACGAATCGAAATTCGGCCGAATTTTTCATCTTTCCGACATTCGGATGCATCCGAATGTCTGAATAAAAAAATAACGAATAACAACAAATACGAAAGAAAAATAACGAATGAATTCAAATGAATTTGGTAATTCTTTAAAGATCTAATGAAACAAAAGGTCAGCTCAAAGTAAATCTTATAGTCCAATCAGCTAATTAATTTTGTGCCGAAGGTTGGATTACTGGCAAAGTGCATTCCTGAGAACTGAGTGAGAAGGGTGTTGTATTGTATTTGAGCCGAGGAGAAGAGACGTTGTCATTGTGTGTGTTAAAAGATTCAATAAACAAACGACTTTCCAAACTACGAATCATTATCACGAATGTCTATACATACATAAATAAGCGAATTTCAACGAATACGAACAAATGAATTCGACACTCTACGAATAATAACGAATTATCCGAAAACGTATTAATGTAACATAACGAATATAACAGAACGAAATGATGTATTTTACGAATGACAACGAACCGAAACTAAACGAAATTTTCCATTGTGCACAAGTCTAGTGACCAGTACATGTTTTAGAGCATTGGGGAAAATGCCAGAGGTGAGGGAGAGATTGAAGATGTGGGTTAGAGAGTGTAGTATAGAGTCAGATGGTGACCGTAGTGTTTGAGAGGGAATAGAATCCAGGGGGCAGGTGGTTAGGTGGGTGTTAGAAAGGAGTTTAGCAACTTTGTCTGTAGTGGCAGTTTTGAATAAGGGTGTTGAGAGTACCTGTTGTAATGGGGTCCTAACTGGGGGAGACACCTGTAGAGTGGAGATTTCATCATGGATTGTATCAATCTTGTTTTTGAAGTGATTAGCAATCTCCTGGGCAGTGAGTGAGTCAGTGGGTGGAGACGGCGGAGGACGGAGTAGAGAGTTGAACGTAAAGAAAAGTTTACGGGGACTGGACAAGAAGGTGTTAATAAGAGTTGTAAAAAAGGTCTGCTTGGCAGTGTGGAGGAAAAAGAAGTATTTTTGGAGGGCAGATTTGTATTGGTTGAAGTCTTTGAGAGACTTGGTCTTGTGCCATAGACGCTCAAGAGCGCGACTATGTTTTTTGAGAATTCTAGTGTCATCTGTTTGCTAGGGTTGTAGGGGTCGAGGCCTGATTCTGCGTGTAGTGATTGGAGCGAGCTTGTCCAGGGTGGAGGACAGGGTTTTATTGTAGATGGAAGTGGCTTGGTTGGGGCAGGATAGGGGAGAGATTTTGTCATAGAGGTGGTCAGCAGCAGAATAGAGGAGAGAAGAGTTGAAGTTGCGAAAGTTTCTACGGGTGATGGTTAGGTGATTGGAGGGAAAGGTGTTGGAAGACAGGGAGAGAGAGAAACTAATAAGGTAATGGTCGGAAAGAGGAGAAGGATTATTTGAGAAGTTGCATGGAGTGCAAAGGTAGGAGAATTCATGGTGTCATATAAATATATATATATATATATATATATATATATATATATATATATATATATATATATATATATATATATATATATATATATATATATATATGCAATCCATACCCTCTCCTCCCACATGAACAAAGTGGGTGTAAGGGTATTATCTTATTAACACATTTCTGACTATTGTGTGGCTTGAACTACACAATTCAAGAGGTGGCCATGGTGTTTTATCAGTATGCACAATTGATTGTATGATGATTTTAATGTTTTTTTTTTTTTTATATCTTCACCTTCATAATAAATATTTGGTAATTGGCATATACAGCGGGCTGTGGCTTTTTGTTCACTAATAGGGATAGTTGAGCCTAATCATGTTTTTTTTTTTGAGTTACCTTCATTTCCATCTCCCATGGGGGTGGAATGGGGTAACGGCCCCCCTGCCGCCCACGTCTCCTCCCCCCAAATATTAGGCACCAGCCGCCACTGGATTTAAGGAATTAAGCCGCTTACGTAAAAAGTGAAGGCATGGATTAAGTCCAAGGAGCTGCATGGCACACCCAGCGCTTATTTGTATTATTTATATCTAACAGATTTATTGTTCTATGAGACACTATGGGCTGTGAGAGAGGAGAAAGGCACATAGAGCAGCTATGCCCACCTCTCCCCTATGCTGCCTCATCAAAGAAGCCTGCTGCCCAATCGAAAAAGGCTTTGTAAATGTGTTCACATAACACAAAGGCTTCTGTGAATGGGCAGGAGGATGGGAGGGGTGGGCATAGACCCAGCTGCAAAGACTCTCCTGTTTAACATGCATAGCTGAGAAAGATCAGTGTCACTCTCTCGGGACTACAGCTATAGTTGTCTTCCGGGAGTACTATAAAGTTGTCAAATATAATTAATAGACCTAAGCCCAGAAGATGTCATGCATCTCACTGGACTTTACTAAAACTGGTGCACAGAGAATCTGATGCAGCTGTGCATAGTAACCAATCAGCTAACAACTTATACCACATACACACGATCGGAAATTCGGCCAGCA
Organism: Lithobates pipiens; assembly: GCF_037356315.1. Lineage (NCBI taxonomy): Eukaryota > Metazoa > Chordata > Amphibia > Anura > Ranidae > Lithobates > Lithobates pipiens. Next base: position 299,269,101 of record NW_027507785.1, read on the forward strand.
AAAGACCGATGAGAGATTTTGGTCGGAAAATGTGATCATGTGTATGCTCCATCGGACTTTTGCTGGCTGAATTTTGGCCAGCAAAAGATTGAGAGCATGTTTTCAATTTTTCGGTCGGAAAAAGTTCTTCTTATCTGAAAATGTGTTTGTGTGTATGCAATTCTGACGCGCAAAAACTCACGCATGCTCAGATTCAACTATGACACGGAAGCTATTGGCTACTGGCTATTGAACTTCCTTTTTCTAGTGCCGTCGTACGTGTTTTTGACGGTCGGAATTTGGTGCGACCCTGTGTATGCAAGACAGCTTGAGCAAAATCCCATTGGAATTCCGTCAGGAAAACCATCAGAGCTTTTTCCGACCAAAATTCCGATCGCGTGTACGTGGCATTACAGCTTGTTCAATTACGCTTTGACAATAAAAACCGAGAAGCAGATTGGTTACTATGCAAAGCTGCACAAGATTCTGTGTTCTCCAGTTTTAGTAAATCTCCCCCAGTGTACCTTCATTTTTTTTACAAAGGAGCTGAATACTTGGAATTGAGCTTTAAGCTTATGAATGGAAATACTACATATTATGGTAATGAGCAGCAGAAAACAGCGAGTTTAAGACATTCAATTTAAAAATGCTCTTTAATTATAGATTACTGTGTAGTGTGTCCTAGAATTTGATGCATATGAGCAGAATATTTTCAACTTGTTTATTTTTATTTTTTTACCAAACTATGGGAATCATTTTGAATAATTTAATATCAAAAATCTAATTTATTTTTTTCTTATTCCAATACTTGTAGGGAAATTAAGACAAAATGATATTACACCCTTGCATCCATTTACATCTATTTTACAAACTCTTTTGTAATATTTTTTCTGATAATGTATCTCGTCCAATCGCTACCATTACGGAAAAGCCTGCACGCCGGCCCGCCGAGTATATTATCTAGCTGGGAGAATACACAGTGCCGCTGCAATTTGCAGTTTGCAGGAATGTACAAAATACTTGACTCGGAGAACCAAAATGTTTCATAAAACTCTTTAATAAGAAAATATGTGCTTCCTACATTTTTGATGACTTGTTTAGTTTTATCCTTTTTTTCTGAAAACTTTTCCTCTTTTTTTTTTTTTTTTTTTCAAAGATTAGCTGGCAAAGATTTTAATTGTAACCCATTATTCTTCCTAAAACACAAGTTCACAAAAGACCACAGCGGGATGTTAGTTAATGAAGATAGTTTTATTTTCCATTCCCCATTTTTGGAGAAATATGAATTATACATTTATCACAGTGGTAGGAAAAAAAAAATATAATGAAAAAAAAAAAAAAAAAAATCAGACGTCTTCTTATTATTTGTATCTTGTTTAAATAGTTTATAGAAAGTTGCAGAGAAGCCCGCGGTACTTTACTGAAGCCCTTAATAGCTTTGTTTGAGGTCAGCTAAATATTGAATGTTATATAGGCAGTTAGTAGAGCTCTACAGACAAGGCTCCCCGAAATGAGCGCCTAGCGGGGGGGAAAAGGACCCTGCTGTTTCAGCAAACACCGAATCAAAATTAGAAAAGGCCATTTCCGCTTTATCAATTCTTCAATTTTCTTCTGAAAGGCAATTTGCTAGGCTGCCTATTAATTCTTTCAATTAAGAGCTGGTTATCATGAGACTAGCAGAAGTGAAGACTTTGTTTGTTTTTTTTTTTGCACAAAGGACGTCCGATGTTCGCCAGCGGTCCTGACTAATTAATCATGTTTAATTCTGCTTTTGCTATAGTCTCTCGTAAATTTCTTTATGTTCAACACAGGCCGATGTTAATACGGTATATGTTTTTGTAAATGCTAGCTGGGGTGAACATGACTGTTGAGGAATTTTCAATTCATATTAAAAAAAAAAAAAAAAAAACTAAAAAGGTTTTAATGTTAAAGGGATTGCCTGTTTTTCTCAATTAGAGAAGAAAATCTATACATGTTCAAAGGGGTGTAATTACACAGGCTGGGGCCCCATCAGAATTATTAAGGGACTTGCCCCCTCTCTCTAATTTCCATCCCAAAAGAAGTTCCTCTAGTGATACAGAATATTAATTGTTCTCCACAATAATTGTATAGTGGTTCCCAAACTGTATATACATCCATTTTAGCCTAATGTATTGTCACCTGTACAAATCACTGTATAGCCAACCGATGCTGGTTAATAGCTGCATTATCTGTGATGGATATAGTTAAAGCGCGATTCCGCTGCCGTTTTTTTTTTTTCTACCTGTGTCACTGGTGGGCGATTCCTACGGTGTCTTTGCAGTCACGATTGGCATCTTTTTAACCCCCGGCGTGACTATTTCATTGCTAAGGAAAACTTTTAAAAAAGCAGTCTGGCGGTTTCCATTTTCACTGTGGGCGTTTGAAGCCCACAGGCATTTACTTCCTGGATGCGATGATGCTGAGCTCCCAGCATCCACCGCTCCATCTCGCACATGCTCATTGAGTGTCCTCTTTGTTTTCCTTCCTCTTGCCTCATGTGCTATAGTGGTAATGGCAGATAGAGCTGCCTGCCCACTTTCAAAATGGCAATTTCGGACATGCCCTCGTCACATGACCGGCGTTCCTCCTTCTGAAATCTCACGAGATTTCGGCATGACTGTGTCCCCCACTGATTCCTGGGAAATAGCTAAAAAAGTTCCCAGGGACCATTGCGAAGCCGATAAACACGCCTACTCCCACGGGAGGAGAGCCCGGAAGTCGGCATAAACATTAAAAATAAAAGGTAAATACTGCATATTATTTTATTTCAATGGTCATAACTGCATCTATGTTCCAAAGCCATTTGAATAAGATGAACTTGCAATTTTCTGTACAAAACCGCTTTAAACTAAGGCACTTGCACCATCATTTGATGACCATAGTTGCTTTCCAAGGGCATGCGTATCAGGTCCAAAAGTGTAGAGCAGCAAATACCATATAGTCTGCTATGGCTATAGTTATGCCAAGTTGCTTGCACCAGGGCCGTCTTTAAGGCAGGGCAAAAGGGGCAGCTGCCCTGGGCCCTGTCGTTGTTGTGGGGCCCAAAGCAGCTGCCTCATACTTGCCAACTATCCCAGTTTACATTCCCTTGTCCCTTGAGGTTTTAGTCCTGTTGTTGTGTACAGACGACTCGCCTGCAGACCCTGTGGTTACATGTAAATAACCAGCATTCATATGTAAATAGCAGTCACATGCATATGTAAATAGCTGAGGCCAACGACATTGATTTGTAAATAAGGCAGCATTCATATGTATATCATGCCCCCTGCAGTGAGGAGATGATGTGCTGTAACCTACAGCAACCAGTGAGCAGTATTACTGTACAGTAATCTCTAGCAGCCAATCAACAAGCCGAAATCATGTGCTGTAACCTCTAGCAACTAATCAGTGAGCCTTAAGGAGTGCTGTAACCTCTAGCAACCAGTCAGTAAGCAGTAATGATATGCTGTAACCTCTGGCAAGCAATCGCAATCGCTGCCTGATCTGATACAGTAAACTGATTTTAAGTCTAGCTGCTATTTATTGTATGTCTCAGAGAAGGTGGAGAGCGAAATTGCATGGGGGGAGGGGGGCCCTAAGAAAATTTTTGCCCAGGGTCCAATCAATATTAAAGATGGCCCTGGCTTGCACCATAATTTGGATGACCATATTGGATTCCCCAGGGCACATATTTCATAGCCAAAAGTATAGAGCAGCAAAAGATGTATGGTCCGCTAGGACTATAGTTACGCCAAAGAGTTTGCACCTTAATTTGATGACCATATTGGATTTCTAATGGCACATGCATCAGAGCTAAAAGTGTAGAGCAGCAAATGCCATAAGGTCTTCTATAGCTTTAATTTCACCAAGGCAGCTGCACCGCAATTTGATGAACATGTAGGATTCCCAAGGACACATGTATCAGGGCCAAAAGTGTGAAGCAGCAAATGCCATGTGGTCTATCATGGCTGAGTTACACCACAGCACTTGCACCATGATTTGATGACCATGTTAGATTTTCAAGGGTGTATGTATCAGGTCCAAAATTGTAGAGCAGCAAATATTGTATGGTCTACTATGGCTATAGTCACCCTAAGGCTGTTTCACAATAATTTGATGGCTATATTGGATTTCCAAGGGCACATGTATCATGGCCACAAGTAAAGATCACCAATAACTGCATATTTTGCTATGGCTATAGTTAATTTGATGACCATATTGGATTTCCAAGGGCACATGCATCAGAGCTAAAAGTGTAGAGCAGCAAATGACATAAGGTCTTCTATAGCTTTAATTACACTAAGGCTGCTGCACCGCAATTTGATGAACATGTAGAATTCCCAAGGGCCAAAAGTGTGAAGCAGCAAATGCCATGTGGTCTATTATGGATGAGTTACACCACAGCATTTGCACCATAATTTGATGAAGATATTGGATTTCCAAGGGCACATATATCAGGGACAAAAGTGTCATATGGCTTACTATAGCTATAATTATTCCAAGGCAGTTTCACCATAAATTGATGACCAGGATTTCCAGGGGCACATATATCATGGCCACAATTATAGAGCACCAATAACTGCATGTTTTGCTATATCAATGGACACACTAAAACAGCTGTACTGTAATTTGATGAGCATGTTGGATTCCTGAGGGCACATGTATTAGGACTAAAAGCATAGAGCAACACATACAATGTGGCCTGCTATGGCTATAATTAAGTCAAGACACTTCTGCCATAATTTGATGACCATATTGGATTCGTGCAAATACCTGTATATCATGGCCACATGTACAGAGCAGCAATACCCACATATTCTGCTATCTCTATAGTTACACCAAGGTAGTTGCACCATAATTTGGTGACCATGTTGGGTTGTCAAGGGCACATCTATCATAGCCAAAAGTGTAGAGCAGTTCTGGATGGCTCCATCTGCAGAAGAGCTGCTTTCAAAACTATTAGCAACAGATAGTTGACCCAACAGTGTTCCTGTGCTAGCCATTGCTCTGCTTGGAATGCACTGAGGGCCACCAAGACCGCCAGGCAACTAACATTTGTAGAATAAAAAATAGCAATTGCAGTCTCCTTGTTCCTCATCTCACAGCCAAGAACTGAAAGGCATTGGTATTTCCATGATACATGACTGTGTCATCTCTGAGCTTGTATCTCTATCAATGAAGTAGATGGTGAGCCCAGATAATGCCTGAACAAAAGGTGGCATCATCCTTCTGGAGAGAAAAGCAGATTAAAACCATTTCAGGGTAATTACTGTGATCTCTGTGAGAGGCAGTGCTTTTTTATTTTTCCCTGCCCCTTACCCACCTTCAAGTACTGTCCCTTCATTCTAACCCCACCTCCAAGTACCCCTCCTCTGTGAGAGGCAGTGCTTTTTTTTTTCTCCGCCCCTTACCCACCTTCGAGTACCGTCCCTTGGTTCTAACCCCTACCCACCTCCAAGTACCCCTCCTTTTAGAGAATACAGAACCAAATAACATTTGTGGTGCTAAGTTACTTGTATATGAGAACAGCAGTAAAATAGATCTGCTGCAGCCAGTAACAATAGACCCCCCCCCCCATCAACAACAGATGCCCCAAGCAAAAATGGACCGCTTACAACAATATACCCCCCAGCAACAATAGACCCCCCCCCCCCCGCAGCAACAACAAATCTCCATGAAGCCAGCATCAACAGACCCTTCAGCAGCCAGCAACAATAAACCCCTCCCTCAACAGTAGATCCCTCCATCCCTCCTAGTAACAACTGACTCCCAGCAACATAAGATCTACCCCTAGCAACAATAGATCCACCCACCACCAGCAGCAACAGACCTACCCCGCAACAATAGACCCCCTTACAAAAACAGATCCCCTCCAGTGACTCTAGATCCCCCAGCAGTCAGTATCAATAGACCCTGTAGCACATCCCAGCACCCCTCCCCTTTACATAGATTCAGTGCTGGAGGTGCCAGAACTGCGACCCCCCCCCCCCCCCCCCCCCCACATTCCCACTGAAAAAAAGCCCTGGTGAGAGATAATAAATACCTGCAAGTATTAAATGTACACATTACTTAACAACTTTGCAGTAAAATAAACATACATCCTTCTCTTGTTTGCCTGTAAGTAATATTATGATGATGTACAAAGATGCACAAATGAACAGACACAAAAGAAGAAACCTTGACGCATTGCGTATCAAAGTCTTTAATCCCTTTGATGGCTGTTTATGCATGTCTGTACATTATCACAATAGATCTACAGTCAAGCAAGACAAACAAGAGAATGAAGAGGTTTCATTCTACTGAGTTTTGTTGAACATACCAGGAGTCCGGGACCAAGCAATGTCTGAAAGTCGTTATCCTTGATCCATGGGGTGTTTAAAGCCAGCTCTCTTGGGGCAGCAACGTTATAGTTGTTTGCACCTGTACGTGTGCATGCATAGGAATAAACTCATATATATGGAAACTCTATTCAATTTTTTGGATGTGATTGGGAAGTACTCTTCTACTACTAACCCTCCATGGAGCCGTGTGTGCTTGTGGATGCAGGTGATCACACCAGTGCAGATGTAGGGTTGCAAGGTATTCTGGATAGCTTTAGCAGCTCACTATTTGCCTCTACTTTATAATATGTTCTGGCTTACTATGGGTTAAAGCAGGAGTAAACCCGCTGACATTTTTTTTTTTTTTTTATTTTTTTTTTTTTAGACCTGCAAGGGAAAAGGCATAATGAGCTAGTATGCACCACATACTAGCTCATTATGAAATACTTACCTTAGAATGAGGCCTTAAAATGACATCTCGCCCGATCCACGCAGAGGGAGCTGACATGTTCCCTCTGTGTGTCTTCCGGGTATCGCGGCTCCGGTGCTGTGATTGGCCGGAGCCACGATATCGTCACTCCCGCACATGCGCGTGGGAGATTTCTTTCCGGCAAGGTCTGGCGTCTGCCGGGCTTTCAGCCGAAAATCCCCTATGCGCATGCGCCGCTGCAGTCAGGGGAATTCATTGCTAGGGGAATATCTCCTAAACCATACAGGTTTAGGAGATTTTTTTTTTTTTTACCCACAGGTAAGCCTTATTATAGGCTTACCTGTAGGTAAAAGTTAAAAAAAAACAAAAAAACACTATACAACCCAACCGCTTTCAGTTAAACAAGGCACATGCTAGCTTGTGAACTTTTTTATTTAAATCTGAAAGTTATAATGAGTGCCAGGAGTACAGCTATTGCTATAATCCTGGCACTCTAACAGGAGAGATGCCACTTTCTCATGCAGAAGCAGTTTGGCCCACCTCTAACCTCTGTTGCCCATTCACAGAAGGCTTTGTACTTTGTGAATGGCTTCTCATAATACAACTCTGCAGATGCTTTTTTTTCTCAGAGAATAGGTGCAGGTACTCCCCTCTTCCAAGTCACCCCTTGCCTCCGCCCCCGACCCACTTCGGAGCACCATCCCTTGGTTCCATCCACTACCCACCTCCTAAAACCACCCGTTTTAGAGAAAACAGAACCAAGTATCATTTTGTGGTGCTAAGTAATTTGTATGGAATTTGTTAAAGATAGAATAAAGCAATAAAATAGTTCCCTAGCAACAATAGCCCCCCAAGTAACAATAGATCCCCATCCAGTAACAATGGCCCCCCTAGCAACAATAGATCCACTGGAACAAATGACCCGCCCAACAACAACAGACCCACTACAGGAACAATAGACCCCCAACCAGCAACAACAGATCTCCCAACAGCCATGCATTAATAGACCCTCCAGCAGCCAGCAACAATAGACCCCCTCCCTCAACACTAGATCCCTCCCACCAATCATAAGACCCAGACAGAAATATAAGAGCCCCCCAGCAACAATAGAACCCTCCCTACAACAATAGATCCTCCAGCAGCCAGCACCAATGGACCCTCCAGTGCACCCCTTGCCATTAGATACATTCAGTGCTGGAGAAGCCAGAACTGTGTTCCCCCGCATTCCCAATCCCCCGCATTGTCACCCTGTCACATGGGCTTCCAAAGAAGACTATGAGTGGCCATTTTAGCACACATTACACAGGCATGATCCACTGTTGTAACTATCTTAAAACCCACCCTGAGAAATGTCATGCGTCCATCACAGGTGTAGATAGGAAGTGGCTGCAAAAGGCTGCAGAACAGCATCAATATTGGGCATTTAACAAAGGATGAAAAATGTGCCCCACTGCATAGCTCCCAACTGTCCCTGATTTGGAGCAAGAGAAATGGAAATGCCCTACCAGCAATAACATAACCCAAAGCACATCCCAGAAAAATGGCTGAGGGTGTATAGAACAACACCCGGCTGAGGGTGTGTGGTTCAATGCCAATAAGGGGGAGGGGAGAAAAGGAAGCAGCCATTCATTGGTTAGGAAAACCACAAGGAGCAGCAAACCTCAAACCAAGATCCCTTTAAACAAAAATAATAATAATAATATCAGACAGGGGTATGAATTATATGAAAAAATAGGCACAGTATATAGCATGAAAACGGGTGTATAAATATATGTTCACCAATATATACAAATTTGGAAACTATATGTCTATATACATGGAGGGGTTGGCTAAAATAGCCAAAACACCACCATTACCCAAATACGGTATGTAAAAATCAGAGGAAAAACGAAAGTGTATATAAATTTGAAGGAACAGGTGAACCTCACTGTGCTATAAAATAAATTAACATAAATCTCTGAATCCTTGTGGATTTGGGGATTTGACGCCTATTAGGCTTCCAATCACAGTGCCTGTTATATCAGCCAATCAGGTGACAGGTAACACAGACCCGGCAACCTGATTGGCTGAGAGGAGGTTCAATGTTAGCAAAGCGAATTCCTTCACTTTGCTAACATACAGCTGAGTGAGAAGCGAACACACAGCATTGCGCCCGCTTCTCACGTGTTTGGGTGCCCATTGGAGCCTATGGCTCTAATCAGGTGCTTCCAAAAAACGCCCCCCGCCGCTGTAATTCTGATGCCTGGTGCCCAAAAATGGGCCGGGCACCTGAATAGGGGGTGTCAGCAGCGACCATAGATAGATGCATGCAATGCATGCATCTATCTATGGTGATTAGAGAGTGACAGGAGAGGGGGGCGCTCCTGAACCCTTTATGGATGCACCGCCACTGATTAACCTGCCTGTGGTGGGGGGCCAAGTCAGCAAGCAACAACTGGGTTCTAAGATAAGGTGACCAGATTTTTTTTAATGAAATCCGGGGACAGATTTTTTTTTTTTACTAGTAATGGTGGCAATTAGCGACTCTCTGCCCGTCGCCGCCCGCCTCACAGCCTGTCAAGTCTTAGCCCTTGTACACACGGTTGGAGATTCCGATGGAATGTGTCCGATCGGACCGTATTGTCGGATAATCCGACTGTGTGTGGTCTCCATCGGACTGTTTCCATCTGAATATCCGACGGACCAACTTTTCCAACTTGTCTTTACGAAATTTTCAGACAAAATGCTCCGATTGGACATACTCCGATCATGTGTAGCCTACTCCGATGGACAAAGTGCCACGCATGCTCAGATCAAATTTCTAGACCAAAGCTGTTGGCTACTAGCCTGAACGTAGTCCCGTCATAATGAAATAACGTCATCACGTTATGTACAATCGGATTTTCCGACAACTTTGTCCGACCATGTGTATGCAACAGTTTCGGACAAAATCCGTCGGACAAAATCCAACGGATTTGGTTGTCAGAATGTCCGACCATGTGTACAAGGGCTTATTCTCTCCGGGCCTGGGCTACTACTGGGTGGGGAGCGGAAGGAAGATCACTCTGCCAGAGAAGGCAAGGAGATGGGCAGGTGGCTGGCCGGAACTTGAGCCAAGGCAGAAGAACATGCGAGCAGAAGCGGAACGGGCATGCACCCGAAACTGAAGAAATCTTCTCTCCGCTCCGACCAGCACATGATCATCAGAAAGGGGCACAGACAGGGGCGGACTGACAACTCATGGGGCCCCCGGGCAATAGAAGATTATGGGGCCCCCAGGCAATAGATTATACACACACAGACACACAATATACACACACAATATACACACACAGAATACACATACACACACTGAAAAAGTACTGGAGAGACGTGTGTTTTGTAAAAAAAAAACATAGATTTTTACATACTGTCCCTGGTTTTATTGAGGCTGGCAACCCTGATGGGGCCCCTTGGTGGCATGGGGCCCTCGGGCAGTGCTCGAGTGCACGAATGGTCAGTCCTCCCCTGGGCACAAATAATGAAAAATGATATACCCCCTCCCCCTAAGTTAGTAGGAGAGGCAGACCGGGGGGGGGGGGGGGTGTAATTCAGAATTTTGTTTTTTAATTCTACACTAACTGTCTTTGAAATTGCCCCAGCCCCTGTTCAAATCCAATCCGGGGACAAAACCGGGGACAGACTTGGTTCGGGGACAGTGTGCTCAATCCGGGGACTGTCCCCAGAACCCGGGGATGCCTGGTCACCCTATTCTTAGCCCTTGTACACACGGTCGGAGATTCAGACGGAATGTGTCTTATCGGACTGTTTTGTCGGATATTCCGACTGTGTGTGGTCTGCATCAGACTGTTTCCGTCGGAATATCCGACGGACCAAGTTTTCCAACTTGCCGGTAAAATTTTCCAACAAAATGCTCCTATCGGACATACTGCGATCATGTGTAGCCTACTCCGACGGACAAAGTGCCACGCATGCTCAGATCAAATTCCTAGACCAAAGCTATTGGCTACTAGCCTGAACGTAGTCCTGTCGTAACGAAATAACGTCATCAAGTTATGTAAAATCGGATTTTCAGACAACTTAGTCCGACCGTGTGTATGCAACATCACTTCCGGACCTCTTTTCCGGAATTAATCCGTCGGAATTACTCCAGCGGATTTGGTTGTCGGAATCTCCGACCGTGTGTACAAGGGCTAAGAAGGTCTGCCAATGCAAAAAGTGGCATTAGAAACAGGATATGTAAAAACAAATATTTTATATAATAATAAAAATAAGCATTGTTTATTAAGCCCAGTGCTTTAGCAGATAAAACTAGTGGCATGTTTAGGGTTCGCAGTCTACTTGCACAGCAATGTCTAAGTGGGATGGCATTATAAAGTTGTAATCTGATGGAGAACATTAAATTCCTAAGACTAAGCAGTACAGTAAGGTCACATTCATTTAATGGTGACCTGTGTAGGTGTTTATTTTATTATATTTTCATTATTTCCAAGTATCTCTCTAATACACCACCTGGAAACATTTATTGCACTGAAATAAACATAGCACACATAATTGGAAGTAATGTGAATGCTAGTGGGAAAGAGGTAGGCAACGCTTCCATATAGGGTTACTAATATATAGCTTGCCATGTACCACTCAATGTCCTCTCCACATAACACAGTGATTTGGTTTAATTGAATTGACTTGGAAAACGTATCTCATGCAGCACCGCAGAACACGATGTCAGTGCCGCATAATGGCTCGCTGTATAAGGCCTCATGCACACGAGACGCAGTTAAACGCGCGTTCAGATGCAGTTGGACAGTTTTTTCAACTGCACCTGAACTCATTCAATGTTAGCCTATGTGTCCATGCACACAGTCTCGTTTTTTTGCGTTTATATGCAGTTGCGTTTAATCACGTTTTTCCAGAAGCGAAAAAATGCGTTCAGAGACAAAAATTTCTGCGTTTCAGACGCAAAACGGGGCTAAACGCGGCTAAACGCGGCTGAACGCGGCAACCGCGTTTAGCCGCGTTTGCGTTTATATGCGTTTTTAAAGGTGACCTTTTTTTTTACATTAAAAATCTCAAAAATGATTGCAAATGATGAAAAACCATTAGAAAAATATTTTAAACAATTGCAATTGCAAGTGGACAATCCACAACTTGTGGCAAGTGACGTGGCAAGTGGACAATCCACAACTTGTGGCAAGTGACATGGCAGGTGGCAAGTGATGTGGCAAGTGGACAATCCACAACTTGTGGCAAGTGACGTGGCAGGTGAAGTGGCAAGTGACGTGGAAAGTGGACAATAGACAACTTGTGGCAGGTGACGTGGCAAGTGACCTGGCAGGTGACGCGGCAAGTGACTTGGCAGGTGACGTGGCAAGTGGAAAATCAACAACTTGTGGCAGGTGACTGGCATGTGACGTGGCAAGTGGACAATCCATAACTTGTGGCAGGTGACGTGGCAAGTGACGTGGCAAGTGGACAATCCACTTGTGGCAGGTGACGTGGCAGGGGACGTGGCAAGGGACGTGGCAAGTGGACGATCCACAACTTGTGGCAGGTGATGTGGCTGGTGACGTGGCAAGTGGACAATCCACATCTTGTGTCAGGTGACGTGGCAGGTGACGTGGAAAGTGGTGTGGCAAGTGGACAATCCACAACTTGTGGCAGGTGATGTGGCTGGTGACGTGGTAAGTGGACAATCCACAACTTGTGGCAGATGGCATGGCAGGTGACGTGGAAAGTGGACAATCCACATCTTGTGGCAAGTGACGTGGCAAGTGGACAATCCACAACTTGTGGCAGGTTATGTGGCAAGTGATGTGGCAGGTGATGTGACAAGTGGACAATCCACATCTTGTGGCAAGTGACGTGGCAGGTGATGTGGCAAGTGGACAATCCACAACTTGTGGCAGGTGACGTGGCAGGTGATGTGGCAAGTGACGTGGCAGCTGACGTGGCAAGTGGACAATCCAAAACTTGTGGCAGGTGACGTGGCAAGTGACGTGGCAGGTGACGTGGCAAGTGATGTGGCAAGTGGACAATCCACAGCTTGTGGCAAGTGACGTGGCAAGTGGACAATCCACAACTTGTGGCAGGTGATGTGGCAGGTGACGTGGCAAGTGAACAATCCACAACTTGTGGCAGGTGACGTGGCAAGTGACGTGACAGGTGAAGTGGCAAGTGACGCGGCAAGTAGACAATCCACAACTTGTGGCAGGTGATGTGGCAAGTGACGTGGCAGGTGATGTGGCAAGTCACGTGGCAAGTGGACAATCCACAACTTGTGGCAGGTGATGTGGCTGGTGACGTGTCAAGTGGACAATCCACAGCTTGTGGCAGGTGGCATGGCAGATGACGTGGAAAGTGGACAATCCACATCTCGTGGCAAGTGACGTGGCAGCTGACGTGGCAAGTGACATGGCAAGTGGACAATCCAAAACTTGTGGCAGGTGACGTGGCAGGTGACGTGGCAAGTGACGTGGCAGGTGACGTGGCAAGTGACGTGGCAAGTGAACAATCCACAACTTGTGGCAGGTGATGTGGCAAGTGACGTGGCAGGTGATGTGGCAAGTGACGCGGCAAGTAGACAATCCACAACTTGTGGCAGGTGATGTGGCTGGTGACGTGGCAAGTGGACAATCCACAGCTTGTGGCAGGTGGCATGGCAGATGACGTGGAAAGTGGACAATCCACATCTCGTGGCAGGTGATGTGGCAAGTGACGTGGCAAGTGGACAATCCACAATTTGTGGCAGGTGACGTGGCAGGTGATGTGGCAAGTGGACAATCCCCAACTTGTGGCAAGTGACGTGGCAAGTGGACAATCCACAACTTGTGGCAGGTGCCGTGGCAAGTGACACGGCAAATGCAAGTGTACAACTGCTCTCTATGCTGCTGCTGCTCACTCTGATCAAAATAGCAGAAATAGTTAAAAAAAATGCTTTGAGAGCTTGGGGAGGGTCTACATGATGTTATCTTTATAAACGCGTCTAAACGCAAACGCGTCTAAACGCGTCTAAACGCGTCTAAACGCGACATGCAAACGCGGCAAAACGCGCGTTTCTAAACGCGCGTTTCAGCTTTTTTTTGACAGAGGTTTCATCTGCGTCTCGTGTGCATGAGGCCTAAGAGTCATCAATGACAGTTATGTACAAGGCCATAGAGTACTTATCAGTCTGTTCTCACAAGATTCTTCCCCGAACAATTTTTATTTTTTGCATTGTCCCCGCAAATTCCTCATTAACCTTTGTCGAAAACTCGTTTGCTGGGAGCACAGTTGTGCAGATACTTCTTTAACCGCTTCAGCCCTGGAAGATTTTACCCCCCTTCCTGTCCAGAGCACTTTTTGCGATTCGGCACTGCGTTGCTTTAACCGACAATTGCGCGGTTGCACGACATTGCATCCAAACAAAATGGATGTCCTTTTTTTTCCCCACAAATAGAGCTTTATTTTGGTGGTATTTGATCACCTCTGTGGTTTTTATTTTTTGTGCTATAAACAAAAAAGCATGACAATTTTGAGAGAAAAAAAACGATTTTTTTTTTACTTTTTGCTATATTGGTTTGCACAAAAGTTGTAGCATCTACAAACTATGGGAAAGATTTATGGCATTTTTATTTATATATATATATATATATATATATATATATAAATCTACATACATGTATACAGCGATCCGAGCTATAATAATGCACTGTTTACTGTGTAATGCCGCCTACACACGATCAAACAATCCAGTGGAAAAGTTGACACGCGGCAACTTATATAGGGACATCACCGGATGATGTCCCCGCCCATTATGATCAGTCCCAGCATCATCCAGTGATGTCCCTATGTAAGTCGCTGCACGCCGCGTGTCCTGTCCTAGTGACCGGAGACAGCGATGAGGCAACATCTCCAGAAGAGAAGAACAGAAGACGGAGACAGCGTCAGCGGCAGTGGCGACAGAAGACCGGGCCACCGCTTGTAAAAGAGATAGAAGAAGGCGCGGTGGCCTGGCAAGAAGAACCGAAGAGGGGGGACAAGACGCCCTGAAGAGGGGGACAAGACCCCCGAAGTCGGAAGAAGAGGGCAGCGGTGAAAAAGAAAGCCGGGCTCCTCCGCTAGCAAAAGAGCTAGCAGAAGATAGCGGAGGAGTCCCACGAGAAGACCCCCGAAGACGGAAGAAGACCCCCGGAGCTGTGCAATAAACTATTTTAACCCTTGTGTGTTGTGTTTTTTTTTTTACTTTTTTTTTCACAGGTGAATGGGTAGGGGTACATTGTACCCCATACTCATTCACATAGGGTAGGGGGCCGGGATCCGGGGGCCCCCTTATTAAAGGGGGCTCATGGATTCTGATAAGCCCCCTGCCCATAGACCCCGACAACCAACGGCCAGGGTTGTCGGGAAGAGGCCCTTGTCCTCATCAACATGGGGACAAGGTGCTTTGGGGTGGGGGCCGTGCGCCCCCCCTTCCCCAAGGCACCCCCCATGTTGAGGGCATGCGGCCTGGTACGGCTCAGGAGGGTGCTCGCTCATCCCCACCCCCTTTCCTGGCCAGCCGGGTAGCGTGCTCGGATAAGGGTCTGATATGGACCTAGTGGGGGACCCCCACGCCGTTTTTTCAGCATAGAGATTCCCCTTTAAGTCCAAACCAGGTGACGGGGCCAGCGACGCCTCCTTCGCTGGTCCCGGCTACCTGGAGACGCGCTCAAAATGAGCGGACTTTCCTCCGCGTGTGTGGGCGAGTCCGTTCATTTCAAAAGTACGGCGGATAGTCCGGCGGACTTAGTCCGCCGTACCTAGTCCACTGCAAAAGTACCGTGTGTGGGCAGGTAGCTCGTTCCGAAAGTCCGACGGACAGTCCGGTGGAAAGTCCGCCAGACTAAGTCCGCCGGATAGTCTGATACGTGTGTACGCAGCATAAATGTCACTGGCAGGGAAGGGGTTAGCACTATGGGACGATCAAGGAGTTAAATGTGTTCCCTCGTAAATGTTTATTACTGTGGGGGATGGAACTGACTGGGGGAGGAGACATATCGCTGTTCCACGTGCTTCGGGACCCAATGTAGCGGGTGTGCGCAGCCGCTTTGGCTCTTGCAGGGTAAAACGTACCCATACGTTGTTTTTCGGGAAAACGCCACTTTTCCGACATATAACGGCGTGAGTCGACCGCTGCACATGCCGATATACGACAGCACAATGGCAGCGGTGGGCGTACCTGTACGTCCCCTTTAATTGGTGGGGCTAGCGGGCGCGCACGCCCGTGCGCCGCGTATAGCGTAACAGTGCCTGCGGGACCGGTGGACTCGATGTCTGCCGATCTCCTGGCAATCATGTCACGGAGCCTTAGAACAGGGGAAGTGCCTATGTAAACAAGGCATTTCCCCGTTCTGGCTTGTGTCATGACAAATATCCCTCCTCCCTGTCTTTGGGAGCAGTGATCGCTGTCGTGTGATTTGAAACCCATTCCCCCACAGTCAGAATTACTCCCTAGGACACACTTGACCCCTTGATGGCCCCCTAGTATTTAAACCCTTCTTTGCCAGTGTCATTTACACAGTAATCAGTGCATTTTTATAGCACTGATTGCTGTATAAATGACAATGGTCCCAAAACAGTGTCAAAAGTGTCCGATGTGTCCGCCATAATGTCGCAATCATGATAAAAATCGCAGATCGCCGCCATTACTAGTAAAAAAAAAAAAATCATAATGAAAATGCCATAAAATGATCCCCTATTTTGTAGACGCTATGACTTTTGCGTAAACCAATCGATAATTCGACTTATTGTGATTTTTTTTTATTTTTTTTTTACCAAAAATATGTAGAAGAATACATATCGACCTAAAACTATTTTTTTATATATATATTTTGGGGGATATTTATTGTAGCAAAAAAGTAAAAAATATTGTTTTGTTTTTTTCAAAATTGTCGTTCATTTTTTGTTTATAGTGCAAAAAATAAAAACCGCAGAGGTGATGAAATACCACCCAAAAAAGATTTATTTGTGGGGAAAAAGGGACATACATATTGTTTGGATACAACATCATACGACAGCACAATTGTCAGTTAAAGCGACACAGTGCCGTATTGCAAAAAATGGCCTGGTCATTAAGGGGGCAAATCTTCTGGTCTGTAAGTGGTTAATCGTCAGGCAAATCTATGTATGGCGTCTGAAGCATGGACATTAGTTCTTTTACACCGCTCTGGATTCAATCACAGTGCATTTATATCTTATAGCAAAGAATTGCCTCGTAATCAATCTTTTGTCCATCAGAACAGAAGCAACGACTGGAGTCAATCAGGGAGCTATTATCATTATTAGAGCCCGATTGAACTCTCAGCTTAAATCAGCTAAACGCATTCCAGGTGCAACAAAACAAAAGGTTTGCAAAGTCTTAGAGTTTGTTTTCTTTAGAAAGTAACCACAGACTGAGTAATAAAGCCCGTTTCCTGCCAGCAAGCTGCAGAGAAGGACTCTTTCTCTCTGTGTAGAAGCAGTGGACCCTCTGCAGAGGTCCAGCATGCCTCTTTGCTGGCCTTAGCTCTTAAATCAGCAAAGGATCATGCTCCCCGCTGATTGGAAAAGAATACTGAGGGTATGCCAGACCTCTCAAGAGAAACCACTGCTTTTACAACGAGAGGGAAGAGTGATGAAATATGTACATATAGATAGATAATACATATGCTGAATGAACTATGTATATATAGATAGATATGAACAATGCCTTGAAAAAGTATTCATACCCTTGAAATTTTCCACACTTTGTCATGTTACAACCGAAAACGTAAATCTATTTTATTGGGATTTTGTGTGATAGGAAAATGATAAATGGTTTTCAGCATTTTTTACAAATAAATAAGTGAAAAGTGTGGCGTGCATTTGTATTCAGCCCCCATTACTCTGATGCCCCTAACTAAAATCTAGTGGAACCAACAGCCTTCAGAAGTTACCTAATTAGTAAATAGAGTCCACCTGTGTGTAATTTAATCTCAGTATAAATACAGCTGTTCTGTGAAGCCCTCTGAGGTTTGTTGGAGAACCTTAGTGAATAAACAACATCATGAAGGCCAAGGAACACACCAGACAGGTCAGGGATAAAGTTGTGGAGAAGTTTAAAGCAGGGTTAGGTTATAAAAAAATATCCCAAGCTTTGAACATCTCACAGAACACTGTTCAATCCATCATCCATAAATGGAAAGAGTATGGCACAACTGCAAACCTACCGAGACATGGCCGTCCACCTAAACTGACAGGCCGGGCAAGGAGAACATTAATCAGAGAAGCAGCCAAGAGGCCCATGGTAACTGTGGAGGATCTGCAGAGATCCACAGCTCAGGTGGGAGAATATGTCCACAACTAATAGTCGTACACTCCACAAATCTGGCATTTATGGAAGAGTGGCAAGAAGAAAGACATTGTTGAAAGAAATCCATAAGAAGTCCAGTTTGCAGTTTGCGAAGCCATGTGGGGGCACAGCAAACATGTGGAAGAAGGCGCTCTGGTCCGATGAGACCAAAATTTAACTTTTTGTCCTAAAAGCAAAACGCTATGTGTGGCGGAAAACCAACACTGCACATCACTCTGAACACACCATCCCCACCGTGAAACATGTTGGTGGCAGCATCAAGTTGTGGGGATGCTTTTCTTCAGCAGGGACAGGGAAGCTGATCAGAGTTGATGGGAAGATGGATGGAGCCAAATACAGGGAAATCTTAGAAGAAAACCTGTTAGAGTCTGCAAAAGACTTGAGACTGGGGCGGAGGTTCACCCTCCAGCATGACATCGACCCTAAAGCTTAATGTACACGGGACGTTTTTACAACCTCTCCTAAATGCTTTAACTTGACAGATAGTAACCCATGTTTAAAATGTTTGTTTTTCCGTGTTTACATTCCGCATTTAGCCACGTTTGTGTTTAGAAGCATTTGAAAAAAAAAATATTTTTTCAAAATAGCCAAAAATAAAAAAAGGCCTGTAAACAAAACATGGGTAAACGCGAGTTAGCGCGTTTAGCCACATTCAGACGTGTTTCGAAGCGGTTGGCGTTTGAAATGCCTCTAAACTCAGCGCCTGAACTCTCCAAAGCGTTTGAACTTTCCAAAAAAGGCCTCTAAACTCAACTGCCTAAAAACGTCATTAGACCAACCTGTGTACATGTACATATAAGATAACATTGGATGAGTTCAGGGGCAGCTGGAAAAAGCAACCAACTGCCTCTGAATAGGGATGAGCTTCGTGTTCGAGTCCGAACATTTTGGTCCGTTCGCGCCAAATTCGTGTAGCGCTCACGGCCCACAATGCACTGCGATGGCGCAGTGCATTGCTGGCTCATGATTGGCCAAGCATGCACTGTGACCCCGCATGCTTGGCCAATCGCAGCGCCAGCAGCGAGGAGAGCCATGATTGGCCACAGGCAGGATGCCTGTGGCCAATCATAGCTCAGGCTGTGTAGTGCACGCCCCACACTATATAAGGCCGCCAGCGTAGTGTAGTGTGTTGGCGTCTGAAGCAGTGGGTGTTCTGTGTACCTTCAACACAGTAAAAACCGATCGTTTTCGGCCGATTTTCGATCTTGCTGTTGTGTAGTGGTTATTGTCTGCGTGCCCTGACCGCAGTATACACCGCTATATTCACCTCACCTATATAGCTAGTGATCTATCTGTTATAATAGAGCTTGCAGTCAGTAGTGTTAGGAGATAGTGCGTGCTGTCTGCGTGCTCTGTACCCAGTACATACCGCTATATTCACCTACATAGCTGTTCTCTATTTGAGCCCACTTGCCATCTGCAGGAGTTATTGGAAGTTGTGTGTGCCTCCAGCACAGCACAGTATACATCTGTATATACCCCTTTATCTCTGG
The DNA here is from genome assembly GCF_037356315.1 of Lithobates pipiens. Classification (NCBI taxonomy): domain Eukaryota; kingdom Metazoa; phylum Chordata; class Amphibia; order Anura; family Ranidae; genus Lithobates; species Lithobates pipiens. The sequence continues at coordinate 299,288,649 of NW_027507785.1, forward strand.
TGTTCTATAATAAAGGCATCTGCAGGAGTTAGTGGGTGTTGTGTGCCTCTAGCACAATATACACTACCCAACTGCTTTTTTACCCAACTCCCTTCAGGCCATTACCATGTCTGGAAGGCCAGCAAGGAGAGGCAGACAGGCGCGAGCCGATAAAAGAGGGCAAGCAGGCTCTCTGTCTAGAGACAACAGTGCTGGTCGTGGACGCGGTGCATTGTCATCAGCACGTGGCCATGGGACACGCTTGTCCTTCTTTTCGGCAGCTGGACATGTTGAACCGCAACATGCCAACGACTTGGTAGAGTGGATGACCAAGCCCTCTTCATCCTCCTCATCCTCTCTCACCCAGTCTCAGGGTACTAGCAAAGCAGCTGCCAACGCATCGTCTTCCCTCCTCTCAATGTCATCATCAGTGACTCCTTCCCTAGACCCACCACGTCCTCTTGAGGAGTCTCCTGAACTCTTTGAGCACAGTGTTGGGTACATGCTCCAGGAGGATGCCCAGTGTTTTGTGGGCTCTGATGATGACACTCAGCTAGAGGAAGGCAGTAGCGTGAGCGCAGAGAGAGGGGATGCTCAAGAAGGACAGCAATCTGGCAGTCATGTTCCACAAGCTGCAGCATACTGCCAGGTTTGCTACAGCGATGAAGAGGGAGGGGATGATGAGGGCACTGACTCCACGTGGGTGCCTGGAAGGAGGGAGGAGGAGGAGGAGGAGGAGGCACATGTCCAACGAGGCAGGATGCCCTCCGGGGGCCAGCTTAGGGGCAGCACACCGACTGAATCACACCGCAGAGCTCCGCCTGTGCAGAGCGCTGCCTCTGCGCGTTATTCTAAAAGTTCTTTGGTGTGGGCCTTTTTTGAGACGAGTGCATCAGATCGCACCGCTGCTATTTGCAACATATGTCTCAAGCGTATCTCACGTGGCCAAAACATCAGCCGCTTGGGCACCACATGCTTGACCAGACATATGTTAACCTGCCATGCAGCTCGTTGGCAAGCGTACCTCAAAGACCCACACCAAAGAACAAAGCGGACCTCTCCTTGCTCCTCATCAGCTGGCATCTCCAACCCCACTAGACCTTCAGTCCTCTCTGAAACCTGCTCTGAGAGGAATGAAGGTGTAGAATTAGGTGTGTCACAGCCAAGTGCTTCCGGGAACTCTGCTAGCGGTATACCCACGTCCGATTATAGCAGGCAAATGTCCCTGCCCCAGCTGCTGGACCGGCGAAAGAAGTTCACTCCCAGCCATCCACATGCCCAGCGGTTGAATGCTAGCTTGGCTAAATTGCTAGCACTTCAACTGCTGCCTTTTCAGTTGGTAGACTCGGCCCCCTTCCGTGAGTTTGCACAAAGTGCGGTTCCTCAGTGGCAGGTCCCCAAACGCCACTTTTTCTCACGGAAGGCGATTCCGGCTCTCTACCGGCATGTGGAAGGCAATGTCCTTGCCTCGCTGGACAGGGCGGTCAGCGGTAAGGTGCATATTACCGCTGACTCATGGTCCAGCAGGCATGGACAGGGACGTTACCTGTCTTTCACGACCCATTGGGTCACTCTTCTGGCAGCTGGGAAGGATGCAGGACAAGGTGCAGTAGTGTTGGAGGTTGTTCCGCCACCACGCCTCCAAAATGCTACTATTGGTTGTGACACACCTCTCTCCTCCACCCCCTCCTCTTCTTCTTCCTCCATGGCCTCTTCCAGTGCTCTGTCCTCAGAACCAGCGGTGCTTCGTAGGCGTTCCAGGGGCTACGCAAGTACGCAGGCAAAACGATGCCATGCCGTGCTTGCGCTGGTATGTTTGGGGGACAGGAGCCACACTGGGGCGGATGTTTTGTCAGCTCTGCAGGGGCAGGCCGAGAGGTGGTTGACGCCACGCCAGCTTAAGCCAGGAATGGTGGTTTGTGACAATGGCACCAACCTCCTCTCCGCCCTCCGACAGGGACAACTGACCCATGTGCCCTGTGTAGCTCCTGTCCTTAACCTGGTGGTGCAGCGGTTCTTGGGCAGGTACCCCGGCTTACAGGATGTCCTGAAGCAGGCCAGGAAAGTCTGTGTGCATTTCCGCCGATCATTTAATGCCTGTGCTCGGCTGGCTGAGCTCCAAAAGGAGTTGAACCTGCCCAAGAACCGCCTTATATGTGACATGCCCACCAGATGGAACTCAACATCAGCCATGCTGCAGCGGCTGCACACGCAGCAGAGGGCCATCAATGAGTACCTGTGTGACTACGGCACCAGGACAGGGTCAGGGGAGCTTGGTTTTTTCTCACCACGCCAGTGGGGCATGATCAGGGATGCATGCACTGTCCTGTCACCGTTTGAAGAGGCCACAAGGATGGTGAGCAGTGACAGTGCATGCATCAGTGACACTGTACCTCTTGTCCACCTCTTGGAGCATACGCTGCGTGGAATAATGGACAGGGCACTTGAGGCAGAACAGAGGCAGGAAGAGGAGGACTTCCTTGCCTCTCAAGGCCCCCTTTATCCAGACAGTGTTCCTGCTGTGCCACCCATCACACAGGAAGAGGATGAGGAGGAGGAAGAGGAGGAGGAGGATGATTGTGTCAGCATGGAGGTGGAGGCTGGCACTCAGCATCAGCAGCAGCAGCAGCAGCAGTCTTGTAGGGATGATTTACAGTCCCAAGAAACACGTGGACTTGTACGTGGCTGGGAGGAGGTAGCTGCGGATCATGTTGTCCTTAGTGACCCAGAGGACTCCGGACCGAATGCCTCAGCTAACCTACGCTGCATGGCCTCCCTGATCCTGCAAAGCCTGCGGAAGGATCCTCGTATTCTTCGGATCAAGGAGAGGGACCATTACTGGCTGGCCACTCTCCTTGATCCACGGTACAAGGGTAAGGTTGCTGACCTTATCTTGCCATCACAGAGGGAGCAGAGGATGAGACATCTCCGGGAGGCCTTGCAGAAAGGTCTGTGCAACGCGTTCCCAGAGACTGGGAGGTTACAAACTCCTGGTCCTGGACAACGTGTTGCTGAGGCATCGGTCAGAAGGAGCGGTGGAGAAGGTGGCCGTCTGACTGATGCTTTCAGACAATTTTTTAGTCCGCAGCCCCAAGGTATGATCGGTTCCAGCACCCATCGCCAGCGTCTGATTTACATGGTGCAGGAATACCTAGGGGCAAGGTCAGACTTGGACACCTTTCCCACCGAAAATCCTCTGGCTTACTGGGTCTTGAGGATGGATCACTGGCCAGAGCTTGCACAGTATGCAATTGAGCTACTGGCCTGTCCTGCATCCAGCGTTCTTTCGGAACGCACCTTCAGTGCTGCTGGTGGCTTTGTTACCGATCACAGGGTGCGCCTGTCCACCGAATCAGTTGATCGACTGACCTTCATCAAGATGAATCAGTCTTGGATCACCCACAGCTACCAAGCACCTGAAGCTGATGTAACAGAATAATTTTTTTTGAAATATCACATCCCTTCAAGCAGGGGCGGATCCAGAGTCTAGTCTCGGGAGGGGCACTGCTATAAAATATGTTTTTTTGGGGGCAATTTATATGGGAAATGGCTGGTATTTGCGCTTCAATCATTACGGCACCATGGTTGTTATGGTGTCAGGATGATTGAAGCGCATTATTTCTATTAATACATTGTAATATAAAATTAAATGGTTCATCTCACCATAATGCAGAATCAGTGGGAGCCCTGAGGATGTCACTTGCCATGTCGCCTGCCACCAAATGTGGATTGTCACTTGCCACGTCACCTGCCACACATTGCGGATTGTCACTTGCCACGTAGCCTGCCACACATTGCAGATTGCCACTTGCAAGGTAGCCTGCCACACATTGCGGATTGTCACTTGCCACGTCACCTGCCACACATTGCGGATTGTCACTTGCCACGTCGCCTGCCACCAGATGCGGATTGCCACGTCGCCTGCCACACATTGCGGATTGTCACTTGCCACGTTGCCTGCCACACATTGCGGATTGCCACTTGCCACGTTACCTGCCACACATTGCGAATTGCCACTTGCCACGTAGTCTGCCACACATTGTGGATTGCCACTTGCCACGTAGTCTGCCACACATTGCGGATTGCCACTTGCCACGTAGTCTGCCACACATTGTGGATTGCCACTTGCCACGTAGTCTGCCACACATTGCGGATTGCCACTTGCCACGAAGCCTGCCACACATTGCGGATTGTCACCTACTGTGTCACTTTTCTGCTAAGGTGGTCTTTTGTTGGGTCCCAGAGTGAAGATAGGCAGCAGAGAGATGATGCAATCTCTCTGCTGCACACAGCTTCCTACACAGTGAGGGCAGGACTGGAGGGATGCAGGGCAGTGAGAGATGATGTCATCTCCCTGCTCCCCTGCCTGCTGGCTGCCTGATTGGCCAGCAGCCCTCCTAAACTGCCCAGCTGCCCCCCCTCACCCATCCACTCAGCGCGGGTACCCGCGGAACCGGCCGCGATTGGACCCGCGGAACCGGCCCGCTGGTACCCGCGGAACCGGCCGCGATTGGACCCGCGGAACCGGCCCGCTGGTACCCGCGGAACCAGCCGCGATTGGACCCGCGGAACCGGCCCGCGGGTACCCGCGGAACCGGCCGCGATTGGACCCGCGGAACCGGCTTTGCCGGTATTCTCGGAGGGGGCAATTGACCCGTTGCCCCCCCCCTGGATCCGCCCCTGCCTTCAAGACTGCCTATGCTGATGCTGAGTGACTGTCCTGTTATGTTGATTGTCTATCCTCTTCCTCCTCCGCTGATATGTTGGAAGAACATTTCTGGTTCTGGTTGATGCCATCAGCCCAATTTTTCTGCCCCTGTTTAACAGGGGCGTTTAAGTACAATTTTTGATGCAATGCTTTGCAGCAGGGCTAATTCCTGCAATCAAACAAGAGTATATGGGAGAGGTTGCAGTGTGGTGGCACCAGCACCAGTGCCTAAGGCCCAATTTTTCTGCCCCTGTTTAACAGGGGCGTTTAATTACAATTTTTGATGCAATGCTTTGCAGCAGGGCTAATTCCTGCAATAAAACTAGAGTATATGGAAGAGGTTGCAGTGTGGTGGCACCAGCAGCAGTGCCTAAGGCCCAATTTTTCTGCCCCTGTTTAACAGGGACATGTAATTACAATTCTTGATATAATATTTCACAGGAGGGCCCCTTCCTGTGCCCACCCAGAGTAACGGTGAGGACTTATAGTGTTGTGGCACCAGCACCACAACCACCAAAGGTCAATTTTTCTACCACTGTTCAACAATGGCATGTAATTACAATTCTTGATATAATCGTTCACAGCAGGGCGCTCCAGCACCCACCAAGAGTCACTTTGAGGGCTTACAATGTTGTGGCAAACCAACACCTTGTTCCGCCATTTCTGCAGAGCATATAGGGCAGGCCCCTACTTTCAAACATCCAACTTACAAACATCTCCTACTTGCAAACGGAAGGAGACAACAGCAAGTTAGATGAAAAAAGATGGACGACAAAACAAATTATACAGGGGTGATAACCCTTCCCTATGTTTTCCAAAAAGCTTAAAAATAGTTTTTTGGACTGGAGCTACACTTTAAACATGCACCAGTTGAAAATTACAAACAGATTCAACTTAACACAACAAACCTACACAGTCCCTGTCTTGTTTGCACCGCCTGTATACTGCTGTTCTGAGTATATAGGGCCTGGGGGCCACACGCATTTCCTTTTTTTAATATGGGTACAGGGTTCCCCTTAATATGCGTACAAGACCCAAATAGGCTGGTAATGGGCAGGGAGGGCTACCCATGCCATTTTTCTCAATGATTTTCAACCATATTGCAGGAACCAGATATAACATTAAAACCGCAAGCAGTTTTAAATGGTGTTATTTCCGTTTAATGTCATTTTGTGCAGGGACTGTTCTAAACACGGGAAACACGTGGCACTTCACAGGCATACTACAGACACCCCCAGGCACCATATTTAAAGGAATATTTCACTTTTTTTTTTTCACTTTAATCGTCAGTAAAATCAGTGCTCCCACCAAAACGGCCATTTTTAAAAACATTTTAGGCATTGACCCATGTCCCCTGGGGCAGGAGCCAGGTCCCCAAACCCTTTTTAGGACAGTATCTTGCATATTAGCCATTAAAATTAGTACTTTTCATTTCGAACGTTCGAGTCCCATAGACTTCAATGGGGTTCTAACGTTCGTTCGAATTTGGGGTCCGTTCGAAAGTTCTGGTGCGAACCGAACCGAGGGGTGTTCGGCTCATCCCTACCTCTGAACGTCTGGTTACCAGAAGCCGTGTACATGAGGCCTTAGCATACAGCCAGAGCTACAATGCAATGGTTTCGATCAAAGCATTGTCATCCGTAAGAATGGCCCAGCCAAAGTCCAGACCTAAAACCAATTGATAATCTGTGGCGAGACTTGAAAATTGCTGTTCAGACGCTCTCCATCCAATCTGACAGAGCTTGAGCTAATTTGCAAAGAAGAATGGGCAAACATTTTTCTCTCCGGTACCCAAATCCACCCATACCCATTCCTTCACAGCCCTCCTCCCTCTCTTGGGGAAAAAGAGCCCTCTAGTGGCCACACAAGAAATTACATCAGAAGCCATTTAACCTCTCCCTACACATTGTTATTCACGATGACAAATGATTTTGTTGTTATCCAGTCTTCGAGGCTGTATGACAAATGTACCAAGTTGACCTATATTAGTGCAGATGTGGTGGCCTTGGTGCTATGTATATACCGTATTATATTTTAGATATTTTGCTCATTGGTTGGACAATAGCGACCATTTAAGACTCCATTCTATTGTTTCCTTTTATTTCTCTCACTTATATACCTTTATATACCTCTGATCAGCAGGTGACATTTAATATGTGTGAATTGCCAGGTCACACAGTGTTTCAGCAGCAAGTGGATGCACCAGTAATATGTCTATGACAAAGAAAGAAATTAATGGTAACTCTAGCAGGACACTGAGTAAGTGTGATTTGCCAGCTATCAGTCTATGACAGTTTTGGGAATGTGTGTCTATACTTATAACATATAATTTAACATCCATTTTCAAGCACAAAATAGAATGATGTGGCACAAGTGAGCCATTATTTTCTGGGCTGAGTACCCACCGACATGTCCAAAGAGCCATTTTTTTCCTTCTTTTTTTTTTTTTTTTTTTTTTAAATGTAATTATTTGAATGGCCTTTAACTGAAAAGGTGTATTGTTTTAGCGATGTTTGGGATCTGGAAAAGATTTATTTTTCAGCAAAAGTGTCTTGCTTGTTAACCACCTGAATACAGGGCACATTCACCCACTTCCTGCCCAGGCCATTTTTTAGCTTTCAGCGTTGTCACACTTTGAATGACAATTACGCGGTCGTGCTACATTGTAACCATGTGATTTTTTTAAAATCATTTTCTTCACACAAATAGAGCTTCCTTTTTGTGGTATTTAATCATTTCTGTTTTTTTTTTTTCCTAAAAAAAAAAAAAAAAGACCAAAAATTTTGAAAAAAATAAGTTTTTCTTAGTTTCTGTCAGTAAATTTTGTAAATGAGTAATTTTTCTCCTTCATTGACGGCTTTGATGGGCACTGAAGGGTACTGATGAGGCGGCATTTATGGGCACTGATGAGGCAGCACTTATGGGCACTGATTAGAAGGCACTAATATGCCACACTTATGGGCATTGATAGGTGGCACTGATATGTGGCACTAATGAGCACTGATAGGCAGCACTAATGGGTGGTACTGGTGGGCACTGATGGCCAGAGAGAGGCGGCATTGGTGGCCACAGATAGGTGGCACTGGTGGGCACAGATGAGGTGGCACTTATGGGCACTGAGGCGGCACTTATGGGCACTGATGAGGCGGCAATGATGAGAAGGCACTAATATGCTACACTTATGGGCATTGATAGGTGGCCCTTCAGGTCTGGTATGGATATTAAGGGAACCCTGTGCCAAAAAAAAAAAAAAAAGAAAGAAAATGGACTCATGCCATTTTTTCTTTTTTACATTTTAGCGCAGGGTCCCCTTAATATCCATACCAGACCCAAAGAGCCTGGAAATGGACTGGGGGGGAACCCATGCAATTTTTTTCAATGATTTTTATCTATATTGCCAGGATCCGACAACACATTACAGCCGCGAGCAGTTAAATAATTTTTTTCCCTTTACAAATGTGATTTTGCTGCTCTTATCCATAAAACTATGTACGGCTGCCGTGTAACACTAACCATTCCTTTAACCTTCACATGAATCATTCCTGTAACCCTATCACTGACGCTTATGACACGTACACAGGATCAGACTATCCGGCGGACTTAGTCTGGTGGAAAAACCGCCGTAAAGTCCGCCGGACTGTCTGAACGAGTGGACCTGCCCACACACAGGACTTTTCCGGCGGACTAGGTCTGGCGGACAATCCGCTGGACTATCCGCCGTACTTTTAAAAAGAGCGGACTTGCCCACACACACGGAGGAAAGTCCGTTCATTTTGAGCGTGGCTCCAGGTAGCCGGGACCAGCGAATGAAGCGTCGCTGGCCCTGTCACCTGGTATGGACTTAAAGGGGAAGCCCTACGCCGAAAAAGCGGTGTGGGCCCCCCCCCCCCAGGTCCATATCAGACCCTTTTCCGAGCATGCAATCCGGCCGGTCAGGAAAGGCCAGAAGTCCAGAAGACAGCGGCGACAGCGGAGATAGAAGGCCGCGCCACTGCAAGAGCTAGAAGAAGGCGGGGAGGCCCGGCAAGAAGAACCGCAGAGGAGGACAAGACCCCCGAAGTCGGAAGAAGAGGGCGGCGACGAAGAAGAAAGCCGGGCCAAAAGGAGTCCGGTGAGAAGACCCCCGAAGACAGAAGAAGACCCCCAGAGCTGTGCAATAAACTATTTTTAACCCTTGTGTGTTGTGTTTTTTTTACATTTTTTTCACAGGTGAATGGGTTGGGGTACATTATACCCCATACTCATTCACATAGGGTGGGGGGCCGGGATCCGGGGGCCCTTATTAAAGGGGGCTCACGGATTCCGATAAGCCCCCCGCCCGCAGACCCTGACAACCAATGGCCAGGGTTGTCGGGAATAGGCCCTTGTCCTCATCAACATGGGGACAATGTTCTTTGGGGTGGGGGGGCCGCACGGCCCCCCTTCCCCAAAGCATCCCCCCATGTTGAGGGCATGCGGGCTGGTACGGCTCAGGAGGGGGGGTGCTCGCTCGTCCCAACCCCCTTTCCTGACCGGCCGGGTTGCGTGCTCTGATAAGGGTCTGATATGGACCTAGGGGGGACCCCTACACCGTTTTTTCGGCATAGGGCTCTTCCCCTTTAAGTCCATACCAGGTGACGGGGCCAGCGACGCTTCATTCGCTGGTCCCAGCTACCTGGAGCTGCGCTCAAAATGAACGGACTTTTCTCCATGCAGGAAAAGTCCGTTCATTTCAAAAGTACGGCAGACTAGTACACACACGGCCATATTGTCCGCCGGACTGCGAGTCCGGTGGACATATTTTGGTGCAAAACTACTTTCTTAGTCCGCCTGACTTTTGGGTAAAAAAAGTCAGCCGGAGCCCACACACGGGGGGATTGTCCGGCGGACTCGAGTCCGCTGGACTTTTCCACTGGATTGTTTGATTGTGTGTACGTGGCATTACACTAACCATTCCTTTAACCCTCACACTAATCATTCCTGTAACCCTATCACTAACCCTTATACCAATTTTCCCTGTAACCCTATTACTAACCCTTACACTAATTATCCCTGTGACCATCACACTAATTATCCCTGTAACCATCACACTAGCAATTCCTGTGATTTTGTCACTAACCATCACACTAATCTTTCCTGTAACCTTGCCACTAACCCCAACACTAATCATACATTTAGGGCTATCACTGCTCTTCACACTAATCACCTCTGTAACCCTATTATCTGGGTTTTTTCCAGTGGTAATGCAGGGGAACACATTTTCGACACCCCAGCACTGAATGTATGTAATGGAAAGGGGTGCTGGGGTGTGCTAGAGGGTCTATTGATGCTTGCTGCTGTGGGATCTATTGTTCCTAGAGGGGGTATATTTTCGCATTGTGGAGGTCTATTATTGTTGCTCATGGGGGATCTTTTGTTGCTGGTGGAGTCAGTTGTTGCTGGAAGGGATCAAATTTTTATGGAGGGGACTATTGTCACTGGCTGTTGGGGGAGCTATTGTTGCCGGAGGGCAACGATTTTGCATGGCAGTCTATTGTTGCTGGGGAGTGGAGAACTATTGTTGTTGGTTGGGCTTATTTTCCTGGGGGGGTGGGGGTCATTTTTTGCTGGAAAGGATCTATTGTTGAGGGAGTGGTCTATTGTTGCTGGCTGCTGGAGAGTCTATTAATGCTGGGCTGATGCTGGGGAAATCTGTTATAGCTGCTGGGGTCTATTATTGTTGGGATCCATTTTAGCTGGGGGGTTCTATGCTATTGCTGTGGGAATTTATTGTTGCTGGGAAGGGCCTATTGCTGCTGGCTGCAGGGGATCTACTTTACTAATATTCTGATTTTTAACAAATTCCATACAAATGTTTTATCACCACAAAATGATACTTGGTTCTGCATTCTCTAAAAGGGGCGGTACTGGTAGGTGGGTAGGGGTGAAACCATGGGCTGTTGCTCAGAGGCGGGTAGGGGGAGGAGACAAGAAGTGGCTCAGAAGGAGGGGGGGGGGGGAGTTCCTACACCTATTCTCTGAGAAAAAAAAGCCTTGCCTATTTTTAACCCTCACATTAATCAATCCTGTAACCCTAACGCCACTCTAACACTTACACTAACCCTAACATAAACTCTCCCTGTACCCATAACTCTATCTCATCCTATGAGGCCAACACTAACCCTAAAACTAACCTTAAATTGGCGTTCCACCCACATTTGCAACTTTATCTTAAAGGATGACAACCCCTCCATCACCTGATTTTGGATTTTTTTTCCTTACTTCCATTTTATGAAGTACCTTGTGTATTTCCACCCCGGCATCGCCGCGGCCCAGTGTGTCACGTCCTCTTCTCCCCCGCTGCCTTCTGGAACATTAGGGTGTCCCAGAAGATGAGGGGCCATTCAGGAAGCGCCATGCAACTCGCGCAGTAGTTGGTATGGCGGCTCCTGCACCCGATCTGATGAACAAATCGGCGTGGGGCGACATTGCAGGCTCCCTGGACAGGTAAGTGTCCTTATTAAAAGTCAGTAGCTTCAGTGTTTGTAGCTGCTGACTTATAAAAAAAAAAAACTTGGTTGCAGCTGGAACTCCGCTTTAACCCTCCTTGTATTCCAACACCAACCCTCAGGCCGCGTACACACGGGCGGACTGTCTGTCCAACTTAGTCCGCTGAAACGTGTTTCAGCGGACAATCCGCTCGTGTGTGGGCTTCAGCGGACTTTTTCAGCGGACAGTCTGGCGGACTTAGGCCGCGTACACACGGGCGGACTGTTCGCCCAACTTTGTCCGCTGAACAGTGTTTCAGCGGACAGTCCGCTGAACAGTGTTTCAGCGGACAGTCCGCTCGTGTGTGGGCTTCAGCGGACAGTTTCAGCGGACAGTCTGACGAACAAAGTTTTTCGGAATTTCCGTAAAACTGTCCGCTGAAACTTGGTTTGAGCGGACAGTCCGCTCGTGTGTAGGCTTGTTCGTCAAACTAAGTTCCGCGCATACTCAGAAAGGATTTACACGCCGAAGGTTGCATTGCAGTGTATAGGACGTCGTTTTCTAGTCCCGTCGTACGTGTCGTTCACGTCATCGCGCACGGTTTCAGCGGACTGTTCGTTCATCGTGTGTGGGCAAGTCCATTCATGCTAATTTTGAGCGGACTGTTTGTCAAACTGTTTGACGAACAAGGTTGGGCGAACAGTCCGCGCGTGTGTACGCGACCTAAGTCTTTCGGAATTTCCGTAATACAGTCCGTCCAAACTTGGTTTCAGCGGACAATCCGCTCGTGAGTAGGCTAGTTCGACGGACTAAGTATGGCGCATGCTCAGAAAGGATTTACACGGCCGAAGGTTGCATTGCAGTGTATTGGACGTCGAATTTCTAGTCCCGTCGTACGTGCCGTACAGCTTTCGGCGGACTGTCTGCTCATCGTGTGTGGTCAAGTCCGTTCATTCAAAAGTAGGACGGATTGTCTGATGAACTTAGTTGGCCAGACAATCCGCCCGTGTGTACGCGGCCTCACACTAATTATCACTTGTAACTCCAATTCCCACACTAGTCTGTTTTTGCCTGTGTACTCATCTGTCCTATCCTGGGATCTTCTTTGTGGAAGACTAACCCATCTTCATCTTAGCATACCAGCACTGAGATCCTATGCGGGGATCTACTGTCTCACCAAATGTAGCTTCATAAATAAGCATTTGGTTTAGCGGCTGCAACAACTCCGAAAAACTGTCCAAGAACTTTGTGCTACAAATATCTCCCTCTCTTTCTATGTGGCACTGCAGCTCTCGAAGGCTCCTGGCCACCTCCTTTAAGCTTCAAATTCTATCTCTTTTAGGTCCTCACCCAATTCATGAATTTTTTGTTTTTTCTCAAATATTCTTCTAAGGGATTATGTTTTCCATCTTTATCATACGGCTAAGCCATCTAAGCTATATTTTACTTTTTTTTTGTAAAGCCCACCAACCACTATTATGACCACAATCGACTTCTGATCAAATTTCCTTCCAATAATCCCAAGAGTAGCCCTCATTCTGACCCTCCTTGTACTTTACATACACTCTAACATAAACCCTTTCTGTAATTGTCACACTGGATTGGAGGAGAGAAAGGGTAAAGGGCCACAGGGCCCTAATTCGGACTTTACAGGCAAGATGGACAATGATATAGTATAAAAATATATTTCATTACCAATAAGTCAATAAGTCATATCAAACAGGTCAAGTAAAAAATAATTAAAAACATACAATAGGCATATGATAGTAATGAATATCTAGTGTAAACAAGAGATGCGACACCAAATAAACGTCAGTGAGCCCTTGTGTGTCAACATGTTTCGCTATTTTGCTTCGTCAGGACACACTTGGGGGTAGTTGAAAGGAAAAGGTCTCACTATCAAAGATAAGATAAATCCATCAGACATTATATTACAATAACATATGATAAAAAAACACTGGCTCTCACTGCAACTCTAACACACACAACTACACTAATATTAACATAAACTGTCCCTATAATCCTAACACTACTTCCTATAAATCTAACACTAACCCTACCACACACATTAACTGTAACACAAATTTTCCTTGTAACCCTAAACTATCCCTACCATCCACACTAACCCTAACACAATCACGAACTATAAGTCTAACACTGACCCTACCACCCACAATAACCCTAACACAAGCATTAACTATAACTCTAACACTAACCCTACTACCCATACTAACCATAACACAAACTCTCCATATAATCTCAACACTAGCCCTACCGCCCACCCCAACCCCAACAAAAAATCTCACTGTAACCCTAAACTAACCCTACCACCCACAGTATCCCTAAAACAAACTCTCCCTATAACGCTAACACTAACCTTACGATCCACACTAATGCAAGCACTAACTATAACCCTAACACTAACAGTGCCCCCCACACTAACCCTAATGCATACACTAACTACAACCCTAACACAAACCCTACACCCCATCCTAACCCTAACACAAACTCTCCCTATAACCCTAACGCTAACCCCACCACCCATATTAATCCTAACATAAAATTGCCTTGTAACAATAAACCAACCTTACCACAGACTCTTACCCAACACAAGCACTATCTATAACCCTAACACCCACACTAGCCCTAATGGAGGCATTACCTATAACCCTAACACTAACTCTAACGCAAGCAATAACTATAACTCTAAACACTGACCCTACCACCTACACTTACCCTACCACCAGTTCTCATTACAACCTTAACACTAACCCTACCACCCACACTAACCCTAACACAAACTCTCCCAATAACCCTAACACAAACACTACCCCACACAGTAACTCCCATGCAAGCAATAACTATAACCCTAACACTAACCCTATCACCCACATTAACCCTAATGCAAGCACTAGCTATAACCCTAACAGTAACCCTATTACCCCACTAACACTAACACAAACTCTCTCTATAATCCTAAAACTGATCCTACCATAAACCCTAATGTAAGCACTAATTATAACCCTAACACTAACTATACCACCCAAACTAACCCTAACACAAACTCTCCCTGTAACCCTCATACTAACCCTACCCCCCACACTATCCCTAATGCAAACACTAACTATAACTCTAACACTAACCCTATCACCCAAACTAACAAAACTCTGCCTTTAACCTTAACACTAACCCTACCACCCACCCTAACCCCAACACAAGCATGGACTATAACACTAACCCTGCTACCCCCACTAACCCTAACACAAACTCTCCCTGTAACTCTAACACTAACCTCACCAACCACACTAACCCTAACAAGAACTCTCCCTGTAACCTTAACACTAACCCTACCACCCACACTAACCCTAACACAAGCACTAACTATAACCCTAACACTAACCCTATCACCCACACTAACCCATAGGCCCCATTCACTTCTAGTGATTTTGAAACACGTTTGTTTCCTTGTTTTTCACACACTATGCATAGGGCAGCTCATTGATTTCAGTGGGCTGCTTTACATGCAATAATTGTGGCAAAGTAGCCCATGGAGCTTTTTGCTATGTTCTAGATTGCGTTTTTTACCGCATGTTATACCACATTTGTTGCAAGTTTTTGTGCACACCAAAATGTGTGTCTGTTTCCTATGTTTGGGGTGCCATTAATAATTGATAGCACGGCTAGTATGATATGCGTATTTCACGTATTCTGGGAACGCGTGGGAGAGGGTGCTTCAACCAACCATAGCGCTTACACTCACACAAACTATCTCTGTACCCCTAGGACTATCCAACCCTATGATGGCTAACACTGACCCTTACACTAACCCTAACCCTCCCTATATTCCTGATAGTAACACTCACACTGTTCCTTTGTGTAACCCTAACATTAACCCTCAAACTAACACACTAATCCTCAAACTAACAGCATCTCTCCCTATAAACCAATCAAACCTTATTTAAATGAATATATAATGAGATAACAAGGCTTCTTTACAGATAGAGTGATGATAAGGTCTGGGCTGGCTTAATTTATGAGCCAGCCCAAAAACTTCAGAGACATCTACCTTTGTGGATCTCCATGGTGGATTGATTGGGCTAGTAATTGATACAATAAAGATAAGATTCTTTATGCTTTCAGTTCACCTCATAGGAAATGTCAAGGAGACTAGGCATGTGCAATTTATTTTGTAAGTCGAAATTCGGACAAATTTTGCATCTTTTGGATGCTCAGATGCATCCAAATGTCCGAAGAAAAAAATAACGACTGTCAACTAATACGAAAGTAATTATAAAAAAATGACGAATACATTTGGCACAGTTCGTTAATTCATTAAGGCTGCATTCACACCTGAGCGTTTTCAGCTCATAAACGCTCATAAAACGCCCGGAAAAACACCCGAAAAAAACACCCAACAAGCAAAATCCCATTCATTTCAATGGCATCTGTTCACATCTGAGCGTTTCCTGATGGCTCCATGTCAGCACTGCTGGGTATTGTGGTGCCTTGCTCCCTGCAGCCACTATGCATAGCCCGAGCTCCTCCACAGGGAGTACTCTGCATAAAAGGTACACAAAGTAACACTTTGTCTGTTCACACATGGCAATAAACTGTTGGTGGCTTCTCACGTTTGCTTTACTGATGTGCCATTATGCCAACCCCCTCAAAAGACCAGCATTTCCAGAGAAGGTAGAGAAGTCACCTGTGGTTGACTACTGGAGCCAGCCATGGCCTGTTGCGATACAGGATATTCTTTTATATGCTCTCCAGTTTTGCATAAAAATAAAAAAAAAGAGAGAGAAGCATGTTTATGAGGTCTACAATCCCCTTGGTTTGTGTACATTGCAGAATATTAGTGTAATTCTGTTGCAAATTCCTACCTTTTTGCTGTTCTGAACAAAAATTTTCATTATGTATTGATTCCTGGCAGGGCAAGGTTTAGCTCATTAACCACCTGGTGAATCAGGGCTGTAGATGGAGGCTTCAGTCTTCCTCTAGCAGTGGTTAACCCCTTAAGGTTTGTTACTAAGCAAGCTATTTTACCGCATTTAATTGTTTTTATGGGCTGGTTTGTTAATTGGCACGCAAAACCCTGTGGAAAGGTTATCTATTGGTATTTACCAGTCTCCGAACAAAACAGCCCAGTTCAGGCTCTTCAATAAAGAAGATGTGGATGAACGTGACTGTGTGAATCTTGCTTTGATTAAGCAACCAGAAATGAGGATGATGATATATAACAGGTTGTTTTATTTATTAAACAAGTGGCCAATACTCAAAGGAGTTATTCCCACTTACCCTGTGAAGGGGTTGAATTCTCAGGCAAGGAGCAGCTTTCCCAAGCAAACATCCCTATTCAGACTCTATACGAGGAATACATAGATGGGCACGACGGTATGTATCCCACTGGCTCAAGCAGCCAGGGATGAGGATGACACCTGATAGGATGTCACATTCAATTATCACATTGTCAATACACTTTAAAGGAGTGGTTTCTCGTGGTAAAATGCAGTAAAAACGCGAGACTTTGAAACGCTCAGGTGTGAATGACCTTAAGGTCTAATGAAAGAGCAGGTCAGGTGTGAAGACCTTAAGGTCTAATGAAAGAGCAGGTCGAAATCTTAAGCCCGGTTCACACTGACATGAAAGTCATGTGAATTTAGATCAGACTTTGCCCTGCAACTTTGGTCTGACTTCCATGTGAGTTTGATCCGACTTTGAGATGAATACGACTTGTCCTTTGACCAATCAAAACAATTCCTTTGGTTCTGGTATGGATGAAACCTCACGTCAAATTTATCCAAAAAACAAATGGCCTTTTGAGTCTAGTATGGATGTTGAGGGGGAACCCCAGGCCAAAATGTATTTAAAAAAAAGGACGTGGGGTCAGCCCCAAGACCATACCCGACAATTATCTGAACATGCAGCCCAGCAGGTCAGGAAAGGGAACCATACCAGGCCACATGTCTTCAACATGGGAGAGGGTGGGTGCTTTGGGGTAGAGGGGCTCTCCCCCCTGCCCCATAGCACCTTGTCCCCATGTTGATGGGCGATGGTTGTGGGGGTCTTCGGGCACGGGGGTTATGGGAATCTGGAAGCCCCCTTTAAGAAGGGGGATCCCTGGACCCCAGCCCCCCTATGTAAACGAGAATGGGGTACATTGTACCCCTACCCATTCACCCTCAAAAAAGCAGTGTCGTGTAAAAAAAACACAAGACCTGTATTAAAAATGAATAATGCCCCCTATTGTAGCTCCATCGTTAATAAACAAACAACTTTCCGAATTACGAATCCTTATCACAAATATATATACATACATAGATAACTAATTATCAGAAAACAAAACAATTAAACAATAAAACAAATTGATTAGTTATTACAAATATCTATACTGTACAGAAATAACAAATTAACCCGAAAACAAATGAATGCAACATAACAAATATAACAGAATGAAATAATGTATTTTACAAATGAAAATGAAACAAAACAAAAAAATTTGGCACAAATCTAAAGGACACCAAATTCTTGGCAGGATCAACGGGTATTTTCTGTATTTGCTGAAAATGTTCTTAGCCAAAAAACTAAGGACTGGAAAACTACAATATATAATATTTATGTTTTTGGTTTTAAATACAAGACCTACCTTCCTGTGCTGAGCGAAGTCTCAGTATTAGAACATCCCGCTTCGCTCGCCTCCTACTATATCTGGAATGTACGGTATGTGCTCTTTGAAGCACGTTTAGCACTTTTTTTTCCATACTGTATAGAAGGAATTCATTTTAATTTCTTTTTCACATATTACATCTTCAGATTCAACTTCAAACTGATATCTCCTCTAATTGACAAATTCTAAGGTCACTTCAAGGCCAGCTATCTCTTCTGCAGAGTTGGAAGTCAAAGACTTTCTTATAGCGATTTTGCCTTTGTTTTCTGGTTCATTTAAAGCCTCCGGCACCATTTCTGTCGCAATGTATAAATACCTGAATATGATATCCTTTATGTCATTTGAACAAAATCCATTGCTGGAAGTCAAGAGGAAGCGTGTAGATTTTCTAGGAACAATTACACATCCATAATCAAATGCTTTAAATGTTCTATCTCAAAGATCCTGTTTAAAAGCATAGAAAAGAAAAAGAAAGAAAGAAAAGAAAGAAAGAAAGAAAGAAAAGGAAGGAAGGGAAGAAAGAAAGCAAAGAAAGATGGAAAAGGAAAGAACAAAAGAAAGAAAGGAAATGAAGGAAGGAAAGAAGGGAAAGAAAGAAAGGAAAGGAAGGAAGGGAAATAAAGAAAGGAAGGAAGGGAATAAGGAAAAGAAAGAAAGGAAGGAAGGGAATAAGGGGAAGAAAAAAAAAGAAAAAAAGAAAGGAAAGGGAAGGAAAGGAAAGGAAAGGGAAAGGGAGAAAAGAAAAGAAGAAAGGAAGAAAGAAAAGAAAGAAAGGGAAAGGAAGGGAAAGAAGAAAGGAAGGGAAGGAAGGAAGAAAGGAAAGGAAAAGAAAGGAAAAGGAATGAAAGAAAGTAAGGAATGGAAGAAGGAAGGAAAGAAAGAAAGGAAAGGAAGGAAGGTAAGGAAGAAAGGAAAGGAAGGAAGAAAAGAAAGGAAAGAAAAAATTAAAAGGAAAGAAAGAAAGAAAGAGAAAGAAAGAAAGAAAGAAAGAAAGAAAGAAAGAAAGAAAGAAAAGAAAAGAAGGAAATAAGAAAGAAGGAAGGGACACAAGGAAGAAAGGGAAGAAAGAAGCTTGCTGTCACTTTCCTCTGGGAGCAGCAGCTAATCACACCAGAGACAGTCACCAAAGCTGTCATTACTGCAGACTGCTGACTTTCATTACCCCTTGTGCACCACTACTGCATTATATCCCAATGTTAACTCCTCCCAATCGACTCCCCACATTGCATTCCTCTTTCTTTTGAACGTGTTTATTTTCACCTTTGCGCACCAACATTAAAACATTGAAGGGCCCCAGCTGTGCCGGCAGAAGCTAACGTCCAAGGATTGCTCAGAACTTGTTACATACCTGGGGGCAGAAGTGAGTTGCTGGTAGTGTATCAAACTCACAGGCCTAAGCCTAACCCCTCTTGTTTGAAAGCCCTTAAGTGAACTAGCCGGTCATACCTATTGTTAGTCCTCCACAGTAACTTGGGGTGTAATCTCTTGTTGGTACTGCAGTACGTGCTAAATCTATCCCTGAATGTAACTGGGTTAATTGCATTGTATTTGTATTGTACTGTTTTCTCATATGTTGACCTTGAACTAATGATCTGCTGTGTTATCTTTTTTCCTTTTTTTTGTTACTTTGGTCTGCCAATACAATCTGTTTACATTCTAACGGGCAGTGCCATCTTTGTGTGACTGATAAAAACTCCCAGGCAAGGAATTCTGGCAGTGTCAGCAGGAAGGAGGTTCCAGCTAGGGCCAGAGAAAGAGTACAATATTTCTAGCGGTTCCTTGGGGGGGGTGGGGGGGGGGGGTGGTAGCTCTACATAGAATTAAATGATGGACTGCTTATCATCTTTTGTTACTCATTTCTTCTTACTGCACATACCTTTACTCATCTTTATTTTGAACCAGACTTTAAAACCACTTTAGCCCTGGAAGATTTGGCTGCTGAATGACCAGGCCATTTTTTGCAATTCGCCACTGTGTTGCTTTAAGTGACAATTGCGCGGACATGCGAAGCTACACCCAAACAAAATTGATGTTATTTTTTTCCTTTTTTGCCACAACTACAGCTTTCTTTTGGTGGTATTTGATCGCCTCTGCAGTTTTTATTTTTTGCGCTATAAACATAAAAAGAGCGTCAATTTTGAAAGAAATGTCTGGCGACTGTCAGACCCTGGCTCACTGCTCTGCCGTCCTCCCCCTCTCACTGGAGCGCTTGGCTGTGGAGGGAGCGGGAGCAACCGGCTCAGGCTATCACCGGCTCACTGAGAGGCTGAGCCAGGTGCCTTCCCAGGGATATGGATGGATCCCGACTTCATTGTTGGGATCTTGCCCGAGCCCGCACCGGCTCTGTGAGGTCAGCCAACAGCCCGCTGTCTGCTGAATAAGGGTCACAGAAGTGCAGAACGAAGTGCAGAACGAAGTGCACTCCTGTCAGCTCCTAGAGAACTACAGCTTTGGCTGTACTTCTTTAAATTACAGCAAACAGCTTTTTTCCTTTTGGGACAAAGGTTTTACATACATAAATAAAAGCTGATAATTTTAAGTACCCCTGCAAGTGGTATGTCTCATCTCTGTAACTGATACATTCTGCTGGACAGCTTGTTCTTTTGAAAAACAACGGACTTACTGGCCAGATCACCAGGTAAAAATTAACCACTTGACATCTGCGCTATGACCAAAGGATGGCCACAGCGCGGATGTGAATTCCCGGGAGGCCGTCGTACGATGGCCTCCCCTGTGCACACTCCCTGTCACTGAGACTCGGTTGATCACAGATCCAAGTAAGGGGCCAGACCCGGCCCCTTACCATGTGATCAGCTGTCAGCCAATGACAGCTGATCACATGATCAAACCAAAAGCTCTGTGATCTTTTTTTTCTCCTCACACTGACAACGGAGGAGAAAAAAAAAGCCGATCACTGGCTCATCTTAAAGGGACATCGGTCCCAAAATGGAAGAGGCAATTATGCCTCATATATGGCATCTGAAAGTACCCACAAGTGCCGCCTATCAATGTCCACAAGTGCCACCTTATCAATGCTCACCAGTGGTGCCAATCAGTGCCACCTAGAAGTGCTGCCTATCAGTGTATCCGATCAGTGCCCATCACTGCCACCCATCAGTGCCCATCACTGCCACCTATCGGTGCCCATCAGTGCTGCCTCATCAGCGTACAACAATTACGTTCCAAAAATGTATATATATAAATGCAGCCATCATAGAATTGGTAAACTGCAATATAATAAATGTTTGCTTTTGGGTTTAAAAGAGAAGTATGGGAATCAGGGTTATCACACACGTAAACTTACCTAGGTAGATGCAGCATCAGTCCCCTGCTGGCTCTAACACTGAGAACCGAGTGATCTAACACCGCAGATCTCTCGGATCGGACAGCTCCCGAACAGAGAGCTGCCGACTGTCAGTCACTGCTCTCTGCTCCTTGCTTTCTCACTGAAGTGCTGGGCTGTGGAGGGGGTGGGAGCATCTGGCTCAGCGGCTCACTGAGAGGCTGAGCCGGGTACTGGTCCAGGCATGTGGGCGGATCCCGACACCATTGTCACGATCTTGCCCGAGCCAGGACTGGCTCTGTGACATCAGCCCACTGTCTGCTGAAACCGGGTCACAAGAGTGAAAAACGAACTGCACTCCTGTGATCCATAGGAAAAGTACAGCCAAATGAGCTTTGGCTGTACTTCTCCTTTAATACTGCTTTAAAGGAGTTGTGATATGTCTTATGGTTTTCCACCTTAATACATTCTATGCATTAAGGTGTAAAACCTTCTTTGCTGCGGCTGCCCCCAGAGCCCCCCTTTTTCTTTACCTGAACCCGATCGTTCCAGCAATGTGTATGAGCCCAGCAACTCAGGTCCTCATTGGATAGATTGATAGCAGCGGGAGCCATTGGGGACACGGTAGCCGGGGGCGGAGCCAAGTCCTGCAGCCTATGTCAATTCATGCAGCAGCTGGACTTGTGAGTGTGCCCGCATGGGTGCCTCCATGGAAAGAGGAAGAGCCAGGAGCGCTGCCGGGGCATCACAGAAAAGGAGGATTGGGCCGCTTTGGCAAAACTCTTGCACAGAGCAGGTAAGTATGAGATGTTTGTTATTTAAAAAAAAAAAAGAACCTTTACAATCCCTTTAAAGCAAACTTGTTGCTTTACTCTGCATGGACAAAAGACATGTTTGCGTTAAAGAGAACATGTAGGTCATTACAGGAGACATCATTGATGTGAAGGTCAGCAGGAGGAGAGAAGAGAGAGCTGCAGGGGGACCAGTGGATTGACAGTCCTGGAAGTGTTGTTTCCCAGCAGACATTTGAGTGCCGATTCACACCATTTGGTGCGGGAATGGCATGCGATTTTGAACAGAAATTCCTGTTCAAATCACATGCAATTCTTCAGCAGTGCGATTTGAGCCATCATTTTGTATGGCTCAAATTGCAGCGAATTGGCAAGGCCCCTTTTTTTGGCCGCACTAGAATTGCATACTTTCCAACTTTTTGAGATTGGAATGAGGGAAACCTATCAACAAAAGTATTCAGGCATAGGACACACCCCCTGCCACGCCCCCTTAAAGGAGAATTGTACAAAAAAAGATTGGTTAAATCCACAAGTGCCTTTTTTTACCACTTCTATTCCTTTATATTGGCTTTTGGAATTTACAAATACAGCAATTTAGAAAGCAGATGAAAGGTTTAGTGCTGAGAAACAGTTTTTGATAGATAAAAAGTGCATTTTATATACATCACTGCATATATACATATATACATATATAGATCAGACCAAAATGAGGGACAAATGAGGAGGAATGAGGGACAGAGGGACATTGCTCCAAATCAATTGGGAACTATGGAATTGGATCACATGGGTGTTCAAACTAATGCGATCTGATCCTGCAAATCCCACTGCGTTTTGCGAACGGATTTTGGGGTGTCATTAACATACACACCCGCAGCGGTTCACATGAAAGTGTGATTTGGATGCGGGGCGTTATCCGCACCGAAAATTGCTGCGAATTTACAGTGCACAAGTGTGAACCAGCACTGGGATCAATTTGGTAAATGTTTCCGCTCCTCTTTAAAAGGTGCAGCATTCCTTGAAAGATTCAGCATTGCAATAGGGTCCCATGAAGGCCAGGTTCACATATATGCGAACTGGATGTGGGTTTACCGCATCCAATTCGCATCCAATTCGCATGACAGCCGAGTGTGACCGGCTCCAAATTGAGCCAGTTCACACATGTCCGGAGCGGTCCAGATTGTAGAAGGGTCCTGTTTGTCTATGGGACCAGTTCAGGTGCGAATTCAGGAAAAAATTCAGACCTGAATCTCACCTAAACCAGTGAACAGGGACGCACCGGACCCCATTTTGTGAACTTGGCCAAACACTCACTTTAATGTGGGTTTTCTTACCTCCATTGCATTCCTCCCAACTTTCTGAGATGGGAATGAGGGACACCTATTAGCAAAAGTATACAGGCATAGGACATGCCCCATTGCCATGCCCCCTTAAAGGAGAATTGTACAAAAGAAATTGTTTGGTTAAACTCACAAGTGCTTTTTTACCACTACTATTCCCATTATATTGACTTGTGGAATTGGATGAAAGGTTTAGCACTGGGAAACACTTTTTGAAAGATAAATAGTGCATTTTATATACAACCAAGGTTTTTTTTCAGCAGGAATGCGGGGGGAATGCAGTTCCGGAACCGTCACCACTGACAGCAAGTGGTGCTGGGGTGTGCTGCAGGGTCTATTGATACTCACTCCTAGGGGATCTATTCTAGCTGGAGGGTATCTATTTTTGCATGGGGGTCTTTTGTTTCTCAGGAAGTCTATTGTTGCTGGTGGAAGACCTACTGTTTCTGGGGGGTGGGTCTTATATTGCTAGGGGGTCAGTTGTGGGGAGAGATCTACTGTTGAGGGAGGGGTATATTGTTGCTGACTTCCAGAGAATCTATTGATGCAGGCTCTAGGGAGATGCTGCTGTTGCTGCTGGGAGTCTATTGTTGCTGAGGGGGATTTTTTGTGGTGGTGTGGTCTATTGTTGCTGGCATATTGTTACTTGCTGCAGGGGTTCTATTTTACTGCTTTTCTTGTTATAATTACCAAATTCATTATGGATTACTTAGCACCACAAATTGATACTTGGTTCTGAATTGTCTAAAAGGGCAGTACTGGGAGGTGGGTAGAGGATGGAACCAAGGAACGGTGCTCGGAGGCAGGGCTGTCTTTAAGGCAGGGCAAAAGGGGCAGCTGCCCTGGGCCCTATCATTATTGTGGGGCCCAAAGCAGCTGCCCCATACTTGCCAACTATCCCAGTTTAAATTCCCTTGTTCCTTGAGGTTTTAGTCCAGTGCCGTGTCCTGATATCTCAGTGTGAAGTTCTGTTACTAATGCTGCCCAGCTCTGCCCTATTGTTCTGTACAGATGACTAACCTGCAGACCCGGTGTTTACATGTGAATACCAGCATTGATATGTAAATAGCGGCGGACCGGCAGCATTCTTATGTAAATAGAGGCAGTATTCATATGTATATCATGCCTCCCTGAGGTCATTTCCACCATCACCTATATGGAATGCTGGCCACTGGGGAGATAAAGGGGCATGCTGGAAATTGATCACACCCACCCCTCCCCCGAGCACTGCCACTGATCCCAGGAGTCCTAGGATCTCTAGGAGTTTTCTGTCTATTAATGGGTCCCCTCACCTCTCCAGTCCATGGTGTGCAGGCAGTGAGGAAATTATGTGCTGTAACCTCTAGCAACCAATCAGTAATCGCTTCTCGGCCTTTTGGCTAAGATCAAGTGTAGTATCTGTTCTTATCAGTTACCAGGAGGTGGCGCTTGCTTCCGTCCCTGTTCTACGGCGAGGTGGAGCAGGGGTGGCAGTTGCTATGCAAAGCCTGCTGGTGTAAAGGTGACCTGGAGCGGTTCGTAGCCGAAAGGGAAGCCTTCTGATGGGGATGGAGAACCACTGGTCGAAGCCAGGGGAGGGGACCCTGGCCTTCTGGCCTGGATTGTGGCAGCTTTAGCTCCGGTCAGTTTTTCGGAGGGAACGCTTGTTCCCCCTTCCCCCTTGGGGTGGAACGGCCTGTACTTCCCGAATGTAATTAGGTGGGAGTGATGGGAGTGAGGGTGCGGCGCGGTGAGTCAGCATCTCACTAAGCTCCTGGATCTACATACCTACCTGATCAGGGGTGGGGGCTGTTGTGGTCTGGGCTGGGGGCCAGGGACGCTTCTGTTGAAAAGCCCATGGTGATGTGCCCCTGGAGTGGCAGTCCAGGGGTGCCTTATGTTCACTGTGCTCTGCACTCTGATATTTGGCACCTAGGTCACGTCACCAGATACACGCTTTTTTACACCTGCCTCTAGGGCCCGGCCTTTTGGCTAGGACCAGAGGAATTTTTGATTCCTGGCCGGAGGGCCGGTCATTGTATTGCACAATGGCCACCTTTCACTCTCCTCTTCACTATCCCTTTCCTCACTTTTTATTTTTGTGTGTCTTGGTCACTGTTTGTCACTGCACGTGTGATGAGTAGGGTGTCGGTCCTCGGACCAATCCTGAAAGTCTTTGGGAGAGCGGACATAGGCCTTCTGGCTTGGTCCAATCTCCATTGGGGGGGGGCCTACCTTCGGGGAAGCCCCCATAGTACCTAGTACCTAGGAGGTTCTGTTCCGGCAGTCCTCCTGGGGAAAGGAGGTCTCCTGGTTTTGCCTGGGAGACCACTTGTTGAGTCTGGTACCTCAGTCCCTGTCTGGAGCCTAACGCCCCGGGGGATCAAGGTATGGTCCTTCTTTTGGAGGACATCAGACACCCGTCTGCACTTTTTAGTGTTTCACTCTTTATGTGTGTGCACTTTTTTTATGCACCGGGTGGAAGTTTTTTGGGTGTGTTTTGCACGCCATGGGCTTTAAAAAAAAAAAAAAAAATCAGTAAACGGTAATGATGTGCAGTAACCTCTAGCAACCAATCAGTGAGCAGTATTGATGTACAGTAATCTCTATCAACCAATCAACAAGCATAAATCATGCGCTGTAACCTCTAGCAACTAATCACTTAGCAGTAACGATACACTGTAACCTCTGGCAACCAATCGCAATCACTGCCCAATCTGATTCAGTAAGTGGATTTTGAGTCTAGCTGCTATTTATTTTATGCCTTAAAGCAGGTGGAGAGCTAAACTGCATGGGGGGGGGGGGGCAAGAACATTTTTGCCCAGGGTCCAATCAATATTAAAGACGGCCCTGCTCGGAGGTGGATGGGGGGTGGAGAAAAGGGGTGGCTCAGAAACGGGGAGTTCCTGCACCTATTTTCTGAAAAAAAAAAATCCCTGTATACAACTATATAGATCAGACCAGAATGAGGGACAAATGAGGAGGAATGAGGGACATTGTTCCAAATCAGGGACAGTCCCTCAAAATGTGGGACAGTTGGGAGCTATGCCATTGCATGCCGGCATTTATTCCTAGCACCCCTAAATATTATTTCTAAACAGCCTTTCAGATTTGCTTCCTGCAGCTATAATTACTGAACAAAACCTGTTTTGCACTTGACTCAATATTTAAAACTGTTATAAATTTTTAATAATGAACCAAAGTCTCCACTTCCCCCGGGGGAACATGGACCACTGGCCAACGGCCTATACTCTATATCCATGAAATGCTAAACCTGATTGGCTGGTATGGGTTGCTGCACTTTGCACGCTGTCATTGGTCTTTGCAGATGAACACGACTAACCAGACAGTGTAGAGAATGATGGCTATTCGGGAAAGTGGAACCTTAGGATTAAGTGAATGTATACACATTTGTGTTTTGTCCTGTTTTACCATTGTGTTGGTATGAAAGGTCATTGGCAGCATTGCCTGCTGGAACACTGCACTGCTTGTCTGCGCTGATTGAGAAGGCATTATTTTTTTATTTTTTTTTATTTTCCAGAAACATAAATGTCAGAGGCTGATCCACTCCTAACAACAGCCTCATTTTTCTTAATACTATTTATTTCTTCACCCCTTTATTTTATTAGGGAGAAATAAAACTGCAAAATAATTCAGCTGCTATCTCCATGTTGTCGTTTCATTGTTCAGATAATCCACATTTTCTGTACTGTGCCTTTTTTTTTTCTTTTTTTTTTTTTCTTTTGCAACGTGCCCGCATCCTTAAAGGAATGGGTTGCACCACACTGCCATCTACTGTCAGCTGCCGCGAAGAGCACCGCGTAGATATCGCCTGCCAAATCTTTATATATGAACCTTAAACTCAACTAAACCTTTCCAAGAGTTTTACGATAACATAAAATGTTTTTGTTTCAAAAGAATACAAATGCTAAATCCAGCCGAGCCAGGAACGGTAAATCTACGTTGTCCTTTCAGTGATCTCTCTGCAGGAAATTCAGAATTATGAATTTGCGTAAACAGAGCAAAAATGAACTGACTACAAAAGGGGTCATGGCGACCGTTGCGTAATGGTCTGAATCAGTCGTGACGCTGGTTTAAAGGTGCTTGTGCTCAACTGTGTTATCGAAAATCCACTGTTTCATTTTTATAATGCAAAAACAAGATAGTGTTAACATGAGAAACTGCTAAACTCAATATATATATATATATATACACAATGTATCTGTACATATACAGCATATATATATATATATATATATATATATATATATATATATATATATATATATATATATATATATATATATATATATATATATATATATATATATATAGGCTGACAGTGTTACACTACACAGAATAGGATAAGGTTCTTTTTTTTCAGCTGGTTTAGCTATGACAAGGAAGATAAAGGACAACACACAGGTCCTAAATACATTTTAGTTACCGTATTTATCGGCGTATAACATGCACATTCATTTTAAGAGGGAAGTTTCAGGAAAAACTTACATTTTAAATAAGGAACTTTGAAACAAAATAAGGGTCAGTGTCCATCAACAGCCTCACCATCGCCATCAATGCAGCCTCATCAGTCCTCATCAATGCAGCCTCACCGTTGCCATCAATGCAGCAGCTTCAACACTGTCATCAATGCAGCAGCCTCACCATTGCCATCAATGCAGCCTCATCAGTCCACATCAATGAAGCATCACCATTGCCATCAATGCAGCAGCCTCACCATTGCCATTAATGCAGCCTCATCAGTCCACATCAATGCAGCCTCACCATTGCCATCAATGCAGCAGCTTCAACACTGTCATCAATGCAGCAGCCTCACCATTGCCATCAATGCAGCCTCATCAGTCCACATTAATGAAGCATCACCATTGCCATCAATGCAGCAGCCTCACCATTGCCATTAATGCAGCCTCATCAGTCCACATCAATGCAGCCTCACCATTGCCTTCAATGCAGCAGCCTCACCATTGCCTTCAATGCAGCAGCCTCACCATTGTCATTAGTGAAGCAGCCTCACCATTGCCATCAATGCAGCCTCATCAGTCCACATCAATGCAGCCTCATCAGTCCACATCAATGCAGCTTCACCATTGCCATCAATGCAGCACCCTCACCATTGCCATCAATGCAGCCTCATCAGTCCACATCAATGCAGCCTCATCAGTCCACATCAATGCAGCTTCACCATTGCCATCAATGCAGCAGTCTCACCATTGCCATCAATGCAGTAGCCTCACCATTGCCATCAATGCAGTAGCCTCAGCATTGCCTTCAATGCAGCAGCCTTGCCATTGCCATCAGTGCAGCAGCCTCAGCATTGCCTTCAATGCACCAGCTTCAGCATTGCCATCAGTGCAGTCTGATCGATGCCCATCTTCAGCCTAGAGGGGACAGGGAGGGGGGTGGGACAAACACAGACAAATTACATGCAGTGAGAATATCCTATGATAGACAGAACAGTGGTCCAATGGTGGCCCAGGAGACGGGGCTTCCTATTACAGAGGCCACCAAGTAAACAGGAGATTCTCACTGTATGCAATCTGACGACGCTCATCCTGCCCCTCCCTGTCCCCTCCGAGACAGCTAAAATTGAAGTATTGGCATATAACACGCACCAGCTATGTGCATCCGATTTATCATGGTGAAAAAGTGAATGCTATACACCAATAAATACAGTATTCTTGTTTTAAGAAATTCTACAGGAATAATGTAGCCAGTCTAAATAGAAATAGAAGTTTAGTGGAGTTTAAATTTCTCATGAATTTTGTCAGTTGATTTAAATACTTTGATAGTCATTTCTGACCAGATATAGTCATAATGGCTCTATCAATTCTTTCTTTCTGTCCTCCTGTTGTCTTTCTTTCATTCTTTCTTTCTTTCTTTCTCATTTGATTATGGATTTGTAATTGTGCTTTGAAAATTTAACTTTTTCCTTCTTTGGTTTTCTGTCTGGTCTACTCATACCTTCCCTCCTATACCCCTCTCATCTCTTCTACCGAACCTCTCCCCTCTCTCTCCCCAACACATCCACTCCTCTTCCCCTCTCTTCATCTACCTATTTAATCCCTCGCTATTCTACTCTCCTCTCCTGTCTACTCATTCCTTTCCTCCCATTCCACCCTTCTCCCCTTCTTCCCAACACATCCACTCCCCTTCTCCTCTCCTTGCCTCCTCATATACTTATTCCTTCCCTCCCATTCCCCACCCTCCCCTCTCCTATCCTACCATCTCCCCTTCCTCTCCTCTTCCTCACCCCTTTTCTCCTTTTCCTTTCCTCTCCTCTCCTCTCCCCTTCCTCTCTTCTCCTCTCCCCTTCCTCTATCCTTCCTCTCCTCTCCCCTTCCCCTATCCTTCCTCTCCTCTCCTCTCCCCTTCCTCTGTCCTTCCTCTCCTCTCCTCTTCCTCTATCCTTCCTCTTCTCTCCTCCCCTTCCTCTATCCTCTTCCTCTATCCTTCCTCTAGTCTTTCCTCTTCCTGTCCCCTTCTTCTCCTATCCTCTTCCCTTCCTCTCCCCTTCTCTCCTCTTCATCTCCTTTCCCCTTCTTTTCCCCTTCCTTAGTAGTCTGGTTGTAGGCCAAGGTCCTGAGAGGGCTCCCCTTGCAGCTAAGTGCAGCACAACCCCGAAGGTGGAACAGGGAATGCGGTGCCCAGAGAAGCATGATTTGCCAGTGGCCTTGGCTTGGAGGCTTGAGAATCAGAAGCCAGGCCAGGGGTCATACACCAGAAGATCGGTCAATAGCAGATTCAGGATTCAGGCAGCATTACTGAAACAAGCCGGGGTTATTCACGGTAAGACAGGCAGAAGCAGAGTCAGTGAGCCAAGCTGGGATCAAGCATTGAAGCAGGCAGAAGGTCAGAGTACAAGCCAGGGGTCAAACCAGGAGATCAGGATAAGCAGGTGAAGGAAGCCGGGTCCAAGATCAGAATACAGAAGCACAGGGAACACTGGGGAGCTAACGATAATCCAGAAATTCAGGGATCCCAGCAGCAGGTTTATATAGGCCAGCAAGTGCCAACATCTGTCACGACATGCGCATGCACGCCGCCCGTTTGCATCTGCGTGCACCAGTTTGCATCATCGCTTGTGTACACATACCAACGCACCTGGAAGTTTGCCTAGTGATGCCATGATGAGTATTGGCGACATTGCCAGTCTTGTGGCCATTCCCCTGACACCTATCCTCTTCCCTTCCTCTCCCCTTCTTTTCCTCTTCCCTTCCTCTCCCCTTTTTCTCGTCTTCCCTTTCTCTCCCCTTTCTCCTCTTTCTTTGCTCTCCTCTCCTTTCCTCCCTTCTCCCCTTCCCTTCCTCTCCCCTTCTCCTCTCCTATTCTTTCCTTTCCTATCCTCTTCCCTTCTTCTCCCCTTCTCTTCTTCCTTTCCTTTTCTCTCCACTTTCTACTCTTTCCTTCCACTCCCCTTTCTCCTCTTCCTCCCCTCTCAACCCCTCTGTTTTTCTCTTTTCACCTTTTGTGATTATACAATTTTGTTATATATATATACAAAACAGGCTTATTCTTTGTCTGTCTGTCTCTCTATTTCTTTGCCTCTCACTATCTCTATCTCTCGTTTCCCTTTTCTCTCCTTTTCTCTCTCTTTCCACTTTCTACTTCTACCTCTCTTTGTATCTCTTTCTGTGTGTCTTTGTCTCCTTCCTCATCCCTTTGTCTTCTCCTATCTATCAATCTCCTTTTCTTTCTTTCTTTCTTTCTTTCTTTCTTTCTTTCTTTCTTTCTTTCTTTCTTTCTTTCTTTCTTTCTTTCTTTCTCTCTTTCTCATTCTCTTTCTAGCTTTTCTTTTTCTTTTTTTTTTTTCTTCTTTTCTTTCTCATTTGATTATGAATTTGTAATTGTTCTTAGAAAATCTAAACTTTTTTTATTCTTTGGTTTTCTGTCTGGTCTACTCATACCTTCCCTCCTATACCCCTCTCATCTCTTCTACCGAACCCTTTCTCCTCTCCTCTCATTCTTTCCTTCGCATTCCCTCCCATCACCTCTCCTCTCCTTGTCTACTCATTCCTTCCCTCCCCTCCCCCTTCACCCCCTTCTCCCCAACCTCTCCACAACACATCTACTCCCCTTCTTCTCTCCTTGTCTACTTATTCCTTCCTTCCCATTCCCTCCCATCTCCTCTTCCTTTCTCTCCCTTTCTCTCCTCTTCTTCTCCTTTCCTTATCCTCTCCCTTTCCTCTCCTCACCTCTCCTCTCCCCTTCTCTATTCTCCTCTCCTCTCATTCCTTCCTTCGCATTCCCGCCCATCACCTCTCCTCTCCTCTCATTCTTTCCTTCGCATTCCCTCCCATCTCCTCTCATTCCCTCCCATCACCTCTCTTCTCTCCTCGTCTACTCAATCCTTCCCTCCCCTCCCCCTTCACCTCCTTCTCCCCAACACATCTACTCCCCTTCTCCTCTCCTTGTCTACTTATTCCTTCCTTCGCATTCTCTCCCATCTCCTCTTCCTTCCTCTCCCTTTCTCTCTTCTCCTCTCCTCTCCCATTCACTCCTCGTCCTCTCCTCTCCCATTCTCTCCTCCTTTTCTCCTCTCCTCTTCCTATCCTCTCCTCTCCCATTCTCTCCTCTTCTTATCCTCTCTGCATCCTCTCCCCTTCCTCTCCTCTCCTCTCCCCTTCTCTCCTCTCCTCTCTTCTCCTCTCCTCTCCTCATCCTCTCCTCATCCTTTCCTCTCCCATTCTCTCTTCTTCTCCTCTCCTCATCCTCTCCCCTTCCTCGCCTCTTCTCTTCCTCTCCTCTTCTTTTCTTCTCCCCTTCACTCATCTATCTAATCTACCTATCTCTTTTTCTTGCTGCCTTTCTCTCTCCCTGTTTCTGCTCCTCTGTTCTCTCTCTATATGTCTCTTTCTGCCTGTCTTTGTCTCCCCCCAGCTTTCTGTCTCTCTCTCTCTCTCTCTCTGCACCTCTCTCTCTCTCTCTCTGTCCTTCTCTCTCTCTGCACCTCTCTCTGTCTCTTTCTCTCTCTCTACCGGTCTCTCTCTCTCTGTCCCTCTCTCTCTGTCTCTCTCTTTCTCTCTGTCTGTCTCTCTCCCCCATCTCTCTTCACCTGTCTCTTTCTCTCTCTTTCTCTCTCTCTCTCTCTCTCTCTCTCTCTCTCTCTCTCTCATTCCCTTTCTCTTTCCTTTCTTGTCTCTCTCCTCCTTCTCCCCCACCTTCTTTCTCCCTCCCTGGTAATCCTATAGATTTGATGATATTGTGGTTCACTTCAATGGTTGCATTACACAAACGGGGGTCTCACTATGCAGAGGAAAAAAAAATCCTTCTGGCTGGGTCCTGGCTGTCTCTGCTGTGAATATCAAGGTAGATTTATTATTCCCATGAATCATTCAAGGCAAACACATATTGCACACCGATCTTTTTTGAAATAATAGCAACACAATAATCAGTTTCTCCCAGTGAAAGGCTGGAGCCTGCACCAGACAAGCAGCCATCTATCTGAATGATTCCATTCATTGTCTGCAAGCTCTATCAGTCAGGGCTGCTGCTGATCGGAGACAGGGGCCTTGTGCCGGTGACCTTTGCTGAAAGCAAACTTTCAACAGGCCATTTTGACCCGTCTCTCTTGCCAAAATTGATTGTTTGCTTTTTCCGCTGTGCTCAGGACAATCGGGGGGTAAGGTGTGTTTACTTAATTGCGTTATATTTAAATTCAGCGCTTTATCTGTGTACAGAGCTGTTCAAGGTGAACATCAGCCAAATACACTCACGTATGTCGCTGGAGAGGCGACAAGATGGGCTACGAGCGGCGGCGTATGGGAGCAATTGTTTTTCCAGCCTCCTAAA
Source organism: Lithobates pipiens (assembly GCF_037356315.1). Taxonomy (NCBI): domain Eukaryota; kingdom Metazoa; phylum Chordata; class Amphibia; order Anura; family Ranidae; genus Lithobates; species Lithobates pipiens. The sequence goes on from NW_027507785.1 coordinate 299,321,647, forward strand.
GGATAACCGCAGGCAAATCTACGACGACGCCTTTTAGTTCTCTTCTTTTTTTTTTTTTATTCGGCTGATGGTATTATCTGAAAGCTGATTCTAAAATAAGTTGCCACAAGCTAGCTGAAATCAGAAAACAGGCTTGCGATTCCTGTTAGGGTAATATTTAGGCATAGCAGCGCTGTGCCGGAGCCAATGCGCGTGGCCAGCAGCCACGATGTCCGCCCGCCATCGCTCTTCAGAGAGTCAAAAAGGGAATCTGTCAATGTAAACCAGGGATATGCAATTAGCGGACCTCCAGCTGTTGCAAAACTACAAGTCCCATCATGCCTCTGCCTCTGGGTGTCATGCTTGTGGCTGTCAGAGTCTTGCTATGCCTCATGGGACTTGTAGTTCTGCAACAGCTGGAGGTCCGCTAATTGCATATCCCTGATGTAAACCTTCAGATCCTCGTTATGACAGGTGAGTAGAGAGAGAGATCTGCTGTTCCTAGTGATCAGGAACAGCAATCTTTCTCCTCCTCTCGTCAGTCCCCTCCCCCCCTACAGTTAGAAACACCTCCCTAGGACACACTTAACCCCTTGATCAGCCCCTAGTGTTAACCCCTTCCCTGCCAGTGACATTTATACAGTAATCAGTTGCTATTTTTAACCCCCGATCGCTGTATTAATGTCAATGGTCCCAAAAAAGTGTCAAAAGTGTCTGATCTGTCCGCCACATTGTTGCAGTCCTGTTAAAAATCGCAGATCACCATCATTACTGGTTAAAAAAAATTAATAAATAATAAAAATGCCATAAATCTATCCCCTATTGTGTAGACGCTATAACTTTTGTGCAAACCAATCAATATACACTTATAGAGATTCTCTTTACCAAAAATATGTAGAAGAATACATATTGGTGTAAACTGATGAAGAAATTATTATTATTTTTTTATTTGTTTTTTAGATATTATTATATTATCATATTTGACACTTTTTTTGTGAATTGATGAGGGTAAAATGTACCCCCTTACCAATCCACATAGATTCTGATAAGCCCCCACCCGCAGACCCCACAACCACCAGGCAAGGGCCGTGGGAATATGGCCCTTGTCCCCAACTCCAAAGCACCCTCCCCATGTTGAGGGCATGTGGCCTGGTACAGTTCAGGGGGGGGGGGGGGGTTGCTCTCTCGTCCCTCTTTTCCTCTGGCCTGCCAGGTTGTGTGCTCGGATAAGGATCTGGTTTGGATTTTGGGGGGGGGGCCTACTACATTTTTCTTTCATTTTGGCACAGGGTTCCCCTTAAAATCCATACCAGACCTAAAGGGTCTGGTATGTATTTTGAGGGGACCCCATGCCATTTTTTTTAATTTGGCGCAGGGTTCCCCTTAATATCCATACCGGACCTTAATTTTAGTTCATGGTTCCCCTTATTATTCATACTAGATCCAAAGGGCCTGGTAATGGATTTGGGGGGGGGGCAATGCCATTTTTTCAATGAGTTTTGTCTATATTGCCGAGACCCGTCAATTCATTACAGCCACGATCAGTTTTAAATTACTTTTTTTCCTTTAGAAATGTCATTTTGCTGTGGTATTGTTCTAAACACAGGAAAGATGCGTCGCTTTACAGCCATACTATAGACACCCCCCCAGGCACGATATATTTAAAGGAATATTTCATTTTTAATGTTTCACTTTAAGCATTATTAAAATCACTGCTCCCCAAAAATGTCAGTTTTTAAAACTTTTTTTTGCACCGATACATGTCCCTTGGGGCAGGACCCAGGTCCCCAAACACTTTTTATGACAATAACTTGCAAATAAGCCTTTAAAATTAGCATTTTCAGTTTTTCATGTTAGTGTCCCATTGTCAAGAAGGACGTTCCGATCACCCGGCTGTTCCCGGAAGTCTTACCTGTGGAATTCCCAGCAGAAGAGCCAAACGGCGCACGCGGGTTCGCAATAACGCTGATGGGTGCACGCTAACGCGGGTGCGCGTGAACGCACACGGACGCGCAGTATGACAAATCTTGGCGCCAAAGGGGTTATTTAAAGAGACCTGTTACCTTGCCTCCCTGCTGTCCAGTCTACAGCGTTCCTGAGAGACCCCCTGTTACTACCCTGTTTGCTACCCGATTCCTGTTACCCGGCTTGCCTCTGACTACTCCCTGTTTGCTGCCTGCCTCCGACCCCAGCTTGTCTGACTATTCTTCTGCCTGCTGTCTTGGTACCATACCTGCCCGTCCGTGTTTGACTACGACTATGCCTTGCCTGCCGCCTTGGTGTTGTTCCTGCCTACCAGTGTCCAACCTGGCCTGCTTGAAGATCCGCTGAGTGTCCTGATCTACAAGACACCTTCCTCTTGATCCAGTGTTCCTGCTGCTCCTGCTCACCACTGGTCCCAGTTCCAGCCTGCATCCGGTTACCCTTCTGCTTCTTGGAGTCCAGACCAACCCTTGCATCTGTGACCTGCCAGGCACTTGTGCCCCTTCTGTGCTCCTGAACATCTGTCTGCTCTACCGGGAGATCTTGAGCCAGAGGAATACGAGAAGCCACTCCCAGCATCTGTGGGCTCAACCACCAGGTACGTGACACCCATAGACTTTAACAGTGTTCCGCGGCTTTTGAATTTGCCCCGAACACCGCATAATGTTCGCTGTTCGGCAAACAGGCGAACACCCACTGTTCGAGTTGAACTTACGTTCGACTCGAACATCGGGCTCATCCCTAGTAAAGGGCTGGGCTGGATGCCAGAAGTCTCCGCTGCTCCTGCTCAGTTCCTTCAATCTGAAGGACAGCTCTCAGTGGACGTTGATCGCCTGTAAAAAGGTGGGATCGCAGGGCGCATTTTGAGGATTACTCCTCTTCCTCGGCCATTCTGAACACAGCAGGCCAGCCATGCAAAGCATTCCCTGACTGGACAAGGTGGAAAACGTGGCTTCACCCCCCTGCACCTCCACCTCATTCAATCAGAGAATGCTTTGACTACAAGTCCCAACAACTCTGAGGGGGAAGCCATTTGTAATGAGACTTCATAGCGTTGTTAGGACAGAAACAGAAATAGTGCCAGAACCATGAAAACTGCACGAATGGCAGGTAATTTGGGGAGGTTACATAAGGAAAATTATACAGAGAATACTTTTATTGTTCATGCATGATGGTAACATGGCACAATGGAGCTTTGAGTTTTGCCTGAAGAGACACTTTAAAGTTGACCTTTTGTTAACTTTTCATGAAATAATAAAATTCTGATGTCACCATCTATCTGAAAAAGGAGCTAGGGGGAAAAACTGTTGGCTGAACAGCAGCTACATGTGGGCTAAGTGCAGCCTGGTGTGGTGTGGTGGGTAGTAAACACACAGACTCCAAGCTAGGCTGAAGCAATATATTGTAGAAAGGTTCAACAGGGTACAAGCAGGCCCAATGGGAAGGCATGCCCGACCGAAACCACCACAACCACCACAACTCCTTTGGAACCTCTCCCTGCCGTTTTGGACCTGTTCCTACACTGATCACTTGCACAATGAACACCAAAGCAAGGAATCAGGCTCTGTCCTCACCCAAGATGGCCACCAAAGTCACATGGGCTGTCAGCATCCAATCGGATAGCTGTCTCCCTGTAACTTAGGAAATCATAGAGGAACCAAGTCCCTCTCAACTTCCTTCTCCCACTGCATTGCAGCTGGGATCCAGTACCACCTACAGTGGAGACTACAGACTGCACTAGCCTACATGCATCCAGTTAGCACTGTTCAGGTATTCTGACAGCCACTGGAGCCAGCTGATTGTGGGCAGAGGAGATTCCTCCATCCACACTGTTTAGCAAGGATGGGGGAATTGACAGTTTTCAAGTCATCTCGCAAATCTTGCAGTGTATGTCCAGCTTTAGACTGACAAACGTTTAGGCCTAGCGCTGCCTTCCAGAAGCCTGGCCATAAACTACCAATCAAAGTCATCTATCCCACCCTACATAGAAGCCAGGGCATGAGGTCTGTAAAGCAGTAGTGTATTTAGGGTTTGTGCTGCCCTAGGCCTGACTAAACTTGTGCACCCCCTAATTTAAATATGACCCACCCCTTCCTGCCAAGGCCCCGCCCCTTGCTGCTTAAGACCTGCCCTAAAAAATTTTGAGTAAGGACACTAGTTCTAAGGGCCGGGGGGGGGGGGGGGGGCAAAGATTTTCAAAGATTTCCTCTCACTTCCCGTTTGAAGTGAAGGGAAATCTCTGCAATGGGACAGGAATCTTAAAAAATAAACCTGACAGGGGTTATTACCCTCCCTTACTCTATCCAAAATGAAAGTAAAAAGTGTTGCCTATAGTTTTACTTTAGGCAAAAATTTCTGATAATATTATGGAGAGGACTCATGCCTCATACACACAATCAGAAATTCGGCCAGCAAAAGACAGATGAGAGCCTTTAGTTGAAAAATGTGACCGTATGTATGCTCCATCAGAATTTTGCTGGACGAATTCCCGCCAGCAAAAGATCGAGAGCAGGTTCTTAATTTTTCCGATGGAAAAAGTTTTGATCAGAAATTCCGATCATCTGTAGCAATTCCAACACTCAAAATTCCTACACATGCTCAGAAACAATTCGACGCATGCTCTGAAGCATTGAACTTCATTATCTCAGCTCGTCGTAGTGTTGTACCTCACCGCCTTCTTGACGGTCGAAAGTTGAGTAAACTTTTCTGTGACCGTGTGTATGCAAGCCAAGCTTGAGCAGAATTACGTCGGAAAAACAATCATAGCTTTTTCCGACCAGAATTCTGGTCGTGTGTACGCGGCATAAGAAGATATAAACATGCCAGTGGTGCAGCAGAAAAAACATAGCACAGTGAGGAAGGTTTGTGGTCCAGGATGAGAGGACAGCCGCCCGGATACTGGAAGCAGTGCAGCCACTTTATGGGGGGGGGGGGGGCGCTAGACTAATTTGCCTCTCAGCCCAGTCCGCCCCATAAGACGGGCGCTACACTAACAGCCGACGGGGCCTCTTTCCATGCTGCCCCCCAGCAAAGTGCTGCCCTAGACCTGGGCCTTTTTGGCCTAGGCCAGGATACAGTGTTGCTGTAAAGTACATCCCCAGCATCAAAGGCAGGAACATTCTCTGTATTTCACCCCGCCGTACATGCGCCATGTGCTCTCCCTCGCCCTCTCACTTTCACAGTATTGACCATCGCTCATCCAATCCATCGACAATCAATCCAGTCTGTAGGTGTATGCTGGCTTAGGCTGACCTGCTCATCACCAGGCATAGAGTCTGCTGAACTGTATGTTTATCAAAGTGTCGTCACACTCTGTGTTACCTCTACATGGGAATGTGCAGTACGCAGTACAGCTAGGCAGACGTCGGAGTGCATGCGTTGCTTCACAAATCTTTTGGCAGGTAAAGCAGTTCCTGTATGTGCCTTTTACCTGCTGCTTGACTGGAGATGCCTTGTTATGCCTTAGGAAACCTGTGAGGAGAGACACATCTAATGCCTGGCATCCTTCCTTCACCTCCCAGGGACCACTGTGCCTAGCATGTAGGGGAAGATGTTGGCTCATTACCAAGACGCTAATGAAATTGTTGGCAATCATCATGACAGAGACTGCTTGCTTCAGTTATCACAGAGCAGATCATTGCTGAGATGCCACTGTCCTGTCTACATGATAATAATAATTAGCCCTTGTACACACGGTCGGAGATTTCGACAACCAAATCCGTCGGATTTTCTCCGTCGGTATTTCTCCGTCGGATCTTGTCCGAAACTGTTGCATACACACGGTCAGACTAAGTTGTCGAAAAATCCGATCTTTCAGAACGTGATGTCGTAATTTTGTTACGATGAGACTACATTCAGGCTAGTAGCCAATAGCTTTGATGTAGGAATTTGATCTGAGCATGCGTGGCACTTGGTCCGATCAAAATGCTCTACACATGATCGGATTAGGTCTGTCCGGCCCAGTTGGTCGGGAAATATTTCCAACATGTTGGAAAATTGGGTCCGACGGATATTCCGACGGAATCAGTCCAATGCATACCACACACAGTCGGATTATCTGACGACACGGTCCGATAGGACACATTCCGACGGATTCTTTCTTTTTTCTTCCTTCTTTCCTTTCTTTCTTCCTTCCTTTAACCACTTAAGGACCGAGCCTATTTCTGAGATTTGTTGTTTGCAAGTTAAAAACAGGGTTTTTTGCTAGAAAATTACTTAGAACCCCCAAACATACTTTATTTATTTTTCTTACCCTCGAGAATAAAATGGCGGTCGTTGCAATACTTTCTGTCACACCGTATTTGCGGAGCGGTCTTACAAGCACATTTTTTGGGGAAATAATACACTTTTTTGAATTAAAAAATAAGACATCAGTAAAGGAAGTATCTTTTTTTTATATATATTGTGGAAGATAATGTTACGCCGAGTAAATTGATACCCAACATGTCATGCTTCAAAATTGCGCCCGCTGATGGAATAGCGACAAACTTTTACCCTTAAAATACTCCATAGGCGATGTTTAAATAATTCTACAGGTTGCATGCTTTGCGTTACAGAAGACGTCTAGGGCTAGAATTATTGCCCTCACTCTAACAATCGCGGCGATACCTCACATGTGTGGTTTGAACACCGTTTTCATATGCGGGCGCTACTCAAGTATGCGTTCGCTTCTGCACGTGAGCTCGACAGGGACAGGGCAAGTTTAAAAAAAAAAATATGTTTTATTTATTTATTTTACTTATTTTTTTTTTTTTTTTTTTTTTTTTATACTGTTCTTTAAAAAAAAAAAATTGTGTCACTTTAATTCCTATTACAAGCAATGTAAACATCCCTTGTAATATAAAAAAAGCATGACAGGACCTCTTATTATGAGATCTGGGGACAAAAAGATCTCACATCTCATATTCACACTAAAATGCAATAAAAAAAAAAATGTGTCAATAAAAAAAAAAAAAAAAATGACCCTTTAAGATTTAGTCTGCAATTGCTTTGGTGTTGCTCACATGATTAGTTATGACACCAGACATTTGATGGCTTGGCAGTTAGGCTGAGAGTACAAGGCCAGGTGACAGAATACTTCACCCCCTTTTCCACGCAGCAGGCACACTCTGTGACCACTTTGTCCTTCAGACTCAACTGATTACAGATCGGGGGAAAAGGACCAATCAGCAGACCTTTACCATGTGATCAGCTGTGTCCACAGGATGAAGAAATGAGACCGGTAACAGGGAAGTCTGACAGTGTCCCGATTATCAGTGCAGCCCCGTGAGTGCCAATCAGTGCAGTTTATCAGTGTCCATAAGTGCAGCTTATCAGTGCCCATTAGTGCTGTCTATCAGTCCCACCTATCAGTACCCATCACATCAGTGCCCATCAGTGCCATTTCATCAGTGCAGCTTATCAGTACCCATGAGTGTGTTTCATTAATGCCCATCAGTGCAGCCTCATCAGTGCAGTCTCATCAGTGCAGCTTATCAGTGCCAATCAGTGTCATTTCATTAATGCCCATCAGTGCAGCCTCTTCAGTGGCATTTCATCAGTGCAGCTTATCAGTGCCCATCAGTGCCGTTTCATTAATGCCCATCAGTGCATTTTTTTATAGTATAAACAAGTCATATATTTTGCGGTTAATTGATTTACACCAGAGTCCACAGAGTTTCCCTTTTATATCTGATTCCACAGAGTTCCCCTTTTACCTCTGAATCTGTAGTGTGCCCCTTTTACATCTGAATCCTCAGAATTCCATTTTTACATTTGAATCCACACAGTCCCCCTTTATATCTAAACTCGCAGCGTTCCCTTTCCCTGTAAGCCCTTGTACACACGTTCGGAGATTCCGACAACCAAATCCGGCGGATTTTGTCCGTCTGATTTTGTCCGATGGATTGTGTCCGAAACTGTTGCATACAGACAGTCGGACAAAGTTGTCGGAAAATCCGATCTTTCAGAACGTGATGACGTAATTTTGTTACGATGGGACTACATTCACGCTAGTAGCCAATAGCTTTGATGTAGGAATTTGATCTAAGCATGCGTGGCACTTTGTCCGATCGGAATTCTCTACACATGATCGGAGTATGTCCGATCGGAGCATTTTGTCGGAAAATATTTCTGGCAAGTTGGAAAATTTGGTCCGACGGATATTCCGACTGAAACAGTCCGATGCAGACCACACACAGTTGGAATATCCGACAAAACGCTTCGATCGGACACATTCCATCGGAATATCCGATCGTGTGTACAAGGGCTAAGGGGGACTCTGCAGACTCTGATGTAAAGGAGAACTCTGGGGACTCTGACATAAGAGATGCTCTGTGAACCCGGATTTAAAGGGGAACACTGAGAACTCTGCTGTACACAGAGGACTCTGATGTGATGGGAACATGCAGTCTCTGGCGTAAAGGGGAACTCTGATGTAAGGGGTGCTCTGAGAACCCTGATTTACCTTAATGTACTCACTCAGAGGCAGGAGAGAGAAGGGGAAGGGGGCCAACTCACCCCTTGGCAGTCAGCACCTCCTATCTAGATGTATCTGCGGCTGGTGAACTTCAAATTTCCGGCCCCACTTTCCTTTTCTGAAGCACAGAGCCAGGGATTGGAGTGGCAGACACAGAGGTGCAGGAGAAAGAGGAGCAAATATGAAACAAGGGAAGCTATTGGCTACTGGCTATTGAACTTCCTTTTTTAGTCCCATTTACGTCATCACGTAACGAACAAACTGACTTTCGAACTGACTTAGTCCGTCTATGTGTGGCCAAGTCCGTTCGTTCGGAAAGTCAGTCGGAACTCCGCCGAAAGCCTGTTCTAGTCTCCCAGAAAGTCCGGTCGTGTGTACACAGCATAACAGACACTCTCAGCTTAGACAACTGCAGATAGTAACCCTGCTGGGAAGCCATAGTCCTTTCTGAATAATGTGTCTGGGTTTCAGGCAGTCTGAAACCCAGACACGGGATTCAAAACCCGAAATGTCCGGGTGAATCCCGGACAGGTGGCAACCCTACAGGAAGTAGGGTGCCTTATCCAGAGGGTCCATATGCTGCAACTGGTTACAGTCGTAAAATATATCAGTCTGTCTCAAAAGTCTTTTTCTATATTAGCTGAAAGTAGGATTTTTTGAAGTCTGCGCATTGTTCTTTTGGGTGCGCTATTCCCTTATCCCCTCTCCCTGGAATTTATTGGTCTGAATAAACTATATTAAATGTCCAAATGGCTGCTGCCTCTCTGTTCACCTCATCGCTATAAATCAAGAATCCAACCCCAAGTTAAATGTCAGCCAACCTGATCATTGGTGGTACCTAATAGAGTTGAGCCCCGTTTTGTGTGGGTCAATCAGCCATAGTATGTGTATGTGAGATAGAGACTTTAGATTGTAAGCTCCTTGAGGGCAGGGACTGATGTGAATAAACAATATACACTATATTGTCAAAAGTTTTGGGATGCCTGCCTTTACACACACATTAACTGTAATGGTGTACTAGTCTTAGTCCGTAGGGTTCAGTATTTAGTTGGCCCACCCTTTGGAGCTATAACATCTTCAACTCTTCTGGGAAGGCTGTCCTCAAGGTCATATGATGGCCCTCCAGAGCGACCGATCTCGCTTGCCCGTGGGGGTGCGCATCGTGGCAATTGGTGGTGTGGTGACACCGCTACACTGATCTTGGTAAATCTCTGACGGAGGCTCTTTACCACATGATCAGCCATGTCCAATCATGGCCAATCATGATGCAAACAGGAAGAGCCATTGATTGGATTTTCCTCACTCACGTCTGACAGACGCGAGTAGAGGAGAGCCGATCGCTAGCTCTCCAAACGGGGGGGGGGGGCGTCTGTGCTGATTGTCTATCAGCGCAGCCCCCCCACGGATGCCCACCCAGGACCACCAGGATGCCGCCAGGACCACCAGGGATTCCACCCCACTGGACCACCAGATATGCCACCCTAGACCACCAGGGAAATGCCAATCAGTGCCCATCCCCAATGCTTGCCAGTGCCATCAGTGATGCCTATCAATGCCATCTATCAGTGCCCATCAGTGCCACATATCAGTGCCCAGCAGTACCACCCAGCAGTGCCCAGCAGTGTCCTATCAGTGCCACCCATAAGTACCCATCAGTGCAGCCTTTCAGTGCCCAGTGTCGCCTATCAGTGCCCACCAGTGCCACCCATGAGTGTACATCAGTGCACCCTATCAATGTCCATCAGTGCTGCATATTAGTGCCACCCATCAGTGGCGCCTACCAGTGCCTATCAGTGATGCCTATCAGTGCCCACTGTCAGTGCCTGTCAGTGACCCTCAGTGCCACTTCATTGATGCCACCTCATCGGTGTCGCCTTATCAGTGCCCGTCAGTGCTGCCTTATCAGTGCCCACCAGGAGAAGACATACTTATTTACTACATTTTACAAAAAAAAACATTTTTTATTTTATTTGTTTAGCAAAAACTAAAAATAACGCAGAGGTTATTAAATACCAAAAAAGGAAATCTCTATTTGTGGGAACAAAATTATAAAAATTCTGTGGGTACAGAGTAGCATGACCGCGCAATTGTCATTTAAACAGCGACATCGCTAAAAGCTGAAAGTTGGCTTGGGCAGGAAGGGGGTGTAAGTGACCGGTGTTGAAGTATTTAAAGTTCATGTGCGTGTAAAGGCAGGTGTCCCAATACTTTTGACAATATAGTGTATATTTTACGTTGACATCAGTCCCTGCCCTCAAGGAGCTTACAATCTAAAGTCTCTATCTCACATACACACATACTATGGTTGACTGGCCCACACAAAACAGGGCTCATCCCTATTAGGTACCACCAATGGTGAGGTTGGCTGACATTTCAGCTTGGGGTTGGATTCTTGATTTAGGCCCCTTTCACACTGGGGCGGTGTGGGCGTCGGCGGTAAAGCGCCGCTTATTTTAGCGGCGCTTTACCGTCGTTTTAGCGGCGGTCTGCGGGCGCTAGCGGGGTGGTTTTAACCCCCGCTAGCGGCCGGAAAAGGGTTAAAACCGCCCGCAAAGCACCGCTGCAGTGGCGCTTTGCCGGCGGTATTGCCGCGCTGTCCCATTGATTTCAATGGGTAGGAGCGGTTTAGGAGTTTAGTGAATACACCGCTCCTTTCACTGCTCCAAAGATGCGGCTAGCAGGACTTTTTTCACTGTCCTGCCAGCGCACCGCCCCAGTGTGAAAGCCCTCCGGCTTTCACACTGGAGTGAAAGGGGCCGGTTTTTTTCAGGCGCTACATAGGCGCTATTTTTAGCGCTGTAATGCCTGAATACCGCCCCAGTGTGAAAGCAGCCTTATAGTGATGAGGTGAACAGAGAGGCAGACAGTCACCTATTTGGACAGTTATGCCGCGTACACACGGTTGGAATTCTCATCGGAAAAAGTTCTGATGGTTTTCCCGATGGAATTCCGCTCAAGCTGTCTTGCCTACACACGGTCAAACCAAATTCCAATCGTTTAGAACGCGTTGATGCACAGCACGTACGGTGGGACTAGAAAAAGGAAGCTCAATAGTCAGTGACCAATAGCTTCCGTCTCGTAGTTGAATCTGAGCATGCATGATTTTTGGCGTGTCGGAATTGCATACACACGATCGGAATTTCCATTGGGAAAATTGAGAACATGCTATCAATTTTTGGCTGGCGGGAATTCGGACAGCTAAATTCCAATGGAGCATGCATGCGGTCGCATTTTCCGATGAAAAGCTCTCATCTGACTTTTTCTGGCCGGAGTTCCGATCGTGTGTACGCGGCATAAATGGACAGTTATGGTTTATCCCTATAGTTGGACTTTAACTTTACCAAATGGTATATTTCAACTAGGAGGGAGTACAAGATCACAGGCCAAGCGGATTGTCTTTTCCTTTATTCTGCTACCTGGAAACGTTTCTGTTGAGCGAAGTTTATTAAAATGCAGGCGGCAAAGGCAAATCGGCAGCCCCTCATTATCCTAAAGATTGCTCCGCATGTCAAGTTGTAAATTAACTGGCTACTCCTGACATGGTTCCCAAAAGGCATCGCACTAAATATATAAACAAAAGACATAATACACCGCACTTTCTCCTCTTTAGAAGCAGCTTTCACATTATGATTGATGGCACGAGCGCGCCGCTAAGGGGGGTTGGCTAAGGTTACTGATGGGGCATGATCCCGGGCTCATATTGCAGCTTATTTGTATCATTCATGAATCGTGTGTGAATACAGCAATTGGCTCTGTAGGAGTATTCTTACCCTGTGTCTCTCTCATAATATGGATGCAGAAGACGGCATTTAAAATGAATAATTACTTCCAAATGTTGGCTAACCAAGAAAGAAGTGGAGACCAATCGTAGTGATACCTCACATGTGTGGTTTGAACAACGTTTTCATATTCAGGCGCTACTCATGAATGCGTTCGCTTCTGCGCGCAAGCTCGGTGGGACTGGGCGCTTTAAATTTTTCATTTTTTTTTCTTATTTATTTTACTTTTTTTTTTTTTACACTGCACTCTTATGCCGCGTACACAAGATTGGAATTCTCGTCGGAAAAAGCTCTGATGGTTTACCCGACGGAATTCCACTCAAGCTGTCTTGCGTATACACGGTCACACCAAATTCCGATAGTTTAGAACACGGTGGCGTACAACACGTACGACGGGACTAGAAAAAGGAAGTTCAATAGCCAGTAGCCAATAGCTTCCATCTCGTAGTTGAATCTGAGCCTGCATGATTTTTGGCATGTCGGAATTGCATACACAGGGTTGGAATTTCTGATAGAACGTTTTTCTGTCGGGAAAATTGAGAACATGCTATCAATTTTTGGCTGGCGGAAATTCGGACAGCTAAATTCCCCTGGAGCATACACTCAGTCGCATTTTCCAATGAAAAGCTCTTATCGGTCTTTTTCTAGCCGGAAATTCCGATTGTGTGTACGCGGCATGAAAAAAAAATATTTTGGGTTACTTTTATTTAGGGCTGTTACTGATTAAAATTGACTAATTTCGATTTATTATAACGCACATACCAATCCAACTACTTTTAGCTGAACTCCTTGCATTGCAACTTTGCAGTGGTAAATGTGGTATACACTATATACAATCACCCGACACTAGTTAGTTTCCACAATCCATGACTTAACTTCACAGTTCACACAAATACGTTTTAAATTCAAACTGTAGCATTGACCTAACTAATCACTCTCACCTTATGACATGGACCCCTGTGCAAACAGGTGGTCATGCAAGTCGGTATCAAAACACGGCCCATAAACTTCTCTCACGTCTCCTTAGATCTCAGCAAGGACGCCAGGTCATGGGTAGAAAGAAAAGATCACCGCTTAAGTATAAGATTTAATTTTTATGTTCAAACACAAACTACTCACATAAAGATGATAAAAGCACAGCATGTAAAGCCAATGATCGTATTAGTTACGTAGGGCAGCAGTGGGTGACGTCATGCGTAGCTCCTCCCCCATACGCGTTACGTTGAATCAGAACTTTGACGTCAGCGGACTCCTCCCTCTCCATTTGTAGCAGACGGAGGCACTTGGGGAATGGGAAGGAGTCCGATGACGTTGATGTCCGTGACGTCACCGGATCTCCGACGGAACTCCCTGAAGACCCGGAAGCCGGTGGAGAGGTGAGTACCGATCAAAAGAATTAATCAAGGAATTAATCTTTAATTTCCACAGCCCTACTTTTATTCCTATTACAAGGAATGTAAACATCCCTTGTAATAGAAAAAAAGCATGACAGGACCTCTTAAATATGAGATCTGGGGTCAAAAAAACCTCAGATCTTCCGCCAGTCAATGCTATGGAGCCAGGTGGGGGCCATCTTCCCCTCCCTTGGCTCCAGGCTGTAAATGTGAGAGGATACGCAGGCATGGCGGGAAAGGGTGGTCCCTCTCCCGCCCCCGGTAAAAGGGATCTTATGGGGAATTGTGGGGAATCTGCCGCAGAAACCACTTTTATCTGAAAGAGGATACTTTATCTAGCTATCTGCACCCATAACATCGGTATTCCTCTTCAAATTGCGATATACAATAATGGCAAGCGGTTCGTAAGTGGTTAATCTGCTACCTAATAGAGACAAGGGACTCCTTTAGTATTTTGATTGCCTCCTCTAAAGCCGGCTATATGTGGATCAAAATTTAGCTGGTTCAGAAGGAAACAGACTAATTTTGATCCATGTATGGACAGGCTGGTTGTACACAGGTTAATCTCTCGACTCGACTATCGACTTGTGTACAATCAGCCTGACAGTTTTATCCCGAACAATCAATGCTGCCCACTATAACTGGCAGCACTAATTATTGTATTCTGATGCTGGGAACGGCATAAAAATTCAAAGCCTGTACATAAAGGTTTTACTAGCACACCATCTACAAGAATTATAGAATAACAATTAATAAACAAAACACTTATTCCCCACTATAAGGCAAAGCAATGATTTGAGGTCACTGAGGACCCCTCGCTCAGGCAGAAAGTGTCCTTCCTGTTTTATGGTGACAACACCTTACACACAGTACAGCAAGTGAATGTTGTCTCCCTAGGACAGGATGTGGGTTACTGGCAGGATCACAAGCTGAATATTAAGGAAAAAAAGCCTAAAATCGTGCAAGTAATGCAGCCACCATATCTAAGGACAAAGCCACAATTAATTAAAATATTATCTTTGAGTTAAATAAATTTTAATTTGTGGTCCCATGGTCTGCATTTTGGTCTTCTTCTCTCCCACAAACATGGCAAGATGGAGAGTGATTCGACCAGAGAAGATGAGCAGCTTCAGAGATCACTACCAGGACTGGCAGGTCTGCAGGTCTGTAGGACAAGGTAGGACAAGGTAGACCCCTCTATTAGGACTCTTTTTACACTTGTGGTTACAGGACGCGTGTTTACCAGCCTCAACCACTCCCCCTTTAGCTGCTTTGTAAAAATGATCCCCACTGTCATGTTTGGTGGGCAGTTTTACCCACTAAATGCGACCCTTTAACACCTAATGGGGACACCCCACAACCATCCCACAACCGGGTGTGCTGGTGCGGGGTTTAAGGAGTTGAAACAGATGGTGAGGATGCAACATGTAGGGTAAGCAGGTGGTACCTACTCCATGTTTCCATCCTCGTTGGGTGCCAAGCAAGTGTCACATGAGAGGCCTACCCCAGGGTGTGTTATGCTAGGCACTTTGGATAGGGTATCTGTATTACACATGGGGTACCATTGCTTGAACAGATGACTAAACTCTAATAAACTCCCTCAATGTTACTTTACTTCATCATGGTCACTTAGGAGGGACATGCAGAGCCAATGCCCTCTCCGCCTGTCCAGTGTATCATTGCTACCTCACTCTCAGTAATGGTATGAGGCCCCGCCGTGCACTGACTTGATGCATGCACATCACTTAACGTTTCCTCTTACATGCTTGTTTATAGGTTGGGGACCTCTGTGGTTGGGGACCTCTGCGGTGCTGATCTACTCTCTTTGCTATGGGTTGGCTCACGGAGTGGGTGCCAACAACAACTCCTCCTGCAAGAGGCTATGCCACCTGACAAATGTACATGCTTATGAACTGCTGGTAGGGAGACCTTTGTGCTGCTATCTTCATACCTCAATGTACTTAGTGACCCAAACTGTAACTATATGTGCTGGTTACTTGCATTACACCCTTTTAGTAGCTTCAGACCAAAGGCAAAGTTTCAAAAGCTTTACTAAAGAATAAGTTATCGCCACAGTTCAACATAAAGTACAGTCTTTCCCTAACATCCCTAGTCCCTAACTCAGGCTTGTGGCTGCCCCAGCATACCTGAACAGAAAAGAGTGCATTCTTGGTAGAGTGGTAGTATCCAGGATTGGCATCGTCAGAGTGGACTGTGGTTGAACTAGATAGACTTGTGTCTTTTTTCAACCTGACTAACTACAGTATGTAACTATGTAACTATGTGACTGCAAGTCCCAGCGGCTCTCTCAGACAGTAGCATGGTCCTGAGGGCAAATGTGCATCATCTATCATCCCGGACTCTACATCTGCAACAGGCCAAAAGGACGGAGTCTGTTAACAGCAACAGCAGCAACCTTAGACTTTCAATAGCTCGCGGCCCAGCTCGGCCCCAGGAAAGCCAAACAAGAAAAGAACCAAGAAACACAATTAACTCCAACTTTCCCAACTGGGCCAACGTTAACCACTACCTGCCTACAAACACAATGCAGACCACTCTTTAGAGGGCAACGCACATGTAAATGAGGCCTTACACCCCCCACAATAGAGCTTCATGTACACAGGTGTCTGGGGCCGCACGATATGAAATTTGGTGTATTTACTCATCCACAGGTGCTGTCGCCCATAGAAATCAATGGCTGTACACGGCTATATGTGAGAATATGCTAGTACTTGCATAAATGCACCCCAGGTGCCCATGTATGTGAAGTAACCCCTAGATACCCCCAATTAAAATTTTTGGGGTCAAGTTAAGCTTAAAGGGGGGACCATTTTTTGTGTATAAATAAAAAATAAAAAAAACACCTTGTAAACAATAATGAATAATATTGAATAAAAATAAAAAAAGAAGAAGATTTTTCCCACCCTTCAATTAAGCCGCCACAAGGTGATCCGGGAAGGCGAGTACCCCTTCACACAGAATACTGTTATCGTGTCAGTGTGTTTCAAGGTCTTCATGTCCTCCTGTCAGGATGGATCGGACCCAAAACACATCATCCCGGCTCTCTCTGTTCTTCCAAACATCAGCGTGTCAAAATGAATTGACTTAAGCTCTTGAACTGCTTTTAAATCAGCAAAACTATAATCACATTTACCCCCCGACAAAAAAAAAAAAAAAACCTGCACTACCCATACAAGAACTCTGAGTTTTCAATAAAATCCGTCCTTTTATCTTGGAGGTCTGGGGGAGGGATGGAGAAAGGGCTTAAAAAGGTAAAATATGTTGTGTAATCACACAGAGGACATAAAATCTAACCATTGCTCCAATCCTACCACGAACCTGTCAATAACAAAAAAAATAGGACCAGTCATGCTCAAGTATCTGATTATTCATCTGGAATTATCATTGTGTTGGTTTACCCAGAAGCTACGGAGGAGGGGAATGAGTTTAGCCGCGGAGTCTATGGCATCCTCTTTTAACCACTTGCGTACTAGGCACTTATACCCCCTCCTGCCAAGGCCAATGTTCATCTTCCAGCTCTGTCACGCTTTGAATGACAATTGCGCAGTCATGCAACACTGTACCCAAACAACATTATTATCATTTTTTTGAGACACGTAGAGCTTTATTTTGATGGTATTTAATCACCACTGGGTTTCTTATTTCTTGCTAAATAAATTAAAAAAGACTGAAATGTTTAAAAAAAAAAAAAAATTCTTAGTTTCTGTTATAACACTTTCTAAATAAGTAATTTTTCTCCTTCACTGATGGGCACTGATGAGGGAGCACTGATGAGGAGGCACTCATGAGGTGTCACTGATGAGGTGTCACTGATATGCAGCACTGATGGGCACTGATAGGCAGTAGTGATGGGCACTAATAGGCAGTACTAATTGTCACTGACAGGCATCACTGATGGTCACTGATGAGGCAGCACTGATGAGGAGGCACTGATGAGGTGGCACTGATATGCAGCACTGATGGTACTGACAGGCAGCAGTGATGGGCACTGATGGGCACTAATAGGCAGTACTAATGGGCACTGATAGGTGGCACTGGCAGGCATCACTGATGGGCACTGATGAGGCAGCAGTGATGAGGGGGCACTGATGAGGTGGCACTGATATGCAGCACTGATGGGCACTGATAGGCAGCAGTGATGGGCACTGATGGGCACTAATAGGCAGTACTAATGGGCACTGATAGGTGGCACTGGCAGGCATCACTGATGAGGCAGAACCGATGAGGAGGCACTAATGAGGTGGCACTGATATGCAGCACTGATGGGCACTGATAGGCAGCAGTGATGGACACTGATGGACACTAATAGGCAGTACTAATGGGCACAGATAGGTGGCAATGACAGGCATCACTGATGGGCACTGAAAGGCATCACTGATGGGGCTGCACTGATAATCATTGCACTAATTGTCTGTGTGCATGTCCCCACTGAGGAAAGCTGGTTAAAGAGGAACTACACTCTCTCAATCAACTATTTAAATTTATATTTACCTATTTTCTTTAGCTGCCAGCATCGATAAATAGATAGCAAGCTAAATACACCCTCCTGCCTGCATGCCTGAGTTAAAGGCAGATGGATCCCAGGAACTAAATCCTACATGAATCATCTACCCTTACTCAAAGTGGTCACAGTGATTTCTCAACTAAATAAAGCATGGAGTCATGAATGGATGGGTGAACTTGCTTTCAGCATTAAAATGTATTAATTAGCGTTTTCAGTTTGTGCTCAGGTACAGTTTGGTTCCACTTTAACTGTGTATCCACTTTAATTTGTGTATGCAAATGTCATTTTTTAGGTTTAGGTTAGGACATTGAAAAATATACCCCCCCACTGGAGAGGGAGCTCACTAGTCAGGGAAATCTCCAAATTGGAGATGAAATGGATCCATAGAGTCAGATCACTTACTCCATGTGGATTAAATGTGGATGTAGATGTAAATGCCTTTATTGATAATTCATAGGACATGGCTTTCTCCTCTCCTCATATCCTTTTTTTCCCCTCCCTTTTTATCTTTTTAGTAGGTCTTATATTAATTTTGTGCAGGTTCTCCTTTTTTGGGGATGAATTATGTCTTATGCAATTTTTGTGATATTTTCCATAGTTATCTTCTTTAAGATTTATTTGTTATAATGGGTAGTATTTTAGAATTGTGACATATGTGGGTCACTATGTAACCTAATTTAACACATAGGTTTTTATTATGCATTTATTACATTAGAATTATTTTAAAGTGTGACCAATTCTTGCTCTGAGACGCATTTATGACCTAAAGGCAGGTTTTATTCCTCTTTTTTTGTGATCAAGCTTTCTATTATTTTCCACTTTAAAACCATAATTTACTTTGGCAATGGTTATATTTTTGGGTTTTATTTTTTGTCCACTAGATGGTCTCAATCCAATCATGTCATCCGATGTCTCCATATGAAGTTTTAAACCTATTTACACTAGTAGAGTTTAAAGGATTCCATATGTGTTTGTTACTGATTTGGATGGGAAATCTTGCATTCTATTAATTTAATTAATTAGGGTATTTTGGTGCCCTTCAAGTCTTTAGTGAATTAAATAAAGATCTGGCTCTCATATAGAGGTCTGGTCAAATTGGTTTATGGTTATTTCCTGGTCTGCAGCAATCGGGCTGAGGCTTGGTTGCTCCTCCGAATGACCAGCCTCTGGCTCAGAGTGAGGCTTGGTTATGCAGTCTGTATATATGCAGCGATGTCGCAGCATGGCACCCATGCCCCAGATGACGGAACGCATAGGGAGGAGCGATGTGCTGATATCATTGCATGTTTCCAGAAGTGTGGGACACTTCTCGTCATAAGCTGGCCGGTGAGATTTTTAAAAAGCGATGCATGGTGTTTCTTCATGTAAGTGCAACCTTATTTTAATAAAGCAACTAAGGGTTTTACACTATGTGGAATTTTCCCTTTTATGTCCTTATGTTTCCAATGGGATACTATTGAGGTGACCAACACAGACCATACTCCTGTCCTCAAGTGGATCCTATAGGAGAGCTTTGGGAATACCCTGGCCAGGGTGCTCGGCCACATGTTCTATTGACCTCTCTTTCAAAAGACTGTCCTCTAAATTTGGTAAGCCTGCATTCCATATCGAGGTGGCGGTGTCACGGTTGGGACTCTTTAATGGTGATGGATGTTCACTATCAATATGGTCATTTTTGAACCAGAGGATTACATTTCCGATATTCAAATGCAGAGTTTTGCCCATTGGGACTTTAGATGAAGCTCCATACAGCCAGTAATAAAAACATAGTACAGGTTTATTGAGTATATGCCAGCAATAACACTGGAAAAAAGGTGTCCTAATGCCAAACCGTTGGCCCAAATATACAGATCCATTACATGGTTATATAAAGCAATCAAACAGTCCATGGTAAGTGTGTCATAGCATCTATGGTGGCCAAATGCATTTTGTGAGTTCAGTCTCACTCTTCAGGGGTTGATGCTAGGCATAATCTATAAAGTAAAAAAGCGTAAAAGATATAACATAGTAATGAACATGGAAATGTATCTGGTAGATTGAAATGTGGGAATCAGACTAAGGGATCCATACTAACAGGGATGAAGGATGCTGCAAGCCAAAGTCCCACCAGTAGCCACCGGAGACATCTGACTCGGGAGCTGTGGGTAAAGGATCCAAAATGGGCTGGCAGCGCAAAACAAGACAGATCGAAAAGCGGGCAAATAGAACTGTCCAGTGTGGCCTGCCAGAAAGAAAAAAAAAATGATGGAGGCGGCTCGCAGGGTACTACCAACCATATTTTGTTTTTGTTTTTTTAACATTTCTGTATATATATTTTGGAATTTTTTTCTGCAATTTATTTTCAATATTAGTGGAAAAGAAGTATTCCTGCGCCACGTCAGGGAAATAGAGGGAGATAGGGTAATGCTGCACACACTGAAAGGGAAATATCTGAACCCCAGGGAATAATGAGTAAGAAGGGTAGTGGTGCGCTGTACACAAGGAGGATATATCTATTGATAAAAGCAGTATATAAAATTCGCAATGGGGGGATATCCAGTAAACAATACAGGTCTGGGTATGTCTATATGACTAGTTTAAACAGCAACACTCATTTCTACTAATAGTCCACAACATAAATACATAAAATAGTGAAAATCCATATAAAATCCAAAGTGCAACGTGTTGCGATCCTGTAGTTGCATTAAAAGTGCAAATATTCCAATGTGCCGCTGTGGCTGATAAAACAATAATGTTTGTTGCTATTAGTGTAAAATCTACAACATAAAACCGTGAAATAATAAAAACAAGAAAAAAGAAGAAAAAACACAATATAACATTCAAAAGTGCAGCGTGTTGCGATCCTAAAATCGCATAAAGTGCAGGTGTTCTGCTGTGGTGCACATAGGCAAACCTTCAAACATAAATAATAATTCAGTGACAAAAAATATTAGTGTATCAGACAAAAAGTCAGTTTTCAGTGCAAAGTGCTGCGATTATTCTCAAAATCGCATAGGATGTGACTTCTTCAACAAGATATACGATGTGGAGCTGTTGCAATGGGAAGGGCAGTGGTGCTGGTGGAAGGGGATGTGGCCTTGGTGGTCCCGTATATACTAGTAATGGATGTCCCCTTACCTTACCGCTGTAAGGTAACAGCGTATATATAGAGAGCTTTTTGGGATCCTTTAGCGGAATTTTCCCTTTAATGTGGGGTGCCCAGGTCCTGACCAATGATATGGTCCCTTTAAGGGGGTTTCCTCTGTGGTATTGCAGTCAGGGTTCCTCAGTGGTATGGCATATACATGGGTTTAAGCAGAGATGGAGGAAGAATACTCCATAGTGTAAGATGCTTCAACAGGTTTATTGTTATTAAAACAGTTTAAAAATACTCACAAACAAACAGTCTGTACAAGCAGTGTATAAACGAGCTGCGGGCTCGGTCTACGTCACTTCCTGGTTGCTGTGTCCCGACCGCGTGTTCGTCACGGGATGAAGTCACGTGACCCGTGACGAACACGCGGTTGGGACACAGCAACCAGGAAGTGACGTAGACCGAGCCCGCAGCTCGTTTATACACTGCTTGTACAGACTGTTTGTTTGTGAGTATTTTTAAACTGTTTTAATAACAATAAAGCCCGAGGCTCTAATAGGCTTCAAAAATGGGTGGGCTTGGGGTGCAGAGCACTACACTCTGAGCCCACCCAGTTGTGTGACAACAGCGAGTGAATATTCGCTATTGTAACACTGATTCTCCTCCCCCAACCAGCCCCTCTGTTGTATGGACACTCTACATTATTATTATTAATCAATAATTAATCAATATTGTAAAAATATTTCTTATAATCAATTATTTTCATTATCACTATTTCATCAGCGCAGCTCTTTTTGATATCTTAGGACAGCTAAAGCCGAGGACAGCTGAAGATTTAAGCACCTTAATTCCCAGCTCTGCCCACCTTTGGCCACTGCAAGGGGGTTTCATTATTTCCTTTACCCCCCCCTGCCATGCCACACTGGCCATTTAGTCTCTTGTAAAGGTGGGATTTCTCAGAAGCTATAGCTATATTCTCTCCTGCTTAGGAAGCCTCCCCTGGAAATATTTTCCCTCGCCACCCATCATTCTTATTCTATGCCTTGCTAGCTGCCATCTTTCTATAAGTCACACGATTATTATTTTTTTTAATACAAATAGAGAAGCCATACAAGATGTAAGCAAATATATGTATGATATACAGTATGCAAATTGCAACTGTTCCCCTGGCTTGATTCTTGCTACAGGGTATAGTAAGCGGGTAAAATAGCTCAAGGACCTACGGTAATGAAAGTCATAAACTCCTAGTATCTTCCTTTTGTCATGCCTAATGAAGAGGGTCTGAGACGTATTAGTGCTACCTTCTAGTACTACAGATCAGAAGATCAGAAGACTATAGATGTGCATTCAAGCCCACTGCTCCTCTGAAAAGTGATCTGCATTTGGATTGTCTTTCAGAGGCGATTGACAGTTGGTGAGGAGGCAACATGATGCCTCCTCACCGCCTGTTTAAACCCCATTATTGTGGCACTTCCCCATTTGTTTTAACACCCCAGTTCACTACCAGGTTAGCTTAAAGCTGCGTTATAGTCATTTTTGTGTTTATTAAAAGTCAGCAGCTACAAAAACTGTAGCTGCTGACTTTTAACTACTTGCCGACCGGCTCCTGTACATATATGTCGGCACTTTAAAGAAATGTGAGTGGGAGGCAATCATTTTACAATTTTGTGTGCCATATCCAAGATTATAGACCAAAAATTGGAACACCCCTAGTGGTGGACTTTTTAGGCACGTACAATAGATATCAGATTTTTGAGATACAAAAAAGGTTTTTTATTGAAAAAATATTAAGAAAAACACATAAAACAGGGAATGCATAAATACACTGATGATTTGCATATACATTGATTACTTAAAATACCCTACGCATTTTGGAGAGACTGAATCTCCTTCTTGAGGGGTACGTATAGGTATAAGAGAAGGTCTATTGAAAAAGGATAGAATATATAGACATGCCTGGTATTCTGTCGTGCTTTTAATTACAAGATCTATGGAATGTCTATCCAACACACTGTTCTGAATATGTAAGTGATTATTACAATAGTGAATTATGTACATTGTACAATATATGTATGTCTTTTTGAAGATAAATAATCGTCTTTAATATATATTCTATCCTTTTTCAATAGACCTTCTCTTATACCTATACATACCCCTGAAGAAGGAGATTCAGTCTCTCTGAAACGCGTAGGGTATCTTAAGTGATCAATGTATATGCAGATCATCAGTGTATTTATGCATTCCCTGTTTTGTGTGTTTTTCTTAATATTTTTTCAATAAAAAAAACTTTTATGTATCTCAAAAATCTGATATCTATTGTACGTGCCTAAAAAGGCCACCACTAGGGGTGTTCCAATTTTTGGCACTTTAAAGATGGATATCTCGGAAATGGCAGCAGCCGCAGCTGCCATAACCGAGGTATCTATCTTTTGAGCCGGCAGTCCTGTTTACGATAATGGTGGTCTCTGCGGCGGATATGCCACAAGGTCACCGCTATCGGAGCCGTCAGCAGCAGCGGAGGCAATCAGGACCTGTCCGTGGCTGTGTATGGAGACCAGTGAGAGGAAGATGACCCCCACCCGTCTCCATACCATAGCATAGCAGGGCGGAAGCGACATCAAAATGTCACTTCCGTCCATACGTCTTAAAGGCACTTTTTTTGTTGTCATTTTTTTCAAATGACAACATTTTTTATTTTTCTATTATTGCATTTAAGTCCAAATATGAGATCTGAGGACTTTTTGACCCCAGATCTCATATTTAAAAGGACTTACTATTATTATTATTATTATTATTATTATACAGGATTATATAGTGCCAACAGTTTATGCAGCGCTTTACAATAAAAGGGAGACAATACAGTTATAATGCAATAAAATACAAGAGGATTAAGAGGGCTATCATGCTTTTTTCTATTACAAGGGATGTTTACATTCCTTGTAATAGAAATAAAAGTGACCCAATTTTTTTTTTTTTTTAAACAGTGTAAAAAAAAAAAAAAATCAAATAAAATAAAATAACTTTTTTAAAGCACCCGGTTCCGACGAGCTCACGCGCAGAAGCGAACGCATACGTGAGTAGTGCCCGCATATGAAAATGATGGTCAACCCACACATATGAGGTATCGCTGCGGTCGTTAGAGCGAGAGCAATAATTCTAGTCCTAGACCTCCTTCCAAAACTTACAACCTGTAGAATTTTTTAGTCGCCTATGGGGATTTTTAAAGGTAAAGGTTTGTCGCCATTCCACGAGCGGGCACAATTTTGAAGCGTGACATGTTGGGAATCAATTTACTCGGTGTAACATTATCTTTCACAATCTAAAAAAATTAATTGGGCTAACTTTACTGTTGTCTTATTTTTTTATTCAAAAAAGTGAATTTTTTCCAAAAAAAGTGCGCTTGTAAGACCGCTGCGCAAATACGGTGTGACAAAAAGTATTGCAATGACGGCCATTTTATTCTCTAGGGTGTTCGAAAAAAATGTATAATGTTTGGGGGGGTTTTAAGTAATTTTCTAGCAAACAAAATGTGTTTTTAACTTGTAAACACCGAGTCTGAAAAAGAGGCCTAGTCTTTAAGTGGCACTCACCTGTACCAGGATCCAGCAATGTGGCCACCCGAACAGTCTTTTCTTTCCCTCTTCTCTCCCTGGCATCAGCATTACAACCGTGGGCATCTGGCTGTGACAGCACGCGGCTCCACAGCTGGGTGCGCACTGCACATGCGCCTCCTTAATGGCCAGGCAATCTTCTGGGACCTGTGATGTGTCCCAGGAGATTGCAGGGAGAGGAGAACTTCCACTCGTATCACCTAGGCCAGTGATGGCGAACCTTGGCACCCCAGATGTTTTGGAACTACATTTCCCATGATGCTCCACTCTAATGCGGAGTGCATGAGCATCATGGGAAATGTAGTTCCAAAACATCTGGGGTGCCAAGGTTCGCCATCACTGACCTAGGCGGCCCGAGTGGAAGTGTTCAAAAATTGCAAAAAATATATATATTGATTGTGGCAGAAATCCAATGAACTGATAAATGTTGTGCTCTTCGCCTGTGCTGTACGCCTATAACTTAAAGAGGACTGCCACCTGAACAAAAATAAATAAAAGTCAGCAGCTACAAATACTGCAGCTGCTGACTTTTAATAAATGGACACTTACCTGTTCCAGGGTCCAGCGATGTCGGCAGCAGATGATGAGCAATCGCTTGTCTCTCGGTTGCCCCCGCCACCATCCTCTGTCAGGGAATCGGGAAGTGAAGCGTTGCGGCACCGGAGGGGGGGAGGGTTCCGATGAGCGGAACTTCCACTTAAGGGTGGAGGTCCACTTTAACATGGTCGCCAGCCTTCTATGTGGACTAAAGCAGTGGTCCCCAACCTTTTTGGCACTGGGGACCGGCTGCGTAGAAATAAATTGTGTCAAGGACCGGGGGGAACGCCAGGCAGGGTGTTTTTGGTGGGCAATGGCTGGTGCTTCAATCATCATGGCACTGTGCTTGATATGGTGTCAGGGTGATTGAAGCGCATTATTTCTATTATTACATTGTAGTAATAAATTAAATAGTTCAACTCACCATAATGCAGAATCAGTGGGAGCCCTGAGCATGTCACTTGCCACTGTTACCTGCCACCAAATGCAGAATGTCGCTTGCCACACTGCCTGCCATCAGATGTGGATTCTCACCTGCCACGTTGCCTGTCACCAGATGCGGAATGTCACTTGCCACATCACCTGCCATGTCGCCCGAAACAAGATGTGGATTGTCACTTGCCATGTCACCTGCCACTTTGCCCGTCATCAGATGCGGAATGTCACCTGCCACGCTGCCTGCCACCAGATGTGGATTGTCACTTGCCACGTCATCTGCCACGCTGCCTGCCACCAGATTGTCACCTGCCATGCTGCCTGATTCTCCCACACACCCGGCTCTCATATTCTGCCTGCCCGGCTCTCTTATGCCGGCTGCCCGACTCTTTCATGCTGCCCACCTAGGTGTCTCATGCCAGCCGCCTGCACCCACGGCCCAGCTACAGAAAGGCCACGGCCCAGTGGTTGATGGCCCCTAGACTAAAGAACACCTTCCCTATGTATTATACAGCTGAGAAGAGGGGAAGGTGTTTTGTAGTCAAGTAATACGTTTCCTAGAGTGACAACACT
Organism: Lithobates pipiens; assembly: GCF_037356315.1. NCBI lineage: Eukaryota > Metazoa > Chordata > Amphibia > Anura > Ranidae > Lithobates > Lithobates pipiens. The sequence goes on from NW_027507785.1 coordinate 299,347,993, forward strand.
TTTTTACTAAACTGTGTCTATGGAGGAGCAGCGTTGCTACACTAGGACAGGAAGTGGTTGTCAGGATCACCAGGTGAAAGGAAAGAAAAAAAAGGAAAAAGGAATGCAGGCATCATATGTAAGGACTAGTAAGCTATAATATATCACAGTTTTGTTCTTGAGTTGAATGCGCTTTAAGCCTATGCTTGAAGTGCCCATCCCTTTTTTTTTGTTAGAAATTCATTGAACTATCACAAGTGACATTTCCTTAAAGTATATGCAGTAAAGCATGATTGTTATTCTCACTGTGAAACCTAAAGGGTTAATCCTCTGCATTGTGTAAAAAGGCTGTTTGATCCTGTCTTCTCTGATCCTCCCCTTCTTCCACTGTCCCCAATCCATCTCCTGATAGTACAGAGCCTTGGGGGCACTCTGCACATGCTCAGTTTAGTGTGTATTGCTAGAAGCGGAGCAGAGCAAGCAGGAGGATTCAGCTTTGACAGGATCTCATGGGAAGTGTTTCTTGACCTTTATCAATGTATTTACATACTGTCCTGGGCATTTATGTACATTATGTGTATGGGATAAAAGAATACTTTAAGACCCCTTTCACACCATGGCGTTTTGCAGGTGCTATAGCGTTAGAAATAGCGCCTGCAATCCGCCCTAAAAAAGCCGCACCTTTGTCTGTAGTGTGAAAGCCCGAGGGCTTTCACACTACAGCGGTGCGCTGGCAGGACATCAGGGAAAAGTCCTGCTAGCAGCTTCTTTGGAGCGGTGTGTTTACTGCTCCTCCACCGCTGCTCCCCATTGAAATCAATGGGGCAGTGCTGTAATACTATTGCGACGTATTGCTGGTGGTTTTAACCCTTTCTCGGCCGCTAGCGGGGGTAAAAGCCCCCAGCTAGCGGCCAAAATGCGCCACAAATCCGGCGGTAAAACGCTGCTAAAAATAGCGGTGTTTTACCGCCGCCGCTATGGGCGGTGTGGTGTGAAAGGGGTCTAAGGGTTTTGTTTGCACTTGCAGTGCCCTCTGAAGAGCAATCCGCCTCCTTAGCATATGTTTTAATACAGTAGTAAACTCAGTTGCAAAATACCCCCCCTGCTGGTTAATGTCCTAATGTGCTAGTATGTACCGCACCAGTAATGACACCAGCCATTTGATGGTTTGACAGCCTGGTTGAGGACAAAAGCAAATGTGACAGTTCGCATTCCTGGCACGCGGGGAATGTAATTTTTTTTTTTAAACTATTAAATTGATTGGTATAGTTCCACTTTAAGCAAACATTTTTATTGCCCCCCCTCCAATTACAAGTGTAAGCCTTTTCAGACCTGATCACCACTCCACCTGTGAAGAGGCCCTGTCATCTCTTTATATACTAATTTAAATAATCTATTTGAGACTTCCTCCCTCGCAGTGATCTTTAACCCCCTATATATATCTTAGGAGCGGGGTGACGGCAGATAATGAAAATATCTTTTTTGCCTGACAGGTATAATCTTTGCAGAAAAAGTTTGGAATTTGCCAAGCTGATTATTTAAACTTTTCTACTTGTGAACATTCGGTTGTGTGTCTGTTAAGTTGTGAAGGACATCTCAGTATTTACCCAGCCTCATTTAATGGATTCCTTAATTATACATTTGATGTAATAGGCTGTCAGAGTAGGCACTTCATTCCGCCATATCTACAAGTCCCTGCAGTGCACTGAATAAACCAATTACTTTCCTGTCCATTCATTTTTCCATCCTTACTACCCTGTATTTACACCCAACCAGCCCATTCCCGTCCAACGGGAGCCACTGAACGCACTCTCCATAATGCAATCTATGGAAACTGAGCAATGATTTTTTTTTTCCGGTTGACGATGAATATGTTCAAATCTGTAGACATTAGATACAAGTAGTCCCTGGTAATTATACTTCCCATGGAAAATGTTAAAAGTTTCTCTCCTTAAAGAGACTCTGTTACCAACTTTCACTAAAGGTGAAAGCACAGGAAAATCAAGCATTTTACATTCTTGTAGTGCATCCTTTTCCATAAACAATTGTATATTCACTTGCAAAGTGCCTTAGGACTTGTCAAAAAAATTGACTAGTCGGTTCCCTAGCACAACCTTCCCCTTCCTGGGATGTCATAGGCCGCTCCTCTTCTGGGAGTGTCTAAGATGGAGTTTCTCAATCGGGGTTCCTCCAGAGGTTGCTAGGGGTTCCTTGAGCAATTTCTGCCTCTCAATTAAGTTCCCACTGACACCATTTATCTTTTTAGCTATCTGTAAAAGGGTAATTTCTCCGAATGACCACAAGTGTAAGACCCCATTCACACTGGGTCGTTTTGCAGGCGCTATTGCGATAAAAATAGCGTCTACAAACTAACCTGAAACAGCCGCTGCTGCCTCTCCAATGTGAAAGCCCCGAGGGCTTTCACACTGGAGCGGTGCCCTAGCAGGACGGTAAAAAAAAGTCGGGCTAGCAGCATCTTTGGAGCGGTGAAGGAGTGGTGTATAGACTGCTCCTTCACCGCTCCTGTCCACTGAAATCAATGGGGCAGCACGGCTCTGCAGAGGCACTTTTCAGTGGTTTTTAACCCTTTCTTGGCTGCTAGTGGGGGGTAAAACAGCCCCGCTAGCAGCCGAATAGCGCAGCAAATCTGACAGTAAAGCGCCGCTAAAAATAGCAGCGCTTTACCGCCGACGCACCTCCTGCCCCAGTGTGAAAGGGGCCTAAGGAGCATTCTTCCCACTGACCATCACACTAATGTATCATGAGTTGTAGATATAGTCATTTTTAGTAGGGGTTCCCTGAGACCAGAAAGTTTTTTCAAGAGTTAAAAAGGTTGAGAAAGACTGGTCTGAGGCCTACAAGCGTTTGCTCAGCTCCCCTGAATGCCTTTTCTGCTGACAGGAGAGCAGCTGCGTAAAAACGCGCCTAAAGGTGTATCAAGAGTCTAAGCTTTAATGGAATCCATTGGCCACAATCTTAATTTATTCTGGCGGTTTGAATGAGTGAATTCTCAAACGCTAAACGCGACTAGTGTCAAGCTCTTTTTCAGCTCCACTTCTGAACGTGCTGTTGATAGGGGCTTTTTTCAGCCTGTAAACGCTCCTATTCTAATACGCCTGTAAACGCCTATGTGTGCATGGACACATAGGGGGTTATTTACGAAAAAGACAAATCCACTTTGCACTTTGCATCCACTACTTTGGCACTTCTTGCCTGAGCCTCAGGGCCCTTGCAGACACCAATTTGTGTTTGCCTATTGCCCTTCTATAGTAGTGATTTCTAGCAGCCTCATGTAATATGTCTCCAGTCTACCACTGTCTCCTGAAAAATGTCCCCAGGCTGTAACAACTCCTACAGCATGTGTACAGGCTCTGACAGTCTCCTGCAACATGTCTGCAAACTCTGACCACCTCTTGTATCATGTCTGCAATCTCTGACCATCTCATGTATCATGTCTGCAATCTCTGACCATGTCTTGTATCATGTCCTCAGTCTCTGACATGTCTTGTATCATGTCCTCAGTCTCTGACCATCTCTTGTATCATGTCCTCAGTCTCTGACCATCTCTTGTATTGTGTCCTCAGTCTCTAACCATGTCTTGTATCATGTCCTCAGTCTCTGACCATCTCATGTATGACATCCTTATTCTCTGACAATCTCTTGTATCATGTCTGCAGTCTCTGATCAACTCTTGTAACATGTCCTCAGTCTCTGACCATCTTTTGTATTGTGTCTCCTCAGTCTCTCACCATCTCTTTTATTGTGTCCTTGATCTGTAACCATTTCTTGTATTATGCCCTCAGTCACTGACCATCTTTTGTATTACATCTCCAATCTCTGATGCCACATACACACGATCAGAATTTCGGCCAGTAAAAGACCGATGAGAGCTTTTCATCGGAAATTCAGATCGTGTGTATGCAATTCCGACGCGCAAAAACTCACGCATGCTCAGATTCTACTACGAGATGGAAGCTATTGGCTACTGGGTATTGTACTTCCTTTTTCTAGTCCTGTTGTACGTGATGTACGTCACCACATTCTCGACGGTTGGAATTTGGTGTGACCGTGTGTATACAAGACAGCTTGAGCGAAATCCCGTCTGAATTCTGTCGGGAAAACCATGAGAGCTTTTTCCAACAAAAATTCCAATCATGTATACGTGGCATGTATTGTATCATGTCTGCAGTCCCTCTGTCAGACTTCCACTTACCAGACCGGTGAGTCCGCTTGGGCAGAGGGTGGTCTCCCGTACGTGTCCGACTCACAACCCCTGGTAGAGTAAACAGGAGGCTTGGGAGTGCGGAGTGGTATGAGAGCCTGTGAAGAGGGTCCAGGAGCTGGAAGTAGGATGAACCCCGAAGCAGCAGGTGAGTAGGCTGGAACATAGGCAGTCAGGAGCTGAGCAGGCAGCTCAAGGTACAGGCAGGATTCGGCAACAGGCGGGCAACAACAGTACAAATAGGAACAGGCAGGAGCGAGGTCAAAACAGGCCGAGGTCAGGTGCAGGCAGAAGTCAGGGGGTGTCCAAGGGGCAAACCCGGTCATCAGGAGATCGGAGATACAGGAATGCAGATACAGGCAACTGAGCAGGGAACAGGGGGAGCTGATGATCAGGCAGCACTTGAAAGGAGTATGCGGCAGACCAAAATAGGCCGATTGACACCAAAAACCACGCACGTGCACGCGCCAGCACACATGCACCCGCGCACGCACACTCCCGAGCGCCAGCGCGCACACCAGAAGTGCACACAACAGCGCGCACCGGCGCGCACTGGCGCCAACAGAAGCACGCACAGGGGCGCGCACCACAGCACACACAGGAACACGCGCCAGCGCGCACTGACGCACATCGACGCACACCAGCACAGCTAGCACCACGACCAGCCAGGTAACTTCTCCGACACCATGACCATCTCTTGTATTATGTACTCTTGTATGATACCTGTAGCCATTGACTATATCCTGTTGTACGTCTACTATTTCTGATGATTAATATTTGCTAAGTTTTATGGCTGGCCCTTTGGTGGTATAAGAGGCCACACTTGAGGCCCCTATTAACAAGAAAGCTTACCACGACTGCTGCAAAGTAATAACTCTGAGTCTGCTGGGGCTACTAACATCATATCCAAGATGGCAGTACCCAGCAGCAGTCTCAGCACTTTTGGATGTCAACACAAAGGAAGTTTTTACAGGTAAAAAAAATCCTAAAAACAGAAAAAAGAAGAACAGGACACATCCATGTCAGTAGTAGGTTTTCTGGCTTGGGGCTGAAGGTAAGTATAACAACAGACTTGTAGGCAGATGCCTATGTTATGTTAATGGTTAATTGGTTATATTTATTTCAATTGCTGGTTAATGCATGCAGAGATTAATGTATTTTGTGACATGTCTTCTCCTCTATGTGTGAGCCACTTCCCTTCTTCAAAGGCTGTACATACAGGGAAAGACGGCCTCATGGTGCAGTCCATTGTGAGAGCAGTACAAGTGAGGACTATACTACCGGCAGAGTTACTCTTTAATGGGACCCAATGGAGGGCAACTATGTGGTGTCATTACTGGTGAGAGAATTTCTCAACTTTAAGGTATGGCTAGCACCACTAGGACCTTGTCCGAGAAACACATTGAGCTGTAAAGACTACTATGTGCAATCACTGCAGTATTTGAGATTGACTGGTTTTATAATTTTATTTTATTATGGTCTGTTGTTGTATGGACTATATATTGTCTAATTTTAAGTAGAACTGCACAATTAATCGTCAAGAATCGTTATGGTGATTTTCATAAAAAAATGGGGCAGTCTTCCAAGAATCACAACATTCTTTAGCAGTGAATCTTAAGTATAAACATTGTAACAATTTATCAATGGACTAGACTTCATGTGTAAGCGAGGAAAGTTTGACCACCTAAACACTAAACCTTTTTCTGACATTTGTTGGTTTCAAGTTAAAATATTTTTTTTTTTTGCTAGAAAATTACTTAGAACCCCCAAACATTATATATATATATATATATATATATATATATATATATATATATATATATATATATATTTAGTAGAGACCCTAGAGAATAAAATGGCAATTGCAATATTTTATGTCACACTGTATTTGCGCAGCGGTCTTTCAAATGCAATTACTAATTTTTTTTGTATAATGTGAAAAATTTACGTTGCGAGAATCGTGATCTTTTTATTCTAAGCAAAAAAATTGTAATTCTCATTTTGGCCAGAATCGTGTAGCTCTAATTTTAAGTGAACTGAATAAATGTTATTTTTTACAAAAAACGCTATGCTTTAAAAGTCCCAAACCTACACTAATAATTAGGGATGAGCACCCCCCCGGTTCCGTTCGCACCAGAACCTTCGAACGGACCATAAATTCGTATGAACTTTAGAACCCTATTAAAGTCTATGGGACTCGAACGTTTGAAATCAAAAGTTCTAATTGTAAAGGCTAATATGCAAGATATGCAACAGACAACACCAGAAATAAAGGGTATCTTCAGGTGTATACTGTGCTGGAGGCACACAACACCCACTTTAACTCCTGAAGATGCTTGTATTAGAGAACACCAGCAATTAAGGGTAGATGCAGGTGTATACTGTGCTGTGCTGTAGGCACACAACACCCACTAACTCCTGCAGATGCCTATATTAGAGAACACCAGCATAAAAGGGTAGATACAGGTGTATACTGTGCTGGAGGCACACAACACCCACTTTAACTCCTGCAGATGCCAGAGAAAAGAACACAATGTCCCTGCCTATCTTGCTTTTTCCCTGCATGCCAATTATGGCTCTCCTCGCTGCTGGCGCTGTGATTGGCCAAGCATGCGGGGTCACAGTGCATGCTTGGCCAATTATGAGCCAGCAATGCACTGCGATGGCGTAGTGCATTGTGGGCCGTTCGTGCCACGCGAATTTGGTGCGAACGGTCCACATAGTTCTGAATTCACTGAACAGACGAACGGCCGATGTTCGAGTCAAACATGCATTCGAATCAAACACCGAGCTCATCGCTACTAATAACATATATTAATGTATTAATGTTTTAATCACCAATAGGACTATACTACCAATGTTGATTTACAATGCACAGTGCACTTTATTTAGAGACACTACCAATCAGTTGATGGTGTTAGAGTTTTTTGTATATGCTAATCACAATTTATTTTGTATATCACAGTATGTTGATATGTCGATACTCAACATTTGATTCTTAGTGCTGCACTGTTTTCACTTTATTCATTCACTCGGTTTTTGTTAAGATTGTAGTGCTGGCTGCTATTGTTTTATTTATGTGTATAGCACAGTATTTTTACATTAATTCCTTATAATAAGGCTTACTTATAGGTACAGTAAATATCTCCTAAACTGTTTAGGGGGTATTTACTTTATATGCAGCCAGTGACGTTCTGATGGAACGGCATACCATACCGTAAACAGCTATGCTGGTGCCAGGAAAACTTAAAATGCCATCATTCCAAGGCAGTATACATGTGGTAGTATACTGCCATGTTGGCACCAGGAAAGAGGTTTTGTTCAAGCATCTTGCTGAAGCTCAGCACTTCTCTTGTATAGCACTCAATGGCAATTATAAACTAAAACTGATTGGGGTAGGTTGCATTCAACCATTCAGTAATTTTCATGTATAGCAGGATATCTGCACTAGACCCAATAAACCAGTGTTTCTCAACTCCAGTCCTCAAGGCGCCCCAACATGTTTTCAGGATTTCCTTCAGATGAAACGGCTGTGGTAATTACTAAGGCAGTAAAACTGATCAAATTACCTGTGCAAAATAATAGAGATCCTGAAAACACGACCTGTTGGGGCGCCTTGAGGACTGGAGTTGAGAAACACTGCAATAAACAAACAAAACAGTGAATATATAAGAGATGTCAAATACATGTATAAAAGAAAAGGTGCTGCATCAAAAAAACAAAACAAAAAAAACTAAAATATTCAGCCCATAAATGTGTATAACTAATAAAGATGCGCAATCCAAAAAATTCAAACGAGGAGGCACAGGCGCAGATTTTTTGGATTGCACATCTTTATTAGTCATTCAGTTATTTTTTGCCATCAAAAAAGTGATAGATAGTGGTTGAAATTGTCATGTGCCCAGTACAGCAACTGCCAGGAAAACCGACTTATGTTTTTAATAATGTTGTTGTATCACACACAATTATATCATCCCATAATACAATGCATCACAATCTGTGCAGTAATGACTATCATGCCTAATGATCTGTAGCTACACCATTACAGTTCGCTTGAATCTTTACACCTTCATATCATCATTTCCATTTCTAAAATAAGTTATTTATTTTACTCCTTCTTAAGTACATTTTCTCTATTTATTTAATTTTTCAGCCTGGCTCTTCTTTTAAGCAAAGCTTCTGAAATCTTAGAGAAATGCACCGAACATCATCTTATCTTGTTACCTTCCCAACCACTCTTTCTAATATTATAATCACATTTCAATTTTTCTTTTCATTATGAGGCTCATATGGCAGAATCAGGAACCATCGAAATAACTAGTCAAATAGCAGGATATAATTATGGGTTGCTTATTCCAGTTCTTTATCTCTTGAACTCAGCAAGATTTGTAATACAGTGTAGGAGTCTCCTGGGAAATATTGAAGGCTGCAGGATGGATGTAAAGCCAAAAAAAGTGAGAAATTCATTGAGAGAATTTGCATGTCTCCTGCTTTAAGTTTCCTCTCCGAGCTGCTTATTAACTGGGTGACATGAGAGTATAAAAGGGCTGCAACAGGAGAATGGTGCCAGAAACCAATGAGACTCATCTTTGTTTTTTCCTTTAATGGGTTTATCTGGGTATGTTCAAGTACACCCTTTACAGTAGAGTCCAGCTTCTCAAATAGTGGTACATGTAGACGCTTATAAGGGCTTCTTATTGTTTCATCTTCAAATTAAAGTGATTGTAAAGTCTTGTTTTTTTTCCTATAAATGTTAAATGTTATACTTACCTGCTCTGTTTAGTGGATTTGCCCCTCCCTCCTGTTGAGATCTTCTTGGGTGCCTCTTCTGTGCTCCTGGTTCCTCCCTCCTGTTGAGTGCCCCACACAGATCTTCACGGGTCCCTCTTCTGTGCTCCTGGACCCTCCCTCCTGGTGAGTGCCCCCACACAGATCCTATCGGATCCCTTCATTGTGCTCCTGGTTCCTCCCTCCTGTTGAGTGTCCCCACACAGATCTTCTCGGGTCCCTCTTCTGTGCTCCTGGACCCTCCCTCCTGTTGAGTCCCCCCACAGATCCTCTCAGGTCCCTCTTCTGTGCTCCTGGACCCTCCCTCCTGTTGAGTGCCCCACGCAGATCCTCTCAGGTCCCTCTTCTGTGCTCCTGGACCCTCCCTCCTGTTGAGTGCCCCAGACAGATCCTCCCGGGTCCCTTTTCTGTGCTCCTGGACCCTCCCTCCTGTTGAGTGCCCCCGCACAGATCCTCTCAGGTCCCTCTTCTGTGCTCCTGGACCCTCCCTCCTGTTGAGTGCCCCCACACAGATCTTCTCAGTCCCTCTTCTGTGCTCCTGGACCCTCCCTCCTGTTGAGTGCCCCACACAGATCCTCTCAGGTCCCTCTTCTTTGCTCCCGGACCCTCCCTCCTGTTGGGTGCCCCCACACAGATCTTCTCGGGTCCCTCTTCTGTGCTCCTGGACCCTCCCCCCTGTTGAGTGCCCCCACGCAGATCTTCTCAGTCCCTCTTCTGTGCTCCTGGACCCTCCCTCCTGTTGAGTGCCCCCACAGCAGGCAACTTGCTATGGGGGCACCCAAGCCGAGTCACAGCTCCCTGTGTCCATTCAGACACAGAGCCTAGACCGGGCCCCATCCCCTCTCTCCCCTGATTGGCTAGCTGCTTTGATTGTTAGTAGCGTCAGCCAATGGCACTGCTGCGGTGTCTCAGCCACACAGGAGGGAGAATCTTGGATGGCTGAGACACTTGTGGACATCGCTGGACAGAGGGGGACCTCAGGTAAGTATTAGGGGTGGCTGCTGCACACAGAAGGTTTTTTTATCTTAATGCATACAATGCATTAAGATAATAAACCTTCTGACTTTACAATCTCTTTAAAGTAGAGCTATAATCAAACTATAAAATCAAAAATGCATTGTAGACTGCTCATACGACTTAGATCAGTATCTCTAATTATCTAGGCATCCACTGAAACATTTTGTAAATACATGTTTATATTACCTATAGGATCATTGGATAGCCACCTTGTTTCATAGGGTGACAACTATTTTCCTAAATTGAAAAATCTAGGGGTGATATTTGATGCTAATTTAACCTTTGATCCAGATGTACAAAATGTTGTCAGAACATCTTGTTTCCACTTAAGAAACATTGCTCGGCTGCGTTCTATGCTATCACACACTGTAGCTGAAAAGCTGATCCTTTTTTTTTTTGTTCTCCCGACTTGACTACTACAATGCTCTAAGCTCTGGTGTACCTAAATCCACTACCAATTAACTTCAATATGTTCAAAATTCTGCAGCCAGAATCCTGACTAGGCCTGGTACAAGTGATCCTATGACACCTATCCTGGCATTCCTCTCCTACATGTAAAAATCATATTTTTTTTTGCAAGAAAATTACTCCGAACCCCCAAACATTTTATATATTTTTCTAGCAGAGACCCTAGGGAATAAAATGGCATTGTTGCAATTTTTTTATGTCACACGGTATTTGCGAAACAATTTTTCAAACGCTTTTTTTGTGGGAATTTTTTTTTTCCCTGAATTATAAAAAAACAAAACACTAAAGTTAGGCCAATTTTTTTGTATAATGTGAAAGGTGATGTTATGCCAAGTAAATAGATACCTAACATGTCACTCTTTAAAATTGCACACACTCAAACTTCAGTATTTCAAAATCTCCATAGGTCGACAGTTTAACATTTTTTACAGGTTACCAGTTTAGAGTTACAGAGGAGGTCTGGTGTTAAAATTATTGCACTCACTGGTTTGTGGCGATACCTCACATATGTGTTTTCAATGATATTTACATATGCAGACGTGACCTACGTATGCGTTCACTTCTGCGTGACGTGGGGACAGGGGACATTTTTTTTTTTTTAATTGTTTCTTTTATTTAAATTTTTTTAATTTTTGCACTTTGCCTTTACATTTTTGTAATTTTCTTTTTTTTTAGCACTTTTCTTCCTAATACAAGAAATGTAAACATTCCTTGTAATAGGAATAGGGCATGGCAGGTCCTCTTTATAGAGAGATGTGGGGTCTATAAGTGCCCAGATCTCTCCTCTAGGCTGGAAAGCTTGAGATAAAAAATAAAAAATAAAGATGATCTCAGTGGGTGTCGGAAGTGATATCATACTGTTGCGCCTGGCCTCCGAAGGTCATAGAGATGGCCAGGGACCATCTGGTCCTTGGTCAGCTCTATGGTAAATGGCCACCACTGACCGATTCATTCTCCAGCTCGGCGATCGCATGCATCGGCCATTAGAAGCACCGGAGGGTGGCGTGAGGGGGGCTTTGCCGCCTGTAAAAACAATCAAGGGGCTGAACAGCTGCTATGATTGTTTTTAGATTGTAGGGAATCGCCAGAAGAAAAAAAGATATCATTCAGCATCATTCAGATATCTCCACTCAAAGGCCAGGACGTTATATGACTTCCAGCAGTGTGGAAGTGATCCTCTTGCTCACCTATAAGGCTACTCATGGCTTGGCACCCCATTATCTCTCTGAACTTTAATCAACTTACTCCCCCTCGTAACCTCTGCTCCTCAAATTCTGGTTTCCTGTGTGTCCCCCTTACTCATCTACACTCGATGGGAGACAGAGCCTACTTCTACTATGCTCCAATACTCTGAAATTCACTTCCTAAAAACATCAGAGAGTCATCATGTAAACTCATTCAAATCAAATCTAAAAATGTTTTTCTTTGCACAAGCTTTCCCGTAATTGTCCCTTATTCCTTGTGTTTTCCTTCTAAAGTGCTTTGAAATGCTATCTTTAAAAGGTCTTATATTAAAATAAAGTTGTTTATTATTATTATTATTACACCATCGCTGCAGCTTTGTCACTTATGGCTGCTTTTGGTGCTTAAGGCTAATTTACTCTGTATAGCGCTAAGAGCCCAATTTTTTACATTTTTGAACCTGCTGTGACCTGCTTGCAGGCGTTGTATTTTGGCAAATGTAAGCCCATCAGCTGTACAGACTCATCCACACAGCCAAGTCTGACAAGTACGTATGGAGGGGTGCATGGCCCCTGATGCAGAGCTTGTGTATCCAGGTCCCTGCAGTTGTGGGCTGCCTGCTTACATCTTGCCATTGCTCACGTTATACTGGAATGAGCACCTGTGTTACTGAGCCCTTTGAAAGCCCTATCAGTGAACAGTCCATACTCTCCAAAACTTTACCATTCCAGTTTTCTTGCCTTTATTATAGCTGAGGATATAGAGCTGTGCATATCCAATCGCTGCTGCATTCTCAGCATCTTTGCCATGCCAAGATTCACAGAGAACCTAGCCGGGATGATGTCAGTTATACTGAACATACGTGGGATTTGTTGGTATCCTCTATGGATAATAGAAGTGTGATGTACTTGATTGGGGACTCAGAGACATGGGCAGCCTCTCTTGGATCTCCTGTTCAAACACCCCTGAAAGTGAGACACTTTACAGAGGGTATAAAGGGACAGGAGGAATATGAGTGTCAGATGATGTTGATTGCAGAACCCCAAAATGGAGATGCTTGTTGACCAGGAAGATCCAGCAGAGCATGTGAGGGAGAGTGTCAGGCATGGAGTCATAAGGAGAACTCTGGCTTGCCTGAGGGTTCAGGATGGCAGAGTCCATCAATGGCATGTAGCAGGACTATACATAGAAGTCACAACTGAATATGAACATTGGGTAAGGCACTTGGCAATGGTGTGGAGCAGAATTGAAGTTGCAGATCAAACCAAGGTCAGCAATGAGTGGGCAATGCTGTAGCAAATCAGAAGCTGGATCAAGGTTAGGGACGAAACCGAGGTCAGAAACTGGTTGAGCAATAGCACAGAGCAGGATTCAAAATCAAGCTTAAAGGAAGTTAGGTCAATCATAGGAAACATATTCAGAACCTGAGTCAGGAAGCAAGGAACATGCTTAAGACCAGTCAGCACACAAACTGCGTTACAGCATACCTTAAATAGGCCAACTGATGCCAATGTTGAATCTAGGCGTACCCACATGTCTGCGCACACACTGAGGTGTGTGCACATTCCTGTATGCACACGTACCCCTGGCCATCACTCTAAAGGACTTCTTGTGCTTACCTGAGATCAGTGGTGGCAAACCAGGGTCAACTATTATCCAAAGTCATTAAAGTCCAAATCCCTGATCTGCTTTGCAGGGGTCAAATGCTCATTTTGTTGTTTTGTCTAGGGGAGGGGAGAAACACTTTTACTCACCTGATCCTCCACTCCCCCAGCAAATAGTGCTCCTCCACAATCCGGTGGTAGACTGTTCCTCAGCCTCAACACATCCTGCACTAAGGACCATGCATTGGTCATGATGACGTCAAGACCTTAGATCAGGGGTCTCCAAACTATGGCCCTCCAGCTGTTGAGGAACTATACATCCCATGAGGCATGGTAAAACTCTGGCATTCACAGATATGACTAGGCATGATGGGAATTGTAGTTCCTGAACCACTGGAGGGCAACATTTTGGAGACCCCTGCCCTAGATCATTGGAGCATGCTGGGGAAGATGCTGCAGGGCCCAATCTAGCAGAGCAGAGGAGAGAGTAAGTAAATCTTCCTTAATTGTTCCCCTAGTCCTAAATGAGCAATTTACCCTTGCAGTGCAGGAACAGCCCCACAGCAAGGGGTATTATTTTAGTTGCCTGGAATTGGGCTATAAGGACTTTCCCCTTGGAGGTTTGTTTTGCCTTCCTCTGGAGTATAGCTGCAGGAGCTGGAAAAAAGTTTAACTTGATGGACATCAGTCTATTTCCAACCTTGTTATCTATGTAGCACCCTAGGGATGTCTACTCAGAGCTCTCTCCTCCTGAAATCCCCATTTAGTACCTCTACCCACCATCCACCATCTGCAGATGCCACGTGCAAAAATATTGCAGAAGGACACGTTTATAGGTTTTTTTTCCAGAGTTATATTTCAAGCTTATTTTCCTTGTAAATATGCGTTAATACAAAGCAGAGGCTTTCAGTACTGGTGTGCGGACATCTATATAAATCCCATTACCTGCTTAACAGGGTGAGAAATTGTACTCCAGTTAAACTAGAACTATTACATTTTTTAATCAAAGCTTTTTTTTTCTTTTTTAGAATGGGATTTTGGAAACATTGTCCTCACTGTAATATCCAAAGTCTCTGTACCATAGCATGTTCCACAACCTGAAAATTACCAGCACGGTGTCCTCAGCAAGGTTTAGCCTCTTGTCAGCAAGTCTGTTCCTAAAGTAAAAGGGCGAAATAACAGATGCCAAGCTGAGTGGATGCTATTAGCAGTTTATAAAAATAAAATTCAATTAGTAATTCTAAACCACGCCGTATTATTTGGAGAAATTCACAATTCATTGACGATGTGAAATTACTTGTAAATCATTATTGTATTCGGAAATGTGAACTGTATGAATTAGGGATTGCTACCCCATGTGAGCTGCTGTATTTTATACATACCAGCATCCCCTGGCTGGCGTTTATTAGTCTTACTGTGCAATACAAGTATCCAAGGTTCTATTCCTACCAAAGGTATCTAGGTTGGGCTTCATTTTTTTTTTTATTTTTTTTTTTTTATTACAAACTGTTTTTATTAGAGCACAAGATACAGACATAGCAGTATAAAACAGGTTACTTACAAAAAGTAATGTATAAAATAATAAATGTCAGATATCACAACTCAACAAAGTAAGGCTTTCATGTTAACCACTTCAGCCCCGGACCATTTTGCTTGTCAAAGACCAGACCACTTTTTGCGATTCGGCACTGCCTTCGCTTTAACTGACAATTGCGCGGTCATGCGACGTGGCTCCCAAACAAAATTGACGTTCTTTTTTTTCCCACAAATAGATCTTTCTTTTGGTGGTATTTGATCACCCCTCTGCGGTTTTTATTTTTTGCGCTATAAACAAAAATAGAGCGACAATTTTGAAAAAAAAATGCATTATTTTTAACTTTTTGTTATAATAAATATCCCCCAAAAATATATATATAAAAAAAAAAAATTTCCCTCAGTTTAGGCCGATACGTATTCTTCTACATATTTTTGGTAAAAAAAAAATCGCAATAAGCAATTAGTGATTGGTTTGCGCAAAAGTTATAGCGTTTACAAAATAGGGGATAGTTTTATGGCATTTTTATTAATAATTTTATTTTTTACTAGTAATGGCGGCGACCAGTGATTTTTATTGTGACTGCGACATTATGGCGGGCACATCGGACATTTTTGACACATTTTTGGGACCATTGTCATTTATACAGCAATCACTGCTATATAAATGCAGTGATTCCTGTGTAAATGACACTGGCAGTAAAGGGGTTAACCAGTGGGTGGCAGTGTAGGGGTTAAGTGTTCCTAGGGGTGTGTTAATAACTGTGGGGGGATGGGCTTTCATTTAGTGAACACTAATCTCTGCTCCAATCACATGGAGCAGAGATCAGCGTCACTAGTTGCTAGGCAGAACGGGGAGATGCTGTTTACATCGGCATTTCCTCATTCAGCCAACCCGTGAGACGATCAAGGGTATGCCCGCGGCGATCGAGTCCGCGGGACCCACGACCGGACTCACAAGGGCCCCGACCAGCATGCGAGCTCGCCACCGGCGGCGCGCTCGCGATGGCAGGGCGGCATTAAAGATTGGACGTACCTGTACGCCAATATGCCTGCCCGTGCCATTCTGCCGATGTACATCGGTGTGCGCTGGTCGGGAACTGGTTAATGCAAAACAAAATTCCCGGCTCAACTTACCAACCAGTCTGCTACCAACCGCACTATCCTGTCTAATGCCCTGTACATACGGTCAGACATTCCAACAACAAAATCCATCGCAGTTTTTCAGATGGATTTTGTGCCAAACTTGTCTTGCATACACACAGTTGGACAAAGTTGTCGGAAAATCCAATCGTTCGGAACGAGGTGACGTTCGTTGCATACAACGGGACTACGTAGAGGCTAGTAGCCAATAGCTTTGGTCTCGTAATTTAATCTGAGCATGCGTGGCACTTCGTTTGCAGAGAATTCCAACGGACAATCGGAAAAAGTCCGATCGGATTTTGTTGTTTGAAAATTTTAGATCCCGCTCTCAAACTTTTTCCGTCGGGATTTCCGATGGAAAAAGTCAGATAGAGCCCACACACGATCGGATTTTCCAACAACATAATCCGATCGGACCTTTTCTGTTGGAAAATCCGACCGTGTGTACGGGGCATAACAGTATGCGTTAAAAACAGGGGTTTGGTTAGCACACATTAGAAGCAGATGCATGCTAATGGATACATAGAGGGCAGGTGAGCCTGGAGGTAGCCCACCTCTCCTTAACCACCTCAGTACAGTGCAGTTACACCCCCTTCCTGACCAGACCAATTTTCAGCTTTCAGCGCTCTCACACTTTGAATGACAATTACTCAGTCATCCAACACAGTATCCATATGAAACTTGCGTCCTTTTTTCCACACAAATAGAGCTTTCTTTTAGTGGTATTTAATCACTAGTGGGTTTTTTATTTTTTGTGCTATAAATAAAATAAAACATAAATTTTGTGAAAAAAAATGCCTTTTTCTTCGTTTCTGTCATAAATTTTTGCTAATTAGTCATTTTTCTTCATAAATTTTGGCCAAAATTTATACTGCTACATATCTTTGGTAAAAATAACCCACATTAGTATATATTATTTGGTCTTTGTGAAAGTTATAGAGTCTACAATCTATGGTGCCAATCACTGAAAATTGATCACTTCTGATCAGGCCTTCAGTACATCAGGTGTATCTCATTTCTTGAGACACTAACAAGTCAGGAAAGTACAAATACCCCCCAAATGACCCCTTTTTACAAAGTAGACATCCCAAGGTATTAAGTAAGTAGCATGGTGAGTTTTTTTAAGTTGTCATTTTTTCCCACAATTCTTTGCAAAATGAAGATTTTTTATTTTTTTTTATTTTTTTTTACTAAATTGTCATATTATCAGGTTATTTCTCACACACAGCATATGTATACAACAAATTACCCCCCAAAATACATTCTGCTACTCTTCCCGAGTACGGCGATACCACATGTGTGAGACTTTTACACAGCCTGGCCACATACAGAGCACTAACATTGATGTAGTACCTTCAGACGTTCTATGAGCAAAAATTACGCATCTCATTTCTCAACCACCTACCGTATTTTTCGGACTATAAGGCGCACCGGATTATAAGGCGCACTAGCAACGACCGGCTGATAAAATGGATATTTCCATATATAAGGCGCATCGGACTATAAGGCGCACCGGATTATAAGGCGCACTAGCAACGACCGGCTGATAAAATGGATATTTCCATATATATATAAGGCGCATCGGACTATAAGGCGCACGGTCGATTTTGTGAGAAAATTTAGGCTTTTACGTGCGCCTTATAGTCCGAAGGTTAACGTCAAGAGACTTGATCTGTGACTCCATGCGCGCCCATCTGACAGATACTGTTAACAAAGAACTCCAGCGATGTCAACAGGTCATATATAAGGCGCACCGGATTATAAGGCGCACGGTCGTTTTTGGGAGAAAATTTAGGCTTTTACGTGCGCCTTATAGTCCGAAAAATACGGTATTACACTTTTGAAGGCCCTGGAGTACCAGCACAATGTAATTTCCCATAAAATGACCCCGTTTTGGAAAGCAAACACCCCAACGTATAATCTGTGAGGCATAATGAGTCTTTTGAACGGTTCATTTTTTTCCAGAAGTTTTTGGAATATGTGGAAAAAAATTAAAACGCATTTTTTTTTTACACAAAATTGTCAATTTATAAGATATTTCTAACACATAACATGTATATAGCAAAAATTACACCCCAAAATACATTCTGCTACTCCTCCCGAGTATGGCGATACCACATGTGTAGGACTTTTACACAGCCTGGCCACATAGATGGGCCAAACATTGAAGTAGTACGTTCAGGCGTTCTAGGAGCATAAATGACTCATCTTATTTCATTCCTACCCATCACACTTTTGAAGGTCCTGGACCACCAGGACAGTGAAATTACCCACAAAATGACCCCATTTTGGAAAGCAAACACCCCAACGTATATTCTATGAGACATGGGCTGCAAATAGGTACTCGGGTACTCTGATGGGCTGGAGATAGGTACTTGGGTACTCAGATGGACTGTGACAGGTACTCGGGTACTCAGATGGACTGGAACAGGTACTCGGGTACTCTGATGGCCTGGTGACAGGTACTCGGGTACTCTGATGGCCTGGTGACAGGTACTCGGGTACTCTGATGGCCTGGTGACAGGTACTCGGGTACACTGATGGCCTGGTGACAGGTACTCGGGTACTCTGATGGCCTGGTGACAGGTACTCGGGTACTCTGATGGCCTGGTGACAGGTACTCGGGTACTCTGATGGCCTGGTGACAGGTACTCGGGTACTCTGATGGCCTGGTGACAGGTACTCGGGTACTCTGATGGCCTGGTGACAAGTACTCAGGTACTCTGATGGCCTGGTGACAGGTACTCTGATGGTTTGGTGACTGGTATTTGGGTACTCTGAAGGGCGGTGACAGGTACTCAGATGAACTGTGACAGGTACTCCGGTACTCAGATGGGCTGTGACAGGTACTCGGTACTCTAATGGACTGTGACAGGTACTCGGTACTCTAATGGACTGTGACAGGTACTCGGTACTCTAATGGACTGTGACAGGTACTCGGTACTCTAATGGACTGTGACAGGTACTCGGGTACCCTGATGGGCCGTGACAGGTACTCGGGTACCCTGATGGGCCGTGACAGGTACTCGGGTACCCTGATGGGCCGTGACAGGTACTCGGGTACCCTGATGGGCCATGACAGGTACTCGGGTACTCTGATGTGCCGTGCCAGGTACTCGGGTACTCTGATGTGCCGTGACAGGTACTCGGGTACTCTGATGGGCCGGGACAGGTACTCGGGTACTCTGATGGGCCGGGACAGGTACTCGGGTACTCAGATGAACTGTGACAGGTACTCGGGTACTCAGATGGGCTGGGACAGGTACTCGGGTACTCAGATGGGCTGGGACAGGTACTCGGGTACTCAGATGGGCTGGGACAGGTACTCGGGTACTCTGATGGGCTGGGACAGGTACTCGGGTACTCTGATGGGCTGGGACAGGCACTCGGGTACTCTGATGGGCTGGGACAGGTACTCGGGTACTCTGATGGGCTGGGACAGGTACTCTGATGGGCTGAGACAGGTACTCGGGTACTCTGATGGGCTGGGACAGGTACTCGGGTACTCTGATGGGCTGGGACAGGTACTCGGGTACTCTGATGGGCTGGGACAGGTACTCAAATACTCTGATGGACTGTGACAGGTACTCTGATGGACTGTGATTGACAGGTACTATGAGGGGTGGTGACAGGTCCTCTTTATTGGGGGGGGGCAATCAGTATGTTTGGTGTACACTGTATGCGGTAACGAGATGTTACCGCAATCTCCTCCTCACACACGATCGGTGTGTGAGGAGGAGAACCCGGTAACATCCCGTTACCGCGGTTTGTTTACATTTTAGTGATCGGCTGTGAAAGGATCACAGCCGATCACGTGGGTAAACAGCCAGCCAATGGCTGTTTACCAGTGTCGGTGACGAGCAGTGTTCCCGGGGAACACGCCGTCACCGACGTGCACGCGCAGCGCGCTCGTGATCGCGCGCATGCGCCGTGCACGTAGGGGGTGTGACCATCTGTGATCGGCCGTGACTTCATCACGGCCGATCACGTGGTAAACAGCCATAACGAATGGCTGTTCACCCCCTTCGGTGGCGAGCGGTGTCTCCGTGACACGCCGCCACCGAAGAAACAGGGATGCGCGCGCACGATCGTGCGCATCCCTGTTTAAACGGGAGGCCGTCATATGACGGCCTCCCGCCACAATAGCTGCGCCGCCTGGCCGTCATTTGACGGCCGGCGGTCAGCAACTAGTTAAACACTTCAATATCGGTACTTTTAACCCCTTCCTGCCCAGGGCCAATTTTCAGCTTTCAGCGCTGTCACGCTTTGAATGACAATTGCACGGCCATACAACACTGTACCCAAATGAAAGTTTTATATATTTTTTTGCACACAAATAGAGCTTTCTTTTGGTGGTATTTAATCACCGGTGTTTTTTTCTTTCTATTTTTTTTCTAAAAGAAGACCGAAAAAATTGAAAAAAAAAAAAAGTTTCTTAGTTTCTGTCAGAAGATTTTGTAAATAAGAATTTTTTCTCCTTCACTGATGTGCGCTGATGAGGCTGCACTGATGGGCACTGATGAGACAGCGCTGAAAGGCATTGATGAGGTAACACTGATGAGGAGGCAGTAATATGCAGCCTGATGGGTACTGATAGATGGCACTGATATGCAGCATTGATGAGCAATGATAGGTACACTGCTGGGCATCGATAAATGTCACTTATTGGCAATGATAGGTGGCATGGATAGGCAACACTGATGGACACTGATGGGCGGCACAGATGGGCACTGAAAGGCAGCACTGACTGGCATTACTGTTGAGCACAGATTAACATCACTGATGGGCACATATTGGCATTACGGATGGGCACAGATTGGCATCACCAATGGGCACTGGCTGGCAGTTAATCAGTTAATAAGGTCACTGATGATCAGTGCTACACGATACCCCTCTAGCTATTAAAAAATAAAATTCACTCCTAAAACATCTCTTTACGGCAGCGAAGGCATGCATACCAGCGTTGTGGAAGAGCATTGCCCCCCCCCCCCACCCCCAACTAGATCACATTGGCTTACCAGGGTAACATAAATCCAACAAATGAAAAACCTTACTATGATGCTGAAAGAGCAGAAGCAATATTGGAAAGTCTGGACTCCTTATTTTATCTATAAGGAACAGATAGAACAGACCTCTCTAGCTTCTCAGCAGTAATTGGACTACTAATATACCCAGTAGAGTTTAGCTAACAGGGAACGGAGGGACAGATGGGCGATTGTGTTGGGGGCCTTTTTTTCCCCCCTATATTATATTTTTTATTTCATTATTTTTTTGGGGGGGGGGGGGGGGTTTCCTATTCTTGGGTCTTAACCAAGATGCTACTTGGTTAATGAAAATATAAAAGAAGAAATGATGTGGTCTACAAGGTACCGTAATCGCATTAAGATATTACACAATTTACTGACAATGCATTATATCATTATTTTTAATAGTACATTTTGTTAGCCACGGGATTGGCAAATTTCATGATAAATGTTATGTCATGATTGTGTGACGTTTTGTTTTGTTTTTTTTCTATTGTGTGGAATTGTAACACCGTTTCTTTGAAAATAAAGAATTAAAAAAACAAAAACAAAACAAAAGCATAGACATCACAAAATTGGACTGCAATCCAAGTACCGGTAATCTCCAGTATCGTCTTCAAAAGGCACACACTCTGCCAATGCTGCCCGCCATAGACTGGGAAATCTTAACAGAAAACTGTAAAAATAAAAAGGAGGGCACAGAGTCCTAGTGCATTACCAAACAACACTGTATTAGAATTCAAAACTCCAAAAACATACTCTCAAAAATACTTATATCAGAGCGTTATGAATACTCACACTAGAAGAAGGTCTAACTGTGGAGTGATGTCACCAAGCCCTCACTTCAATTGGCAGACTTACACGTTTTGGGAGAAGAGTTCCCTTGCTCAGAGCTAACGCAAACCAGGGCTCACATCCTTCCTTAAATATCCATCAATACAGATCACACCGCCCACTCTCGACCAAAGTGGGCAAAGTGGGCAGAGCCGGTGTGACAGATGGGGTCAAGCATCCACATTAAAGATAACCCCCAATGGCTCCAGCTGCTATCAATCTGTCCAATGAGGAGAGCGGCAGTGGCTGGAGCCGATGCGCTCATGCATATTGCTGGATTGGATAGGGCTCAGGTTAAAAAAAAGGGGGAGTCTGGGGGGGCACCTTCAGCGTAGAAGGTTTTTCACCTTAATGCATAGAATGCATTAAGGTGAAAAACCCTAAAGTGTTACTAAACCCAGAACCCTGCATTCACTATATCTGGTCTCCCACAGTACACAGAACATGATAATGCAATTATTTTAGTAAATATAAACTGCTAAATACCCTTTCTCAACAGCCAAATATAGCAGTCATGTGACTTCTATCATTGTCTAGCCGGTTCCCGACCGGTGCACGCCGATGTACGTCGGCAGAATGGCATGGCTGGGCAAATGGGCGTACCTGTACGTCCCTTTAAATTTGCACGCCGGCCGGGACCTCCATGAGTTGGGTAGCCAGTCCCATGGACCCGATCCCCGCGGGGATACCCGCGATCGCCTCATGGAGAGGAAGAACAGGGAGATGCTAATGTAAACAAGCATCTGGCCTTTCTGCCTAGTGACAGTGTCACTGACCTCTGCTCCCTGTGACTGGAAGCAAAGATCAGTGATGTGTCACACATAGCCACGCCTCCCCACAGTTAGAAACACTCCCCAGGACACACTTAACCCTTACCCTGCCCCCTAGTGGTTAACCCCTTCACTGCCAGTGTCATTTACACAGGAATCAGTGTATTTGTATAGCACTGATTGCTGTATAAATGACAATGGTCCCAAAAATGTGTCAAAAGTGTCTACCATAAGGTCGCAGTCACGATAAAAATCACTGATGGCCGCCATTACTAGCAAAAAAAAAATATTAATAAAAATGCTATAAAACTATCCCCTATATTGTAAACGCTATAACTTGCGCGCAAACCAATCAATAAACACTTATTGGGATTTTTTTTTACTAAAAATATGTAGAATTCATATCGGCCTAAACTGAGGGAAAAAAAAAAGAGGTTTTTTTATATATTTTTGAAGGATATTTATTATAGCAAAAAGAATGCGTTTTTTTGTTTATAGCGCAAAAAATAACGCAGAGGTGATGAAATTCCACCAAAAGAAAGCTCTATTTGTGGGAAATAAAATCAATTTTGTTTGGGAGCCATGTCGCACGACCGCACAATTGTCAGTTAAAGCAACACAGCGCCGAATCACAAAAAGTACTCTGGTCATGGGGGGGGGGTAAAATATTCCTGGGCTGAAGCGGCTAGTTAGAACTTGAAAGAGGAATTTTCATTCTCCTCTGACTGTCCTGTGAGGCTGCAGGACCCTTCACCCTCTGTCTGGACAGTGCTGATTGGCCCAGTGCTGATCACATGCGCCCTCCCAAGAAAAAAAAAAAGACGCTCTAACAATACACACCAAACTGAGCATATGCAGAGTGCCCCCAAGGCTTCGTTCTATCAGGAGATGGATTGGGGACAGTGGAAGAAGGGAAGGCTCAGAGAAGACAGGATCAAACAGCCTTTTTTTTACACAATGAGGAGGATTAACCCTTTTGTTTCAACAGTGAGTATAGAAAGCATGATTTACTACAAATACAGACTGATTTTACTGTTGTTGGTTTAGTAAGTGTTTAAGGTTTTACAACCACTTTAATATTCCTGTACTCCGAATATATGTAGACCTGCAATTTTGCAGTACACCAAGCGCATTAAATTTTCTGTTTTATGAAGACTTTACAGGCCCAATGGTCAGCATTTTAAGCTAGACCTCTAGTAATGTTTTTTGTCTGCTGTTTGATATTGAAAAAAAAAAAAAAAAAAAAAAAATATATATATATATATATATATATATATATATATATATATATATATATATATATATATATATATATATATACACTACTTGACTTTTGTGGGTTCTTTTTTTTTAGATCACTGTTATATTACATCTGCTATTCATTTGACTATTAATGGGGGTGGCATCCCTAGTGGGCTCAAGATGTTGGATTTTGATGCTGACATCACAGAAGTAAAATAGACGTGAAAATTAAACCAGACATGAATAAAATTTATTCTTGCATTAGTTCAGATGGCGGCAATTAGAAATATATATATATGCTATATATATATATATATATATATATATATATATATATATATATATATATATATATATATATATATATATATATATATATATATATATATATATATATATAAACATATATATATACTTCTAATTGCCGCCATCTGAACTAATGCAAGAATAAATTTTATTCATGTCTGGTTTAATTTTCACGTCTATTTTACTTCTGTGATGTCAGCATCAAAATCCAACATCTTGAGCCCACTAGGGATGCCACCCCCATTAATAGTCAAATGAATAGCAGATGTAATATAACCGTGATCTAAAAAAAAAGAACCCACAAAAGTCAAGTAGTTACTTAAGTAAACAGAAAATTTGCTTCATGAACAATGGGAATCGCTGGAGACATTGAAACATCTGCAAAGACCCTTTCTTTGGGGAGTATGTCTACACATGTAAATTCAAACAGGAGAATAAAACTGAAATCCCCCCCCCCCCCCCCCCTTTGAGGTCTTTATTTAATTATTAACACATATATGATGCCTGTTCATCGGCAGATATGAGTCAGAAAGAATCACGCCGAAAGATAAACACTAGCTAGTGTGATTTTCATTCTCTTGCCTTTTGAGTCGTCCATGAATAATTCACAAAGACGACGCCAGAAGTGGCATATTCATTTTTGAGAAAATAAGTACGTCGGATCTAGAGGGCTGATATTGAAATGTATTTGAAAATGACAAGCCTGTATTTTGTTGTATCTCTGTATGAGGGGAGAAAATGTCAAAACTATTTCCAAACACAATGCCATATAATTGAGACCATTTGTCCCTTCTTGTAATACGTCAATTTCATAAGGGGGGGGGGGGGAGGGGGGGGGGGTCAAGTTTTTAAAAAAAAGGAAAAGATAAAATGTAAGTAATCATTGACTTTGGTTGCCAAGCTTTTGAAATATCTGTAATCATTTGCGCTGGTTTAGGGTTCGTACAAAAGCTGTTTTTAGCTGGAGATTTAAAGCGGACCCATAATTTTAACTTCAAAATAAAGAATAGTCAACTTACTATGAAGAAAAATAAAATGAGGTATAGACCATTTTTTATTTTTTTTAGTGAGAACAAATTTGGAGTCTGCCACACCTTCAGCAAGTGTTTCTTATTGCTCTTTTGTTTAATTGTTGAATATGCTAATAGTATGTAAAGTAAATTGTAATATCGCCATCTAGTGGTTATTTTATGTACTTAGTATCTGTGAATAATTTACTGAAGGTAGGTTGTTGCTTAAAAGCCAACATAGCTTCCCATAATTTCACTGGTCTATACCATAAAGTCTGAGAGACAGTCCCCAGTAGACATGTGCGCCGTCAATAAATTCATTTTGTTTTGTTCCGTTTCGTATTAGCTGTTAATTCGTATTCATGTCCGAAATTCAATTTGGATTCGTACGAAATACAAATTTTCGTTAGGTTCATAAAATTTTCGTTACAATTACGAACGTTCGTTATGATGAATTTATCATTATGAGGGGCTCCCACCATCCCTGTGCTGTGCTCATTATGAGGGGCCCCCACCATCCCTGTGCTGCGCTCATTATGAGGGGCTCCCACCATCCCTGTGCTGTGCTCATTATGAGGGGCCCCCACCATCCCTGTGCTGCGCTCATTATGAGGGGCTCCCACCATCCCTGTGCTGTGCTCATTATGAGGGGCCCCCACCATCCCTGTGCTGCGCTCATTATGAGGGGCTCCCACCATCCCTGTGCTGTGCTCATTATGAGGGGCTCCCACCATCCCTGTGCTGTGCTCATTATGAGGGGCTCCCACCATCCCTGTGCTGCGCTCATTATGCGGTGCTCTCACCATCCCTGTGCTGTGCTCATTATGAGGGGCTCCCACCATCCCTGTGCTGCGCTCATTATGAGGGGCTCCCACCATCCCTGTGCTGCGCTCATTATGAGGGGCTCTCACCATCCCTGTGCTATGCTCATTATGAGGGGTTCCCGCCATCCCTGTGCTGCGCTCATTATGAGGGGCTCCCACCATCCTTGTGCTGTGCTGACTTCCTGGGTTTTTAACTTCATCATAACGAATAATCGGAATTAACGAACATTCTTATTTTGTCCGATTCTGAAACTCCCATCGACTACCAGTACCAATCTCCCACTTCCATATTAAAAAAGGTAATTTTCCCAACCTTCACTCAGCAGCAGAAGAAATCCTCTAATTGGTCAACAAAACACCAGTCACGTTTCCGTTGTAGAGGAATTTGGATCCGAAATTCGTAAACTAAATTTCATCCAAAATTCGGAAGCATAATAATTCGAAACAAAATTTCATATTTCGTACAAAATTCTGAAGCATAGCAATTCGTATTTCGGATCCTCCTGAATGTACGTTTTTATGGAAATTCTTACGAGTTTTCGATTCCTTACAAAACTAATTGCACATGTCTAGTCCCCAGTAGCCATCTTCCTTTTTCATTCTATGTATCCTCTCCAGAGGACTCCACACCTATTCAGCTGCAATTCTAATGTCAGCCTAATGGAAACATTGCCGGTATATTTATAACCCCTTTCCCTAGTTAGACTAGTGTGCCACAACTGTATATTTTGTATATATTGTATATACTGATTGTATGTTATTTCTTTTATTTGTAGTTTTAGTCTAGCTTCCATGCAATAAAAGTTGAAAAAAGGACCTTGCCCCTGCCTCAATAAGTTGTTAAAGTGGAGTTCCACCCAAAAATGGAACTTCTGCTTTAAGGGAAGGTGACCCCCCAACATGCCACATTTGGCATGTAATTTATTTTTTTTTGGGGGGGGGAGCGGATGGAAGGGAAGCGGATGCCCTCTTTTTAGTGAATTCCAGCTCCCACTTCCTCCCGGCGCACTGCGGCACCGGAAGGGAGATGACCTCTCCCCCCTCCCTCTCGGCAATCATCTAAGACACGTCACAGGTCCCAGATGATTTCCCAGCCAGTCACGACATGTCACCCAGATCACTCATGTGCAGTGCGTGCGCCCACAGTGACTACGCCCTGCAAAGAGGAGGGGGAGATGAGCGGAGCTTCATTCCTCCACATCGCTGGACCCTGGGACAGGTAAGTGTCTGATTACTAAAAGTCAGCAGCCGCAGGATTTGTAGCTGCTGACTTTTATTTTATTTTTTTTAAGGGCTTTAAGACCCCTTTCACGCCAGGGCGTTTTGCAGGTGCTATAGCGTTAGAAATAGCACCTGCAATCCACCCTAAAAAAGCTGCACCATTGTTTGTAGTGTGAAAGCCGGAGGGCTTTCACACTACAGCGGTGCGCTGGCAGGACGTCAGGGAAAAGTCCTGCCAGCAGCTTCTTTGGAGCGGTGAAGGAGTGGTGTGTTTACCGCTCCTCCACCGCTGCTTCCCATTGAAATCAATGGGGCAGCGCTGTAATACCGCCGGCAAAACTCCAGCGTATTGCCAGCGGTTTTAACCCTTTCTCGGCCGCTAGTGGGGATAAAAGCGCCCCGCTAGCAGCCGAAATGCGCCGCGAATCCGGCGGTAAAACGCCGCTAAAAATAAGGCGGTGTGGTGTGAAAGGGGTCTAAGGGAGGAGAGTTAGCTGTCTGTTCTAATTATACCTCAGCTACATATAGTGAGGGCAGAACAGAGTCATTATGTAGCGCTTATCCTCACAGGAGCTCCTGGCCATGATGGGTTCTCTGTTCTGCCACTAAAGAAAAATAAATGTGTAGTGCTATGATAAAGACAATTAAATAAAAATATACAAATCACCATATAAATCATTCAAAGAAGGAAAAAGCTATCCCCAATGTTAATTAAACATAGGAATCAAAACCTTATTTAGAGAATTAAATAGACATTAAAATATACATATAAGTGAAAAAATCTAAGTGAAAAAATATGAGTGGAAAATAATCGTTGACAAATAATCAAAAAAAGGTGCTTGTGCCAAGTAATGCCGCGTACACACGACCAGACTTTTCAACATCAAAAGTCTGACGGAATGATTCCGGCAGACTATTCGATCGTGTGTGGGCTGCAGCGGACTTTTGATTTGCAAAAGTCTGACAGACTTTAGAAATGGAACATGTTTCAAATTTTTCCGCCAGAACTCCGCCGGACCCAGTTCCTACCGAGAAATCCGCTCGTGTGTATGCTAGTCCGACAGACAAAAACCGATGCGAGGGCAGCTATCGGCTACTGGCTATGAACTTCCTTATTCTAGTCTGGTCGTACGTCATCACATTCGAATCCGTCGGACTTTGGTGTGATTGTGTGTGGCCAAGTCCGTTCATTCAGAAAGTCCGTCAGAACTCCGTCAGAACTCTGTCAGAACTCCGTCAGAACTCCGACGAAAGTCTGTCGGACCTAAGTCTGGTCGTGTGTATGCGGCATTAGTCCCAAAAATATATAATGCCCAATGGTGGATTTGTAGAGAGGTCAGTTTTCGTAAAAGCTACTTTCAGAAACAGTGCGTGCTCTTCTAACATGCACGACTTTTTAGTTGAAACGCGTTGATTCATCCAAATCAATATATTTTCTGAAAGCCAGGGGTTGGGAACCGTTCAAATGTGAAATACCTTTTGATTGCAGCCCTGTGGCAGGTAGATCACAACCCCCTTGAGCCAGCCGCCAGTTCCTGACCCAGGTTGCCTCCTCTTAGACCTCAGATCAGAGCTGCAATAGGTATGACAGAGCTAAGGGAAGTCCTATGATCCTCCTCATCTCTGACCTCTCTTATGACACAGCCAAGAGGTTGGCTTGGGGGGACTTCTTTCATTCTGCTGTGCCCCACAGCATCTGGCATTGGCTGAGTATATTTTACAGAGTAGGGGAAGAATTAATGCTATAGGAGAATTTTAAATAAATGTTTGTACTTTGGGGGGAGGGGGGTATTTTTGCTTGTGGATATGAGATGTGTGTTTGCTGACCTCTACACAGTGTGTTACATACTACTGACCTCTAAACCAGCCTTTCTCAACCTTTTTCAACAAAAAATGGAACCCCTTCAAAAAATGACTTTAACTACAACTCATGGTATGTTAGTGAGACGGTCAGTGGGAATAGTGGTCCATATGCTATGGTCTCTGGGAAGAATTACCCCTATACAGATAGCTATGAAGATCAATGGTGTTTGTGGGAACTTCTGAGATGCAGAAATTGCTAATTTCTCGAGGAACCCCTGGCAACCTCTGGAGGTACCCTAGGGATCCATGGAACCCTGGTCGAGAAACACTGCTCTGCACTGTGTGTTACATACTACTGACCTCTGCACGGTGTGTTACATACTACTGACCTCTGCACTGTGTGTTACATACTACTAACCCCTGCACTCTGCATTTCCTAATTCTTACTCCTGCACTCTTGCATTGTTCACTATGGCCTTTGCACTTTGCGTTATATACTACTGACCATTGAACTCTGCATTACATATTATTGACTACTGAACTCTGCATTATGTACTCTACACTCTTCAAGCCTTCCTTACTTTTTAATGAGGACATCCTAAGTTTTCTCCTTAAAAAAACCTTCTGTACACTGTTGATATTTCATCTCTTCAATGTTGTTCAGGTAGATCTCCACCTCTCCAGGGTTGCCTACCCCCGATCTAAGCAGTGATTGATGAAAAGCATTGTATTCTCTATGCAGTAGCTGCTAACTCTGCCATGAAAAAAAAAAAAGTTTGTCAAAACTTCCCTTACCTAGCAAGTTTGTCTCCTGACAGCCACAATCTATAATCTAAAAATGAAAAGCACCAGATAAAAGTTTATCAGTATGAATATTTTATTGGGGTGTAATAGATCCTTCTTGCATCAAACATAACCGATCTGAATTAGACATAGTACCTACCTACAGACTCCAGAATGCTAAGTTGCACTGAATACTTAATTAAAAATGATAACGTTGCTATGATATTATGGCACAGGATTACTGGCGGCAATGCACTTAAGCAGTCAATATTAAGTAGAGCAAAAAAAATGTACCATATTTATGATCAATATCTGTAAGCCTCTATGTTTGGTTTACTAAAAGGCTCTAACGTATATGAAATACTAACAGAAGATTAAATAGTGGAGCTAGATAAGGAAAAGTGGCATGCAGATCATCTATAGAATAATCTTGTACAGCATCTATATCAAGTCAATGTGGAGTCATTACATGGAAATTATTTGATGACTTTTAAAGAAAAACTCAACTTTCACCCTGGTTTTCATCTTTTCCGGGACTTGAAAATAATTCTACACTATAAGAATGTGATCAGTTCCCAATGTGTTTTTTGAGTACTAAAGGTTATGCTACCAAGCAGGGCCAGATACCTGCATAAGTCATGGCTGCCAAGGACGGCACAGAGCCACCCACAAACCTGTAGCTAGGGTTGGGAGGAAGGGAGTCAGCAATGGTCTCCAGACTAGGGCCCCTGGGCCTGATACGGCCCTTTGCTTTGCTTGCCTTTCTCTGGCTCCTGGGGCACTGTTCCTCCCAATGATAGGGGTTCTCTTCCTCCCACTGATATAAGGCATCATCCCTCCAAGTGACACAAATATTCACCATTTCTTCTGTAGCGGATGACATTTAGGATCAAATGTCACACACATGTAAATTTAGTTTTTGCCTCAGAACAATAAAGGTTCTGAGGGTTGATTGTGTAGGTAGGCCTTAACACCAGTCTGGCCAGGCTGTGTTTGGAAGTTCTGCCTGGTCATGTGAACGGTGAGGTGCACATGACAGGCCAGAACCAGATCTGGTTGGATGCTTAGGTATCGGCCTTCTCAGAGCCAATCAGTAGGAGTGCTGGGCCTGCTGAGCAGTCTGGGAAGGGGTACTTAAGGGGGTGTGGGTCACGTGTTCGAGGTTCCGGAGTTGTTCGTGAGACCCGTGTGGTCTATTCTGGTTCCAGGACCGGGGTAGCCCTGTGAGGGGTCCCGGTCACGGGGTGTTCGACATCCTGCAACATGTTCCTGTCAGTGGCCCCTGATAGACCTGCCTGGTCTGGGGTAGGGATCTGTCTGTTCCTGAGTCTCGGAACCGGCTGGTCTGAAGCGCAGTAACTGAGGGAGGATTCAAAGTGTCCGGGTGTGCTTTCAGCTTGGAGATGCACCACAGCTCTTGGAAGTGACTGGGGGAGGACTCTTCGGAGAATGGCCGGCAAGTGGCATCCTGAGAAGTGCCTGGTTACTGAGTTGGGAAGGACATTGAAGAATTCATGCTTTTCTAGTAACATTGAGGAAACGGGAAACATTCCAGGTACGGTGGAAAGAGGTTCCTGTTCACCTTAGTTGATCGTTCAAGTTCTGACTGCAATGATCTCTGGCTAGAGATCTGTTCAGCCTTGAAGTACCCAGCTGTGAGTGGCTACTCTCTGGATGGAAATAGAGACTTTGCTAGACCTGCAGTTCAAGGTGCCTGAGTTCTTCACCCATGCCCTCTGTTCCCTAAGAGACTGTGTTATTTGAAAGTTCTACTGCAAAATAAATCCTTTTAAAAGGACTTCATCTGTGTCAGTGTACAAGTTGTTGGGTATCAACCCTGGGAACCCCTAGAAGTGGAAGAGCAGGCCAAGAGAAGGTAACCGGTAAGCCCATTAAGTCAAGGCCGCCCTGCAATGGGTTATGGCCGCTACACTTCCACTGACACCAACAGTAGGGAACTGTTCCTCCCTCTGACACCAACAATGGAGCATTATTGCTTCCACTGACACCAAAAGTGGGACACTATTCCTCCCTCTATCACCAACATTGGAGTATTTTTCCTTCCTCTGACACCAACAATTGAGCATTATTCCTTCCACTGACAAAAGAGATTGGGCGCCATTCCTCCCCCTCACACCAACGATGGGGCGCTTTTCCTCCCACTAATACCAATAATGGGGAACTATTTTGTCTCATACTGACCACTATCTTTTTTACTCCCATTGACCACCAAGCCTGAAACATTGTTTACTCCTGCTGATGCTGGGACATTTTATACTCCCACTGGCCACAGTCCAGCCCCCTAAATTCTAAAGGACAGTAACTGGCCTTTTGTTTAGAAAGGTTAGAGACCCCAGCATAGGGCATCAGGAAGTTTAAATCCATCTCTGCTACCTACAAATATTTATATACAGTGCCTGGAAAAAGTATTCATACCCTTGACATTTTCCACATTTTGTCCTGTTACAGCCAAAAAAGTAAATGTATTTTATTGGGATTTTATGTGATAGACCAACACAAAGTGGCACTAAATTGTGAAGCGGAGGGAAAATGTTAAATGGTTTTAATTTTTTTTTTTTAAATAACTATGTGAAAAGCGTGCATTTGTATTCAACACCCCTTAGTCAATACTTTGTAAAATCACCTTTCGCTGCAATTACAGCTGCAATTCTTTTTGAGTATGTCTCTACCAGCTTTGTACATCTAGAGAGTGACATTTTTGCCAATTCTTCTTTGCAAAGTAGCTCAAGGTCTGTCAGATTGGATGGAGAGCACCTGTGAACAGCAATTTTCAAGTCTTTCCACTGAGTTTCCATTGGGTTTAGGTCTGGGCTTTGGCTGGGCCAATCTAACACATGAATGTGCTTTGATCTAAACCATTCCATTGTAGCTGTATGTTTAGGATTGTTGTCCTGCTGGAAGATAAACCTCCACCCCAGTCTCAAGTCTTTTGCAGACTCACAACACGATGTTGCCACCACCATGTTTCCCGGTGGGGATGGTGTGTTCAGGGTGATGTGCAGTGTTAGTTTTGCTTTAAGGCCAAAAAGTTCAATTTGGTCTCGTCTGACCAGAGCACCTTCTTCCACGTGTTTGCTGTGTCCTCCACATGGCTTCTCGCAAACTACAAATGGGACTTTATGTAGCTTTCTTTCAACAATTGCTTTCTACTTGCCACTCTTCCATAAAGGCCAGATTTGTGGAGTGCATGAATAGTTGAATAGTTGCATGAATAGAGCTGTGGATCTCTGTAGCTCCTCCAGAGTTACCATGGACCTCTTTGCTGCTTCTCTGATTAATTAATCCTTGCCCGGCCTGTCAGTTTAGGTGGAAGGCCATATCTTGCTAGGTTTGCAGTTGTGCCATACTCTTTCCTTTTCCGGATGATGGATTGAACAGTGCTCCGTGAGATGTTCAAAGCTTAAGATATTTTTTTTTATAATCTATCAATGCTTTAAACTTCTCCACTTCCTTATCCCTGACTTGTCTCGTGTGTTCCTTGGCCTTCCTGATGCTGTTTGTTCACGAAGGTTCTCTAACAAACCTCTGAGGGCTTCACAGAACAGCTGTATTTATACTGAGATTAAATTACACACAGATGGGCTCTATTTACTAATTAGGTGACTTCTGAAGGCAATTGGTTCCACTAGATTTTAGTTAGGGGTATCAGATTAAAGGGAGCTGAATACAAATGCACGCCACACTTTTCCAATATTTACAGTATCTCACAAAAGTGAGTACAACCCTTACATTTTTGGAAATATTTTATTCTATCTTTTCATGTGATAACACTGAAGAAATTACACTTTGCTACAATGTAAAGTGGTGAGTGTACAGCTTGTATAACAGTGTAAATGACTCAACACACAACCATTAATGTCGAAATGGCTGGCAACAAAAGCGAGGACACCCCTAAGAGAAAATGTCCAAATTGGGCCCAATTAGCTATCTCCCCTCCCCGGTGTCAAGTGACTCATTAGTGTTAGAAGGTCTCAGGTGTGAATGGGGAGCAGGTGTGTTAAATTTGTTGTTTACTCTCTCATACTGGTCACTGGAAGTGTAACATGGCTCCTCATGGCAAAGAACTCTCTGAGGGTCTGAAAAAAAAATGTTGCTCTACGTAAAGATGGCCTAGGCTATAAGAAGATTGCCAAAGACCCTGAAACTGAGCTGCATCACTGTGGCTAAGACCATACAGCGGTTTAACAGGACAGGTTCCACTCAGAAAAGGCCTCGCCATGGTCGACCAAAGAAGTTGATTGCACGTGCTCAACATCATATCCAGAGGTTGTCTTTGGGAAATAGACGTATGAGTGCTGCCAGCATTGCTGCAGAGGTTAAAGGAGTGGGGGGTCAGCCTGTCAGTGCTCAGACCATACATTGCACACTGCATCAAATTGGTCTGCATGGCTGTCCTCCCAGAAGGAAGCCTCTTCTGAAGATGATCCACAAGAAAGCTCGCAAACAGTTTGCTGAAGACAAGCAGACTAAGGACATGGATTACTGGAACTACGTCCTGTTGTCTGATGAGACCAAGATAAACTTATTTGGTTCAGATGGTGTAAAGCATGTGTGGCAGCAACCAGATGAGGAGTACAAAGACAAGTTTGTCTTGCCTACAGTCAAGCATGGTGGTGGGAGTGTCATGGTCTGGGGCTGCATGAGTGCTGTCGGCACTGGGGAGCTACAGTTCATTGAGGGAACCATGAATCCCAACATGTACTGTGACATACTGAAGCAGAGCGTGATCCCCTCCCTTCGGAGACTGGGCTGCAATGCAGTATTCCAATATGCAAACGACCCCAAACACACCTCCAAGTCAACCACTACCTTGCAATGGTAATGGACTGGCCAAGCATGTCTCCAGACCTAAACCCTATTGAGCATTTGTGGGGCATCCTCATATGGAAGGTGGAGGAGCACAAGGTCTCTAACATCCATCAGCTCCGTGATGTCGTCATGGAGGAGGGGAAGAGGACCCCCAATGGCAACCTGTGAAGCTCTGGTGAACTCCATGCCCAAGGGGGTTAACTCAGTGCTGGAAAATAAGGGTGGCCACACAAAATATTGACATTTGGTCCCAATTTGGACATTTTCACTTAGGGTTGTACTCACTTTTGTTGCTAGAAATTTAGACATTAATGGCTGTGTATTGAGTTATTTTGATGGGACAGCAAATGTATTGTTATACAAGCTGTACACTCACTACTTTACATTGTAGCAAAGTGTCATTTGTTCAGTGTTGTCACATGAAAAGCTATGATAAAATATTTACAAAAATGTGAGGGGTGTACTCACTTTTGTGAGATACTGTATATGTAAAAAAAAATTCCTTCCACTTCACAATTATGTGCCACTTTGTGTTGGTCTAGCACATAAAATCCCAATAAAATACATTTACGTTTTTGGTTGTAACATGACAAAATGTGGAAAATTTCAAGCTAAATGAATACCTTTTCAAGGTATATATGAATTAGGGCCAGTTCACACCAGATGCAGTTCCATGCAGTTCCGTTTTTTCTGCACCAATACAGTCAGTTCCGGTCACTTTCTGCACCAGAAACTGACCGGAAACTGACCAGAAATTGACTGCATGGTGTGAACTAGAGCTATTGGAATAGATGGAAAACACTGTGCATGCATTTTTAGTACAGAGAAAAAGCACCCAGAACTGAAACGGAACTGCATCTGATGTGAACTGGCCCTTAGAGCGGAGACTGCGAGCCAGGCCTTCTTGTCCACATCAGTTCCTGACCTCACAAATGTGCTTCTGGAAGAATGGTCAAACATTCCCATAGACACACTCCTAAACCTTGTGGAGAGCCTTCCCAGAAGAGTTGAAGCTGTTATAGTTGGAAAGGGAGGGCCAACTCAATATTGCACCCTACAGACTAATGCCCCATACACACGGTCGGATTTTCCGACTGAAAATATGCGATCGGATCATGCCGTGGGCTCCATCTGACTTTTTCTGTTGGATTTTCTGATGCACAAACTTTGAGAGCAGGATCTAAAATTTTCCAACAACAAAATCCAATCATATAAATTCCGATCGAGCGTAGACAATTCTGACGGACAAAGTGCCACGCATGCTCAGAATAAACTAAGAGATGAAAGCTATTGGCTACTGGCCCGTTTATAGTCCCGATGTACGTGTTTGACGTCACCTCGTTGAGAACGATCGGATTTTCTGACAACTTTGTGCGACCGTGTGTATGCAACACAAGTTTCGGCCAAAATCCGTCAGAAAAAAAACGATGGATTTTGTTGTTGGAATGTCCGACCTAGTGTACGGGGCATAAGACTGGGATGCCATTAAGCCCTGTACACTCGGTCGGAGAATCTGTCGGAATGCGTCTTATCGGACCGTGTCGTCAGATAATCCGACTGTGTGTGGTATGCATCGGACTGATTCCGTCCGAATCTCCGTCCGACCCAACTTTCCAACATGTTGCAAATATTTCCCGACCAACTGGGCCGGTCGGACCTAATCCGATCATGTGTAGAGCATTTTGATCGGACCAAGTGCCACGCATGCTCAGATCAAATTCCTACATCAAAGCTATTGGCTACTAGCCTGAATGTAGTCCCATCGTAACGAAATTACGTCATCACGTTCTGAAAGATCGGATTTTTCGCCAACTTGGCCCAACCGTGTGTATGCAACAGTTTCGGACACAATCCGTCGGACTAAATGCGACGGGCAAAATCCGACGGATTTGGTTGGCAGAATCTCCGACCGTGTGTACAGGGGCTAACTGTTCATGTGCGTGTAAAAGCAGGCATACTGTACACACACATTTGCCCTTATTTTCAATACATTATGTCAATATCTTGCAGCGCCTTTAACTTAAACTAGGGCGCCGAGCCATGTTGCCATTAAGAAGCCTTGTATTGCCAAGAGAATTAGGAACACGTTCCTAATGAAGCAGTTCATTAGCGTAGAAAACATAATGCATTCTCTGCTGGCCATTGACTCTAAATATAATGTACTTACTCATACATCAACTGTCTCCCAACATAAAACTTCACATCACGTCCATCAGGGCTTTTATATCTAATAATAGAAAGCCTGCGCTGATTAGATGAACGCAATGCATGCAGAAGGTGTATTGGCATTACAGTTATAGGGAAAATTCGGAGCCACGGGTCACACTCACCTTCCAGCCCCAACACACTCAACTGTGCCGCCGCATGCCTTAGTCTGAGAGCTAATCTTTTACATTGATATTGTGGTTACAGGACACCTGAGGAATATATTGGTGATTGGAGTTTTGATGTGTTATATTGTTAAAAGAGAAATATGTCTTGAACAGAAATGTTGTCTACAGTTTCTAGTGGCACAACTTTTTATATCTCCACAAATAACCAATGCCACCCAACGTTTTGGGATGAAATAGAGGGACACCTTTAGGGCAGTGGCGGCTGGTGCCCAAAATGTTCGGGGGGGGGGGGGGGGGTGTAAGAAAATTTTGAAAACATATCATCAATTGCAGCCACTGTGCCCATCAAACGCTGTCACTGTGCCATCAATTACAGCCACTATGCCATCAAACACTGCCACTGTGCCATCAAACGCTGCCACTGTGCCATCAAACGCTGCCACTGTGCCATCAATTGCAGCCACTATGCCATCAAACACTGCCACTGTATCATCAAACACTGCCACTGTACCATCAAACGCTGCCACTGTGCCATCAAACGCTGCCACTGTGCCATCAATTGCAGCCACTATGCCATCAAACACTGCCACTGTACCATCAAACGCTGCCACTGTGCCATCAAACGCTGCCACTGTGCCATCAATTGCAGCCACTATGCCATCAAACACTGCCACTGTACCATCAAACGCTGCCACTGTGCCATCAAACGCTGCCACTGTGCCATCAATTGCAGCCACTATGCCATCAAACACTGCCACTGTGCCATCAAACGCTGCCACTGTGCCATCAAACGCTGCCACTGTGCCATCAAACGCTGCCACTGTGCCATCAAACGCTGCCACTGTGCCATCAAACGCTGCCTCTGTGCCCATTAAATGCTGCCACTGTGCAAATTAAATGCTGCCACTGTGCCATCAAACGCTTCCACTGTGCCAAACGCTGCCTCTGTGCCCATTAAATGCTGCCACTGTGCAAATTAAATGCTGCCACTGTGCAAATTAAACGCTGCCACTGTGCCATCAAACGCTGCCACTGTGCCCAAACGCAGCCACTGTGCCAAACGCAGCCATCATGCCTATCAAAGCCTGCCACCATTCCTATCGAACACTGCCAGTGTGCCCATCATATGCTGCCAGTGTTCCCATCAAATGCCAGTGTGCCCTTGAATGCTCCCAGTGTGACCCCTGCCCGCTTGCCGTCTGCCCGGGATTTACCCTGTCTTGGTGGGGCAGCGGGTGATGGCGATGAGCGGGGTCCTTCATGCGTCTCCTGCCGTCCTCATCTCCCGTTCTCTCCTCCTGATAGGCATTCAATAGCACACGCTGCAAAACAATCCACTGTGTGGATTGCTTTTCAGAGTTTTGGCTAGTGTGAACTCATTTTACAGCCATTGCAATGTCACCAATATTCTTGTTCTTTTAACACGGTGACAGTAAGCTGACACCTATGCTTCACAGGTGTCAGGTTTACTTTCACCCTGTTAAAAAGGACAGAAACATGGGTGACATTACAGTGGCTGTTATTAAAGGGGGGCATGGGCACTTCTTATGCCGTGTACACACAAGCGCAATTTACGACAGAAAAAGGCCAACGGGAGCTTTTCATCATATATTCCGATCGTGTGTATGCCCCCATGCACTTTTTACGTTAAAAATTCTGATGGACCTAGAAAAAGAACATTTTCTAAATTTCTAAACCGCTCGTCTGTATGCTGTTCTGATGTACCACAAACGGCGCATGCTCTGAAGCAAGTACGAGACAGAAGCTATTGGCTACTGCCTATTAAAGTTCCTTTTTCTAGTCCCGTCGTACGTGTTGTACTTCACCGCGTTCTTGGCGGTCGGAATTTGGTGTGACCGTGTGTATGCAAGACAGCTTGAGCAGAATATGCTGTGTACACACAAGCGTTTTTTTCAGTCGGAATAAACTCTGAAGGTTTTTCGGACAGACGGAAAAAATGCTTGTCTGTACACGGCATAACAGCTACCTGTATTTCCTGGGCAAAATATCTGCTTGTTCTCTTCTCCCTCACCTGAATCATTGGAGAATCTTCACTGCACAGTTCAGGAGCTTAAATGCAGGCATCTCACTCATCAGAGCTTGCTCAATCCTGCACCAGCACTACAGGAAGCCCACAGGATTTACGTGCAGTGATGTAGACTGAACCTGTGTACCCATTGGCGGAGGAGGCAGAAGGAGGCGGTACAGCCTGTAGGGCTACAGGTTGCACCACCCCCTAGTTGCTGTACCATTGATGCTTTGGGTGGGTTGGACCCCCATGACCCCCTCTTATCTACGTCTTTGGACCATGACTGCACTCTAGGTGGCCTAGTTTGCCTAGTGGTAGCGCCGGCCCTGCGTGTCTGTTTACACCTGCTGCTCTAAAGAGAAGAATGGAGATTTCGGATGGATCCGCCTGAAAAAAGCACAGGTGGACCCGATTGGAACCTCTGTGGGAATGGGGCCTTCTAAAGTGTTATAAATAAATAATCTTCGTTCATAAATTTAGGTCACCATTTATTCTGCTACATTTGCTTGCTAAAACCCCACAAAAAACTTAAAACAAACCCAAGTGTATATTTTTTAGATTGTGAAATGATACAGTCTGCATTATATACAGTATATTTAAAATTGATCAACCCCGATGCTCTGAATGACTGATCTCATTTCTTGAGGTCGTAAATTGTCAAGACAGTAAAAACACCCCAAAAAAAACACACCTTTTTGGAAAGTAGACAGTAAGGAGATATGGTGAGTTTTGTGAAGTTATAATTTTTTGCTACATATTTTTAGATAATGAGGAAAGTAA
The DNA here is from genome assembly GCF_037356315.1 of Lithobates pipiens. Taxonomy (NCBI): domain Eukaryota; kingdom Metazoa; phylum Chordata; class Amphibia; order Anura; family Ranidae; genus Lithobates; species Lithobates pipiens. The sequence goes on from NW_027507785.1 coordinate 299,387,718, forward strand.
AAAAATTTTTTTTTTACTAAGTTATTATTTCTCACTCACGGTATAGGAATACTTACAATTACACCCCAAAAAAACAGTCTTTATTCCTCCGAAATATGGGGACACTACATATGCGAGACTTGCTCACTGCCTAGACACATAGAGGGGTCCAAAATCCAAAGAGCACCTTCAGGTATTCAAGGGGGAAAAAATTTGCATCTGATATCCTGAATACCTGGTTTCTTGAGGCCCTGAAGTGTCGGGACAGGACATTCAAGCAAAAAATGGCCACATTTTGGAAAGCAAACACCCAAAAGTTTTTTTTAATAGGCATGGTAGTTTTTTTTTTAATTTACTTTTTTGCCACAAGTTTTTGGAAAATCAAGAAAGAAAATATTTTATATTCTTACAAATATGTCAATTAATAAAATGTTCCTAACACACAGTATAGGCATATTTAGAATTGCACCTCAAAACACATTCTGCTACTCAGTATGGGGATAGCACAAGACTTTTATCTGCAGTCTAAAGCCTCATGCACACGAGACGCAGTTAAACGCGCGTTCAGATGCAGTTGGACAGTTTTTTCAACTGCACCTGAACTCATTCAATGTTATCCTATGTGTCCATGCACACAGTCTCGTTTTTTTCCGTTTATATGCAGTTGCGTTTAATCTCGTTTTTCCAGAAGCAAAAAAATGCATTCAGAAACAAAAATTTCTGCGTTTCAGACGCAAAACGCGGCAAAACGCGGTAAAACGCGGCAAAACGCCGCTACCGCGTTTAGCCGCGTTTGCGTTTATATGCGTTTTTAAAGGTGACCTTTTTTTTTACATTAAAAATCTCAAAAATGATTGCAAATGATGAAAAACCATTAGAAAAATATTTTAAACAATTGCAATTGCAAGTGGACAATCCACAACTTGTGGCAAGTGACGTGGCAAGTGGACAATCCACAACTTGTGGCAAGTGACATGGCAGGTGGCAAGTGATGTGGCAAGTGGACAATCCACAACTTGTGGCAAGTGACGTGGCAGGTGAAGTGGCAAGTGACGTGGAAAGTGGACAATAGACAACTTGTGGCAGGTGACGTGGCAAGTGACCTGGCAGGTGACGCGGCAAGTGACTTGGCAGGTGACGTGGCAAGTGGAAAATCAACAACTTGTGGCAGGTGACTGGCATGTGACGTGGCAAGTGGACAATAGACAACTTGTGGCAGGTGACGTGGCAAGTGACCTGGCAGGTGACGCGGCAAGTGACTTGGCAGGTGACGTGGCAAGTGGAAAATCAACAACTTGTGGCAGGTGACTGGCATGTGACGTGGCAAGTGGACAATCCATAACTTGTGGCAGGTGACGTGGCAAGTGACGTGGCAAGTGGACAATCCACTTGTGGCAGGGGACATGGCAAGTGACATGGCAAGTGGACAATCCACTTGTGGAAGGTGATGTGGCAAGTGACGTGGCGAGTGGACAATCCACAACTTGTGTCAGGTGACGTGGCAAGTGGACAATCCACAACTTGTGGCAGGTGATGGGGCAAGTGATGTGGCAAGTGGACAATCCACTTGTGGCAGGGGATGTGGCAAGTGACGTGGCGAGTGGACAATCCACAACTTGTGTCAGGTGACGTGGCAAGTGGACAATCCACAACTTGTGGCAGGTGATGTGGCAAGTGATGTGGCAAGTGGACAATCCACTTGTGGCAGGTGACGTGGCAGGGGATGTGGCAAGGGACGTGGCAAGTGGACAATCCACAACTTGTGGCAGGTGATGTGGCTGGTGACGTGGCAAGTGGACAATCCACATCTTGTGGCAGGTGACGTGGCAGGTGACGTGGAAAGTGGTGTGGCAAGTGGACAATCCACAACTTGTGGCAGGTGATGTGGCTGGTGACGTGGTAAGTGGACAATCCACAACTTGTGGCAGATGGCATGCCAGGTGACGTGGAAAGTGGACAATCCACATCTTGTGGCAAGTGACGTGGCAGGTGATGTGGCAAGTGACGTGGCAAGTGGACAATCCACAACTTGTGGCAGGTGATGTGGCAAGTGACGTGGCAGCTGACGTGGCAAGTGGACAATCCAAAACTTGTGGCAGGTGACGTGGCAAGTGACGTGGCAGGTGACGTGGCAAGTGATGTGGCAAGTGGACAATCCACAGCTTGTGGCAAGTGACGTGGCAAGTGGACAATCCACAACTTGTGGCAGGTGACGTGGCAGGTGACGTGGCAGGTGAAGTGGCAAGTGACGCGGCAAGTAGACAATCCACAACTTGTGGCAGGTGATGTGGCAAGTGACGTGGCAGGTGATGTGGCAAGTCACGTGGCAAGTGGACAATCCACAACTTGTGGCAGGTGATGTGGCTGGTGACGTGTCAAGTGGACAATCCACAGCTTGTGGCAGGTGGCATGGCAGATGACGTGGAAAGTGGACAATCCACATCTCGTGGCAAGTGACGTGGCAGCTGACGTGGCAAGTGACGTGGCAAGTGGACAATCCAAAACTTGTGGCAGGTGACGTGGCAGGTGACGTGGCAAGTGACGTGGCAGGTGACGTGGCAAGTGATGTGGCAAGTGGACAATCCACAGCTTGTGGCAAGTGACGTGGCAAGTGGACAATCCACAACTTGTGGCAGGTGACGTGGCAGGTGACGTGGCAAGTGAACAATCCACAACTTGTGGCAGGTGACGTGGCAAGTGACGTGGCAGGTGATGTGGCTGGTGACGTGGCAAGTGGACAATCCACAGCTTGTGGCAGGTGGCATGGCAGATGATGTGGAAAGTGGACAATCCACATCTCGTGGCAAGTGACGTGGCAGTTGATGTGGCAAGTGACGTGGCAAGTGGACAATCTACAATTTGTGGCAGGTGACGTGGCAGGTGATGTGGCAAGTGGACAATCCCCAACTTGTGGCAAGTGACGTGGCAAGTGGACAATCCACAACTTGTGGCAGGTGCCGTGGCAAGTGACACGGCAAATGCAAGTGTACAACTGCTCTCTATGCTGCTGCTGCTCACTCTGATCAAAATAGCAGAAATAGTTAAAAAAAATGCTTTGAGAGCTTGGGGAGGGTCTACATGATGTTATCTTTATAAACGCGTCTAAACGCAAACGCGTCTAAACGCGTCTAAACGCGTCTAAACGCGACATGCAAACGCGGCAAAACGCGCGTTTCTAAACGCGCGTTTCAGCTTTTTTTTAACAGAGGTTTCATCTGCGTCTCGTGTGCATGAGGCCTAACTGAATATAGGAGTCCAAAATTCAAGAAGCACCTTTAGGCTTTCAAGGGGCATAAATTATGCATCTATTTTTCTGACTACCCATCACATTTTTGGAAACAGTGGCGTGTCAGGATTGTGGAAACATCCACAAAATGGCCATGTTTTCGAAAGAAAATGCCCTATGGTATTTTCAGCAGGCATGGCTGAGTCTTTGAAAATTAAATTTTTTTTTTGTTGCTAAGAAAACTAAAGTATTTTTTACACTAAGTTGTAAATTTAGTTGTAAAATGTAGTTTAGCTATACTTAGAATTACACATCAAGCTGGTCTACAGACCCACACTGGTTTGGTGACACTAGAATTGGTGTGCCTAGTGTTCAGGAACATTGTTGCTGGCTGCACTGGTCTGGTGGCACTGTAGTGGTATGGTGGTGATCAGGAACACTGAACTAAAACAAACATACCTAAATCCAAAATTAAAAATTCAGTATCTTGCAGCTTACCAGTCCTTAGATGTGGTGGTTGCATTAGCTTCATTTTTCAGACTAAGAATAGTCAGATGGTCCGGAAATGTGGTAGCAGTGTTAGTTTTTGTTTATCTAACTTTCGTTCCCTTTACTTTCAGCCTATGATTCTGGCAGTAGAACACTTCCTGTCCTGGGGTGACAAAACTTGCTTGCCTATATCTATCAGGACAACATAAAAAATGTAGCCTCTTGCCCTAAACAAGGGCTACTATGTCAATTTTTCTTTTGTCTGGGCTGTAGTTAGCTCAGACTGATTGTATAGTTTTTCACCTGTTTTTTCCCTAAGCTTAAAGGAGTTGTAAAGGCAAAAGGTTTTTCATCTTAATGCATTCTATGCATTAAGATGAAAAACCTTTTGTGTGTTGCAGGCCCCCAAACACCCCCTAGTATTTACCCTGAGCCCCATCACTCTCCAGCGATGTCCATGAGTCCATCGGCTGTCCAGGACTCTCCTCCTGATTGGCTGGGGCCCATTGGCTCCCATAGCTGTCAATCAAAGTCAGTTAGCCAACCAGTGGAGAGAGGGGGCAGGGCCAGGTCGAGGCTCCATGTCTGAATGGATACACAGAGCTCTGACTTGGCTCAGGTGTCCCATAGCAAGCTGCTGGTCTATACGGGCACTCGTCAGTAGGGAGGGCCCAGGAGCAGCAAAGATGGACCTGAGAAGATGAGGATCCGGGCTGCTCTGTGCATATCCACTGCAACAGGGTAGGTAAGTATAACATGTTATTTATTTATTTCTTTTTTTAAAGCGAGACTTTACAATCACTTTAAGTTGGCTTGTGATGTCTCACTGTCACCAGTAGATGACACTGGTATCGCTGGTCATAGTATGATATTTCACAAACAAAACTAAATTATGAATATTCATATTTTCTTCAGCAAATCCAGGAGGAGGTTTATGCCACTGGTGCATGATGGGCAGGGCTGGACTGGGACAAAAATTTGGCTCTGGGCTTCATCATGACCGGCCCACTTTAATTGTGAGTGTCCCCAACAGCACCCCCCCTTACATCAGTGTGCCCCCGCCAGCAGCCCCTTCACATCAGAGACCCCATCAGTAGCCCCCTTCACATCAGAGTCCCCATCAGAAGCCCCCTTCACATCAGAGTCCCCATCAGAAGCCCTCTTCACATCAGAATCCCCATCAGCAGCCTCCTTCACATCAGAGTCACCATCAGAAGCCACCTTCACATTAGAGTGTCCTCCCTCTCCTCCACCTCCCACATGTACTCACAGTTTTGAAGGCAGCTTCTGTTCCTCTCTCTAGTCATGTGATAACAAGTGATAAGGGGAGAGAGGAAGGAAAGTCTGCCAACTGTCTATCTCCCCCTGCAGGCTGGAGGAAGCATAATGCCTAATGCCCTCTCCAGCAAGTGACAGAAGCAGCTCCTCCTGACAGGAGTGAAATTGCGATCACTCACTGTCAGAGAGGAGCGGCTCCAGGACTGCACCTGACTGGCCCACTGAGCCAACTCCCAGTAGTCCTGATGGCCAGTCCATGCCTGATGATGGGGGAGGATATATATATATATATATATATATATATATATATATATATATATATATATATATATATATATAGGCTGGTCTCTCAGAAGGGCCTGGTGACTCGCTTGGAGGATGCACTGAAGTTTGGGAATGTGCTTACAGTGTTTTCAGGTCAGCTTCAAGGTTCTGACACTGTGAAGTTGGACATTGACCTTCATCTGTAAGTGGTCTGCTACGGTATCTGGGACCCCCTAACCCCCACAACATTACCTGTTCTGCAATAGCAGTGGTGATCAGTGTTCCTGATCACCACCGCACCACTACAGTGTCACCAGACCAGCGCAGCCAGCAGCAGTGTTCCTGAACACTAGCCACACCAGTTCTAGCTTCACCAAATCAGTGTGGATCTGTAGACCAGCTTGATATGTAATTCTAAGTATACCTAAACTACATTTTACAACTAAATGTACAACTTAGTGTAAAAAATATTTTAGACTGGCACCCAATAACCCCCTTTTTAGCCATGGACTCAGCTCTGGGGTGAAATTCTAGCCCGCCCCTGGCCTCTGGAGGTGCTATCCTGCCTTTGGGGTGTCAGAGGGGTGCTACAAAATATAGGGTTATGATACCCCTTCCCTCTCATATTGTCCATAACATAGAGGGGTGTGGTTCTGTAGTACTCAGAGGACAATGTATTTAATACCATTCAACACAGGCAAAGATCATAGGAAGTTATCAGTTCACAATATTTCCACATACCTCCCCTTCGGTTAAAAAAAAAAAACTACATATTCCAGCTAGCTGAGTAACCTACCATTTCAGCCCCTATGAATAACTGTATGGCAAGAACTGAAGTCTCTCTGAAGACACAAAACTGGCATTCAAGTTGGTGTGTTTTTTAATCTTTTTTTTTTTTTTTTTTTCCTTTTAGATTCACCATTGTATGTAATATCTCTATATAAGTAACTGCATTTTTCCTCACAATTTTTCAGCCTTTGGAAAAAATGCTTTATTTTTTATTTTTTGAAGCTCGGTGGATGTCACAAAGAGTACAAAGGTCTGGAGAAGAGTCTGAGTACATCACATAGATTATTCTTTCCTGTGAATGCAGGAATAAGCAGAGCCGGCTGACATTGTGTGGTCTTTTACAAGCAGCCTGGTTAGGTGAAGGTTCTGAACCGGGCCTTCAGCTTTTGTGAAAGAGAACGCCTGATCTCACGTTGAGGAGAGACTGAAAACATCTGCTATTGAACCCGTACCTCAAGGCTGAATTATCTATAATGAGCTTTCTGCACAAAGACACTGCTACAAGAATTGTGCTCAATCATGTAAGAATAAAAACACTGGACACAATTTAAGGGGGAAAAAAAGAATAGTCAGCATGGTGACTTAGTGGATAGCACAGTTTCTTGTGATCCTAGGTTCAGTCTCCACCCCAGTCGTATATCTCCCAACCTTCTAAGGTGGATACCGTTTCAGCACAGAATGTTTTTGGTAAAGGGCACACCTTTGACACACTCCCGGTCAAGTGAACCATGACAAAATATAGCTTAATAACTTAGGCCGCGTACACACGGGCGGACTGTCTGATGGACTTGGTCCGCTGAAACGCGTTTCAGCGGACAATCCGCTCGTGTGTGGGCTTCAGCGGACTTTTTCAGCGGACAGTCTGGTGGACTAAGTCTTTCGGAATTTCCGTAATGTTGTCCGTCCAAACTTGGTTTCAGCGGACAGTCCGCTCGTGAGTAGGCTAGTTCGACGGACTAAGTATGGCGCATGCTCAGAAAGGATTTACACGGCCGAAGGTTGCATTGCAGTGTATTGGACGTCGTATTTCTAGTCCCGTCGTACGTGCTGTACACGTCATCGCGCAAGCTTTCAGCGGACTGTCTGTTCGTCGTGTGTGGTCAAGTCCGTTCATTCAAAAGTAGGACGGACTGTCTGTCAGATTGTCTGACGGACTTAGTTGGACGGATAGTCCGCCCGTGTGTACGCGGCCTAACTCCCAACACCCAACTATGGCAAAGACTTAAAATTTGAAGCCCATGAAATCCCTGACAGCTATACTCCTCAGATTTCCAGCACTGTCCCCCATAGACTCACCAATCTTAGCAAATTTGAATCTCTGCTCTTCCGAGTTTAATGACTTCTGGTGAGTCCAGAACATCAAGACTCCATTGCATCCTAGGCTCACAAGAAAATGCTGCATTAGGATGTACACCGGCAAAAGTGAAAACACATGCGTGCGTGTGTGTGTGTGATATATATATATATATATATATACACACACACACACACACACACACACACACACACACACACACAACACACTCTTAGAAATAAACAAATATTTTAAAATTTATTAAGACATGAACGTTGCCTGGTGGACAGTGGATGGTGTCGGTAGGGCAGTGGATGGTGTCAGGCGTTTTTTTATTCTTATTACTTTTGTTTATTTATTATTTTATACAATTTTTTTTTTAAATAATTTTTTACTTTTTTTTTAGGAGCCCCATTGGGGGCTCCTAAAAAAAGTCACGCGACTTCATCATTCCCCTGATGAAGTCAAGTGGTCGTGACGTCACGCGTAGGTATGGGATTGGCGCTTCATACTGACATAGGCAAAATGAGCTTGGCGCTCGTGGAGATAAGTGTTGTTTTTATTTGTTTTATGTGAGTGCCCTGTATATTGTTTAAATAAATACACAGATTTGTTTTAAAATACTACACTATATGGCACCCCCTCTCTTTCATTTACTCCTGTTTCTACTGAGAGACAAAGACGAAAGGAGAATCCACTTGGCTCCAGATATATAAATATCCATTTAGATCCAGGGACATGGGGAGAAGAAGCTGATACTGCCAGTGTTCTTTTATATGTGGTTACCTCTTTACCGCAAGGTAAGAGGCCATTACTTATTAGTGTGTAGTCACACGAAGAGGAGAAACACTTTTTTTTGATACCTGCACATTGGAATGCCTGCACATTGGAATGCCTGCACATTAGAATATTTTTTGCACGATCGAATACTAGTACATTTCAATGTTTATTCATTTTTATTTGCACTTTATTGCTATTTGTGCACTTTTTTGGTGTATGTTGTGTATACTGTTTATTACTTGCCATACATTGTTTATTATATAGTGATATCATTCACTTTGCACTTTATTTTGCACCTATTGTTTGTGCACACTATTTTTTCCACATTTGAATTTTTGCACAGATTTGTATATTGCACCTTGCATTTTGATATGTTTTAATGCCACGATATACTTGAATTTGGAATGTGAAGGTGCTATCAGCTATTTTTTGCACTGTATTTATTGTCTTTATAATTTTTTCCCCTTATTCCCACATATTTTATCATTTTTGTACTGAGACACCAGACAAAAACCCTTTGCACTCTGCACCTACTGGCTCTTTACCGGTACTGCCGTCTGTAGCAACTTATTTTTTCCATTGCATCTGTACTGCTATTTTAAGCGGAGAACACTACATTATCTTGTCCAATTTATCTTGATACTACTATATAACTTTCTGATACCTGTTAGAACAGCGCAGCACCATTCTTTAACATATTACATTTTCCAGTGGGTACGATTTGACCCACCCCCGGTGATTGCAGCAGTTCTTTCTTCTCTTTCTTTTCCTTATACATGGTAGCGCAGGAATAATCATCCATTATACTATCTGGGGGCAGGTCCGGCATCACTGGGGTGCAAGGTTATGATGTCAGCAAGAGCAATTTGGCCACACCCACATTTTGCTGTGGGACGCTATGTGCACCGCATTACTACTCTCCGCGTGGCACCCAATGGTTTCCCATGCCGCTAAAGTGTACAGGTTTGGCTTGAAGAAAAGGTGGCAACCCTAAACTACAGGCATCATTCCGATATCATCTTTTTCCATCAGTGACTCTGTGCATGGTATGAACAATTATAGTAGCAGTTCAGCTGCTTGATCTGTTCTTACAGGCGGCTGGAGCAGGGCCGTCTTTAAAGAGGAGGGTCGGTTTTGAAAAATTTTTTTTAAAAGTCAGCAGCTGCAAACACTGTAGCTGCTGACTTTTAATAAGTAGACTTACATGTTCAGGGCGCCAGCGATGTCGGCCGCCCGAGGCTGATCCGTCCCTCGGTCTCGGGTCCCGGTGCCGCCATTTTGGGTAAGGGAAACAGGCAGTGGAGCCTTGCGGCTTCACTGGCCGTTTCCTACTGGGCATGCGCGAGTCACGCAGCGCTTTGTGAATGGGACGTGCTGTGTTCTGGGACACACAGTTCCCAGAAAACAACGCGACCCATAACCCAGAAGACGCCGCACGGAGGAGAGAAGAAAGAAGATCTCCGCGGAGGAGGAAGAGGCAGATTAGGATGATGTGCCTAGCAACAGGCATTTCTGGTAAGTAAAAAAAAATAATTGTTATAATTTTTTTTTTTAATGATTTTTTTCTAATTTTTAATGTATTTTCTTTTTTCAGGGTGGCCCTCCACTTTAAGGCAGGGCAAAAGGGGCAGCTGCCCTGGGCCCTGTCATTGTTGTGGGGCCCACAGAAGCTGCCTCATACTTCCCAACTATCCCAGTTCAAATTCCCTTGTCTCTTGAAGTTTTAGTCCTGTGCTGTGTCCTGATATCTCAGTGTGAAGTGCTGCTACTAATGCTGCACAGCTCTGCCCTATTGTTGTGTACAGATGACTCACCTGTGGACCCTGTGTTTACATGTAAATAACCGTCATTCATATGTAAATAGCAGCAACATGCATATGTAAATAGCTCAAGCCAGTGGCATTGATATCTAAATAAAGGTGGCATTCATATGTATATCATGCCCCCTTGCAATGGGGAGAAGATGTGCTGTAACCTATAGCAACCAGTGAGCAGTATTACTGTACAGTAATCTCTAGCAACCAATCAACAAGCAGAAATCATGTGCTGTAACCTCTAGCAACTAATCAGTGAGCCTTAATGTGTGCTGTAACCTCTAGCAACCAGTCAGTAAGCTGTAATGATATGCTGTAACCTCTGGCAAACAATCGCTGCCTGATCTGATACAGTAAACTGATTTTAAGTCTAACTGCTATTTATTGTATGTCTCAGAGAAGGTGAAGAGCAAAATTGCATGGGGGAGGGGGGCCCCAAGAAAATTTTTGCCCTGGGTCCAATCAATATTAAAAGCGACCTTGGGCGGGAGGGGGTGTTTCTCCAGGCTCCGTGCGATCAGCGAGCTGGAGAACGAATCAGTCACCGCCGGAAGTTGATCATAGAGATTTCTGTTAACCAGATGGTCCCCAGTCATCTCTATAACCCTCGAAGGTCCGGGCACAACGTTATGACGTCACGTCCCGGCTGGCGGATGTAAACAATGTCGGAGAGACGGTTCATTTATTTTTTTTTTATCTCGGCCTTTCCAGCCTGGAGGAGAGATTTGCTTTGGAATTTTTGCACTGTTTGCACAATATTATATGTTGTTTCCTTTGTTGTCACGTAGCACTTTTATAGTAAGGTGAAAAATACTGAGGTTGGCTTTGTGTATAGGATCGCAGTATACCTGAACTTATACCTATTTTTTCTGTGCCTCTTTATATTTATTGCATTTTTTCCCACGAGAATTACAGCAACGCACCGCTCATATTTAATATTATCTTTTTATATATTTCTTGTTATTCTATAGAACAGCGCAACACCACCCTCTTTATCCAATAACATTTATAGTGGATACAGTTTGATCCACATTCGGTGTATGCAGCAGTTCTTTCCATTACTATTTTTTTTTTTGCATGGTAGCGCAGAAATATTTATCCATTACTTATGTCACACACTATTCTTATTACAAGGAATGTTTATATTCCTTGAAATAGGAAAGAAAGTGATAAAAAAAATGTAAAGAGAAAGTGTAAAAAAAATAAAAAATAAAAGGTATAATAAACAATAAAATAAATAATAAATTTAAAGCGCCCTCGTCCCCGTGTGCTCGCGCACAGAAGCGAAAGCACACTTTAGTTACTCCCGCATATTTAAACGCCATTCAAATCACACACGTGAGGTATTGCCGCGTGCGTTAGAGCAACAATTCCAAGACCTTCTCTGTAACTCTTAACTCGTAATCTGTAAAAAAAAATTTAAGCGTCGCCTATAGAGATTTTTAAGTACCACGTTGCACCCAGACAAAAATGACATCCTTTTTTTTTTTTGTTGGTGGTATTTGATCACCTCTGCGATTTTTATTCATTGTGCTATAAACAAAAAAAGACCGACAATTTAGAAAAAAAAAACGCAGTATTTTTCATTTTTTTCTATTTTAAATATCCCCCAAAAATATATAAAAAATATCTTTTTTTGCTCAGTTTGGGCCGATATGTATTCTTCTACATATTTTTGGTTAAAAAAATTGCAAGAAGCGTATTTTGATTGGTTTGCGCAAAAGTTATAGCGTCTACAAAATAGGGGATAGTTTTATGGCATTTTTATTATTATTTTTTTTTACCAGTAATGGCGGCGATCTGCGATTTTTATCGGGACTACGACATTATGGCGGACTCATCGGACACTTTTGACATATTTTTGGGACCATTGGCATTAAAGAGGAAGTGAACCCTGATAATAAATCGCATAGTAGCCCATTATGTGTCACTTACCTGACACAGGAGCCAGCAATGTGATCGCTGTCCCCTGTAGCACGAAGCGTCCATCTTGTTCCGGGTATCGCTGCTCCGGCCACTCACAGCACCGGAGCAGCCATGACGTCACTCCCACGCATGCGCAAGGGAGCTGCCACTAACGGCATATCGCCGTTAGCAGCGGCATGCTCAGTGGGCCTGCGCGACGATGTCTACAGCGCATGCGCCATAGATAGCGGTGCCTGTCTTTTTGCAAATATCTCCTAAACCATCTAGGTTTAGGAGATATTTCATAGACCTACAGGTAAGCCTTAATCTAGGCTTACCTGTAGGTCAAAGTGGTCTGTAAGGGTTTACAACCACTTTAATGCAGCGATCAGTGCTATAAAAATGCATTGATTACTGTAAAAATTTCACTGGCAGGGGAGGGGTTAACCACTGGGGGGGGGCGATCAAGGGGTTAATTGTGTTTCCTCAGTGTGTTCTAACTGAAGGGGGGAGGGGACTGTGTAGGGGAGATGACAGATCGCTGTTCATGCTTTATATGAACAGACGATCAGTCTGTTCTCACCTCCAAGAACCGGAAACTGTATGTTTACACACACACACACACAGATCCTTGTTCTTGGTGTGTCAGCAGTGATCGCGGGAGCCCGGCAATGATCGTGACTGCCGGGGACTCGCATCAGCTCCGTGGGCGCCCTAGTGGCCACAGGGTGAAGCGACGTTACATAACGTCGTTTCGCCCAGCCATGCCATTCTCCGGCAGTAAAACTGCGGCGGCTGGTTGGCAAGTGGTTAAGTATTTCTGTAGCCAATCTTTAGCCTGGAGGGAGAGCTGTCTGACAATTCAGTCTTTGTGCTGATAGTGTGCAGGGATCGAGCTATAGGGTACCCAGCAACGCACATGTGTGGCGTGTGAGTGTTAAAGCCCACCCTTGTGCTGCTGCACATACAGCATGTGTTGGGCAGTTGTAAATGGGTTAAATTTAGGCCTCATCAACCCATGGCAACCAATCATAAACCAGCTTTTATGCCTGCAGTTTAGGACTGCACAGCATTGTTTGTATTCCAGTCCTCCTATTTTAAAAATGTCTGAAAGAACAACTGCGTTGCCCCAAGCAACCGATCAGATTCATAGCGTCATTACAGTCAGATGTGCTCGCATTTCCTTTCTTTAATGTAGGCCTCAGCTGTACTGACAGGCCTTTTATAGCCTTAAACATTTGGTGGGGGGGGGTTGAGGAAAGTGAACAGTGCTCGATACAAACTCCGTGCTGGAGATTGTACAGGACAGCAGTGCCCCCTGCCTGCCGCACTTGCCGAAGAAACGCACGCAATGAGGACTTGAGCCATTTAGACACTATAATTAAATGTATGCTGGGAAAAAAAAAAGAATCAGTGTTTTTCAGCACAGCCAATTTTTGCTGTCTCTGTAATTTTGATGGCAGCCTAGTTGAAATGGGTCCATTACAATATGTTCCAGTCATTACCCAGCCGTCTTGCGTCGTGTCTCCAATATGGAGGAGATATGTGTGCGCAAAGCGAGCTCTTACATTATGAAAACGAAGGAGTGAGCTGCAGATATTAGCGCTTTTATTCCAGAGTCTAAAGAGGTCTTATGCCACGTACACGCGACCAGACTTTTTGACAGCAAAGGCTGAGTGTGGGCTCCATCGGACCATTGCTTGCCAAAAATCCAGCGGACTTTAGAAATAGAACATGTTTTAAATTTTCCTGCCGGAACTCCGCCAGACCCAGTTCCTATCAAGAAATCTTTTCGTCTGTATGCTAGTCCGACGGACAAAAAACAACGCGAGGGCAGCTATTGGCTACGAACTTCCTTATTCTAGTCCAGTCGTACGTCATCACATTCAAATCCGTTGGACTTTGGTGTGATTGTGTGTGTCCAAGTCTGTTTGTTCGGAAAGTCTGCCGTAACTCTGCTGAAAGTCCATCGGTAAGACTGTTGGACCTAGTCCATCGAAAAAAGTCCAGTCGTGTGTACGCGGCATTACAAGACAAAATTCATCCCTCTTGAAAGGGGGGCATTCATTCATAACTTTGGAAGGTTAAAAGTTTCTTTATTAAAATGACTCAAAAAACACGTGGTGTTTGGCGCGCAGGGGCATGTGATCGGCATTTACACCCATCGAGGGCTATATAACAATAATGCCCCGTATACACAAGCGGAAATTCCGCCAGCAAAAGTCCACTGAGAGCTTTTGGTCTGAAAATGCGACCGTGTGTACAGTATGCTCCATCGAACTTTTGCTGGCGGAGTTCACGCCAGCAAAAGATGGAGAGCAGGTTCTCAATTTTACGGTTGGAAAAAGTTCAGATTGGAAATTCCGATCGCCTGTACCAACTGCGACGGGAAAATTCCTACGCATGCTTGGAAACAATTCCACGCATGCTCGGAAGCATCAAACTTCATTTTCTTGGCTCCTCGTAGTGTTGTATGTCACCGCGTTCTTGATAGAGGTCGACCGATATGGGTTTTTCTCTGGCCGATGCCGATGCCGATATTTAGAAATCATGGTGGCCGATAGCCGATATATGATGCCGATTTTTTTTGGGCCGATATGTTAGGCCGATTTTATTTTATTTATTTATTTTTTTCCTTTTTTATTTTTTAATCCCCCTTGATCTAACACACCTTTCCCACTGGGGCGTTTTTCAGGCGCTTTTGGGCTAAAAATAGCGCCTGTAAAATGGCTCCCCTGCAGTCTGTGTGAAAGACAGAGTGCTTTCACACTGAGGCAATGCGCTGGCAGGATCTTAAAAAAAAAAGTCCTGCAAGCAGCACGTTTGGAGTGGTGTATACCGCTCCTCCACCACTCCTGCCCATTGATATGAATGGGCACCACTGCCGAAGCGCATGCAATGCGATTTGGCAGCAGTGCTTCATGGGCGCATTTAACCTCTTCCTTGGCCGCTAGCTGGGTTATATGTGCCCCACTAGCCAAATAGCACCGCTAAAATGATGGTAAAGAGCCGCTAAAACTTGCGTTTTACCATCAACGCCTGCCTGCTCCAGTGTGAAAGCAACTTCATAAGTGATACAGAAAATTTCTTACATTTAAACATTTATTAAACAAAACAAAACCCCCAATCAGTTTACTTGTATGTATGATTTAGATAAAAAAAAAAAAAAAAACCTATATATTAAATAAAAACAGGTAGTCAAAACTTTTGGACGAAAAAAAAAATGGGCTAACTTTACTGTTTTTATTTGATTTTTATTTTTTAAATAGTGTATTTTTTTCCTAAAAAAATGCATTTGAAAGACCTCTGTGCAAATGCCGTGTGACATAAAATATTGCAACAACCGCTATTTTATTCCCTAGGATCTCTGCTAAAAAAATATATATCATTTTTGGGGGGTCTAAGTGATTTTCTGGCAGAAAATACAAGATTTTTACTTGTAAGCAACAAGTGTCAGAAAAGATTTAGTCTTTAAATGGTTAAACTGAGAACTTCTACACACAGAGATGACTTCATTCATTCAAGTGTAAACATTGTATCATTCTGTTCTTTTCTTGGCAGTCTGCCCAGAGAGGAGGAAAGGGTTGCTATGAAGACTCAGGCAACTCACACTGACTGAAATGACTTCTGTAATAGAAAAGTCCCGCTGTAGTTCTAAATCGGCTTTTTATCAGCTCAAATCGGCCGATGCCGATTATTTAAAAAACGGCAAATATCGGCCGATATATCGGTCGACCTCTAGTTCTTGACGGTCGAAAGTTCAGCAAACTTTTGTGTGACCGTGTGTATGCAAGACAAGCTTGAGCGAAATTCCTTCAGAAAAACCATTCAAGATTCTTCCAGTGGATATTCCGCTCGTTTGTATGTGGCATTATCAGAAATAAATGACAGGCACTAATCTGCAATTGGCTATAAATATGGCTTAGATGCTTTTATTGGTTAAAACATACACTATATTGTCAAATGTATTGGGCACCTGCCTTTACATGCGCATGAACTGTATTGGCATCCCAGTCTTATACCGCGTACACACAATCGGAAATTCGGCCAGCAAAAGACAGATGAGAGCTTTTAGTCAGAAAATGCGACCGTGTGTATGCTCCATCGGAAATTTTGCTGGTCGAATTCCCACCAGCAAAAAGATTGAGAGCAGGTTCTTAATTTTTGTGACGGAAAAAGTTTAGATCGGAAATCCCGATCGTCTGTAGCAATTCTGACGCGAAAAATTCCTACGCATGCTCGGAAACAATTTGACGCACGCTCGGAAGCATTGAACTTCATTTTTTCGGCTCATCGTAGTGTTGTACGTCATCGCGTTCTTGACGGCCGAAAGTTCAGTGAACTTTTGTGTGACTGTGTGTATGCAAGCCAAGCTTGAGCGGAATTCCGGCGGAAAAACCATCATAGCTTTTATCAACGAGAATTCCAATCATGTGTACGCGGCATAAGTCCCTATTACTGCTTCAAGTCTTCTGGGAAGGCCGTCCACAAGGTTTAGGAGTGTGTCTATGGGAAGGTTTGACCATTCTTCCAGAAGCGCATTTGTGATGTCAGGCACTGATCAACATCAAGGCCTGGCTCGCAGTCTGCGCTCTAATTCATCTCAAAGGTGTTCTATTGGGTTGAGCTCAGGAATCTGTGCAGGCCAGTCAAGTTCCTCAAACTCACTCATCCGTGTCTTTATGGGCTTTGCTTTGTGCACTGGACCAAATCATTTGGTGGAGGGGGGATTATGGAGTGGGGTTGTTTTTCAGGGGTTGGGTTTGGCCCCTGACTTCCAGTGAAGGTATCACCATAACAAGAAATTTTAGACAATTTCATGCTCCCAACTTTGTGGGAACAGTTTTGGGGATGGCCCCTTCCTGTTTCAACATGACTGCACACCAGTGCAGAAACAAGATCCATAAAGACACGGATGGCTTTTGGCCACCAACAGACTCCCTCAGCACTCCCTCTCTATCTTCAACCAAACTCCCTTGCTGGCATGGCTCATGTCTGTTTAAGGGCTCCTTAGTTCCCTCCCAGGCCCACTTCCTGGGGATTAGCTAAGGGCCCCTAAATATGCAAGACAACCCTCCTAGCTTCCGCCCACTAATTTCTAGAATATTCTCCAACATTCTAGAAACCAGGGGGAGGCACCAGAGAGCTCCCAGGATGAGCCATTCAGCCCTTAACTCTAGGAACCCTGGCCAAGATTCCATGGCTCAGGCTTAGCCCTGGGTCAGATTAGAATTTGCCTGCACTATCGCTAGTAGCCCACTAGAGGGTGCTACACTTGTTTTTTTTTCCCACTTGAGTTCTTCAAGCATTTTTGGCGCTGTTTTTTATGCTTGTTTGTGCATGCATTTCTCAAGTGTTTTCAAGGTTGGGCATTTTTATATTAGCCAATGGCAAGCTAGTTACTAGGAGAAGGAGAGACAAGAAAACACACCAAGAATGAGTGTTAAGGCCTTTTTTTAGGTGCTCCATAGGGACCAAAAAAGCATGGCTCTGCCCAGAAGACACTCAAGCAACAAGCCTAACCAGTTCAGGATGGCTTACCGCACTTTTACTGTAGCAGGGCGGCCCTGCTGTGCCAAATCGCGTACATGTACATGATTTGGTGTTTTCAGGTTTTATGGCTAAATAGCTGAGAAAATGACAGAAAAGAGCCAGAGCTCTCTACAGACAGCAAAGCAGGGAGTAATAACAGGCACATCACTTAGTAAAAGCAGCACATACTACACACACTTAACATTTTTAGGCACACCTTTTGATTATCCCTCCCCAGCCACTGTCATTAGTACAGTGACAGTGTATAGTATTAGAACTGATCAATATTAGTGTCACTGCTGATGTCAGTTAGGCTGGCCCACGCACGGTGCGGATTTCTTTCTTGCAACCATGGGTTGCAGGAAAGAAATACACACAATTCCCCAATCAACACAGACAGTGCTGACAGGGGAATTAGCAATTGTCTTCTGACGGTGAGGGGGTGGTGGAAACCAACCCCGCCGGGAGAAGACAGTGATTATCACTAGGGGTTATAGCAGTTACTAGAGATAATCGCAAGAAAATCCTGCAGTCTGGTTGTACCCAAGTTGATCAATAAATCAACTTGGTACACTGTACTTGGAATTTGGAACAACTTGAGAAAATTTCATAGTGCTGAATTGTTTAAAAACACTTTAATAAAAATCATAAAAAAGTAACAACTCACATTTTTCAGTGCACTGGTTCTGGTGCACTCAGACAGTATGCATAGCACATTTAGTGCAGCACCCTTAAGGATCACTTGAATGTTGTAATGGCAACCATGAAACAGGGTACAGTCTTCCTGTGTGTGTGCGCACTGACGTCTCTAGGCCCCGCCATTACGTGTTTCGTCACGCGTCACAGGACTTTATCAAGGAGTGCTCGTTGTATGAAGGTAAAAAATAAACTTGCGCCTTTACAACCATTTTAAATCCTTTTTTTTTTTTTGTTTTTTTTTTTTAATCAGTACAAGGGATGGTACACTTACATTGAATAAAAAGCATTCTATGTGCTCGTGGCTGCTGTCTTAGTTTAAATTTCCATCCTTTCCCCCTTCTGGTGCTGCAGGAGTCAATACAAGCCACTGGACTTGTCATAGGCAGCCGTCAAGAGTGCTGACAATGCCCGCCCTTTCTGCCCCCTCCTCGATTCAAAAAAATAAAAAAGCGCTCTATGAATGGAGAAGGGGGGCAAAAAGTTGGCACCCTGGATGAGCACCTATGACAAGTCCAGTAGTTTGTATTACCCCTACGCAGCACCGAAAGATCACCGCTTGGGGATATGGGGGGGGGGGGGGGGGAGAATCGCAACCAGCACAAGGGACATTTTTTTTTTTTTTTTAGTTCATTAACCACTTGCCGCCCACCCACATCAAATGATGGCGGGACAGTGCAGCTCTCGTTCTGAGTGGACGTCATATGACGGCGCACCAGAATAGCTGCTGTTGCGTGCTCGTGGGGGCATGCAGCACGGCGATCGTGGCCATGCCATGTCGTAGCAGAGACCGCGATCTCTTTAAAGGACCACAGATCTTTTAAATACAGAAGTGCAGTGAATCAGCTCTCTTCGCTTCACACTGACAGAGTGTGTGGTGAGGAGTGCCAATAAGCGGTATCTCCTCGCAGGGAAGACCTTGGCAAGGTAATCAGGGCACTGATGATCAGGAAAGCCCCAGCAATGCCCATCAGTGCCACCAATCAGTGCACATCGCTGCCACCAATCAGTGCCCATAAGTGTCGCCAGTCAGTGCAGTCTTTCAGTGCCCATCAGTGCCTGTTCATCATTGCTGCCCATCAATGGCCATCAGTGCCTCCCATCCGTACCGCCCATCAGTGCTGTCCATCAGTTCCCATTAGCGCCACTTATCTGTGCCCCTCAGTGATGTCTATCCATGATGCCTATCAGTGCCCACCAGTGCTGACCATCAGTGCCCACCAGTGCTTCCTATCAGTGCCCACCAGTGCCACCTATCAGTGCCCACCAGTGCCACCTATCAGTGCCCCCACTGCCACCTATCAGTGCTCACCACTGCCACCTATCCGTGCCCACCAGTGCCGCATATCAGTGCCACCTCATCAGTGCCTATAAGTGTCGCCTCATCGATGCAGCCTATCAGTGCAGCCTCATCAGCGCACATCAGTGAAGGAGAAAAATTACTTATTTACAAAATTTACTGACAGAAACTAAGATTTTTTTTATTTTTATTTTTTTATAAGTCAACATTTTCCTTTTTTCTTTTTTTTAGTAAAACAATGTAAATCCCAGCAGTGATTAAATGCCACAAAAAATAATCTCTATTTGTGTGAAGAAATAGATAAAAAAATAATTTGGCTACAGTGTTGCATGACCGCGCAATTATCCTTCAAATTGTGACAGCGCTGAAAGCTGAAAAATATCATGGGCAGGAAGGGGGTGAAAGTGCCTGGTATTGATGTGGTTAAAGTATATTTAAAAAAAAAAAAAATTTAAACTGCTTTGCAAATACAGCACAACATGAAAAAATTCAACAATCGCCATTTTATTCCCTAGGGTAATGTATAAAAATGTATAATGTTTGGGGGGTTACGAGTAATTTTCCAGCGACAAATACTGATTTAAACTTGTAAAGAAAACATGCCAGGAAAAGTCTGGCCGGCAAGTGGTTAAGGTTGCCTATTGCTGAGCGCGTTATTCCCAGAGTCCTCCTTTAAGTGAATGCAAGAAAAGATGCCCAGGAGGAGCCCACTAAGGTAGGCCAAGACCTTGTTGACATAGAAAGAAAAAAGCTGAGGGAAGCAGTACAGCTTGCATAACAGGGAATCTCAAATAAACAAGGGATATAAATTATCTCCACCGTGACACATGATCCGTCCAAAAGTGAATTATTATAATTGTGCGTGAAAACCACTTTGCATTTCACCAGCAGTTATTAATCACAGCGCTGCTGACATTGATGAAGAATAAAATCCTAGTACAGGCAATTTCTCCCAAACAAAAGCCACACTGGGCTATGCATTAACGGTATGATTTATGGGACAACACACTCTGTTGAAGTTGTCAATCACAAAAAAAAAGAAGGGAGGGATAAAAATATAAAAGCTGAAAAGATCATTTCTTCCGGCTCCTCGGATTCAACCAGAACGGAGAATAAAAAAGAAAACGGATGTGGCTCATTAAAGAAGATCTCCGCTCTATGGAAACCTAAAAATAAGAGATAATATGAGTAAAAACAGCCGTATCAATCTACCTGGTGTCTGTGCATACAGTAGCCCCGTGTCTGCTGAGCGACTGCTTTTAGCAGAGGACAAATAATTGAAGGCTAGAACCTTGATAGCTATGATGAGTTGGCTTTAGCAGCCTGGTACATTCACTAGGGTTGCCACCTGTCCGGGATTCACCTGGACAGTCCGGGTTTGGAATCATGTGTCCGGGTTTCAGCCCGCCTGAAACCCGGACACATTATTCAGACCGGGCTGTGGCTCCCCAAGTAACCAAGATAGTCACATAAATCTGTTGCCGTCCAGGAGTTGTGGGTAGCTGTTTGGGGGGGGGAGGGGCAGGTTCGGCATCACTGGGGTGCAGGGTGATGATGTCAGCAAGAGCAATTTGGCCACACCCACCGTTTTCTGCGAGATGTGCATTGCATTACTACTCTCCCCAATGGTGTCCCAGGCCGCTAAAGTGTTTGGGATTGGCTTGAAGAAAAGGTGGCAACCCTAACCTGCACCACATTGCTATGTTTAGTCTTTATTCATATGAACGTAATGCAATTTTCATGCGATTTCCAGTGCGCCTATGTAGTGAGACTTGTGACTTTGATGCAATTTTGATCTAATTTTAACCACTTGACCTCCAGAAGATTTACCCCCCCCCCCCACCCCCGATGAACAGGCCACTTTTTTGCAATACGGCACTGTGTTACATTAACTGACAATTGCACGGTCGTGCGATGCTGTATCCAAATAAAATTTATAGCGATAGATCATGAAGGGCGCCAACTCCTCCCACCATGAATAAATCCTCTGTAGAACTAGGTTGCTGCCCCTTTAAGAGTGATAACACTATACAACGATACAAAAAAAAAAGGAAAGTGAGCGCTACATTTTATTATCAAACCAAAATAGTGAAAATATAGAAATAAATGCATTTAACCACTTTAGCTCCAGAAGGATTTACCCGCTTCCTGATCAGAGCAATTTTTGCGGTTCGGCACTGCGTCGCTTTAGCTGACAATTGCGCAGTCGTGCGACGCTGTACCCAAACAATATTGACGTCCTTTTTTTCCCACAAATAGAGCTTTCTTTTGGTGGTATTTGATCACCTCTGCGGTTTTTATTTTTTGCACTATAATTAAAAAAAAAACACAATTTTGAAAAAAAAAGCTATATTTTTAACTTTTTGTTATAATAAATATCCCCAAAAATATATAAAGAAAACTAATTTCTTCCACAGTTTAGGGCGATATGTATTCTTCTACATAGTTTTGGTAAAACTATGGGGGGGGGGGGGGGGAGGAGAACTTCTGTTTCCAAGCGCCGTGGTGCTCGGAACGGAAGTGGGAAGCGGGTACCTGTCACAATTGGGTACCTGCTGCCCCCGCTCCTCAAAAGTGCCAATTGTTTAAAGTGGTTGTAAACCCTTACAAACCACTTTGACCTACAAGTAAGCCTAGATTAAGGCTTACCTGTAGGTCCAAGAAATATCTCCTAAACCGTGTAGGTTACAAAAAGACAGTCACCGCTGTCTATGGCGCATGTGCCGCAGACAGCGGCGCACAGGCGCACTGGGCAGGCCACAGATCGCGGCAATATGCCGCTCGTGTTGGCTCCCGTGCGCATGTGCGGGAGTGACGTCATCGCGGCTCCGGCGAATCACAGCGCCGGAGCAGCGAGACCCGGAAGTCACTCCGGGATACATGGCAGCGCCGAACATGATGGAGGACCGCTTCGGGGGCTTCGTTCTCAGGTAAGTTATTCATAATGAGCTAGTATGCTATGCATACTAGCTCATTATGCCTTTGCCTTGCAGGTTGCTTTTTTTTTTTCAACTGCCTTTACTTCCTCTTTAAGAGGAGTGGGGAATCCTTAAAGCGCAACTTCCCCTTTTGGGTGGAGCTCCGCTTTAATCAGTTGTACATAGCTCTTCACATAACATCTGAAAAATGATATTATAGTGAATCCATGTTGGATTAACTAAAAAACTATAAAGTTCAGAAATATGTATGACCAATCATTGTGTTCATATAAGATGATTAGTGCTTCAATCTACAATAGTGCTCCACCTAGTGTGCAAAAACAAATATGCGCTCACAGAAACCCTCAGCCAACAGTGACCATTAAGCCTCATACACACGGTCAGACTTGTACAAACTTTTCCGTGGACTTTTGTACAAAGGGCGTGGTCCACAAGTTTGTATTGCATACACACGGTCGGACTTTTTGACAACAAACACGAACGTAGTGACATCACAACGTACGGACGCCACTTCAAAAGAGGACGTTCAATGACTCCAGCGCCACCTTTGGTCAACTTCTGTATTGTAGTCTGATCGTTTGCATAGGTTCTGAGCATGCGTGTTTGTACCTTGTACAAAAGTCCGATGCTTTTGCGTACACACGGTCGGACTTTGCTCCATCGGACTTTTGTTGCCAGAAAGTTTGTCCGTTCGCACAGCCAACAAAAGTCCGATGAAAACAGAAAAAGTTTGTCCGATGGAGCGTACACACAGTCGGATGTTGCTCCAAAACAGCTAATTTGCATGTTTGTTGTCAAAAAGTCCGACCGTGTGTACGGGCCTTAAGACATGTAGCTATCCAATTCCCCTTCTCACAAAAGATCCGCCTTGATTCCAGTGGCAGCTCATCATTAGGGGCGCAGGGGGTCCGTCCCACCTAATCCATTCGTCCGGCCCCCCTAATCTACATGTGGGGAACCGGACGCATGGATTCCAATGGTTTTTTTTATTTTTTTGAAGCACATGATTAGAGCCTGAGGCTCTAATTGGCTTAAAAAAGGGTAGGCTTGGGGCGCAGCCCACCCAGTTGTGTGACAATAGCGAATTAATATTCGCTATTGTCTTCCTGATTCTCCTCCCGGCCAATCAGGAAGTGGAAAAGCGATTGTATTGGCTACTGAGGGGAGAAGGAGGGACACAGGGTGAAGCCTCCGAGGAGGAAACCACCACCGAGAAGAAGGAGACGCAGGGTGAAGGAGGAAGCCACCACCGAGGAGACGCAGGACCTAGATGGGGTAAGTGCAGGGCTGGTGGGGGGACAAGCAAGTGATAGGGGGGGGGTTGACTGAGAGACTGACCGAGGGGGCTTGTTTGCCAGCCCCCCAAAATATACAGCACCAGCCACCACTGCTTGATTTGCTTGATTCTGTGAGAAGGGGAATCGGATAGCTACATGTCTAATGGTCACTTTGTTGGCCGAGGAGCACTATTGGAGATTGAAGCACTACTCATATGAACACGGTGTAGGTATATATTTCTGGACTTTATTTTTTTTTTAGTTAATACAACATGGATTCACTATAAAATCATGGACTTTTTCATATGTTATGTGAAGAGCTGTGTATTAAGTGCACTTATTTCTGTATTTTCACTATTTTGGTTTGATAATAGAAGCTTTTTATACACGTAAAATTGATATCATTATTTTTCCCCACCAATCCAGCTTTCTTTTGGTGATATTTGATAATTTCTGCATTTTTTATTTTTTGTGCTATAAACAAAAAAAATGGGCAATTTTGAAAAAAAAAATAAAAAAAAAAAAATATTTTTGCTAGGAGGATAAAACACATCTAATAAAACAAAAAAATCGAATTTCTTCATAAAATTAGGCCAATGTGTATTTTGCTACGTTTTTTGTAAAAAAAAACAAAAAAAAAACTCAACAAGCCTACATTAATTGGTTTACACAAACTTTATAGAGTCTACAAAACTATGAAATGCATACTGGAATTTTTATTTATTTATTTATTTATTTATTTTATACTAGTAATGGCGGCAATCAGCGACTTATAGTGACTGCAATATTGTGGTGCACAATCGGATACTAACTGACACTTTTGACAATTTGCGGAAACCAGTGACAATAATACAGTGATCATTGCTAAAAATATACACTGTCAATGTACTAATGACATTAGCTGGGAAGGGGTTAAACATCTAGGGCAACCAAGGGGTGTGCCTAGCCAGTGTTTTTGTGACATGTGTGTGCTGCTTTTACTATGGGAAGAAATGGATTTGAGTCCCTGCTTTGCAGGAACACAAAATCTATCCCTTCCCACTTGCCAGAACGAAACCCTGCCTTGTTTATATAGGCGTTCTGAGTCTCTGCCCAACAATCGGCAGGTGACGGCGGGAATCGAGTCCCAGATCACCAAGTGAAAACAGAGGGAAAAAAGGCTAAAGAAATATATTACAGTTTTGGTTTTGAATGTAATACCACTTGAATATAGCCGCCCACTAACAGAAAGTCAGATCACAGCAGCAAACAAAAAGGGCATTTGGCAATTTAGAGGAGGCTGGGAGCAATAGACAGGGCCAGATTAATATAGGGGCTATTGGATGGATGGATGCATGCCATCTTGCTACCCTAATAAAACTACCCAAAGTCACCCTCCCGCTCTCACCCATCCCCTCTCTCACCCCTTATCTCTTTCTCTCAACCCCTTTCATTCTCACCCCCTCTCTCTCTCACTCCTTTTCTCTCTCACCCCTTCTCTCTCTCTCACCCCTCTCTCTCATCCCCTCTCTCACCCTTCTCTCTCATCCCCTCTCTCTCTCTCTCTCTCTCTCACCCTCTTTCTCTCTCTCACCTCCCTCTCCCACCCTAATAAAACAACCCAAAGGCACCCTCTTTCTCACACACTCCCTCTCTCACACACACTCCCTCTCTCACACACACTCCCTCTCTCACACACACTCCCTCTCTCTCTCACCCCTTCTCTCACCCCATCTCTCTCTATCACACCCCTCTCTCTCACCCACTGCCTCTCTCTCATCCGATTTGTCTCTCACCCCTTCCCTCTCTCAGCCCTCTCTCTCACCGCCTCGCTCTCTCTTTTCCACCCCCTCTCTCTCTCTCACCCCCTCTCTCTTTCTCTTTCATACCCCCTCTCTCTCTCACCCCTTCTCTCTCTCTCACTTCTTTCTCCCACCCTAATAAAACTTCCCAATTGCACCCTCTCTCTCACCCCTCTTTCTTGCACGCTCCCTCTCTCTCTCACCCCCTCTCTCACCCCATCTCTCTCTCACCCGCTCCCTCTCGCTCAACGATCCCTCTCACGCCCCTTCTCTTTCTCACTCCTCTCTCTCGCCCCCTCTCTCTTTCACCCCTTCTCCCTCTCTCTTTCACCCCTTCTCCCTCTCTCTCACCCTTCTCGCTCACCCCTCTCTCTCACCCACCTCTCTCTCACCTGTTCCCTTTCTCTCTCACTCCCCACCCCCCTCTCTCTCACCACTCATCTCTCTGTCTCACCCTTCCTCTCTCTTTTTCCCTTTCTCTCTCTCTCTCTCACCCTCCCATCCTCCTGTTTTCTGGAACATTCGAGAATGTTGTAGATGTAGTGGGTGGAGGTTAGGAGGGGCTGTTTGGAATATTTATAGCCTCAGCAAATCTCCAGTAAAGGGCTGGCAGGGGGCAAGCCGCCTCATATATAGACATGAGTCATGCCAGCAGGGGCAGTTGGGTGGAAGATGAAGATGGAATACTGAGGAGGCTGTCAGTGGCCCTCAAAGCTGCCCCCTAGTCTGGGGGGGGGGGGGGGGTGACCTTGGGTCGGGGCTTGGGTGCTGCAAGGATCCTACCATAACACACAGAGGAAACCCTTCCTGGGGGCACAGGAGCATGGAGAGGACAGCAGTAGAAGGTCAGCATTCCCGGAAGATCTCCTGAGAGTCAGCCGGTTGGGCTAGTGAGTGTTAGTCTAGAGGAGAAGTTAGCCTGGAGTACTAGTGAAAGGAGCAGCTGCAGCCAGGTAGGTTGGCAGTGGCTGAAGAGGTGGTGCTGAGATCACTAACCACAGGAGGAAGAATACAAGCTGGACACTGTAATTTTTGCTACCCAACCAAGGGGCCTCGGGCCATTGCCTGAGTGAGCAGCTGTCAGACCTTCACACAGCAATCCAGTTTGGTTCTGCAAACAAGTGAGTGCTGGAGGAAGAGGAGGAGCTGTATTTAGGAAGAATGTCCCTGAAGTTCTGCTAAAGTTGAGTGGGAATCCCATAACCACCGATCTCTATCCACATTATTTCCCTCAACAAATAACGAAAAAACAAACAAACAAAAAAAAACAAAGACATGGACTGTTCGCTGTCTTCAGAGTGCCTGTGAAAATGTGGTGTGCCTGGCTGTGCAGGGTGGGGGATCCCATTTTAACTGCAGCTCCTTAGGGGGTGCGCTACATTTGTAGCCATGGATTTTTTTTTTACCAATGGGGACCTGCTCATAGGTGGTGGGAGAGGTCAACACAAACCATTTTATTTGCAGCTCTTTTACCGGCAGCAGAGGCTCTTTGAAATACCTGGGTACCATGAACCCTCAATCTTTAAAGAGGAAGTAAACCCTGATTTGTTTACTTCCTCTTTGATTCCCTGCAAAGGTAAAGCATAATGGACTACTATAGTAGTAGTCCATTATGTGTCACTTACCTGACACAGGAGCCAGCGAAGTCACCGCTGTCCCCTTGTGTATGGAGCCTCCATCTTCTCGGTGGATCTCGCTTCTCCGGTGCTGTCATTCGACGAAGCTCAGTGCACCTGCGCGCCGCTGTCTATGGCGCATGCGCCGTAGACAGCGGTGCCTGTGTTTTGGCAAATATCTCCTAAACCATGTAGGTTTAGGAGATATTTCTTGGACCTACAGGTAAGCCTTAATCTAGGCTTACCTGTAGGTCAACGTGGTTTGTAAGGGTTTACAACCACTTTAAAGGTCTTCTTCCCACCCCACTTTTGATCCTCCCTACTCCCCCCTCCCTCCCTAGTTTTACATCTACTGTATGGTTTCCTTGAGAGATTACAAAGTAAAATGCAATACACCCGACTAAAATCCATTTACAGGACTGCAGTATTACCAAAATCATTTTTCAAAGGTGGTATAAATCCTCGCTATTATTTGTAAGTCTTTTTATGTTCTGCCTCCTCAGTTTTGTTTTAACGGCAAAGATAAACGCTAGTAGAGATGTAGAAATCAAAGTCTGGCCACTGTTACAAGGAAAAAAATTGGCATCGGGAGAGGTGAAGTTAATTATTGTTATAGTATTGCTGATGTTGGCAGTTACCCTACCTGCTATTCCACTATTTACAACTTATGGGACTTGCAAGTCCCTTATCTTATTTGTCCAGTGACCTAATGTCATTGTGTCCTAAATGAGTATTATAAAGCTTGGGCCATTATACTTCAACCCGGGGGAACGCAATCTGTTTTATCTGCCATTTTGTGTAGCGAGGGTTCAGGCTAAAGTCCTTCTTTTTTTATGTCTCCAAATTTTTATAAGAGCTGGATTAGTGGAGGGTGCTGTCTTCACGCAGCCTGGAATTAAATGGGCAGAGTGGCGGTTACATTTAAAGAGCAGCTGTTGCATTTTTTTCAAGTGTCAGTTTTTTGTTGTGTCCTTTGCTCAAAAATGACAGGTTCTCTTTGAGACAATTTTGGCATAGAAAGGGGTGTTTAACCTGCTGGATTTTAAGGCCGCTAAGCACTAGGTTCATCAAAATGGGTGATATAATAAAAGAAAACCAATAACAAGGTGCCATTTCATTATTTTTTTTTATGGAAACCCAGTAACGGGTGTTTTAAAGTGACCCTTCCGAGAGGTTTACATGCCAAAGCCAGTTCCCTTCAATAGATATGTATTAGCCCTTGTACACACGGTCGGAGAATCCGTCGGAATGTGTCCTATTGGACCGTGTTGTCGGATAATCCGACTGTGTGTGGTATGCATCGGACTGATTCCGTCGGAATATCCGTCGGACCCAATTTTCCAACTTGTTGGAAATATTTCCCGACCAACTGGTTCGATCGGACATACTCCGATCATGTGTAGAGAATCTTCATCGGACCAAGTGCCACGCATGCTCAGATCAAATTCCTCCATCAAAGCTATTGTCTACTAGCCTGAACGTAGTCCCATCGTAACAAAATTACGTCATCACGTTCTGAATGATCGGATTTTTCGACAACTTAGTCCGACCGTGTGTATGCAACAGTTTCGGACAAAATCCAACGGACAAAATCCGACGGACAAAATCCGACGGATTTGGTTGTCAAAATCTCCGACCGTGTATACAGGGGCTTAGACAGTACTTATCTCAGTGGCAGCCTGTGTGTCTCCTACCTCCCATCTGTTCCAGCATTGCAGCCTCCATAAGTTACCAAGATTTAGGAGACTTATAGTGTTCTACCATACAAGACAAGCTTCCATCTGCATGCTGCGTGCTAAAATAAATGTATGTTTTTTTTTTTGTTTTTTTTTTACAAATTATACATATTATATCCAGGGATAAATAAATGAATATTTAATTATCAGGTAAGTATAGAAAAAAGTATATTTAAATATTTCATATTTACTATTTCCAACCAGCAGGTGGAGCTCTGACACCTGCTATAGAGGTAGAGTTATTACCAACATGTGAAATTTGAGTGACCTATGTAAGTTAACGTGATTGTAAACCCTTGCATATACCCAGTGAAGTGACTGGCCTTAGGTGATACACAGCGATAAAACAAATCTTCCTACATAAGCTGTACCTGTTTATCTACAGCCCTCAATTCTCTATACTTGTTCAAATTGCTGTATTATAAGGCAAAAAAAAAAGAAAGGGCGCGGAGAGCTGAAGTTACACTCTGCAGAGCTCAGTGAGGAGAGCTCTGAGAGCTGATTGGAGGGATACAAAAAACAGCACACAGGAACAGAGCTGAAGCTGACAATCACAGGCTGTACACTGGAGCGCCCCCATCACCTTTTTTCTCCTGATGTCAGGAAAACTTGTAAGAAGTGATTCATGCTGATAGCACAGTAACAAAATGACATTTAGTGCTCTTAATTGAGACAAGTACACACTATAGAGGAATATGCTTTGTTCATATTTCATGTCTGAGGGTTTATAACCACTAATACCACCTCCCACCCACCGTATAGACAATTGACAGTGGTGGAATGGTACCCTTGTTCTGGGACAATGTCACATGATGTCGGTAAAGAACCAATGACTCAGCTCTTTACCCGTATGATCAGCTGTGTCCAATCACTGCTGATCACATGTAAACAAGGAAATGCCGGTTATCGTCTTCCTCTCCTCACACTGACAAAGTGTGAGGAGAGGAGAGCCTATCAGCGGCATTTACTCTCAGTGGTGACCTGTACAGATAATCAGGGCACTGATTATCAGTGCAGCCTTAACAGTGCCCAGCAGTGATGCCAATCACTTCCTGCCCATTAGTGCTGCCCATCAGTGCCACCTATCAGTGCTGCATAGTAGTGCCTCCTCAGCAGTAGCCCCTCAGTGCCATCTCATCAGTGCCCATCAGTGTTGCCTCATCAGTGCCCATTAGCACTGCCTCATCAGTGCCCATTAGTGCAGCCTATCATTGCCCATCAGTGCAGCCCCATTAGAGCACATCAGTGAAGGAGAAAAACAACGTAATTACAAAAATTCTAACAGAAACTAAGAAAAACTTTATTTTTTTTTCAAAACTTTCGGTCTTTTTAAAAAATTTTTTTTAGCAAAAATCAAAAAACACAGCAGTGATTAAATACCACCAAAAGAAAGCTCTACCTGTCTCCAAAAAATTATAAAAATGTAATTTGGGTACAGTGTTGCATGACCGCGCAATTGTCATTCAAAGTGTGGCAAATCTGAAAGATGAAAATTGGCCTGGGCAGGAGGGGGTGGCAGTGCCCTGTATTAAAGCCGTTGATGTTCACCTTTGCATTACTTTCAGTATAACCATCCTACGTGTCCTAAGCCTGGTTGTGGATCTCTCTGCTATGACAAGCACCAAAGGCAGCAACAGCCTCCCTTCACTGCAGACCAACCTCGGTCTACATGCACTTTAGCAGTCAGGTGCCTAAAGAATTTCTGTGAGTGGGAAAAAACTGGCTGACGTGAATTAAAACCGAATCTATCAAAGCAAATTTTAGTAGTTAATTTGCACCTTTTATTTTCTATGGTGGAACGTTTGTTAATCTTCATCCGAGAACTTCTATTTGTATGATCACTTTGAACCAGTGGCGGCTGGTGCTCAAAATTTTTGGAGGAGAGCAAACAAACTGAAAAATTATGAAAAAAAAACCATCAATTGCAGCCACTGTGCCCATCAATTGCCACCACTGTACCATCAAACGCAGTCACTGTGCCATCAAACGCAGCCACAGTGCCCATCAATTGCCGCCAGTGTACAATCAAACGCAGCCACTGTGCCATCAAATGCAGCCACTGTTCCCATCAATTGCCGCCACTGTGCCCATAAAACGCAGCCACTGTGCCCTATCAAACGCAGCCACTGTGCCCCATCAAATACAGCTATTGTGCTCATCTTATGCAGCCACTGTGCCATCATATGCAGCCACTGTGCCCCATCAAATCCAGCCTCACTTTGCCCATCAAAAGCAGCCTCACTGTGCCCATCAAATGCAGCCTCACTGTGCCCCATGAAATGCAGCCTCACTGTGCCCCATCAAATGCAGCTTCACTGCCCCATGAAATGCAGCCTCACTGTGCCCCATCAAATGCAGCCTCACTGTGCCCCATCAAATGGCTTCTCATACTTACCGTACAGGCAGCTCGGCTCGTGCCGGGCATTCCACGGCGCTGCCGACGTCACTTCCAGTTTCCCTCTGGAACAGGAAAACCGGAAGTAGCCTCTTAACTTGAACAACAAAGCTCCCACCCCTAGTAATAGCTGTTCGGTGCTTTGGAATGCACCACAAAACAGGTCAAAAGTCTGCATGTGAAGCACCTCGTCTGCAATCTCGTGCTTGCATTGATGTGGCACTTCCCATAGTGCACTGTATCCGGAGCCCAAACACAGTGCACTTAAAGAACATTTTTTTATTTAAAGGGGCCTTTTGAAAAAAAAAAATTTTTGGATTGCTGGGTGGGGGGTGGCATCTGTGCGCCCTCTATGGAAAGGCCGCCACTGCTTTGAAATATTTTCTGTCCTTTTTTCAATCTTCACGCAGTTTGAATATAATAAGAAGTGCTTTGTACTTGTTCATTGACTTGTCTTCATTGGACCTTTCATGGACCCTCCAATAAAGACAAACACTGAATCTCCAGCCATGTGTAATTTTACTCCTGATTACTGAGGAGAAGGTAAAATTGCATCAGCTTCTCCACCTGTGGACTCTGGCTTCTTATTTCGTACTGATGGGGTCACTTAAAAGACATTTTCAGAAAAAAAAGCTTTTGTTATACCTTCATTACAAATTCATCCCTTAAACATCTTGACCTCTAATGAAATTAATTTTAAATAACATTAAATCTCTACAACATTGCCCCAAATGCTATAAAAATGAGATTGATCAGATAAATGTCTGCCCTATTCATTGATCGCAGACCCAGATCCATGGGCGTTATTAATCACCTGGCAGTGCTTGTATAAAAGATCTTGTTGGCTTTTGTGGGATCTGTTTTAGATGAGTTTTGGTATGTGAGCCTTACGGTGCATCTGGACTCAATAAGCTGCATTAAGTGAAAATAAATGAACTTCTAGCCTTCTATAATGAACATGTCGCTGTCAATCACACAGTCACTGGCAGGTTTCTCCAAAGGTATAGAACATTGAATGCAGTGATAACTCATGCAATCTTGTTATTCCTTCGAGGGATTATACAACTTCGTCTTTCCAAGCCGCCAGAGCTGGTGGAGTCTTTATTGTCAACAGCCGCTCAGTCAGGCAGTACCTTTATTTTCCTTTCCACTGCAAGGATCCATAGTAGGGGAATAACTACAGAGTATAGGGCCCAATAGCAAAATTATGATGATGTTCCTGGTGATGGGGCTCCCCACAGTCTTTGACTTTAACATAAAGAATTTCTATTTTAGGAAGCCATAGAAAAAGAGTTCTCAGCATAGTCAGTACACTACTAGGGACCAGAGCTGTGGACAGAAGTTGTCAGAAAAGGAAGGGGAGGGGGGGGTAATTAGTTAATGCGACTATCTTTTCCATCTCGATAATCTTTTCCAGCATTCCAGATCTCAGGACCTCTGTGTAAAGTCTAATGCCCTGTACACACGGTCGGACATTCCGACCACGAAATCCATCTGATTTTTTCCGGCACATTTTGGCGGAAACTTGTGTTGCATACACATGGTCCGACAAAGTTGTCGGAAAATCCGATCGTTCGGAACGAGGTGACATTCGTTGCGTACGATGGGACTACGTAGAGGCCAGTAGCCAATAGCTTTGGTCTCGTAATTTAATCTGAGCATGCGTGCCACTTTGTCCGTCGGAATTCTCTACAAACGATTGGAAAAAGTCTGATTGGATTTTGTTGTCGGAAAATTTTAGATCCAGCTCTCAAACTTTTCCTGTTGGAATTTCCAACGGAAAAAGTCCAATAGAGCCCACACATGATCGGATTTTCCAACAACATAATCCGATCGTACCTTTTCCGTCTGAATTTCATAAGCCCTACCACCCCTTCCACCACCATAGCAAGCAAGTGCTGAAAGAGGTGTAGACCACTAGACGTAATAAGTTAAAAACCAGAAAAAATAAAAGTTTCAGTAGCAATAATGGCCATCACAAAATGTTAACGTATGTCATAATTGTTAATACTTTTGCACACAAGTAAGCCATAACTCTAAAACATATTTAAAACATTTTTAATCTGTTGCCTTTTAATACTTACAGATATAGTCCTTGAAAAAGTATTCACACCCCTTGAAATTTTCCACATTTAGTCATGTTACAACCAAAAACTTATTTTATTGGGATTTTATGTGATGGACCAACACAAAGTGGCACATAATTGTGAAGTGGAAGGAAAATGATAAATGGTTTTCAAAATATTTTACAAATAAATATCTGCGTGCATTTGTATTCAGCCCCCCTAAGTCAATATTTTGTAGAACCGCCTTTCCCTGCAATTACAGCTGCAAGTCTTTTTGGGGATGTCTCTACCAGCTCTGCACATCTAGAGAGTGACATGTTTGCCCATTCTTCTTTGCTCAAGCTTTGTCAGATTGGATGGAGAGCATCTAAACAGCAATATTTAAGTCTTGCCACAGACTCTCAATTAGATTTAGGTCTGGACTTCTAACACATGAATATGCTTTGATCTAAATCATTCCATTTTAGCTCTGGCTGTATGTTTAGGGTTGTTCTCCTGTTGGAAGGTGAACCTCCGCTCCAGTCTCAAGTCTTTTGCAGACTCTAATGCCACGTACACACGACCAGTTTTTCCATATGAATAAACTCTGACTGTCTTTTCGACGGACTTCCGCTGAAACGGACTTGCCTACACGTGATCACACCAAAGTCCGTTCCTTTAGAACACGGTGATGTACAACACCTTTGACGGGACTAGAAAAAGGAAGTTCAATAGGCAGTAGCCAATAGTGATGGCCGAACGGTTCGCCCGGTGGTCGTTTCGCGGCGAATTTCAGTGTGTTCGCGGACCGCCCGTTCGGCGGACTATTGGCGCCATTGGCCCAGCGGACTTCCGTGTTTACTGTGTAAAAGAACTTTGACCTATGATGACACATCCATCATGGGGTACAGGACAGCCAATTGAGACATTACAGCACATGGACACTTGGACATTCCCCCTAACTTCTAAATAGACCCGATCCGGCGGCCATTTTACATTCTTTCTTCTGTCACTATAGGGAGAGGTTGCTGTGTGGAGCAGGGAGAGATTGCAGTGACCCAAATCGCTAGCTATTTGGTACACAAAAGTTCTTTTCAGGACTGGTATAGGTGTTAGGTGTATATAGGTTTGCTGTGCTACTGATTGTTGCAGCAGCCTGAGTGTCTTTTGTCAGTTTAGAGAAAGGGACAGGACGCTGTGTCTGCTGTAGGGACAGTCAGTTTAGTCATCATCATTAGCTGTTACTATCAGGTCCACAAAAGTGCTATTCCAGTTATTGTTCCAGTAGCCTCTGTTTTGTCAGTTTATATAGGGACAGGCAGGAAGCAGTGTGTGAGGCAGTGAGGGTCAGTTTAATCAGTAGTTGTTAGTATATTAGGTCCACAAAGGTTCTTTTCAGGACTGGTATCAGTGGTATGGTAATAGGCTTGTACACGTATAATATTCTTTCTTCCAAATATAGAAAGAATATTATACTTGACTGCTGCCCTTCTGCTGCAGTCTGCTAATCATTCACAACCTACTTGTTCCACAAAGCTCCTTATAAGGACTGTTAATAACCTGGTGTAGGGTGCTATAGTACATAGGGTTGAGTGAAGTACAGTCTGCCATTCTATAAGGACTGGTAAAGGTCCACAATACATAGGGTTGAGGTGCACTACTGCTGACCACTGCCCTATACTGCAGCAGTCCTTCATCGGTATAGGGACTGACGTACAGTCTGCTAATCACTCACACATAACCTACTTGTTCCACAAAGGTCCTTATAAGGACTGGTAAGGTATAGGGTACTACAGTACATAGGGTTGAGTGAAGTACAGTCTGCCATTCTATAAGGACTGGTATAGGTCCACAATACATAGGGTTGAGGTGCATTACTGCTGACCGCTGCCCTATACTGCAGCAGTCCTTCATCGGTATAGGGACTGACGTACAGTCTGCTAATCACACACACACAACCTACTTGTTCCACAAAGGTCCTTATAAGGACTGGTAAGGTATAGGGTACTACAGTACATAGGGTTGAGTGAGGTACAGTCTGCCATTCTATAAGGACTAGTATAGGTCCACAATACATAGGGTTGAGGTGCACTACTGCTGACTGACCGTTGCCCTATACTGCAGCAGTCCTTCATTGGTATAGGGACTGAGAGTTTTGTCACAGGGTCATTTAAAAAATGACAGGCAGAGGAAGAGGCAGGCCCTTCCGCAGGGGTGGTAGGGGTAGGGCAGGAGCAACAGGCTTGAGCCAAAGTGGGAAGTTGCAGAAGGTGCATTCAATTACTTTAAAGGATCCACTAGACTTGGCTGAGTGGCTCGCTCAGCCTTACTCTTCTGCACCCTCCTCATCCTCTCGATCTGCACCCTCTTCTTCACTCTCTGCTATGTGCACCCCCCAAAGACACTACCACCAACAACACCACCACCACCACCACATACCTTCCGCTTGAGTCACAGGAATTATTTTCCGATCCATATCAAGAGGACATTTCTGATGCGCAGCCACTCTTGGCATTGGATCAGGAAGAGGAGGTAGCAACAACCGCTACTCAGCAGTCTGACGACAGTACCCAGATCAGCCCAAGGAGGAGGTTGGTCCCCGGTGTTGCTGCCTACTCCGAGATCTCTACTTATAGCGGTGGGGAAGGTGACGTTGTGATGTCACGTGGGTGCCCACAAGAGAGGAAGAGGGAGATATGGACCAGCAGATAGGGAGGAGAAGCAGGAATAACTTACATTGCACAGGAGGGACAAAGCAGACTGCAAATGTATCAGGAGCGAGTCATCGACCATGTACGGTCACATCTGGCCCTCCCAGGACACCGGCACATGGCTCCGCAGTGTGGGCTTTTTTTAATGTGTCCGCTGCTGACAATAGCGTTGCCATCTGCAATCTTTGCAGTCAACGTATTAGTCGCGGTAAGCCCAACACTCACCTAGGGACAACCGCCATAAGAAGGCACATGAGCAGCCATCACCGAGCCGAGTGGGAGCAATGGAACACACAAAGCCACACTGCATGCTCTCACCGTCCAGCCTCGTCTTCTACTTCTCCTTCTCCTCTCTCCTCACAATTGTCCTCCACTCTACCTTCCATCACGCCAAGCTCACGTTTTTCTGCAAAAAGGCAGGCTTCTGTGGGCCTAATGTTCGAGCGTAAAAAAATGATGACGCCAGATAACCCTCTTGCCCAACGGTTGACGGCTGGCTTGTCAGAACTGATAGCCCGATAACTACTGCCATATAAACTGGTGGACTCGGAGGCCTTTCGCAAATTTGTGGCCATTGGAACACCACAATGGAAGGTCCCAGGAAGGAAGTATTTCTCAGAGAAGGGCATCCCAGAGCTATATGGCCATGTTCAGTGGCAAGTGAATGTATCTCTAGCACACAGTGTCGGTGCCAAGATACATCTGACCACAGACACGTGGTCTAGCAAACACGGGCAGGGAAGGTATATCACTTTTACTGCCCACTGGGTGAACCTTCTGACGGCCGTCAAGCATGTAACCCGTGGCACCCGTGTAGATTTGGTTTTACCGCCATGGATTGCATGCAGGCCTGACTCTTCTTCTCCTCCTCCTCCTACTCCATCCTCCTCCGTCTCCTCCTCGGCTGACACCTCCTTTTCCGCTGCTAGCGTCTCTTCCAAGCTCCCCAGAACCTATTCGACATGCCAGGTGAGACGTTGCCATGCCGTGCTGCGTCTGTTGTGCCTGGAAGCCAAGAGCCACACTGGCCCGGCACTCCTTTCAGATTTGCATTCACAGGCGGATCAGTGGCTAACACCACTCAATTTGACAGTTGGTAAAGTGGTGTGTGACAACGGTGCCAATCTGCTTAGCGCATTGAAACAGGGCAAAATCACGCACGTGCCATGCATGGCACACGTCTTAAACTTGGTCGTGCAGCGATTCCTTGTCAAATACCCTGGGGTCCAGGACATCTTGCGGCCGGCAAGGAAAATCTCGGCCCATTTCAGAAGATCTTACACGACCATGGCTCGCCTTGCTGACATTCAGCGGCGACACAATCTGCCGGTCAGACGTCTTATTTGCGATTGCCCGTCGCGATGGAACTCAACGTTCTATATGCTTGATAGGCTGCTCCAGCAGAAACGTGCAGTTAACGTCTACCTGTATGAACTCTACGGCAGAACTGGTTCTGGGGAGCTGGGGTTTTTTTCACAGCGCCAGTGGCTGCTCATGCGCGACGCATGCAGACTTCTGCGCCCATTTGAGGAGATCACCAAACTGGTCAGTCGCAGCCATGGCGCCATCAGTGACATGGTACCTTATGCCTTCTTTATGGAGCGTGCATTTCGTCGTGTCATTGATCAAGCTGTGGAGGAGCAGGAGCGGGAAGATGAGGAAGTCACAATGCTGGATGAATTCCCAGGGGGGGCTACTCTATCTGAGGCAAGTCAACAACAGGAGTCTGAAGAGGAGTCAGAGGAGGATGGTGCCGGGGCGGATGAGGATGAGCAAGAAGAGCATGCTTTAAACCTTTCTGGGATCCCTGTTGTGCGTGGATGGGGAGAGGAGAATGAAGAGGACGACATTATCCTGGATGATGAGCAGGAGCCAGACCACCACACCGCTTCCAGTTTAGTGCAAATGGGGGCCTTCATGCTCCAGTGTTTTAATAGGGACTCCCGTATAAAAAGCATAAGGGTCAAGGACCAGTACTGGGTGGCAACGTACTTAGACCCCCGGTACAAATACAAAATGGCGGAAATGTTACCGCCGTTACAGAGGGCTGGCAGAATGGAGCACTTCTAGGCCTTGCTTGGAGAAATGCTGCATTCTGCTTTTGCGTGCGCTGGCAGAGGAGCAATTCCCACTCCCAGAGAAGGAGTTGCGGGTACCAATCCAACAGCGCCTGCAAGAAGAGGCCGGTTTGAAGATGTGTTGGTGACTTCGGATATGAGGTCATTCTTTCAGCCGACCCATGCACAGGTGTCATCCAGATCCAGCATCAGGGAATGCCTAGACCGTCAGGTGTCCGACTACATCGGGTTTACGGCCGATGTGGACGCTCTGAGGAGTGATGAACCCCTGGACTACTGGGTGGGCAGGCTTGACCTCTGGCCAGAGCTTGCCCAATTTGCAATCAAACTGTTGGCTTGCCCCTCACCCAGTGTCCTGTCCGAAAGGACGTTCAGTGCAGCAGGGGGGATCGTGACCGATAAGCGTACTCGCCTAGCTCACGACAGTGTTAACTACCTCACATTTATAAAAATGAATGAGGCATGGATCTCGGAGGAATTCAACACATGTCACCAGTAGACCATGTATATGTCTATAAACAATTTTTTTAATCGAGCACAGAGACCTTCTTTCTTCATTTGGCTCACTTCCTTGTCCAAAAAAGCACACCGTACTATATGCCCGTACCCTCCTCTTTGAAGAGGTTGAGCGGTGTCATATTTCTACTGGGGCTGCTTATTATGAGGGGCTCCCACCATCCCTGTGCTGTGCTGACATCCTGCTGGGGCTGTACCTCTGCTGTGCATATTATGAGGGGCTCCCACCATCCCTGTGCTGTGCTGACTTCCTCCTGGGGCTGTACCTCTGCTGTGCATATTTTGAGGTGCTCCCACCATCCCTGTGCTATGCTCATTATGAGGGGCTCCCACCATCCCTGTGCTGTGCTGACTTTCTCCTGGGGCTGCTTATTATGAGGGGCTCCCACCATCCCTGTGCTATGCTGACATCCTCCTGGGGCTGCTTATTATGAGGGGCTTCCACCATCCCTGTGCTATGCTCATTATGAGGGGCTCCCACCATCCCTGTGCTATGCTCATTATGAGGGGCTCCCACCATCCCTGTGCTATGCTGACTTCCTCCTGGGGCTGCTTACGGTGCAGGTGTCAGTGCTGTATATCACGGTGCTGATGTCAGTACTCTTTATCACGGTGCTGCTGTCAGTGCTGTATATCACGGTGCAGGTGTCATTGCTGTATGTCACGCTGCTGATGTCAGTGCTCTCTATCACGATGCTGCTGCCAGTGCTGTATATCACGGTGCTGGTGTGAGTGCTTTATGTCACGCTGCTGATGTCAGTGCTCTCTATCACGGTGCTGTTGTCAGATCACTCTATCACGGTGCAGGTGTCATTGCTGTATGTCACGCTGCTGATGTCAGTGCTCTCTATCACGGTGCTGTTGTCAGATGACTCTATCACGGTGCAGGTGTCATTGCTGTATGTCACGCTGCTGGTGATCATCTCCTGCACCCTCTTCTTTGCCTACCCTGGTCCCTGACCTTCCTTCTCCTTCATTGCCTTCATGCGCTCCACAGTCCTGAATTGTCACAACAATTTCCCATATAAAAAAAGAATGCTTGTAGTTGTCGATCCCAGATTCACCTCATACATGTGTTATGTCATTGGCCATGTGGTGGGACTATGTTTGCACAGCTATTAATTATTTTGTGGCTGCAAATTTGAGCTGTAGGTTTGCGAAGTTCGCCTCCCATTGAAGTCAATGGGGCCCACCGCGAACGTTCCGGTTCGCGAACTATCGGGCCGCATTCGCAAAACGTCCCGTCAGAAGTTCGTCCATCACTAGTAGCCAATAGCTGCCTTTGCGTCATTTTTGGTCCGTCGGAATAGCATACAGACGAATGGTTTTCCCGATAGCAACTGATTCCGTCTGACAGATTTAAAACATGTTCTATTTCTGGGTCCGTCAGAATTTTGGACAAAAAATAGTCAGATGAAGGCCACACATGATCAGAATATCCAATGAAATGATTCCGTCTGATCTTTTGTGCCGGAAAGTCATGCGTACGCGGCATAACAGGTTTTCTTCTAAAAGTGCCCTGTATTTATCTCATCTATCTTCCCAGCAACTCTGAGCAGCTTCCCTGTCCCTGCTGAAGAAAAGCATCCCCACAACATGATGCTGCCACCACCATGTTTCACGGTTGGGATGGTGTGTTCAGGGTGATGTGCAGTGTTAGTTTTCCACCACACATAGTGTTCTGCTTTTAGGGCAAAAAGTTAAATTGTCATTTCATCTGACCAGAGCACCTTCTTCCATATGTTTGCTGTGTCCTCCACATGGCTTTGCGAAAGCTGAAAATGGGACATCTTATGACTTCCTTTCAACAATAGCTTTCTTTTTGCCACTCCTCCATAAAGGGCAGATTTGTGGAGAGCACGACTAATAGTTGTCCTGTGGACAGATTTTCCCCCCTGAGCTGTAGATCTCTGCAGCTCCTCCAGAGTTACCATGGGCCTCTTGGCTGCTTCTCTGATTAATGCTCTCCTTGCCCGGCCGGTCAGTTTAGGTAGACGGCCATGTTTTGGTAAGTTTGCAGTTGTGCCATACTCTTTCCATTTTCTGATTATGGATGGAACAGTGCTCCATGAGATATTCAAAGCTTGGGATATTTTTTTATAACTTAACCCTGCTTTAAACTTCTCCACAACTTTATCTCTGGCCTATCTGGTGTGTTCCTTGGCCTTCATGATGCTGTTTGCTCACTAAGGTTCTCTAACAAACCTCTGAGGGCTTCACGGAACAGCCGTATTTATACTGAGATTAGTAAATAGAGTCCAACTACCGTATATACTCGAGTATAAGCCGAGATTTTCAGCCTCTTTTTTGAGGCTGAAAGTGCCCCCCTCGGCTTATACTCGAGTCATCGCCGTCTGACTGCTCGATCAGCGTATCGAGCAGACAGACGGCGGACATACTACAATT
Source organism: Lithobates pipiens (assembly GCF_037356315.1). Taxonomy (NCBI): domain Eukaryota; kingdom Metazoa; phylum Chordata; class Amphibia; order Anura; family Ranidae; genus Lithobates; species Lithobates pipiens. The sequence goes on from NW_027507785.1 coordinate 299,428,564, forward strand.
TGAAAGCCGCGCCTCCTTCTCCGCCTCCGCCTGTGATAGGCGGAACACTGAATTTCCCAGCAGCCTGTGTTCCGCCTATCACGGACATCGTCTCATCCTCGTCCGTAGTACGAGGATGAGACGATATCGGTGATAGGCGGAACACAGGCTGCTGGGAAATTCAGTGTTCCGCCTATCACAGGCGGAGGCGGAGGCGGGGCTTTTGAATTTTAGAATGGCCGCCGAGGCGATCCTGGCAAGGCACGGGACGGAGGCAAGGCAAGGCACGGCACGGGACGGGACGGAGGCAAGGCACGACACGACACGGGACGGAGGCAAGGAGGCAAGGCACGGCACGGGACGGAGGCAAGGAGGCAAGGCACGGCACGGGACGGAGGCAAGGAGGCAAGGCACGGGACGGAGGCTCGGGACACAGGTAGGCTGGACACACACACACACACACACACACACACGGACACACACACATGGACACACACACACAGGGATGGATGGATGGAGACACACACACACAGGGATGGATGGAGACACACACACACACAGGGATGGATGGATGGATGGAGACACACACACACAGGGATGGATGGATGGAGACACACACACACAGGGATGGATGGATGGATGGACACACACACACACAGGGATGGATGGATGGATGGACACACACACACACAGGGATGGATGGATGGATGGACACACACACACACAGGGATGGACGGACACACAGGGACGGACACACACACAGGGATGGACAGGCATGTCTCACCCTCGGCTTATACACGAGTCAATAAGTTTGCCAGTTTTTTTGGGGGTAAATTGGGGGCCTCGGCTTATATTCGGGTCGGCCTATACTCGAGTATATACGGTATGTGTAATTTAATCTATTTACTAATTAGGTGAGTTCTGAAGGCAATTGGTTCCACTAGATTTTAGTGGAACCAGTTGACAGGTATCAGATTAAAGGAGGGTGAATACAAATGCACACCACACTTTTCAGATATTTATTTGTAAAAAAAATTGATAACCATTTATGATTTTACTTCCACTTCACAATTATGTGCCACTTTGTGTTTGTCTATCACATAAAATACCAATAAAATACATTTACATTTTTGATTTTAACATGACAAAATGTGGAACATTTCAAGAGCACTGTAGCTATCGTCTCAGTTTTTACATGAGTAGACACTCTGGGATTTTTTTTAGAACCTAAAGAAGACTGCATTAACCATAGAGAGTTTATTTCAGTGCTGGATGGGGTGACTAGAATCTCAGAGGACAATACATCTACACTACTAAGACAGAGAAACAGATTCCTCTTACTGCACAGCCCGCAAAGTGGATCTGTGGCTAGCGCCAAGAATTTGGATTTCTGAAGTCTCTTCCACTGTGTCTGATGTCAGCTCTTCTTGATTGGAAATGTCACAGGGGGTATAGGGTCAGTCTCAGGGGTTTGGGACTGACCATTGGGCCACTCAGGCACTGCCCGAGGGCCCCATGCCACTAGGGGGCCCCATCAGGGTTGCCAGCCTCAGTAAAACCAGGGACAGTATGTAAAAATCTTTTTTTTTTACATCTGTCTCTGAAATGTCCCTTACCGACATCCTTTTGGTCTAAAAATCCTGAGTCCCACCTCTCCAGTACCTTCTCAGCCAATAAAAACATGTCTGTGTATACTGTGTGATTGTATACTGTGTGTGTGTGTGTTTGTGTCTACTGTGTGGCCCCATAATCTCTGATTGCCTGGGGGCCCCCTAATCTCCTATTGCCCGGGTGCCCCATGAGTTGTCAGTCCACCCCTGGTCAGTGTCAATCTCTTCTATCGCCAGGTCCTATAGTAGTTACATAGGCTGCTTTGGCTATTGTGATGCTCCTTGTCCATAGACTTTCCGTATTACACAGTCTTGAGAGAAGTTTAAGGTGAGCCACCATATCTGTATGGCCTTGTACACACAGTCGGACATTCCGACAACAAAATCCGGCAAATTTTTTCCAACGGATTTTCTCCGAAACTGGTGTTGTATACACACGGTCGGACAAAGTTGCCGGAAAATCCGATCGTATGGAACATGATAACGTTCGGTCGTTACGACGGGACTACGTTTCAGGCTATTAGCCAATAGCTTTGGTCTCGTAATTTGATCTGAGCATGCGTGGCACGATCAGAATTCTCTACAAACGATTGGATAAAGTCCGATCGGATCATGTTGTCGGAAAATTTTATATCCAGCTCTCAAACTTTGTTGGTCGTACATTCCGACGGAAAAAGTCAGATGGAGCCCATACACGGTCGGATTATCCGACAACACGGTCTGATCGGACATTTTCCGTCTGAATTTCCGTCCGTGTGTACAAGGGCTAAGACTCTGACGATGATGGCAGAAACCTACTCATACTACTAATATTACCATCATGCTGAAAACATTTTTTTGCTTAAAATCTGTACCTCAAGATACGAAGGACAAAAATGTAGATGCTGAAGCTCAGTGTGCCAAATTATGTGTGCTGAAAATGTCTAAGCTAATAATAGTAATACTAATAAGAGTAGATAAATAAAACATAAGGATACCCTGAGGATCTATCTCGAAAAACATTTGCAAACATGCATTCCAGTTATAATTAAAACGCAATGTCTTAAGTAAGCCAGAATCGTTTTTAGGATAACGTGTGTGGCACCTGTACCTCGAGCGAAGCACGCTGTCAATTCAAGCGCGCATCAGCTATTTTGCTTTTAGAAACAGCTTGCACTGAGCAAATCTGTGCCACTTGACTAAAACAAAGACAAATCAGCAGCATATACAGTACACTCATAATAATATAAAAAAATAAAAAGGAACATCTAATGATACCAAATACGCCTAACATAAGGCATTTGAACCAAACGTGATTCTTTTCTTCCCCGCTAACCGCTTGGCACATATCATGCCTTTGAACTAGACAGAACGCTGTGTATCAAAGCACACAGATTTTCACTAGATAAAAAGTCACATCAGCAAAATTAAATAACTCGAGAGCAGAAAGTAAACTCTGGCAGCAATATAGCATTTCAAATCATCGTTGCAGTCTTGTGCTTGAACTATAAAATCAAGCAAGGAGACACAGTTGTCCTAATCATGTTAATCAGGCTGTTTCTATGCTCCATTTATGCTAAAAGCAGCCAATGCAATCAAAACATTCTACTCGCTGCAGTCAGGCTTAATCTAGATCGCCCTCATTCTTTCAATTGCGTTATATTGACTGCTGCTTTTCACTTTTTTTTTGGAGATATCTTTGAAATAATGTGTTATTATCTTACTTGGAAAGGCTCTTTGCATAACGTTGTAGTTTACGATACATTGTGAATGATATATATTAGGCTCCCATGTGACCAGTTACCTGTTTGACAAGCATACCGTGCAGTGATCATTGCTGAAGTTTGTTTTTTTAAATGTGGTGAGTAAAATAAGTGCCTGTAAAAAAAAAAAAAAAAACACACACACACACACACACAAAAAGTACACAACTCCACCCAAAATGGGAAGCTCCACTTGTCTGCCTCCTCCCTCCCTCCGCTGCCACATTTGGCACCTTTTGGGGAGGAGCATGTACCTGGTTTTGGCAGGTACCCATTCCCACTGCCAGCTCAGTTCTCCGCAGCGAACTGAGCCTGGAAGTTTGCCCTCTACTCCTTCCCTCGCAGACTTTGGCAAATTCACAAAGCGCAATTTATTGGAAAAGTAACCAGAAGGATGCATAGCACTCTCAGAGGTAGGGCGTTGAGACAGAAGGACACCAATGCCAGTCTCAGAAGCATCAACCTCAAGGATGAAGGGTAACGTAGAAAGCCAGGATGTGCCAACACAGGAGCAGAAATAAAGGCCTTAATGGACTCCGGAGACCAACTCTGTGGGTTACCATCCTTTCTGGTCATATCAGTCAGGGGGCTTGACCAGAGACAAGAAGATACAAATATAATTTCGATAATAATTGGCAAAGCCAATAAAACTTTACAGAGGACGTATACCCATGCGTCGGGGCCACTGTAGAACTGCTGAAAGTTTCTCTGGGTCCATCGAAAAACCGGCAGTGGAAATGACAGGAATTTAACCTGTTCACGATGTAACTAGTACTACTCCAATTTACAATAGAGATTGTTCTCTCTCAGCTTCTGAAGCACAGGACAGACATCTGTGTGGTGGCTCTCTAGGGACGAGGATATCATCAAGATAGACCACCACACATAGCTGCAAAAAATCTCGGAGGACATTGTTGATAAATTCCTGGAAAACTGCCGGCACCGGCAGGAGACGAGAACTTGCGGATGAATCCTCGAGAAAGTGTGTCTGCAACATACTCCTCCACGGCCTTATCCTCCGAGACCGAAAATGGGTAAACCCGGCCATGAGGGGGTATGGCATCAGGTTGAAGGTCAATTGCACAATCATATGAACAGTGTGGAGGCAAACTACCGGCTTGACCTTTGTCAAAGACATTGCTAAAATCGCAGTACTCCTCCAGCGGGGAGGAGAGTGAAGAGGTGCATAGGTCCTTAGCCACATTCTGGAAACATGTCTTGCTGCATTGTGGCGACCAGGACAGAACCTCAGCATGAAGCCAATGTGCCTCTGTAACCAAGAATAACCAATAACCAGCAGAAAATTAGGTGAGGTAATAACTTGGAATTGGATTATCTAATAAAGAGCCCCTATGGCCATGGACGATGGAACAGTCTCATGAATCACATGAGCAGGCTGTAAAGGTCTCCTATCAAGAGCCTTAATGGCAAGTGGAGTGGCACGAAGCTGCAGCAGAATCGAGTGCTTAGATACAAAGGCAGCATCAATGAACAGGCCTGCAGCCCCAGAATCGATTTGAGCCTGTATCTCAACAGACGACTCAGACCAAGAAAGGATAACCAGAACCAGAGGCTTATCCTTCTGGAAAACTGGGGACGAAACACCACCTAAGATCTGTCCGCTACAGGACCTCAAGGTTCGGGCGTTCCCTGGATGGGTAGGACAAGACTTCAAAAAGTGACCTGCCTGGTCACAATAAAAGCACAATCTCTCCCTACTCCTAAAAGTTCTCTCATCATCCGCAGAGAGACGTGTGAAGCCCAAGTTCATGGGTTCATCTTCACTAACTGACTCGGTACCAGGAGGAATGGTAGGTGAGGGAGGCACGCCTGGGACTGCAAAGCTCAGAGACAAATGTACAGGAGGTTTCCGCAAGCACTCCTTAAAAGAGAGTCTTTCTCTGAGTCAGGATGCAATGAGAATGGCAAACGTGATCAACTTCTCCAGCTCAGTAGGTATATCTAGGGTTGCTATCTCATCCTTGATGGTATCCGAGAGACCATGAGAAAAAGCAGCCACGATGGGCCTCATTGTTCCAAGCAACCTCTGCTGCCAGAGTAATTCAATGGCGTAATCGGCAACAGTTCTCGTACTCTGTTTGATGGACATGAGGCACTTGGCAGCAGAAGCGGAGCTTGCGGGAACGTCAAATACCCCTTTAAAGGAGGCCACAAACTTAGGACAACTCAAGACAACAGGTTTTTGCATCTCCCATAAAGGGTTTGCCGAGGCCAAGGCTCTCTCAGAAAGCAAAAATATCACAAAAAGTACTTTGCTTCTGTCGGTAGGAAATGCCTTGGGCAGCAACTCAAAGTATGCTGCCTGGTTGAGAAACCCTCTGCATTGGACTGGAGTTGAACCAGACATACCTCTTATAGAGGTAATACTTGAGGAGGGTGCCTGCACAGAGCCTGGAGCAGAAGCAGGAAGGGCCTGCAACACATGTTTTACCAGAGCAGCCACAGTGGAAGATTCCAGATGAGCCGTGCAACTCAGGAGCATTTGTAACTCCATGGCAAACTGATTCATGCGGTGATCCTGCTCATCCAATCTGGAAAACATATTACCAACAAGTGGATTGACTGTATCTTTTGAATTCATGGCCTTCACCTACTGTCAAAAACCATGAAATAAGACCGAGATAGAAATACAGTTAAATCACACTTCTTTAATAATAAAAGTAAACAGAACAAACGTAGTCAAAACATAGCCAAAGTTCGATAGCCAGAATGGATAGTTAGCCAAGCCAGAAGGTCAGGGATCAGTGTAGTGGAACAGCAAGCAGGATCAGGAGCCAGAAGGGATGTCAGCCAAGCAAGTCTTTAAACAGAAACGCAGAAGATAGTCTCTGTGATGTTGACCAAGGCGAAGGCTCTCTGCGCTGGGCTGGACGGCTTAAGTTGGCAGGACTGATGAGCAGGATATCATCAACAGGTGAGTAGCTGTGGAGAGATAGGAGCTGGCAATTAGCCAACAGCTAAGCGGCCAGCTCAGAGAAGGAAGGGCTGAGCCCAGCCCTGACACAGCTCCTGTATCATGTCTGCAGCCTCAGACATCTCCTGTACCATATCTGCACAGCCTCTGACCACCTCCTGTACCATGTCCGCAGCCTCCATCATCTCATTTATCATGTCTACAGCCTCTGACATCTCCTATACCATGTTCACACAGTCTGACCACCTCCTGTACCATATCTGCACAGCCTCTGACCACCTCCTGTACCATGTCAGCAGCCTCTGACATCTAATATACCATGTCCTCAGGCTCCGACATCTCCTGTATCATGTCTACAGCCTCTGACATCTCCTATACCATGTCTGCATAGCCTCTGACCACCTCCTGTACCATGTCAGCATCCTCTGACATCTCCTGTACCATGTCCGCAGCCTCCGTCATCTCCTGTATCATGTCTACAGCCTCTGACATCTCCTATACCATGTTCACACAGTCTGACCAGCTCCTGTACCGTGTCCGAAGCTTCTGACCATCTCCTCTACCATGTCCGTACAGCCTCCAACCACCTCCTGTGCCATGTCTGCACAGCTTTTTGACCACCTTCTGTACCATGTCAGCAGCCTCTGACATCTCATGTATCATGTGTGCAGCCTCTGACATCTACTGTACTATGTCCGCAGCCTCTGACATCTCCTGTATCCTGTATCATGTCTGCAACCTCTCACCACCTCCTGTACCATGTCTGCACAGCCTCTGACCACCTCCTGTACCATGTACACAGCCTCTGACATCTTCTATACCATGTCCGCAGCCTTGGACATCCCCTATATCATGTCCCCAACCTCTGACCACCTCTTGTCTTTTCTGCTCTGGACTGTGAATGGACAGTGAAAGGAGAAGCAGCAAACTAATGGTCTAATTTCTCTGTCACTCTGCTCTCTTCTCTTATCAGCATGCTCCTTGTTAGCACATAAGTACTGCAGCACAATTGATTGGCTTCTTGTGCTGCTTCTCCCTTTCCCAGTCTGAGTCTGGTTGTACAGGGACTGCATTAGGCTGATATCAGGTACTTACACTTCTTGATTTTAAAAATAAATTAATGTATGTATTAATAATTCCATAGTTGCATTCATTTATGTCTTTTATATCTGCCTGGGGGTAACTTTAAATAAATAATAGCTTTTATTTAAAAAGAAAGTATGCCATGTTATCCATAAAGCATGCAATGGCAACAAACTAGCTAGGGCTGATAAAACATACTATAAGTCTTTGTTCAGTTTTTCTGGTTTCTATACCATATTGATCCTATTCCAACAGTCCACAGGCTAGAAAGAGCCCCCTATCAGTTATAGTACTCTCTCACCGGGGGCCAGAGACCCCTATTATCAGCTCCAGCACATACACTTTAAATGCCATTTGTGTAAACATTGTAGCTCACTGCTCCGCCAATAATTATCATAATGATCTGCTTTTCCCCCTGTAGGCCCTCATTGATTCCTTGGAATAACGTGGCGCATGCTAACGTGATTTTCTACCAAATGGAAAATGCCAAGGGATCTATACAACTCATGAATTAATTAAAAAATTAAGTAAAAAGTTGGAAAAAAAACATTTTCCAAGGCCTGTGCGATTCATACCCAGAGTTCATTAAAACCACATGAAAAATAAAACAAAGGCTTTCTATAGTGCAGTTTGTACTTTTCTTTCCCATTAGCAATCCATAGGAGGACGTATACATTCTAACGATGTTCTATTTATTTTATATATTTCAATGTATATATTCAAATGTGGCCAAATGGGCGGTGGGAACCAGTGTTACTGTTTCATATTTAAACCACCAGCTGGATCCTCCAAACATTAAATTTTCATTTATTTCACTGTATACACCGTGTCTGGAGATTTCACTGTTTTCTGCAGACTTTACTTCATAATCCATTTAATTGGTTTCTTGACAAAACCTATATACTCCTTTGTATCTGGACTTGTCTTTCATTTTAAAAATAAAATAAATACTGTACATATATACAGATTTATTTATGTGTAGCTAAACTCCGGGCAAATAGGTACATAATATAATATAATGATATAATATATTATTATATAATATAATATATTTATATTATATAATAATACACATTTATAACACATATACATATATATATATACAGTGGTGTGAAAAAGTGTTTGCCCCCTTCCTCATTTCCTGTTCCTTTGCATGTTTGTCACACTTAAGTGTTTCGGAACATCAAACCAATTTAAACAATAGTCAAGGACAACACAAGTAAACACAAAATGCAATTTGTAAATGAAGGTGTTTATTATTAAAGGTGAAAAAAAATCCAAACCATCATGGCCCTGTGTGAAAAAGTGATTGCCCCCTAAACCTAATAACTGGTTGGGCCACCCTTAGCAGCAACAACTGCAACCAAGCGTTTGCGATAACGTGCAATGAGGCTTTTACAGCGTCCTGGAGGAATTTTGGCCCACTCATCTTTGCAGAATTGTCCTAATTCAGTTACATTAGAGGGTTTTCGAGCATGAACGGCCTTTTTAAGGTCATACCACAACATCTCAATAGGATTCAGGTCAGGACTTTGGCTAGGCCACTCCAAAGTCTTCATTTTGTTTTTCTTCAGCCATTCGGTGGTGGACTTGCTGCTGTGTTTAGGATCATTGTCCTGCTGCAGAACTCAAGTTCGTTTCAGCTTGAGTACACGAACAGATGGTCGGACATTCTCCTTCAGGATCTCTTGGTAGACAGCAGAATTCATAGTTCCTTTTATCACGGCAAGTCTTCCAGGTCCTGAAGCAGCAAAACAGCCCCAGACCATCACACTACCACCACCATATTTTACTGTTGGTATAATGTTCTTTTTATGAAATGCAGTGTTCCTTCTACGCCAGATATACTTGGACACACACCTTCCAAAGAGTTCCACTTTTGTCTCATCGGTCCACAGAATGTTATCCCAAAAGTCTTGGGGATCATCAAGATGTGTTGTGGAGAAATTGAGACGAGCTTTGATGTTCTTTTTGCTCAGCAGTGGTTTTCTCCTTGGAACTCTGCCATGCAGGCCATTTTTGCCCAGTCTTTTCCTGATGGTGGAGGCATGAACGCTGACCTTAACTGAGGCAAGTGAGGCCTGCAGTTCCTTGGACGTTGTTGTGGGGTCTTTTGTGACCTCTTGGATGAGTCGTCGCTGCGCTCTTGGGGTAATTTTGGGCGGCCGGCCACTCCTGGGAAGGTTCACCACTGTTCCATGTCTTCGCCATTTGTGGATAATGGCTCTCACTGTGGTTCGCTGGATTCCCAAAGCTTTGGAAATGGCTTTATAACCCTTTCCAGACTGATAGATCTCAATTACTTTCTTTCTCAATTGTTCCTGAATTTCTTTGGGTCTCGGCATGATGTGTAGCTTTTAAGGATCTTCTGGTGGACCTTACTGTGTCAAGCAGCTCCTATTTAAGTGATGCCTTGATTGTGAACAGGTGTGGCAATAATCAGGCCTGGGTGTGGCTAGAGAAATTGAACTCAGGTGTGGACAACCACAGTTATAGTATGTTTTAACAAGGGGGGCAATCACTTTTTCACACAGGGCCATGATGGTTTGGATTTTTTTTTCACCTTTAATAATAAACACCTTCATTTACAAATTGCATTTTGTGTTTACTTGTGTTGTCCTTGACTATTATTTAAATTGGTTTGATGTTCCGAAACACTTAAGTGTGACAAACATGCAAAGGAACAGGAAATTAGGAAGGGGGCAAACACTTTTTCACACCACTGTATATATATATATATACATACACACACACACATACACACACACACACACACACACACACACACACATATATATATATATATATATATATATATATATATATATATATATATATATATATATATATACATACACACACACACACACATATATATATATATATATATACATATATATATATATATATATGTGTATATATGTGTGTATATATATATATATATATATATATAACTGAACTGTAGCTCCCCAGTGCCGGCAGAACTCATGCAGCCCCAGACCATGACACTCCCACCACCATGCTTGACTGTAGGCAAGACACACTTGTCTTTGTACTCCTCACATGGTTGCCGCCACACATGCTTGACACCATCTGAACCAAATACGTTTATTTTGGACTCATTAGACCACAGGACTTGGTTCCAGTAATCCATGTCCTTAGTCTGCTTGTCTTCAGCAAACTGTTTGGTGTCTTTCTTGTGCATCATCTTTAGAAAAGGCTTCCTTCTGGGATGACAGCAATGCAGACCAATTTGATGCAGTGAGAAGCTGACCCCCCACCCCTTCAACCTCTGCAGCAATGCTGGCAGCACTCATACGTCTATTTCCCAAAGACAACCTCTGGATATGACTCTGAGCACGTGCACTCAACTTCTTTGGTCGACCATGGCGAGGCCTGTTCTGGGTGGATGCTGTCCTGTTAAACTGCTGTATGGTCTTGGCCAACATGCTACAGCTCAGTTTCAGGGTCTTGGCAATCTTCTTATAGCCTAGACCATCTTTATGTAGAGCAACAATTCTTTTTTTCAAATCCTCAGAGAGTTCTTTGCCATGAGGTTCCATGTTGAACTTCCAGTGACCAGTATGAGAGAGTGAGAGCGATAACACCAAAGTTAACACACCTGCTCCCCATTCACACCTGAGACCTTGTAATAACAAGTCACATGACACTGGGAGGGAAAATGGCTAATTGGGCCCAATTTTGACATTTTCACTTCGGGGTGTACTCACTTTTGTTGCCAGCGGTGTAGACATTGGTCCCGAAGAAGGAGATGCACAGCCATCTCATTTGTACCCACTAGTGCCTCCTGCCAGTGCCCACATTGCCATGAATCAGTGCCCACCAGTGCATAACAGTGCCAGCAATCAGTGCCACCTATCAATGCCTACGAGTGCAACCTATCAATGCCCACCAGCAGTGCCAATCAGTGCCTCATCAGTGCCACCTAGCAGTGCTGCCTATCAGTGTCACCTACCAGTGCCCATCACTGCCACCCATCAGTGCCCATCATTGCCACCCATCAGTGCCAGCTATCAGTGCCACCTATTAGTGCCCTCAGTGCCGCCCATCAGTGCCACCCATCAGTGCAACCAATCAGTACCCACCAATGCCACCTATCAGTGCCCACCAGTGCAACCTCATCAGTGTCTACCAGTGCCACCTCATCAGTGCTAAAAGCTGAAAATTGGTCTGGGCAGGAAGGGGGTTTAAGAGCCCAGTAAGCAAGTGGTTAATGGCTGTGTGTTGTGTTATTTTGAGGGGAAAGCAAATTTACACTGATATACAAGCTGTACACTCACTACTTTACATTGTAGCAAAGTGTCATTTCTTCAGGGTTGTCACATGAAAAGATATAAAATATTTTAAAAAATGTGAGGGGTGTACTCACTTTTGTGAGATACTGTATATATATATATATATATATATATATATATATATATATATATAGCAGAGATTACAAATATCAAAAGTGTTCCCTCATCCAACAGTTTCAGGCTAAAATGTTAACACTCTTCCTCGGGTGCTCCTACCGATGTGCACTTTACCACATCACTTCATAAATATATATATATATGCCCATCACTCTGCTCTCTCCTATCAGTATTGCACCATTCTACACTGCGCCAATCTAATTGGTTCCTTGTGCTGCTTCTCCTGCTTTTAGTCTGAGCTCTGCTTTACAGGGTTGATACAGGGAAAATTCGGGTAGGTACACTACTTGCATTTAAAAAAGCTTTTGTATTCTTGAATACAGTGCATAAATCATTTCTATCTTTTCTATCTGCTTGGAGTTGGAGTGTATCTTTTTTTTATTATTATTGTTTTTTATTTATTGATATTTAGTTTTGGATAGAGTATAGCGTGGGGATGGTTTAGACCATCCTTTCTGAAAATGTTTTAACATGGGAGAATGCTTGACATAACTTTCTAGGCTCAGGGAACCCCTGCTATGGATTCCTATATATACAGCTCACATTGCATTAGTGTGATGGTCAGTGGGAGTTATGTTCCTTACATTTATAGTCATTGGGAGAAAAAAATCCTGATTACAGATAGCTTAAATGATCATTGGCCCCAGTGATTACTTATCTGAGAAGCAGGATTTGCTCACTGCTCAAGGAATCCCAAACAATCTGTGGAGGAACCCTAGAGTTCCATGGAGTCCTGGTTAGGAAGGGTTAGATTAGAGACTGGCAAGTTTTTATTGATGTCTGTGTCCTCATTGGGGAGTTTTTTCCCATTATAATCCCAAACAATCTGTGGAGGAACCCTAGAGTTCCATGGAAGCCTGGTTGAAAAAGGTTAGATTAGACACTGGCAAGTTTTTATTGACGTCTGTGTCCTAATTGGGGAGATTCTCCCCACTAGAATGCCAAACAATTTTTGGAGGAACTCTAGAGTTCCATGGAATCCTGGTTGAGAAAGGCTAGATTAGACACTGGCAAGTTTTTATTGATGTCTGTGTCTCTGTTGGGGAGATTCTCCCTACAAGAATCCCAAAGAATCTGTGGAGGAACTCTAGAGTTCCATGGAAGCCTGGTTGAGAAAGGTTAGATTAGACACTGGCAAGTGTTTAAAGAGGAAGTAAACCCTGATGGGTTTACTTCCTCTTTTTTTCCCTGCAAAGGTAAAGCATAATGGACTACTATGCATCGCATAGTAGCTCATTATGTGTCACTTACCTGACACAGGAGCCAGCGAAGTCGCCGCTGATCCCTGTAGTCCGCCGCGTCCATCTTGCTGGTGGCGTCTCGCAGCTCCGACCAATGACAGCGGCGCAACCGCGATGACGTCACTCCCGCGCATGCGCACGGGAGTCGCGCCTCGCAGCTCCGTTGCTGTCATACGGCGAAGCCGCGATGACGTCACTCCCGCGCATGCGCACGGGAGTCGACAAATTTGGCAAATCCATTCTTGGATTTGCCGCATTTAGTGCGCCTGCGCGCCGCTGTCTACGGCGCATGCGCCGTAGACAGCGGTGTCCATTTTCGGGCAAATATCTCCTAAACCATATAGGTTTAGGAGATATTGCTTGGACCTACAGGTAAGCCTTAATCTAGGCTTACCTATAGGTCCAAGTTGTTTGGAAGGGTTTACTTCCTCTTTAATGATGTCTGATTCTCCCCACTATTTCTACTGGTGACCATTGTCCTCGAGGAAAAAAAATAAAAGAAAATTGTAGATTTGTCCCCAGAACAAGTGCTGAGGTTAAATCTTCCAATGGGGACACCTGTTCTGGAGACAACTGTCTAGAGGAATTTATCTCACTTTGGGGGATTTCCACTAACTTCCATCTCTAGGACAGGAAGTGAACAGAAATTTCCCCAGTGGCATACATACAGAAAAAATAAACTGTCTATTGTTTTAACACTTTTCTACTTTATCTTGGATTAACAAATGAGAGCTATACATGTACTTTCAACTTCATCATGAAGCTTGTAATTTTACATAAATTAGGAATTCCATTGAACGTTCTCCCTAACAGCATCCTCCTGGGACACGTCAGAGGTCCCAAGAGGCTGCGGGACCATTCACAAAGTGCAGGGCGCCTTGCACATGCACAGTGGAAAGCTGGCTGTGAAGCGCCAAGTAATCACAGCTGGAAATACCCACACTAAACATGGCAGTGATGGGGATCCTAAGATCGTGGAGGAACCAGCCCGGGGGAGGACAGAGCTGGATCTCTGGACAGGTAAGTCTAATTTTATTAAAAGTCAGCAACTACATTATTTGTAGCTGACGATTTTAATGTTTTTTATAGAGTCTGAAGATCCTCTTTAAATACAAGAGGGATCTGTGTTCTTACTTGAATCTTGTATTTTTGTTCAGATCAGTGCTGTAACCAAGTTTGAAAGTTTGTTTCTATCTGCAATAAAGACCAGTCACTGCTGCTCCCTCTCCCTTTGCAGTGTTGTAGGCAGGTGCCATCCGTATTATTAATGCACTGTATGTATAAAGTGTTGCTAGTATTGTTGGGGATGATTTGCCGTGGTATGTCTGTATTTTGGCTTCTTGAGGTTCCCGTAGCTGGGGTATTTAAGCAAATGGGGGTGAGTCCCTAGGGTTCTTCTTGGGGGATTGGTTATGGAAAGGAGAGGGACCATACACAAAGAGATGTAGTGTTGCATTGAAATGGGTCACCCCTTGGTGGGACCTGGAATGGGACTAGTAGTGAACTAACCACCGATGGAAACTATTACAAGTGAAGGTATGAGACACCACAGCATAGCCCAAGTCCAGCCTAAAACTTAAAGAAGTATGCATGTAGGCAGGTGCCCATTGGTTTGCATTGTAATAAAGTGACACAGGCTGTCCAGGGAGTTAGCAAGGGGTTAATTCTGCTCGCTCTTGGGGGTTCATAACCCTGCCCCCTTGAAGAGGACTAAAAATACAAAAGGCAGGGTCCCCTTTCACATGGGAATAGAGAGCAAGGAACGTGGCATCATGTAAAACTGTGCTGAGTATGTGGCCTCCCTATTGACGTACCCAATCGGGGTACCGGACATCGGATATGGACTCTAATGAAAGGACTTTTCTTACCTAGAAGGTATGATTTGGCCATGTGCAGAGACTCACCCAAGCTCTACTGTGCAATGGATTGAATACGGAGCTGAGTGTCAGAGCTCAGGCTAAAAATTCCAAAACACTTCCAAATGTCAAAAAAATCTGGCACATGAATGCTTCTTCATAATGCAATATTAACCCAGCACTTCCAGCAGTTACAACATGACGTATTCTTACTCATAGCATGATTTGGCCAGCCTAAGCTAGGAAAAACTCAGCTATGCATGGAAGGACTTTGTGAGAGACTGTGTCACGTCAACTTTGTAATTTGCAAGAGGTTCAAGTAAAAGTATGGAAAGTATGAAATGCCTGGTCTGAAGTTTATACAAAGGGGTGCATGTAAGGTGTATAAAAAAAAGGACTTGTGCATCATAGGATGGAAAGGAATTGCAGGAGGGTCACCATGAAAGGATTATTCATGCTGAGGAGTTGGCAGGAGAGGTGGCCCAGCGTCGTTACCATAGATAACCTGTGAAGTGGTGAAGAATGTTATAGCAGCCAGCCAGCAGGAAGTAGTGCCATGCTGGTGCCTTGAAGGGCCTTTATGGGACAAGGTATGTATACCGGTAAAGCTTCCGTTGTGTATGAATACAATACCACAGCAGGCGGGATTCCCCTATCCACAACGAATGTGTGAATGGGGGAACCAAGGCGTTTTCCTTTGTTCAATCAGCTGGCTACCTTGCTGTATTTGGGCCTTTCTGACGGACAACACCTTCAACTCTTGCTTAACCGCTTGCCGACCAGCCGGCGCAGTTGTATTGCAGCAGAATGACACAGGCAGGCGAATCGCCGTTATGTTACATTGCTCCTTAAGGTGGCTCCGGGGGCGTGTAGCAGGCGCGCCCGCCCCCGGAACCAATACAAGTGCGGGCTCCCATGATAGCTTGTAACACAGTGGGAACCGGGATTCCTGTGTGTGTAAACACAGAGATCCCGGTTCTCTGAGGTCAAAAGAGACAGATCAACAGATACAAAGTATGAACAGCGATCTGTCATCTCCCCTAGTCATCCCCCTCCCCCCTTCAGTTAGAACACACACTAGGGAACACAACTAACCCCTTGTTTGCCCCCTAGTGTTAACCCCTTCACTGCCAGTGAAATTTTTACAGTAATCAATGCATTTTTATAGCACTGATAGCTGTATTAATGCCAATGGTCCCAAAAATGTGTCAAAATTGTCCGATGTGTCCGCTATAATGTCGCAGCCATGATAAAAATCGCAGATCGCCGCCATTACTAGTAAAAAAAAAAAATGCTACAAATCTATCCCCTGCGCAAATCAATCAATATACGCTTATTGCGATTGTTATTACCAAAAATATGTAGAAGAATACATATTGGCCTAAACTGAGAAAACATCAGCTTTTTTTTTTTTTTTTTTTTAAATGGGGATATTTATTATAGCAAAAATTGTCCCTCTTTTTTTGTTTATAGTACAAAAAATAAAAACCGCAGATGAGATCAAATACCACCAAAAGAAAGCTCTATTTGTGGGAAAAAAAGGACATTAATTTTGTTTTGGTACAACGTCGCACGGCCGCGCAATTATCAATTAAAGCGACGCAGTGCCGAATCACAAAAATTGGCCCAGTCATTCAACAGCCAAATTTTCTGGGGCTGAAGCGGTTAAAGTGTGCAAGCTTGCTTACCCCATTCTGTTTCATGGTTATTCCATAATAGCGGTGGACTAGAAGGACAAAATGTTGCTCCTGGCTCTCCCTGGTGCAGGTCACATGACCGAAAGCCTTGGCACTGCGCATGTTTTTTTTTTTATTCAGAGTGGTGGGACTAAAAAAAATAAGTGGACCTTGCTATTTTTGCAAGGTCCACTTTAAGATGAATTCCCTTTTAATAACCACAGAACAGGAAAAAGCAGAGCCAAATCCCAGAGATGAATAACCAAAACTGTGCGTTGTCCAGAATCATGCTTGCCCGTTATCTTATCTTTCTAAAAAAGTACATGACCCAGATGACCTGCCATATAAAAGTGACCAGAAGAGAATGACCTCAGACACTCGTAGCTATGCGGACCATCATATTGGCCCTATGCGTAGCTCTGGCTGCTGGTAAGTTTAACTGTTTACATTAAAGTAAGAAAACCTAATTGCAACATAAAAACACTTATTTTTTTGACTTACAGTCTAAATGTTTATTTATTTATTATTATTTCTTAATTAATGTATTTATTTATTTATTTTAGGAAGTCAAGGTCTCCAATATGGTAAGTGAATCCATCCATATTCTTTTCTCATTTGCTTTTAATGACTAGCATATTCTGGTATTTATTTTTATGTTCTCCATTTTCCAGTTGACTATTTTTTTTATTTTATCATTATCAATAATACCGTATTTGCTATCATTTCTATTTTCTTTTGGTCCGGATTCTGTCCCATGGCATACATTTGTGCTCACAGAGCTGATCTATGAAAATTCCAATGAATATGTAGATAGAAAAATTATATTAGGTGTGCCCACTGTACTACAATATTTTTTATTAAATAGATTTCTATTAAGTAATAATAATATATCAAAACTAATAAAAATATATTTAAAATAATAATAATAATAATAATAATAATAAATAAGAGTAATATTAATATTGATATAATATTATCATTATCAATAATACCATATTTGCTATCATTTCTATTTTCTTTTGGTCCGGATTCTGTCCGATGGCATACATTTGTGCTCACAGAGATAATCTATGAAAATTCCAATGAATATGTAGATAGAAAAAGTATATTAAGTGTGCCCACTGTACTACAATATTTTTTATTAAATAGATTTCTATTAAGTAATAATAATATATCAAAACTAATAAAAATATCTTTCAAATAATAATAATAATAATAATAATAATAATAAATAAGAGTAATATTAATATTGATATAATATTATAATTATCAATAATACCGTATTTGCTATCATTTCTATTTTCTTTTGGTCCAGATTCTGTCCGATAGTATACATTTGTGCTCACAGAGCTAATCTACAAAAATTCCAATGAATATGTAGATAGAAAAATTATATTAAGTGTGCCCACTGTACTACAATATTATTTATTAAATAGATTTCTTTAAGTAATAATAATATATCAAAACTATTAAAAAATATCTTTACAAAAAAATAATAAGGGCTTAATTTTTTTTTTTTTGTATAATTCCACTATCAAAGGGAGGGGGGGGGGTGCATGACAGGGTTTATTTGTATTTCTTTATTTGTTTTTTTTAATTATTATTGCATTGAATGGGTAAGACCTCCTTGTAGACACACCAGGAAATTTACAAAAATGCTTGCTAGGTAAAAATAAATCCCCTCTCAGACAAGTGTTCCCAAGATTTCTGCTCCACTCTATTCCTGTTGTGACAGCCCAAATTTTGGGATTTTCCCATAACTTTCAGCCCCACCAGGACAAACAGAGAGAGTAGATCTCCCTGGTAGAAACACAGATAAAGATAGCAATAAAAGTCTGTGCACTTATTTCTCCCCCCCCCCCCCCTTCATGGATATAAACTAGCCAACTAACTCCCTCACTAGCTGTATACTTACCTTGATCCGTAGTCCACGGCCTCCTGTCCGCATCCTGTGCCTAAAGTCTTCTATGTGCTAGCCTCAGGATGCTGCATCAAGATAAGAATGCATCTGGGGAAGGGGAGTGTGGGCTAATAGAAATATGCAGAATGAAATAATTTGTTTTGTTTCGATTCGTTATTTGCACAAATTCATTCAGTTAAATTAGCCTAACTCGTTTGGGGAATTTGTTTCATTTATTCAGGTTTGAATCAATTTAAATTTTCTGAATTTGATTAAATTGAACTCCATTCAACCGAACCCGGAAAATTTGAATTCTAAATTGATTCGAATTTGAATTGAATTTCATTTGAAATCTAAATTTTGGAAAATGGTTATATTCTCTCTATTTCATTTTTTACTATTGTTTTTTCTATTATATTCTTTTATTTTATTTTATGTTATTTTCTATTATATTCTATTATTTTTTATTCTATTCGAATGTATTCTATTTGAAATTTTAATTTCGGAAAACGGTTATATTATTATATTCTTTCTATTCTATTCTATTTTATTTTCTGTTCTATTTTTTTTTATTTTCTGATCTATTCTATTCTATTTGAATTCAAATTTAAAAATTTGAGTTTCAGAAGATGGTTATATTTTTTCTATTCTATTGTTTTTTCTTTATTGTTTTCTATTCTAGTCAATTCCGTTCTTTTATTTTCTATTCCATTCTATTCTTTTCTATTATATTCATATTTTATATTCTTTCTATTCTATTCTAGTCTATTGTTTTTTTTATTGTATGCTATTCTTTTATTTTCTATGCTTTTCTATTCTATTCTTTTAAATTCTATTCAAATTTGAATTTATTGTATTCAAATTTCAGGAAGAAGGTTATATTGTATTTTATTCTATTCTTTGCTATTCTATTTTTTTTTTCTATTCTATTCATGTTTTACCAAAAACATGTAGCAGAATGCATATTGGCCTAAACTTATGAAGAAATTTGATTTAAATTTTTTTTATTGGATGTGTTTTATAGCAGAAAGTAAAAAATAATGTTTGTTTTTTTTCCCCAAATTAGCAGTCTTTTTTTGTTTATAGTGCAAAATACCAAAAGAAAGCTCTATTTGTGGGAAAAAGATGACATACATTTTATTCGGGTACAGTGCCGCAGGACCGCGCAATTGTCAGTTAAAGTAACACAGTGCCATATCGCAAAAAATGGCCTGGTCTTGATGTTGGGTAAACCGTTCGGAGCTAAAAAGGTTAAACATAAGCTTATAAATAACAAATCATAACAATAGACATATCAAACTAAGTAACAATGCTTGCAAATCCTTGATGGTACCATATAACTAAAATGTCATGTCTGCAGCACCAGTCAGCTAAGTTATGACCCACGCCGCCAAACACCGGCCCGGGGACCAGCCCAGCTGACCTCAGACACCTACTGACCTTACCACTACCTGGTTACTATGAATTGAACCGTACCAACTAGAGGACACTATATCTATGATGGACCCCCGCCTTTTTACCAATAAAACCAGGTTTAGACCCCCGTCAAGGCCCCCAAACCGAGAAAAAAGCACAACAAAAGAAGTCTCACACTACTACCTGAAAAAATAGGATGGAAGGGAAGGACATTCTTTTGATGATTCCTTCTCTGTACACCTCAACCACTCCTCCCTATCACTATACTCTCCTACCCCTCCCAATCAGGTAAGTGTCAGTACTGACC
Organism: Lithobates pipiens; assembly: GCF_037356315.1. Lineage (NCBI taxonomy): Eukaryota > Metazoa > Chordata > Amphibia > Anura > Ranidae > Lithobates > Lithobates pipiens. Next base: position 299,448,742 of record NW_027507785.1, read on the forward strand.
ACACCACTTAATATAGTTAACCCCTTCTGCCTGGTTCCCCTTCCACTCAGTCATGTATGGCGTCTGTCTATTTCATTCCTTCTCTGCTCCGGGCTTACATTTCTCCATGATCTTTAATATTGATTGGACCCTGGGCAAACATTTTCTTGTGCCTCCCCGAATCCACTTATCAACTATTTGCGGGAACTGGGGGCTTAAGGGGGTAGCTGCTTTGGGCCCCACAACAATGACTTGGCCCGGGGGCCACTTTTGGCCTGTGTTAAAGACAGCCCTGGGTCCTGCTGTATGTAGGAATGTAGCCACCCTCTCTTGCTCACTCACAAGATGGACTATGGGATTTGTAGTGTACATTGAGCAGTGCACCTGCACCGCCGCAGAGCGAAAGCGATTGATGGGTTAGGATTGACTTAGGCATCTCTGGGAACTGCGTATGTGCAGTTCCAAGCTGAGCAAATCAAAGCCATTTTTACTGCCACTTTTCTCCTGCTACGGGCTTTTACGGGCAGGAGAAATGTGCCCTGTTTTTATGGGCGGTTGGCAACACTGCTGCATACAGTGTTTTTTAGAGCATGTGAACTAACTTCCAGTGGCACCACAAGTACCAGAAAGCTGGGTTGAATAAAGGATGCCTATATGCAGTGTCTTAAAGCATCTAAATGGGCAAATGCCCGCTCACCACACTGGTTACAGAAACTGCTGACAAAGATGCAGGTGATGATGAAGACTCTTTCAAGAACTCCCTCTAGATCCTGGCTCTGGGAATGGCGTCTGACCCTATCTCACCACGCCGTGGCCTACCCGGATCTGAAATGCAGGCGTCGCTGAAGGATCTGGAACAGTTTCCAGGCCGCTGTAGATGAGAAGCGATGCTGTTCACAGAGATTCCTCTGGATGCAGCTGTGTGACTTCCCGATGTGCAGGCCACAACTCGGCAGCAGCTCACACTGACAAAGAGCTCCTGCTGTCAGATCCAAGCTGGCGCTCCAAGAGAGTGATGTAAGCCTAAACCAGCCCTTTTATATACTCTCCCAGCATTCTGTTCTCCTCTCCTGTTGCAATCTGGTAGTGGTAGTTCAGACCAGTCCTGCTGGAATTGAAGCCCCAGTATTCTGAACTACACATCCCACGATGCTTTTCTCCGCTCTGATGTTTTTCTCAAAGAAAATGACAAATTAAGTCCAAGCCAACACCAGAGGAAGACAACACTGTACACTGTACCTGAATTTCAGACATATTAGCCAGACATTTGTAAATAAGTAATTTTTCTTCTTCACTGATCAGCACTGATGAAGCAGCACTTATGGGCACTGAGTAGGTGGCACTGATGAGGAGGCAGGAATATGCCGCACTTATGGGCACTGATGGTGGAACTAATATGTGGCACTGATGAGCACTGATAGGTGACAGTGATGGGTGGCACTGGGCACAGATAGGTGGCACTAGTGGGCACAGATAGTCAGCACTGGTGGGCACGGATAGGCGGCACTGATGGGCATTGATGGGTGGCATTGATGGGCAGCAGTGATGGGCAGCACTGATAGCCAACACTGACTGGCCACTGATTGCTGGTACTTGTGGGCACAGATTGGTGGCAATTGTGGGCACTGGTTGGCACTGATTGCTGGCAGTGGTGGGCAATCATTGCTGGCACTGGTGGGAACTTAATTGTAATCAGGGCACTGATGATCAGTGCCCTGATTACATACCTAGCTGTCCCCTGTGAGGAGATGCCACTGATCAGCTCTCCTCTCATAGTTAGTCAGGTTGAAAAAAGACACAAGTCCACCCAGTTCAGCCTGCCAGTGTGAGGCGAGGAGCGCTGATTACTGGCATCTCCGTGTTTACATGTGACAGGCTGTGATTGGACACAGCCGATCACATGGTTAAAGAGCCGTGGCCACGGCTCTTTACACAGATCGTGGTCGTGCCATGTCCTAGCAAGACAGTGTGGCCACCCAGAACAAGAGCCACACTGACCAGCCGTGATTTAACGGTGGGCGGGAGGCAAGTGGTTAAAAAGGGAAAACCACCCAGTAGACATGTGCACTGCCGAAATTTTTTTTCGTTTGTTTTTCGGGTCATTCGTTATGATCGCAATTCGCAAATCCTAAAATTTGAGTATTCGAAAATTCTAAAATTAGTAAATTCTTAAATTCAAAAATCCGAAAATTCTAAAATTTTAAAATTCTAAAATAAGAAAGAAAATTTTAAAGTTCTAAATGATAACTAACTAATAATAACTAACTATTAAATCATAGGTATTGGAATTTCCTTTAAAATGTGTCTATTAGTGAATGTAAGGAATACGAATATATCCAAAGTCACAAATTATCTGAAATAACTAATTTTACATCTAAACAAATGGAACGGAACAAATTAATAATAAATAAAAATAATAACAAAAAGTTTTTATTATTATTGTTATTTATTATTATTAATTCATTATGTTCCATTTGTTTAGGTACGGCATTCAGATAATTCGTAACTTTGGATAAATTTCGTATTCGTTACCTTCACTAACAGCCAAATTTGAAAGGAAATTCCAATACCTATAATTTAATAGTTAGCAATAGTTAAGTTATTATTAGTTAGTTATTATTTCAGATTTTAGAGTTTTTGGCTTTCGAATTTCAAATTTCTGAATTTTCGAAATTACGAATTTTCGCATATTCAAATTTCCAAATATTCTGGAAAATTTGTTAAATGGGTTTTCTTTAATTCGGATATTTACGAATCAAGGGATTTGGCGAAATTCACAAAAAAACTAATTCAGAACGAAAGGAATTGCACATGTCTACTACCCAGTGGATAATGATATACAGTGAATCTTCAAATACATGTTTAATGGTGAATAAAAGCGGCAAGATGTTGATTTATAAATACGCCAAAAAAAGTGAAGCACATTTTCTAAATCTGTTGTCTCCAAAAAATTATTTTCAGAGCTAGAGTTTCCCAGCAACAAGATTTTTACCTATGCCTATGAGGGCCAAGTGGTGACCGGTCTGCCAGAAGATGTCTTTGCGAAGTCAGGGATCAAGGTGAAGTGCAGGGCCCAGATCGGCACCAATTCTCCCAGAATCCTCTTCCTGAAGGTAAGAGAAGAACACAAGTTTCTCATTGTATTCAACTATGTGGGAAGAGAAAACTTTAATTTTCTGCTTTGCTTGCTGAGCATGATGCAATTACATCTATTATTTTAGGAAGTGCTCTTGATGCAATTTCTAACATATGCCAGATAATATCCACCAGCCACCGACTTAAAGGATTTGTTCTGCTTTCTGCTCGGGAACACAAAGGAAAATGATTTGAACTGAACAACAAACCTTTATTGGATCAATGTGATTGCTGCGAAACTGAACACTGGGCTATTATTTAATCATCTATTATTCAATCATCAGCTGTCAGGTGCTGCAGACTAGGACTGGACTGATAAGCCGACAGCGTGCACACATACCGTGCCGGTGTGCGTTTTCAGAATCCATTCAATAGCACATTTATATTAAAGGTACATGACAGTTTTAGTAAAAAAAAAAAGGCATATTTTGGCATAATTGTATGCAAAAAATGTTATTTAAAGGCGTAGTTCACTTGAAAAAAAAACAGCCAGTGCAGGTAAGGGGTGTCTGTACATAAAAGCAAGCTGTGCAGCATTGAATAAAGTTGAATAATGCCCTTGCTCTAGATGTAGGCCATTTACTGTACATACCTCCTGAAGCCTTATGCCCCGTACACACGAGCGGAATTTCCGTCGGAAAATCTTGGATGGTTTTTCCGACGGAATTCCGCTCAAGCTTGGCTTGAATAAACACGGTCAAACAAAAGTTCTCTGAACATTCGACCATTAAGATCGCGGTGACGTACAACACTACAATGAGCCGAGAAAATGAAGTTCAATGCTTCTGAGCATGCGTCGAATTGTTTTCGAGCATGCGTAGTTTTTTGCGCGTCGGAATTGCATACAGACGATTGCATTTTCCGATAGGAACTTTTTCCGACCAAAAAATAGAGATCCTGCTCTCAATCTTTTGCTGGTGGAAATTCAACCAGCAAAAGTCCGATGGAGCGTACACACGTTCTGAATTTCTGACCAAAAGCTCACATCGGACTCTTGCTGGCAGAATTTCTGCTCATGTGTACGGGCATTACTGAAAAATTCCCAGAGATCATATCCCTGCCTGCAAAAACATTGCTAGAAGACTCCCAACTGCAAAGAACTTTTGCACTACAAGCCTCCCCCTGCAATCCAAAGCATAAAACAGGTGCTGGAGATCAAATAGGCTTATTCAAGCTAGCAGAAGCAAGTTAGATGTACGAAGATGGAAACGGCGCACATTGATGCCCAGCCACTATACAGACAGGTGAAGATATGGAATCAGCCTCGGCACCTCCTGAATACACTCCGCTGACATGTTTTACCCCACTTACTTACTGTGGAACCTGAAGGGGTTAAGCCTCTACATTGTGTAAAAAAGGCTGTTTAATCCTGCCTTCTCTGATCCTCACATTCTTCCACAGTCCCCAATTAATCTCTGAATATTAATAGGGAACAAGCTGCACATGCTCGGTTTGGTGTGCATTTCTAGAGAGTTTTTTTTTTCTGGGGGGGGGGGGGGGGTGCATGTGAACAGCACATGGCCAATCAGCACTGTCCAGATAGAGGGTCAGTGGTCTTGCAGCCATAGAAGACAGTCAGAGGAAAATGAAAACTCCTCCTACAAGCTTTAACCAGACACTAATAGAAGTTACAAGACTGTTCTAACTGCTGATGAGAAGATATTAACCACTTGCCTACTGGGCACTTAAACCCCCCTCCTGCCCAGACCAATTTTCAGCTTTCGGTGCTCTCACATTTTGAATGACAATTACTCAGTCAAGTAACACTGAACCCAAATTCATTTTTTGTCCTTTTTTTCCCCAGAAATAGAGCTTTCTTTTGGTGGTATTTGATCACCTCTGGGGTTTTTTATTTTTTGCGCTATAAATGAAAAAAGACCAAATAAAAAAAAAAAAGGAAGCATTTTCTTTGTTTCTGTGATAACATTCTGCTAATTATTAATTTTTCTTCATAAATTTTGGCCACAATTTATACTGCTACATATCTTTGGTAAAAATAACCCAAATTAGTGGACATTATTTGGTCTTTGTGAAAGTTAGAGAGTCTACAAGCTGTGGTGCGAATCGCACAAAATTGATCACATCTGATGTACTGGTGGCCTATGGCCCCTTTCACACGGACGATCCGTTCAGGTCCGCCTGTCAGTTTTTCAGGCGGACCTGAACGGATGCTCCATAGAGCTCTATGGAGCGTCGGATGTCAGCGGTGACATGTCCGCTGACATCCGAGCCTCTCCGATCCGAAAAAGTGTAACGGAGGGAAAAGCTATTTTTCCATCCGTCATCGGATCGGGTGACGACGGACACTGCGGTCCATCGTCACTCGATCTCCCATAGGGGAGAGAGGCGCTGTGACAGGTCCATCCCTGCGCAGTGTGCAGAGATGGACCTGTCATCTTCCTGCTCAGTGGATATCGCTCTGGCAATCCCTGCTGAGCAAGCGGATATCCACGGGGTGGATCAGCACCGATCCGCCCCGTGTGAAAGGGCCCTATGTCATTTCTTGAGACCCAAACAAGCCAGGAAAGTGCAAATACCCCCCAAATGGCCCCTTTTTTGAAAGTAGACATTCCAAGGTATTTAGTAAGAGGAATGGTGGCTTTTTGATGTTGTCATTTTTTCCCACAATTCTTTGCAAAATGAAGATTTTATTTTTTTTCCACAAAATTGTCATTGTAATAGGTTATTTCTCTCACTTGGCATGTGTATACCACAAATGATGCCCCAAAATAAATTCTTCTACTCCTCCTAAGTATTACAATACCACATGTGTGGGACTTTTCCACAGCCTGGCCACATAGAGAGGCCCAATATGCAGGGAGCACCATCACGTGTTCTAGGAGCATAAATTACACATATAAATTGTTGACTACCTATTACACTTTTGAAGGCCCTGGAGCACCAGGACAATGACACGTGACACTGACATGGCACTGATGACAGATGTCACTGATACGTGGCACTGATGACACGTGACACTGATGTGGTACTGATGAGAGATGCCACTAATACGAGGCACTGATGACACATGACACTGATGACAGATGCACTAATATGTGGCACTAATGACAGATGGCACTTATACGTGGCACTGATGACACGTGGCACTAATATGTGGCACTGATGACACATGGCACTAATACATGACACTGATGACAGATGGCACTGATACCTGGCATTGATGACACGTGACACTGATAACAGATGGCATGTGACACTGACAGGTGGCACTGATGACAGATGGCACTGATACATGGCACTGATGACAGATGGCACTATGTGGCACTGATGACACGTGGCACTGATGTGGCACTGAAGACAGATGGCACTATGTGGCACTGATGACACATGGCATTGATGTGGCACTGATGACAGATGGCACTGACGACAGGTGCCACTGGGGACAGATGGCACTGATGACAGGTGGCACTGGGGAGAGATAGAACTGATGACAGGTGGCACTGGGGGCAGATGGCAGTGGGGGCAGTGGGGACAGGTGGCAGTGGGGACAGATGGGCATTTTATTTTCATTTTTATTTTCATTTTTATTTTCATTATTTTTTTTTCCCACTAACCGCTGCATTTGACTTAGTGGTTCATCTCTCCCTCCTCACACGCGGTCTCTGTGTGAGGAGGGAGAGCCGGCGATGAGAGATGATCTCATATTTTACATATGAGATAATCTTCCATTGGATACACCGATCGTGCTGTAAACAGCCGCTGTGATTGGCCACTTACAGCAATCTGTGACTGGCTGTGTCCAAGGGACACGGCCAGCACAGAACTTCCCCGATGCTCGCTCGCGGGAGCGCGCATTGTGGAAGTAAACAGGAAGATGTCCAGGGACGCCGTCCCGGCAGTCAGAGTCCGCGCTGTAGCCGTCTTTTGGCTATAGCATGGGCGCGAAGTGGTTAAGCAGTTTATATGTACTAAAACTAAATTTCCATGTTCTGTGCACTGTAGGGGACTAGATATAGTGAATGCAGGGTCCTGGGTTTAGCAACATTTTAAGCCCCAAGGCTGGGGTGAAACATGTCAGAGGAGCATAGGTATGAGGCGCTAAACCCATATCTTCACCTGTCTGTATAGTGCAGGGGTCTCAAACTGGTGACCCTCCAGCTGTTGCAAAACTACAAGTGCCATCATGCCTCTGCCTGTGGGAGTCATGTTTGTAACTGTCAGTCTTGCAATGCCTCATGGAACTTGTAGTTTCACAACAGCTGGAGGACAGCCAGTCTAAGACCCCTGGTATAGTGACTGGACTCTGGTGTAGGCCTCGTTCTTCTGATAGGACCCCCAGCTGTTACTGTTCACCTCCACCATCAAAGGAGCTAGCTCTGAAACACTGAGTTCAGAGCTATTACATCGGGGGGGAAAGTGCATATGAGGGGGAAGGAATCAGAGAAAGAGCTCGCTCCTGCGATGGTGGAAATGAACAGTAACAACTGGGAGTCTCTTAGCAACATCCTAGCAACAAGGCAGAACATAGTGACGATATCTCTGGGAGTTTGTTGATCTGGCTTCAGGAGGTACTGCACATACATGGCCTAAACCTATAGCAAAGGCATTATTCAACTTTATTCAAAGCTGTACAGTTATTTTTATCTAAAGATACCCCTTAGTTGAATAGGCAATTTGGTAAAGATGAACTATGCCTTTAACCAGTTGCCGACCGCCGCACGCCGATGTACGTCGGTACAATGGCACGGGCAGGCATAAGGACATACATGTACGTCCCTTGCCTCCCGCGGGTCGGGGGCCCGATCGGGCCCCCGCCCGGTGCCTGCGGCGGTCGGTATTCGTTCGGGAGCGATCCCGGACGAGGGGACGGCCATTCATTCATGGCCACCCCCTCGCGATCGCTCCCGACGAATAGAAATCCCCGGTGACATCACTTCCTCTCCTGTAATGTAAACACAGGAGAGGAAGTGATGTATTCTCTCCTCCGTGTCGGTATTTTTCGTTCCGACACGGAGGAGAGCGGATCAGTAAGTTGCACCAACACTCTACACACACAGTAGAACATGCCAGGCACACTCACACCCCCCCTTTACCCCCCGATCACCCCCCCAATTACCCCTGCCCCCCAGTCACAGTGACACCAATGTCATTTTTTTTTTTTTTTGCATTGGTGTCATTTGTGACTGTAATAACTGTTAGGGCAGTTAGAGTTAGCCCCCTTTAGTTCTAATGTACCCCCCTAACCCCCCCAATAAAGGTTTAACCCCGTGATCACCCCCCGTCGCCAGTGTCACTAAGGCTGGGTTCACATTGCAGCGGTTTATGAGAACGAATGTGATTCGCACCGCACTGCAGTGCAAATCACATCCGATCTCTGTGCGATTCGAGTTCAGCCATTCGCCGCACCCGCCGCACCCGCCGCACCCGCCGCAAATTCGCACGGGACCCTTTTTTTGGCCCGCAGCAGAATCGGATCGCATGGGTGTTCACACCATGCGATCCGAGTTTGCAGATCGCACTGCGATATGCGAACTGATCTGGGGGTGTCAGTAACATTTCACTGACACTCCCAGCAGTTCGCATAGGGCAGTGTGAACTGCCGCCGGGAGGCATGCGATGCGGGAACCCGCCGCGGATTCGCGGCGTTTCCGCATCGCTCCAGTGTGAACCCAGCCTAATAAGCGATCATTTTTCTGATCGCCGTATTAGTGTCACAGGTGACGCTAGTTAGGCAGGTAGGTATTTAGGTTCGCCGCAGCTTTTTATAGCGCCAGGGACCCCCATATACTACCGCATAAAGCCCCCTGATTGCCCCCTAGTTAACCCTTTCACCAGTGATCACCATATAACTGTTACAGGTGACGCTGGTTGGTTAGTTATTTTTTTATAGTTTCAGGGCACCCGCCATTTATTACCTAATAAAGGTTTAACCCCCTGATCACCCGGCGGGTGTCATTTGTGACTAATAACTGTTAGGGCAGTTAGGGTTAGCCCCCTTTAGTTCTAAGGTACCCCCCTAACCCCCCCAATAAAGGTTTAACCCCGTGATCACCCCCCGTCGCCAGTGTCACTAAGGCTAGGTTCACATTGCAGCGGTTTATGAGAACGGATGTGATTCGCACCGCACTGCAGTGCAAATCACATCCGATCTCTGTGCGATTCGAGTTCAGCCATTCGCCGCACCCGCCGCACCCGCCGCAAATTCGCACGGGACCCTTTTTTTGGCCCGCAGCAGAATCGGATCGCATGGGTGTTCACACCATGCGATCCGAGTTTGCAGATCGCTCTGCGATATGCGAACTGATCTGGGGGTGTCAGTAACATTTCACTGACACTCCCAGCAGTTCGCATAGGGCAGTGTGAACTGCCGCCGGGAGGCATGCGATGCGGGAACCCGCCGCGCATTCGTGGCATTCCCGCATCGCTCCAGTGTGAACCCAGCCTAATAAGCGATCGTTTTTCTGATCGCTGTATTAGTGTCACAGGTGACGCTAGATAGGCAGGTAGGTATTTAGGTTCGCTGCAGATTTTTATAGCGCCAGGGACCCCCATATACTACCGCATAAAGCCCCCTAATTGCCCCCTAGTTAACCCTTTCACCAGTGATCACCATATAACTGTTACAGGTGACGCTGGTTGGTTAGTTATTTTTTTATAGTTTCAGGGCACCCGCCATTTATTACCTAGTCTCACTAGTGTACCCCTAAATTTAGGGGTGTCTACTTTCCAAAATGGGGTCATTTGGGGGGGGGTTTGTGCCATCTTGGCATTTTATGGCCTTCAAAACTGTAACGCCCTTAGAAAGCCTGAAGGCGGTGCTTGGTTTTCGGGGCCCCGTACGCGGCTAGGCTCCCAAAAAGTCCCACATATGTGGTATCCCCATACTCAGGAGAAGCAGCAGAATTTATTTTGGGGTGTCATTTCACATATGCCCATGGCATGCGTGAGCAATATATCATTTAGTGACAACTTTGTGAAAAAAAAAAAAAAAAAAGTTTGTAATTTTCCCGCAACTTGTGGCAAAATATAAAATATTCCATGGACTCAACATGCCTCTCAGCAAATAGCTTGGGGTGTCTACTTTCTAAAATGGGGTCATTTGTGGGGGTTTTGTGCCATCTTGGCATTTTATGGCCTTCAAAACTGTAATAGGTAGTGAGAAGTGAACTCAAAAATTTACGCCCTTAGAAAGCCTGAAGGCGGTGCTTGGTTTTCGGGGCCCCGTGCGCGGCTAGGCTCCCAAAAAGTCCCACATATGTGGTATCCCCGTACTCAGGAGAAGCAGCAGAATTTATTTTGGGGTGTCATTTCACATATGCCCATGGCATGCATGAGCAATATATCATTTAGTGACAACTTTGTTAAAAAAAAAAAAAAAAAGTTTGTAATTTTCCCGCAACTTGTGGCAAAATATAAAATATTCCATGAACTCAACATGCCTCTCAGCAAATAGCTTGGGGTGTCTACTTTCTAAAATGGGGTCATTTGTGGGGGTTTTGTGCCATCTTGGCATTTTATGGCCTTCAAAACTGTAATAGGTAGTGAGAAGTGAACTCAAAAATTTACGCCCTTAGAAAGCCTGAAGGCGGTGCTTGGTTTTCGGGGCCCCGTACGCGGCTAGGCTCCCAAAAAGTCCCACATATGTGGTATCCCCATACTCAGGAGAAGCAGCAGAATTTATTTTGGGGTGTCATTTCACATACGCCCATAGCATGTGTGAGCAATATATCATTTAGTGACAACTTTGTGTAAAAAAAAAAAAAAATTTTTTTGTCATTATTCAATCGCTTGAGGCAAAAAAATAAAATATTCGATGGGCTCAACATGCCACTTATCAATTTCCTTAGGGGGTCTACTTTCCAAAATGGGGTCATTTGGGGGGGTTTTGTACTGCCCTGCCATTTTAGCACCTCAAGAACTGAGATAGGCAGTCGTAAACTAAAAGCTGCGTAAATTCCAGAAAACGTACCTTAGTTTGTAGATGTGACAACTTTTGCGCAAACCAATAAATATACAATTATTGACTTTTTTTTTACCAAAGACATGTGGCTGAATACATTTTGGCCTAAATGTATGACTAAAATTGAGTTTATTGGATTTTTCTAATAACAAAAAGTAGAAAATATCATTTTTTCTCAAAATTTGCGGTCTTTTTACGTTTATATCGCAAAAAATAAAAATCGCAGAGGCAATCAAATACCATCAAAAGAAAGCTCTATTTGTGGGAAGAAAAGGACGCAAATTTTGTTTGGGTACAACATTGCATGACCGCGCAATTACCAGTTAAAGCAGCGCAGTGCCAAAGTGTAAAAAGACCTCTGGTCATTTACCAGCAAAATGGTCCGGTCTGAAAGTGGTTAAAGTGGTTCTAAAGGCAGAAGGTTTTTTACTTTGTATTTTATGCATGAAAGTAAAAAAAACCCTTTCAGACCCCCCCCCCCCCCCCCCAATACTTACCCAAGTCCAATCACAATTTAGCGATGTGCATGAGAGCCATTGCTCTCTCGGGTATCTGCCTCATCATTGGCTGAGACACAGCAGTGGGAGGTTCCTGCTACTGTCAATCACAGTCAGGGAGAAGGGAGTGGGGGGGGGGGGGTGGAATTGAGCCATGCTCTAGCAGCTCGGAAGTGAGCACACTCAAGTACCCCCATAGCAAGCTGCTTCAAAGGGTGCAGTTGGTGGCTGGGGGGAAGAGCCCAGATCGCTGGCAGGGGACCCGAGGAGAGGAGGATCGAGGCTGCTCTGTGCAAAACCATTGCACAGAGCAGGTAAATATAACATATTTATTTTTATTTTTTTATTCATTTGTAGGTATAATATCACTTTGTATAATTAAAGGCAAAACTTTTTATTTTGTTTTGGATAGAATGGAGAGGGATCAGAATACCTGTCAGTTTTTTCTTGCTGTCTGTGTCCCTGTTAGGGAGATTCCCCCTCTCTATTTTTCCACTATTTACCATTTTCACCGAAAGTGCAAGAAAGTCCCCAATTGTTAGGTTGTCACCGGAATAGAAATAGAGGGGAACTCTTTCAACAGAAACTGGCATAGGCTATAACCCTTCCTTAATCTATCCAAAATGGAAACAAAAATGCCTTTAGTTCTAATTCAATAACAATTATAATGACATAAAACCGGATATGATATTCTTCCATCTGCAAAATTTTTATTTTATTTTGAAGCATGCATGGTAGCATGTTCAGCTTGCAAAAGAGTTATAAAAAAGCCATTTCTGACCTCTGTAACTTCATGTATTGTAGAATATTTAGACATCAAACTCTAAACAATGACTCTTAGTTCAGGTTTCAGACCATTTCTAACAGCTTACAAGTAGTAGTCAGACTGCTACTTTTCTGCTGCTATGGAAAATAAAGGGATAAGAAGCTGAGATTTAGGATTTTAACTTTGAAGATTAATTTCTCCACAATGGTTACAGATACAGAGGTGAATGTGGTGCTTTTATAGCTTTAGGTACTGAGCAGGAAGCTTCTACTACTATGAATCTCATAACTGGAGTGTACATTACTAAAGTACAAACCATGATAGATAGCAACCCCATTTATGTGCCCATCATTGCCATGATGAGGTATGGATAAAGGAAAATGGAGCCCTAGGCAACATTGCGTCTTTACTACCTAAACCCCTGCCCCCCCCCCCCCCCCCCCCCCAGTTCATCCTATCAGTTGATACTTATGAGGATTGCGATGCGCACAGAGAAGTCACCCATTTGCATTGCCCCTACTGGCATTGCATACACCATCAGACATTAACTGCCTACTAGTCTACACATGTACCCTCCCTTTTAACACAACAGGTTTACTGCTTTGACCAATTGTTTCTGGTTTACGGTAGGAGAATGAAGGTTGTAAGTGGAGCACTGGACATCCACCAGGCCCTAGGCTGCTTTGTGGATAATCTGGTTCTCTGGTTCTGGTCCTGGCACATGTCCGTAAACCAACTTTGTTGAAGGTCCTTGCTACTACCATAGGACAAAGTGTACATTCTATGAGCCATCACAAGGGATCAGTAAAGTTTTCTTACCCCCAGGGATACCCCAGTGAGCAGCGCTACTGTGACATGGCAGCCTTTGCTTAGGCAGGGCAATAACTTCCTTCTCTAGCATCCTGACTGAGCCTACATACCTTACCCACAAATGACCCAGATTAAAAGAAAACTGAAACAGACCATGCCGTTATTTTTTGAAATGTGGCACACAGGAGCTACATACAAAAACCACTGCACCATATTGTGCCGTATGAAGCCAGCATCCACTTGTCGGTACTCCATTGTTGTCAATAAGAAACACATGTCGACCCAATGACAGAAAAACACGTGCAAACAAAAGGTCCTTTGTGTAATTGTCACAGGCACATTCGTTTAAGATCGGTTCAAGAATACAAAGACTGATACAAATGTCTTCAGAATTCCCACAAACCTCATTGAATGGAAATGTGTAAAGTATTAAGATGGAATGACTGCACTTTCATTGGCAGCGAGTTTTAATGGTAGAGTGCAGCGCTCGGCTGCTTCCCATCTATGGGACGTACATGTTCTACTGTTCCAATTATTGAGCAGTGTCGTTTTTTTTTCCTGGTGCCCAGGGGTACAGCATGATATATGGCGATGTGTATCAAACTTTACTAGGTGGAAAGCACTTCCAGATTTCTCTAAGAAAATTTCTTCTCAGGGAATACATTTCAACCTCAAGTTGGATTTAAAGCAATTTCCACAGTTTTTTTATGTGCTTTGTACTTAAAGGGGCCACTATGAATACATCACATACAGCTTAAATAGTTTTCATTAAATGTTTGCTTAAAATAATTTTTTGCAATATTTATTTATACCTATATGAGCATTTCAGGAAGTTTTCAGAGCATAAAAAGTAAAAGAATTTCCATTAAATTAAATTGATTATAAACCCGGGCAATGCAAACTGAACCAGGATTAAAAAAAACACATAGGGGGTTACCTTCAAGCAATACTCTAGCCTCGCCAGAGATCTAGGATGTGGTGGTCCACAAGGGCCAGAGGGATTCAACCGAAAAGGATTTGGTATCAGCCCAGGGGCAGCTCAGGGAGGTGTAGCCAATGGAAAACAAAATAGGTAGGCTGAAGAGCCCATCGCTCTTATAGTGTGGTAGGTGACTCAAATCATGGCCATTAACTCAAAGAGTTTAACAGCAGGAGAAAATAGAAAATTACTTCTGTTCAGGCTGTGGTCACCCTATGGAGGGTAGAAACATGCAGCCTTCTTAAGGCACAGGTGGAGAAATCCCTTGCTCCATGCATAAAATAAAAGGTTGCTCTCGATGACTTGGGACTCCTGAGCCTGGATCCGCTGTGGGGTTCTCAGGCAGGTGTTGGCTTTGTAGTTACTTTCATATCAGCTTATAGAATTACCTTCCTTCCTCAAGCTTATGGCCTGTACTACCCCACAGTGGCAGGTACTCAGCCCTGACTATTTTGCCTGGAAGACCATGCCTGCCTCCAGCAGGGAACGTAGTGTGTCTGTGTTGCTGGACTATGCTGTCAGCAGCTAGGTACACATGACTACGAACAAGTGGTCTAGTAAGCATTGGAAGGGATGCTACATAGGGCTGGACTGGGACAGAAATTTGGCCCTGGACTTCACCCAGACCGGCCCACTTACATTTTGAGTGTCCCATCAGCACCCCCTTACATCAGAGTGTCCCATCACCAGCCCCCTTACATGAGAGTGTCCCATCAGCACCCCTTACATCAGAGTGTCCCATCAGCACCCCTTATATCAGAGTGTCCCATCATCAGCCCCCTTACATCAGAGTGGCCCACTGAGCCATCGGCCCACCGGGAAACTCCCGGTAGTCCCAATGGCCAGGACATGCCTGATGCTACACATCCTTCATGGCACACTGGGTCAATCTTCTGGCAGCTAGGAAGAATGTAGGCTGGGGCACACTGCTGAACTGGTAATGCCATCATATGTCTTGACTGGTGATGAATGCGTGATTGACTGTATCCCTTCCTCCTCATTGGCCTCTTCCTTGACTCCCCCTTTCTTTATGTCCTCCCACTTCTACTCTTCTTCCCCTTCCTCCTTCACCTCCCTCTACTTCTACTCCTCATCTATCTCCTTCTATTTCTCCTCCCCTTCTTTCACTTCTTCCTCCTCCTTCCATTCTTCTACCCCTTTCCCTTCTGTACTCCTCATCCCCTTTCTCCTTCACCTCTTGGTCCTCCATCTGATTTTGGCCCATGGAGAGGTTCTAGAACATTTTCACTATGCCGTTGACTCAATATCTAGGACTTTTTTTTTTCTCTAGCAACTATTTAACTTTTTTGAGGAGAGATAAAATGACAACCTGCAACAAGGCAGGAATTAGTGATCAAATCCTTTTTGTGCTTTGTCTAGAGTACACATATTCCATGGCCGAGTAAATGAGATCAGTAAAAAACAAACATTCACTGCAACTCCTTCCATGTTTGGTCAAGGCTCCTGGCCTCGGTGGTCCCATGTTAACATATTCCCACTCGCCATCACTTATTTTTACAATTTTCATTATTTAATTTTTTTTTTGGTTTTCCATTGTCAAGCCCCATACACACTATCAGGTTTCTGTTTTTTTTTCCTTCAGATCTACCAAAACCATATAATATGAGGTCAAACCTTAGGAGTTTCAATATGTATGCAATCAGGCAGACCCTTCCAGGGCCATCTTTAATATTGATTGGACCCTGGGCAAAAATTTTCTTGGGCCCCCCACCTGCTCTGAGACATACAAGAAATAGCAGCTAGACTTAAAATCAGTTTACTATATCAGATCAGGCAGCAATTGCGATTGGTTGCCAGCAGTTACAGAATATCATTACTGCTTACTGACTGGTTGCTAGAGGTTACAGCACACATTTCAGCTCACTGATTAGTTGCTAGAGATTACAGCAAATGATTTCTGTCTGTTAATTGGTTGCTAGAGATTACAGTCCAGTATTACTGCTCACAAATTGGTTGATAGAGGTTACAGCACATCATCTCCTCACTGCAGGGGGTCATGATATAACTATGAATGCCACCTTTATTTACATATCAATGCAGCTGGCCGCAGCTGCTTATTAATGCCACCGCTATTTACATTTGAACGCCTGTTATTTACATGTAAACACAGGGTCTGCAGGTGAGTCACCCGTACACAACAATAGGGCAGAGCTGTGCAGCATCAGTAGCAGCACTTCACATTGAGATATTGGGACACAGCACAGGACTAAAACTTCAAAGGACAAGGGAATTTAAACTGGGAAAATTGGCAAGTATGAAGCAGCTGCTTTGGGCCCCACAACAATGACAGGGCCCAGGGCAGCTGCCCCTTTTTCCCTGCATTAAAGACGGCCCTGGGCCCTTCTACTACATGGTTTTGGTAAATCTGAAGGAAAACAAATCAGCAGAAAATCTGATAGTGTGTATGGGACTTAAGGCTATTCCTTACCAGGGCAAGAAAACATGGGCAGCAACTTTAAAAACCCACAACTGAAAGTAGTGTATTATTTGCAAGAGACTGCAGAGGATTGTGGCTACCGCTTCCATACCAGCAAGCAAAAACAGTCCCCCTTCCTCTACATTATGGCCTGGGCAGTCCCACATTAACATTTTACCAACTACCATTAATACAATCTTTATTTATTTTTGTAAAACATCATTTAAAGATTTACATTTTGGATATTGTATTTCCTCGTGAGGTTATCCCTACCCTGGTCAACCAAACATGGGCAGGGATGACACTAACTAAAAGAGAAATATTCCATACGTGCAGTGCCTTGAAAAAGTATTTATACCCCTTGAAATTTTCCACATTTTGTCATGTTACAACCCAAAACGTAAATGTATTTTATTAAGATATTATGTGACAGAGGCGGTGCCTGAACATTTTGTGTGATGTCAAGGTGCAAGGGAGCCGAGCCCAGGAGCCAGATCCTTTTTTGCGGGTCTGCGGGGAGAGAGCAAGGCAAGCCAGGTGCGGGACTGTCAGTGTTGTTTGGACTGGAGGGAAGTGAAGGGGCCGCCTGGAATGGAGAGAGGCTCACTGTGACTCAGGCAGGGATGCGTTGTGTTGGTGATCTGTGCTGCTGCACACTGCTGTCAGTGTCACTATGAGAGTCAATATCATGTGTGTCGCCCATTCCTGAGCCAATTAAAACTGTAATTTTGTAACTTTTGGAAATGCCAGTAAAAACATGGGTGTGCCAATAAATTGTGGGTGTCATGTTAGTAAATTTCAATCTGGTAGGCTGGCAACACTGTGACCAATACACAAATGTACCATGAGCTGTAGACACAGCCATGTTTAGCAGGGGTTTCCTAAACCCAGAAAGTAAATTCAAGGGATCCTCCATGTTAAAAAGGCTGAGAAAGGCTGCACTAGATAGTTGCCTGACTTCATCAGTAACTTGTCTGATTAATCTCCTTCTTGCTTGGATAGAGTTAGCTGCTCACTGATTTTACTCATTGCCTGAATCCACTGTTTACATTTAGCCTAATGCCGGCAATAGGCGTATCAAACTTTAGCTGGTTGAGAAAGAACCCGATGAATTTAGTTCCATCTATAGGCAGGCTGGTTGTACTGAAGTCAATTCATCAACAGACTTCAGTACAAACAGCCTTTTTTTTTTTTTTTTCGTACGATCACTGCCTTTGGCTACAGTTGCCAGAAGTGATCATTGTGTGATCATTGTGTTTTAACGGTGGTGAAACCTCCCACAGTCAGAATATAAGAGCACATAGGGAGGGAATTTCCCATCAATACTGACTATGTTAATTGGGAAATTTAGTGATTTTCTTTCCCTTCAACTCATGGTTTAAGGAAAAAAACTTGCATAATGTATGGCCAGCCCAACAGCCCTTTCAAACCTTACCTCCTAGAGCTCTACTCCCAAGTGTAAAAAGTTTCAAGCTTTTTTTATTTCTTTATAGTCCTATACCAACGTACTGTACTGTATCGTTTGATGTGTGATTTGCTAAAAAATACCATGAAATACCTTTTCTCTCAATGAACTGCAGTTTTCAGCCCTCACACTCCAGGGCTCGATGCTGGCAGAGCTAAATAACAGTCACATCCCTCAGCACAAGCTTCCCAGCATAGACTTGTATAAATAGAGAGAAGGGAAAGGGGGTGGCTGACCGGGTCTGTTACAATACTAATGCCCTGTACACACATCGGACTGTTGTCGGAAATTCCGATCGTGTGTGGGCTTCATCTGACTTTTTCTGTCGGAATTTCCGACACACAAAGTTTGAGATCTTGTTCTAAAATTTTCCGACAACAAAATTCGATCATTTCAATTCCGATCGTGTGTAGAAAATATCAACGCACAAAGTGCCACGCACTTTCAGAATAAATTACGAGACGAATGCTTTTGGCTACTGGTCTATTTATAGTCCCGTGGTACGTGTTGTACATCACCTCTTTCTGAAGGAACGGATTTTCTGACAACTTTGGGCGACCATGTATATGCAAGACAAGTTTGAGCAAAAATCCGACGGATTTTGTCGTCAGAAAAAATCAGACGGATTTTGTCGTCGGAATGTTCGAACGCGTGTACAGGGCATAAGAGAACTGCCACTGGGCCTGGTGCTTATTGGACTGCTGAGCCATGTTTGGACACCCTGCTTAGGTACTGTAAAAGTAAAGGTAGTCTAAGCCCCCGTACACACGGCCAGACATTCTGCCAACCAAATCCGTCGGATTTTGTCCGATGGATTTTGTCAGACGGATTGTGTCCGAAACTGTTGCATACACACGGTCGGAACGTGATGACGTTATTTCGTTTCGACGGGACTACGTTCAGGCTAGTAGCCAATAGCTTTGGTGTAGGAATTTGATCTGAGCATGCGTGGCACTTTGTTCGATCGGAATTCTCTACACATGATCGGAGTATGTCCGATCGGACCAGTTTGTCGGAAAATATTTCCAACAAGTTGGAAAATTGGGTCCGACAGATATTCCGACGGAATCAGTCCGATGCATACCACACACAGTCGGATTATCCGACAACACGGTCCGATAGGACACATTCCGACGGATTCTCCGACCGTGTGTACAAGGGCTAAGAATATGAAAATTAAGGCTGTTAACACAAACTCTATCTATTATCTATTACTGTAGCTTCAATTGGGCATTGGATTAACCATTTCTATGTATTTGTTTTTTTCCTTCCAGATTCATGACATAGAGGTGCTAGAATTTAATGGCATCCAGACAACTGATAAGTTTACAAGTTCCCCCAAATTCACAAACGTATTACAGAAAGATCTTGCTGTACCAATCAGTTTTGAATACACCCGCGGTCAAGTTGGAGAGCTGTACATACCAAAAGACCTGTCAGAGACTACAGTTAATCTGCTTAGAGGTATTCTGAATATTCTTCAGCTTACCATCAAAAAGACTCAGAATGCATATATTATGCAGGAGGTAAGAAGTTACAAATTTGTATTTTTTGTGTGTTTTCATTTTGGGGCTCATTCACATTGCAGTCCATTTACATGTAGGAAAAATTCCCAGACAAGAAAAACACATCACAATTAGTTTTAATAAGAAAGCGAAATGCGCTGCAGCCTCCTGAGAAAAGGCAAATTTTGCATTTGAGAAGTAATCCAAGTCACCATTGGAATTAAAAGACTTGTATGGTAACTTTATACATTCATTTGTATGTGTCTTAAAAACACAGGTGACATAGAAGAAAAAAAAAAAAAAGGAAAAAGACATTTGGGAACACACCTAGGGCTTCATTTTTTTAAAAGATTTGCTGGGCGAATGTGAAAAACATTTGCACATCCTTGATGAGATCTCCTCCCTTTAGATTGTAAGCTTCATGAGCGGGGCCCTCCTAATTCTTCTGTATTGAACTGTGTTGTAACTGCATTGTTTCCTTTTAACTTTTAAAGCACTGTACAAGTTGGTTCTATTTAATTCCTAAATAATAGTAATAATTCCGACTGTATTTTACTTAATATAGAGGAGAAGCCTAACCTTGTCCTTAAAAAATATTCCCTTCCGCTGCCCACCCTGTAAAAGAAAGGTCTATGTACTTACCTACACTGCTAAAAAATAAATAAAGTCTCAAGAGCATGGAGGGGATTCCAGGAGACAGGCAGTTACTCTCGGAGAGCTGGACAGGCGGGTAGAAGGTCCTTAACCCATCAGCAGGACCGGTATCTGCTCCTTTGTGCAAGGAGGAATAGAATGAGCACTGCTAGACCCCTTCAAAATTACCTCCAGCAGGCCACTGGTGCGAATGTCTCTGACCAAACAATCACAAACAGACTTCGTGAGGGTGGCCTGAGGGCTCAATGACCTCTAGTGGACCCTGTGCTCACTGCCGGGCACCGTGGAGCTCGATTGGCATTTGTCATTGAACACCAGAAGTGCTTTTCACACGAGAGCGGGTTCATCCTGAGCACAGGTGACAGACGTGACAGGGCCTGGAGAAGCCACGGATAATGTTATGCTGCCTGTAACATCATTCAGCACTACCGGTTTGGTGGCAGTGATGGTCTGGGAGGCATATCCATGGAGGGATGCACAGACCTCTACAGGGTAGACAATGGTGCCCTGACCGCCATTAGGTATTGGAATTAAATACTTGGACCCATTGTCAGACCCAATGCTGGTGCAGTGGGTCCTGGGTTCCTCCTGGTGTACAACAATGCCCGGCCTCATGTGGAGAATTGATACCACTGAATGGCCCCATGCTCTCCCTGCCTAAATCCAATAGAACACCTCTGGGACATTATGTTTCGGTCCATCTGACGCCGCCAGGTTGCACCTCAGTCTGTTCAGGAGCTCAGTGATGCCCTGCTCCAGATCTGGGAGGAAATACCCCAGGACACCATCTGTCGTCTCATTAGGAGCATGTCCCGACATTGTCAGGCATGCATACAAGCACATGGGGGCCATACAAACTACCGAGGACCATTTTGAGTTGCTTGACCGCCAGCAGCTACAAATACTGCAGCTGCTAACTTTTAAAATAGTGACACTTACCCACCCAGCGCGCCCGCGATGTCGCCTTTCGGCTTCATTTCCCGGTTCCCTACTGCGCATGCGCGAGTCGCGCTGCACAATAAGGATGGTCCCCGCTGTCTCTGGGATCCGTGTGTTTCCCAGCAAGCAGCGGGGGACTTTCAGAAAGGGGCGTAGATTCTGCGGAAAGGGGCGTACCTTCTGCAGAATCTACGCCGGAAGTGGGTGCAGATACCTGTACTGTACAGGTACCTGCACCCCCCTCCCCCCGAAAGGTGCCAATTGTGGCGCCGGAGGGGGGGAGGATTCCAATGAGCGGAAGGTCCACTTTAGGGTGGACCTCCGATTTAAGCAAAATGGACTAGCCTGCTGCATATTTTTTTCACTTTCTTAAATTTGTTTTATTTTTGGGGTGTCTTTGAATTTAGCCCTCTGTATGTTGATAATTTTCATTTCCATCAAATGATGTGGCATCTTTTCGTTCTTAACATATTACCCAGTCTAAATCAGTATAGATATCCAGCATGATATCTTTCCACATTGAGATCAAATGTGTTTTCAAAGTGTTCCTTACATTTTTTGGAGCAGTGTATTTTTAATTTGATTCATAGATTATGGGTAGCATAAAACAAGATAGCAGAGCTATAATTCTTTATTTTTCACTTAATTTGCACCAATTAGAGGTATAACGTGTATAGGAGGCAGGAGCCGAGCCCATGATGTTACCATGCAGACTTTTTCTGGAAGCCCATGTGGTGAGCCGTGATCATCGTAGTAAGAGCCTGGTTGTTTTAATATTCTGTACAGTTTTATAACCCTTTTGAGCGCATGTAAATTGGAAAATAGAGAGAACTATGGTTCTGCTTTCTTCTTACAATCTGCAATTATCATGGCTCACTGCATGGACTTCCAAGGAGGCTGCAGAGTAACGCCAAGTGCTTAGCACCTCCTTCCTATACGTTTTACTCCCTGTGACTGGGCTTGCTCAGTAGGCCTTTTTGGAAGTCCATGTGTTGGATTATTGCAGATAGTTAGAGCCTGGTTGTTTTGTAAGTCTGTAAGTTTTGATAATTATTTTGAGCGCAAATAGAGTGGAAAATAGAGCGCTATGGTCTTGCTTTCTTTTTTTATGCTACCCATACTCTATAATGCGTGGGCACTCTGGAAGAGGGAGGTTAGTGTGAATCTGGACCATGAAGAGGAGGAGTGGCAGAGTTAACATACATTTGGGATGTTTGGGAGTGTAATAAGAAAGTTTTGACCCATGCATGAGGTCTAATAAGGAGGTGGGCATGTTCTTCACTTATGGGGTGGAGGCACATATGGCACATATGGCACATGATGAAGAGTAAAGGTTTCCGGGGAACCTTTAACACAGAAGTGTTTTAGTTGTGCCACAGCTGTTTATGACTGATTTCACATTTTTCCTGGACTGTTTTGTGTGCACTATATATTTCTAGTCTATTATATATTGTTGCGCCACACAATTATTGTGTTATATCAGATTTGTAAGTGGTGGTGTATCACCTGTACAGTGTTTGGGCAGCAACAAAAAATATTATTTTATTTTTCATGAATATATTTTATTATTAGGTTTTCAATAATATTATAAATTTAGGTTGTGCTGATTGCATTTTGGTTACAAAAAAAAGAAGCATCTACTTATTGGTACATGAAGGCTGTAATACATGTGGCAGAAATTGTTGGCACCCCAGAAAGTTTTCCAGAAAATCGATTATTTCTCACAGAAAAGTATTGCAGTAACACATGTTTTGCTATACACATATTTATTCCCTTTGTGTGTATTGGAACAAAACAAAAAAAGGGAGGAAAAAAAACAAATTGGACATAATGTGACACAAAACTCTAAAAATGGGCTGCTCAAATTTTTTGGCGCCCTTAACTTAATATTTGGTTGCACACCCTTTGGAAAAAATAACTGAAATCAGTCGCTTCCTATAACCATCAATAAGATTCTAACACCTGTCACCTGGGATTTTGGATCACTCTGCCTTTGAAAACTGCTCCAGGTCTCTCTTATTGGAAGGGCGCCTTTTCCCAACAGCAATTTTAAGTTCTCTCCACAGGTGTTCAATGGGATTTAGATCTGGACTCATTCCTGGCCACTTTAGAACTCTCCAGCGCTTTGTTGCCATCCACTTCTGGGTACATTTTGATGTATGTTTGGGGTCATTATCCTGCTGGAAAGACCCAAGATCTTGGATGCAAACCCAGCTTTCTTACACTGGGCTCTACGGTGCGACCCAAAATCCTTTGGTAAGCCTCAGATTTCATGATGCCTTGCACACATTCAAGGCACCCAGTGCCAGAGGCAGCAAAACAACCCCAAAACATCATTGAACCTCCACCATATTTCACTGTAGATACTGTGTTCTTTTCTTTGTAGGCTTCATTCAATTTTCGGTAAACAGTAGAATGATGTGGTTTACCAAAAAGCTCTATCTTGGTCTCATCTGTCCACAAGATGTTTTCCCAGAAGGATTTTGGCTTACTCAAGTACATTTTGGCAAACTGTAAGCTTGCTTTTTTATGTCTGTATGTCAGCAGTGGGGTCCTCCTGGGTCTCCTGCCATAGTGTTTCATTTCATTTAAATAGTTCGTGCTGACACTGGTGCTCCCTGAGCTTGCAGGACAGCTTGAATTTCTTTGGAACTTGTTTGGGGCTGCTTATCCACCTTCCGGACTATCCTGCATTGCAACCTTTCATTAATTTTTCTCTACCGTCCACACCCAAAAAGATTAGCTGCAGTGCCATTGGTTGCAAACTTCTTGATAATGTTGCGCACTGTGGACAAAGGCAAATCTAGATCTCTGGAGATGGACTTGTAACTTGAGATTGTTGATATTTTTCCCCAATTTTGGTTCTCAAGTCCTCAGACAGTTCTCTTCTCCTCTTTCTATTGTCCATGCTTGGTGTGGCACACACAGACACACAATGCAAAGACTAAGTAAACTTCTCTCCTTTTTATCTGCTTTCAGGTGTGATTTTTATATTGCCCACACCTGTTACTTGCCCCAGGTGAGTTTAAAGGAGCATGACATGCTTGAAACCATCTTATTTATCCACAATTTTGAAAGGGTGCCACGAATTTTGACCAGCCCATTTTTGGAATTTTGTGTGTAGCGGGGTCTCTTTAAGGACTATAAAACTACTGTTCCCAGAACCCCGCTGGTTCCCAGGATGTTTTGAGTTATGTCTCAAAGACTCATGGGGGAGGATATATAAGGAGGGGGAGAGGCCTAGTTCTTCCTCTTTGGACACCCCCCTCTCTTCAAGCAAGAGGAGATCTGTGCTGAACTGCTGAGGCACAAGGCCTGAAGCCTGGGCCTTGTGCTCTTTTCCAAAGAGCTCTCTGCCAGCCTAGTTGCACCTGAGAGACATTTTCTCATTCCTTGCTGCAGTACACCAGAAGGATTGAAGACTCGGAGGTCGGTGGATTCCTGTTCCTAGACGAAGGCAGAGAAACCGGACTTGGACTTGTCCGGGTGTTGAGAGCTGTTTAAAGACAGATGCTTTATCTTTATTATTCGTTTGGATTACAAAGTTGTTCTTCAAGTGCACCACCGAAAGATTGCTAGCGAATATTGTTTTACTGGACTTCCATCTAGATCAGTCAGGCCTGACTGCATAGGTAGATAGTGCTGGGTGTTAGTTTACCCATGCGGGGAAGTAGCTGAAAAAGGGCAGCATTAGAGTTGCATAGCAATACTTTATTGTGCTGATTACTCTGTTTATCTTTATCACTGGTTACTGCAGGGACCTGTTTATGTGTTGCAATCTAAATGTTTGATTCATGTTATTCCTTTTATAAAAACAATAAGTAAAGTCAGTTATATACTTTCAAAGATTGTCTATGAGCTTGAGTTACCCACGCACGCACACACACATATTTAGAGTATAAGTGATTTAATGTGTATTGCTAGATACTAACTGTGCCAGAGTGGGTAGTGCAGATTGCCGGGGGGTTGGCGGAGCTGTGCTCAGGACCCAAACCAAACTTGCGGCCCTCTTAAGTGAGGGTATCGCTATACGTGGGGGCTCGTAAATCCAGGATTTCTGAGACAGCGGTGAACACGCCAGAGGTACCGGAATGGACCCACAGGGAGTCAGAGCGTGGTGTGAAGCGGCTAAGGCCGACCCAAGTCAGTCAGTGGTCATTAGCCTCCCAGGGGAGAAATGGTCGACTGAGACCGTAGAGGAGTTAATGAAGTCAGTGTCCCCAGACCATGAACCATGGGTGATGGAGATAAAATCAGACCCAGACATCTCATATCAGTATGCGCTAGTGGAATACTGGGATGGGATGCCGGAGGCTTGCAAGCGCAACCGTGTACGGACACAAGACAACAGATCCTTTAGGTTGGCGCATGCAATAAAGGAGGAGCCTTCGCCAACGGGATCTCTGCAGGCTGCGGCCCGTACCTCACCCGAGAGTCTCAGATCAGCACCGGCCACCCTTAGCGCAGAACTGTGTGCTGTCCTGGGGGAGATTGTGGCCCAGTGCAAGAAGGATCCCACAGATTACCCGATGTCGGGGTACAGAAAACTCCCGATGTTTTCAGGGAGGAAACCTGTACCTTCGGAAGAAGAGGGATTTGAAGATTGGTTAGATAGCGCAACTCAGGCACTAGAGGAATGGGACGTTCCAGAGCGCAGAAAGAAGCAGAGGATTGTGGAAAGTCTAAAGGGGCCTGCTCTAGAGGCCGTTCGCAACCTGAAGATGAGCAGGACAGACTGTAATGCGCAGGAGTACCTAGATGTACTACAGACTGTGTTTGGTGGGACAGAGAAAATCTCTGAGCTTGCTTATCAGTTAGAGCATTGCTACCAGAAGAAAGGTGAAAAACTATCAGACTACATGGGACGTTTAGATAAAATCCTGCATAGGATGATCCTAAAGAAGGGGATCAGCCCAGGAAAAGTAGATGAGGCCCGTGCTCAACAGGTACTGAGGGGAGCTCAACCCATGGATCCTATTGCATGGACACTGCGTGCCCGACTGGATGGTAAGAATCTGGAGTACACTGACCTCATCCGAATGATCAGAGAGGAAGAGGCCCTACTGGAAGAGAAAAGGGAAGAACATCTCACCGAGCCCGTCAACCAACCGGTAGCAATAGTTACACCGGCCATGACTCCCGCTAGAGATAAGGAGCTGGACACTTTGAAGTTACAGATGTCCCAGGTGATGGAGATGTTGACTGCTATGATGGCGAAAGGTCAAGGGGGAGCCGAGAAACCAAGTCCTAGGAGGGAGTTGTTTCCAGATACACCAACACCAAGCCCCACTCGAGACCGAGAAGAGATGCTATGCTACAACTGCGGGGGCAGTGGCCACTTCGCCAGTAGATGTTCTAGTCCCAAGAAGAAGAAGACAGATAACCGCCAGCCGGCGGTAAACTTCAGAGGGCCCCGGTGAGGGAGTCAACCGGGTGCCCATGCCTTTCAGTGAACTCCAAACTGAATAGAAGGAAGAGAGAGAGAGGAAACCAGACCCCTCAGAAGGAATGTCTACAAATAAGAGACAATAACATCCCTCAGCGGGTTTGTACTCCCATTACTGTGGGGAGGGTCAATGCATACCAGGCTCGAAAAAGAGTAAAGTCAAAAACCAACTGGATGAAGACGGGTCCCCAGAAGAGGATGGCCTCAACCCGGCCCTTCCCAGAAGAATTGGTTGGCCCGTCCCCCACTGTCTCCATCCAGGTGGAAGGAGTCTACACGAAGGCCCTCCTGGACACTGGAGCTCAAGTGACTTTGTTGTACAGAGACTTCTATGATAGGCACTTGAGCCATTTGCCTATACAGAAGATAGAAGAGCTGGAGATATGGGGCCTTGGAACTCAGAGTTTCCCCTACGATGGTTACCTGCCCATAAAGCTGACCTTCGATCCATCTGTGGCAGGGAAAACGGAGGTGTTTGACACCCTGGCAGTTGTGTGTCCTAGACCGCCCGGGGCCAGCAAGATGTCCCTCATCATAGGGACCAATACGGATCTGGTGCGAAGACTTCTGACCCCTCTAGTGGAGACGAGTAACCATCAAGATCCCAATATCCATCCCATGCTGAAGACAGCCTACCAACGGTTGGTCCTAGAGCAGAAGACCCCAGGAGAGGGGATAGGGAAGGTGTGGAGACTTGGGAGAGAGGGAGTGGTGCTGCAGCCCGGAGAGGTAGCCTGCCTCAGGGCCACGGTGAAGCTTACCTGGGAGCAGCCTGGCCCCTTTGTCATGCTGGAATCCGATCCAAGGGAGGATCACTCAGGCCTGGAAGTGATACCGGAAGTGATTTCAATCAAGGCCCTGAAGAAGGCTCGAGGAAGAGTCCCAGTGAGTGTGAGAAACCCTACGGAGAGACCCATAGAGATCCCTGCCAGGATGCTGTTGGGGCAGGTGAGTCCTGCGGCCCCAGTCAGCTGGTCAGAAGTAAAAGGAACGGGTGAAGGAGGAGATGTTTGGGAGAAACTTTCCATGGAGAACCCGGACCTACCTGGAGCCTGGAAGGAGAGAGCCAAGGCCCAGCTGACTAGATGGGAGAGGATTTTCTCAAAGGATGAGTTTGATGTGGGATGTGCCAGGAGTGCCACCCACCGAATCCGCCTCCAAGAAGACAAACCCTTCAGGGAAAGGGTTAGGCGGGTCCCTCTAGCTGATCTGGAGGATCTGAGGGAGCAGCTTGCGGAGTTGAAGAAGACTGGTGTGATTCGGGAGTCTAGAAGTCCCTATGCCTCCCCCATAGTGGTGGTCAGGAAAAAGAATGGGTCGTTGAGGCTTTGTATTGACTACAGGACTCTCAACAGGAGGACCATCCCTGACCAGTATACCACACCGAGAATAGAGGATGCCCTACAGAGTTTGGCTGGTGCCAAGTGGTTCAGTGTAATGGACCTCAAGAGTGGGTACTACCAAATCCCCATGCACCAGGAAGACCGAGAGAAGACAGCCTTCATAACCCCAGTGGGATTCTTCGAATTCAACAGAATGCCTCAGGGCCTGTCTGGAGCCCCTGCTACCTTTCAACGCCTCATGGAGAAGACCGTTGGAGACATGAACCTCATAGAAGTCCTTGTGTACTTGGACGATGTCATTGTCTTCGGGAAAACTTTGGAAGAACATGAGGCCAGGTTGGAGAAGGTGTTGAGAAGACTCAGCGAAGAGGGACTCAAGCTTTCTCCCGAGAAGTGCCGGTTTTACCAATCCTCTGTGAACTATCTGGGACACATAGTGTCTGAAAAGGGAGTGGCTACAGACCCTGAGAAGTTGGAGGCAGTTACCTCTTGGCCAAGACCGACAACAGTCACAGAGCTCAGATCTTTCTTGGGGTTCTGCTCCTATTATAGAAGATTTGTGGATGGGTTTGCCCGTATTGCCAAGCCACTAAACGAATTGCTCAAGACTGAAGGAGAAGAGGATGGTTTGGGACCTAGGAGGGCCGGTGAGTCGGTTCAAGATCAGTGGAACCCAAGGTGTGAAGAGGCTTTCCGAACCTTGAAGAGGAGCCTTACCACGGCCCCAGTCCTGGCCTATGCCGACCCCACCAGACCATATGAGCTACATGTCGATGCCAGTCATGAGGGCCTAGGCGGAGTGCTCTATCAAGAGTATGAAGGGCAGCTGCGACCAGTGGCCTATGTGAGCCGGAGCCTGACTCCCTCGGAGAAGAACTACCCCACTCATAAACTGGAGTTCTTGGCCCTCAAATGGGCAGTAGTAGACAAACTGAAGGACTATCTCTATGGGGCGGAGTTTACCGTAAAGACAGATAACAATCCTCTGACCTACCTCTTCACTACTGCAAAGTTAGATGCAACCGGACACAGATGGTTGGCTGCATTATCCGGATTCAACTTCAGTCTAAAGTACAGACCAGGGGCTGGAAATAGGGATGCAGATGCCCTGTCCCGAAGATCTCATGTCATGGTCAATGACTGGGAAGACTGGACCCAGGTAGCACCGGAAGGAGTGCGAGCACTCTGTCAGGGTGCTGAGTTTCAAGCAAGAGGGGGCCCCAGAGCAGAGGAGATAGGAGTCACCGCAGTGGGAGTCCCTCAACCCTACTGTGGGGTAACTCAACTAGCAGAGGAACTCCTGCCAAAGCTGTCCAGAAAGGAGCTGAGCTATGACCAATTGGAAGACCCCATGGGGAGATTGGTCCTTGAAGCTTTGGAGAACGAGATTTCAGAGGGACTTCGACATCACCCTTCCAAGGAGGCTCGCCTGCTGAGGAAAGAGTTGGATAAGCTACAAGTACATCAGGGAGTGGTCTACCGAAGGGGCCCCTCTGATAACTCAGAAGATAAGTGGCAGTTGTTTCTCCCAGAGAAGCACCGAGAGACGGTACTAATTGCCTTACATGACCAGCATGGCCATCTAGGGGCGGAGAGAACTTTCCAGCTTGTCAGAAGCCGGTTCTATTGGCCCTGTATGAGGGCAGAAGTGGAGGAATATTGCCGTTCTTGTGCACGATGCATCCAGAGGAAGACTCTACCCCATCAAGCTGCCCCAATGGGCCACCTACAGAGTCAGGGTCCAATGGATCTGGTGTGCATTGACTTTCTCTGCCTCGAACCCGATTTGAGTGGATTGGGAAATGTTCTGGTGATAACCGATCATTTCACCCGTTATGCCCAGGCTTTCCCCACCAAAGACCAAAAGGCCTCCACTGTGGCCAAGGTACTCATGGAAAAATACTTTGTCCACTATGGATTACCACAGAGAATCCACTCAGACCAAGGAAGGGACTTTGAGAGTCGTCTGATCCGGAACCTACTGGACTCATTGGGAGTAGAGAAGACCAGGACTACACCTTATCATCCACAAGGAGATGCCCAACCTGAGAGGTTTAATCGGACCTTACTAAACATGCTTGGAACTCTAGAGACAGAGAAGAAGCAACACTGGAGCCAACACATATCAGCTTTGGTGCACGCTTACAACTGCACCACAAGTGATGTGACGGGTTACTCCCCCTACCGGCTCATGTTTGGGAGGGAAGCAAGATTGCCGGTGGATCTGGCCTTTGGCATTTCCCTAGACCATGCCTCTGCTACCTCCCACAAGGGATATGTGGATCGACTTAGACACAATTTGAAAGTGGCCCATGAACGAGCTCAGGCGGCCTCAGGCCAAAGGGGAGCCCGCAACAAGAGGAACTTCGATCTGAAGGTTCGAGTGCAAGACCTGCAGCCTGGGGACCGTGTACTGCTACGCAATCTGGGGATCCCTGGGAAGCACAAGCTTGCTGATAGATGGAGATCGGAGCCCTATGTCATTTGCAGAAAGCTACCTGGATTGCCTGTGTATAAGCTAAAACCAGAGGGGAAAGTGGGGCCCTTGAAGACTTGGCACAGGAATCATTTGCTCCCGCTTACTGAAGCAGTCAGAATACCTCCAGTGAGAAATCCACCTGAATCTGTTTCCATTCTGGATACCCTGGGACCCAGCACTCGGTCTCAGACCTCCCGGGTTAGAGATGGACAAGATCCCCAACGAGGTGAAGGTGGAAGAGGAGAGCTTGAGTGGCTATGGCCTTCATCAACTCCAGAAAATTCTGCCATAGATCTCCCACCTACTGAGGATACACAGGATGGGACACTGAACCCAGAAGCTACAGAGTTCATTCCATCTAGTGGTGTGCCTGAAGGCTGGGAAGATATCCCTAGCATTTACTCAGAAGAGGAAGGAACCGATGTTCCAGAACCAGTGATGCTGTCAGAATGTGTTCCTGAAGTAGAGCCTGTGGCACCAGAGCCTGAAGTCCCAAGAGAACAGAGAGCTCGCCGAGTTGTGAGACCCCCCAAGAAGCTAACCTACTCTCAAATGGGGGAGAGCTCTGAGGACTCTGTTGTGACTGCTAGAAGAAGTGCTGAACGCTCTAATCCTTCCACTGACCATTTGGTGGAGGGCAACCCCAGCTCACTCTCTGGCACAGTTAGGCAGGCCACTCATGTCAGTGTGACCTGTGGGACAGGGTATCCCACCTCTGAGTTCTGGTGGAAATTCCCTTTACCAACATCATACCCAGCACTTTCAAAATTGGTACAGGATATGTGTTAAAAGTTTATCTTTGGGGACCAAAGAGTTTCAGTGGGGGGAGTGTGTAGCGGGGTCTCTTTAAGGACTATAAAACTACTGTTCCCAGAACCCCGCTGGTTCCCAGGATGTTTTGAGTTATGTCTCAAAGACTCATGGGGGAGGATATATAAGGAGGGGGAGAGGCCTAGTTCTTCCTCTTTGGACACCCCCCTCTCTTCAAGCAAGAGGAGATCTGTGCTGAACTGCTGAGGCACAAGGCCTGAAGCCTGGGCCTTGTGCTCTTTTCCAAAGAGCTCTCTGCCAGCCTAGTTGCACCTGAGAGACATTTTCTCATTCCTTGCTGCAGTACACCAGAAGGATTGAAGACTCAGAGGTCAGTGGATTCCTGTTCCTAGACGAAAAGGCAGAGAAACCGGACTTGGGCTTGTCCGGGTGGTGAGAGCTGTTTAAAGACAGATGCTTTATCTTTATTATTCGTTTGGATTACAAAGTTGTTCTTCAAGTGCACCACCGAAAGATTGCTAGCGAATATTGTTTTACTGGACTTCCATCTAGATCAGTCAGGCCTGACTGCATAGGTAGATAGTGCTGGGTGTTAGTTTACCCATGCGGGGAAGTAGCTGAAAAAGGGCAGCATTAGAGTTGCATAGCAATACTTTATTGTGCTGATTACTCTGTTTATCTTTATCACTGGTTACTGCAGGGACCTGTTTATATGTTGCAATCCAAATGTTTGATTCATGTTATTCCTTTTATAAAAACAATAAGTAAAGTCAGTTATATACTTTCAAAGATTGTCTATGAGCTTGAGTTACCCACGCACGCACACACACATATTTAGAGTATAAGTGATTTAATGTGTATTGCTAGATACTAACTGTGCCAGAGTGGGTAGTGCAGATTGCCGGGGGGTTGGCGGAGCTGTGCTCAGGACCCAAACCAAACTTGCGGCCCTCTTAAGTGAGGGTATCGCTATACGTGTGACATTATGTCCAATTTGCTTTTTTTCCTCCTTTTTTTTGTTTTGTTCCAATAGACACAAAGGGAATATACATGTGTATAGCAAAACGTGTTATTGCAATAGAAATACTTGATTTTCTGAAAAAAATTCTGGGGTGCCAACAATTTCGGCCATGACTGTATATATATTTCTTTTTCTTTTCTTTCTTTCTTTAAGAAATAGAAATAGGCGCACTGCCATATTATAGTTAGTAAAATCCGTACATATCATTAAGTAAAAAATAAAAAATGAAGAGCAAGCAGGGAACTTTGAGATGGATCACTCAATGACAAGATCAGGAGGCCATCCATGGGATTATGGGCTATGAGCTTTCATCTAGAAAAAAAGAAAGTATTATTGGCAAGAAGAGGGTCAGCCGAGGGTACAGGTGCCCAGAGAGAGAACGCTCTAAGTGAGAAATGTTCTTTATGGAACGTGGATTAATTTATTGTACGACACTGAGACATGTAAGTATGATAAGATACACATTAAGGGAACATTGTTATTCTGAGGAGGCCTGTGTCAAGAACACACTGCTGCCTCTTTATATGACTAAAGCCATCAAGGTAATCAAAGGAGACACAGGCAAGGCTCGGAGGCAGAACGTTGTATGTTTAAAAGTAAAACGATTTGCCTTGCTTTAAGGGGAGATGTGGATTATATATATTTTCAACTAATGAATAGAATACCGTATTTGCCGGCGTATAAGACGACTGGGCGTATAAGACGACCCCCTATTTTTCAAGTGAAAACATAGGTTTTGGACAATACTCGCGGTATAAGACTACCCCCCTTCTGAGGCAACACCATTTAAAAAAAACATTAGAACGATTAAAAAATACAAAGCAAGAATTCCAACTACTCATACGCGATGCTGTGTTATGTCATAAAGTAAATCAAACAATAATAACACAAACAGAGATCTATTGAATGCCACAACTCTGGAAAGTAGAATTTTTCACTAACCAAACCTATACCACTTTTGGGTTACATTCTATGGGAATTGTCCACCAAAATGCATTTAATAACCCCCCCTGTCATATGTCCCAGATTTACCTGTCCCTCTTGGGTGCCTGGGACTTGAAAGGCAAACAGCAGGATGTATAGTAGTAGGAGATCAGTGAATGGATTTACCCAGGGAAGTATGGTGAGCGGTGTATTATTTTAATCAATACAACGCCTGCTTGGATTGGCAGAGGCTGTAGCATCACCAGCCCTTGCCTCTCTCTCTCTCTCTCAAAGCCAATCCGAGCAGGCTACTCTATGTAGCCTGCTTGGATTGGCAGAGGTTGTTACTCCAATCCAAGCAGGCTCTGTATTCATTAATAGAATACATCGCTCGCCGGGATTGGCTCAACGGCGTATACTGTTTGTAGTTAAAACCACATACAGTATTAGCAGACATTTGGGGGCTGACATCCATCGGGCAGCATTGTATACCTGTATACCCGGCGTATAAGACGACCCCCGATTTTTGGGCATTTTTTTTAAGTGTAAAAGGTAGTCTTATACGCCAGCAAATACAGTAGTTATTTTTGAAAGGTTTAACTAGAAGTAAGTTTTAAAGCAACTCTGAACTCAATGCAAGCTAAATAATGAAAGGGCTACAAAGTATATTAAGGTGGTTGTAATCCTCAGACTAGAAATATGAACAAAGCATATCCCTCTATAGTGTGTACTTTTCTCAGTCCAGAGCACTGAGTGTCATTTCTGTCTGCTGCTTTGTTCCTCTGCTATCAGCATGAATCACTTTGGATGAGTTTTCCTGACAACAAGAGAAAAGGGGTGAGAGCCTTAGCTCTGTTCCTGTGTGCTGCGTGAAGGTAGGTGTGTCTCCTTCCTCCAATCAGCTTTCAGAGCTCTCCTCAATGATGTAACTTCAGCTCCCCACCCCCTGCTTTTGAGGGCTGAGAGATCCTGTTTAAAGCGGAGGTCCACCCTAAAGTGGACCTTCCACTCATTGGAATCCTCCCCCCCTCCGGCGCCACAATTGGCACCTTTCAGGGGGGAGGGGGGTGCAGGTACCTGTACAGTACAGGTATCTGCACCCACTTCCGGCGTAGATTCTGCAGAAAGGAACGCCCCTTTCCGCAGAATCTACGCCCCTTTCCGAAAGTCCCCCGCTGCCTGCTGGGAAACACACGGATCCCAGAGACAGCGGGGACCATCCTTATTGCGCAGCGCGACTCGCGCATGCGCAGTAGGGAACCGGGAAATGAAGCCGAAAGGCTCCACTTCCTGATTCCCATACCCAAGATGGTGGCGGCAGCACCCGAGAGACGATCGAGAGATCGGCTTCGGGTGCCGACATCGCGGGCGCGCTGGGTGGGTAAGTGTCCTTATTTTAAAAGTCAGCAGCTGCAGTATTTGTAGCTGCTGGCTTTTAAAAAAAAAAAAAAACAGCGGAACTCCCGGCGGACTCCTGCTTTAAATTCTGCACTTTGAATGGATGTAGGGGACAGACGGTTGTAGATAAACAGGTACAGCTTAGGTAGGAGGATTTGATTTATCTCTGTGTATAACTTGAGGTCAGTCACTTCACTGGGTATATATATAAGGGTTTACAACCACTTTAAAGTAGTGCTCTTTTTCAAAAGCAGCTTTATGCATTGACATGCCTCCATGGACCCAGTATGTCCAGACAGTATGATCACTTGCTTGTCAATAGGACAAAGATGTGGAATCCAACATCATTTTACTGCAGCCAAGTGCATTACAGAGGATGTTTTTCCTGTCTTTCAAAGTGTAAGAAGACCATTACTTACCAAACCCTATTTCTGCAAAGTGCTAACACTGACTAAGAGAACATTGAAGAAACAGGCCAGGTCTAGCTAGGACTGAACCAACTAGCACTAAACAGGAGGAGAGAAGATACCAAATTACATAAGTAAATAAGTTGTAGTGGTTCAATACCACCACTATATGTCGGCACACTAATAAAAAATAAAGTGGATCAAAATAACACAGAAAAAAAGATCAACATGGGACAGAATAAGTGGTATTAACCACTTCACCCCCGGAAGGATTTACCCCCTTAACCACTTCAGCCCCGGACCAATAAACACCTTAAGGACCAGAGGTCTTTTTCCAATTTCGCACTGCGCTGCTTTAACTGGTAATTGCGCGGTCATGCAATATTGCACCTAAACGAAATTTGCTTCCTTTTCTTCCCACAAATAGAGCTTTCTTTTGATGGTATTTGATTGCCTCTGCGATTTTTATTTTTTGCGATATAAATGGAAAAAGAGCGAAAATTTTGAAAAAAAAATATATTTTCTTCTTTTTGTTATTAGAAAAATCGAATAAACTAAATTTTAGTCATACATTGAGGGCAAAATTTATTCAGCCACATGTCTTTAGTAAAAAAAATGTCAATAAGCGTATATTTTTGGGTTTGCGCAAAAGTTATAGCGTTTACAAACTAGAGTACATTTTCTGGAATTTACACAGCTTTTAATTTATGACTGCCTATCTAATTTCTTGAGGTGCTAAAATGGCAGAGCAGTACAAACCCCCCCCCCCCCCCCCCCAAATGACCCCATTTTTGAAAGTAGACACCCCAAGGAAATTGCTGATGGGTATGTTGAGCCCATTGAATATTTATTTTTTTTGTCCTAAGGGATTGAATAATGACAAAAAAAAAAAAAAATGTTTACAAAAAGTTGTCACTAAATGATATATTGCTCACACATGCCATGGTTATATGTGGAATTGCACCCCAAAATATGTTCCGCTACTTCTCCCGAGTATGGGGATACCACATGTGTGGGACTTTTTGGGAGTCTAGTCGCGCACGGCACCCCGAAAACCAATCACCACCTTCAGGATTTCTAAGGGTGCAAATTTTTGATTTGACTCCTCACTACCTATCACAGTTTCGAAGGCCATAAAATGCCAAAACCCCCCAAAATGACCCCATTTTGGAAAGTAGACACCCCAAGCTATTTACTGAGAGGCATGTTGAGTCCATGGAATATTTTATATTTTGCCACAAGTTGCGGGAATATTACAAACTTTTTTTTTTTTTGCACAAAGTTGTCACTAAATGATATATTGCTCACACATGCTATGGGCATATGTGAAATGACACCCCAAAATACATTCTGCTGCTTCTCCTGAGTACAGGGATACCACATGTGTGGGACTTTTTGGGAGCCTAGCTGCGTATGGGACCCCGAAATCCAAGCACCGCCTTCAGGATTTCTAAGGGCATACATTTTTTATTTTACTCCTCACTACCTATCACTACCTATCACAGTTTTGAAGGCCATAAAATGCCAAGATGGCACAAAACCCCCCCAAATGACCCCATTTTGGAAAGTAGACACCCCAAGCTATTTGCTGAGGGCCATGTTGAGACCATTGAATATTTTTTTTTTTTGTCCTAAGGGATTGAATAATGACAAAAAAATTTTTTTTTTTTTTTTTTTACAAAAAGTTGTCACTAAATGATATATTGCTCACACATGCCATGAATTACCACCTTCAGGATTTCTAAGGGTGCAAATTTTTGATTTGACTCCTCACTACCTATCACAGTTTCGAAGGCCATAAAATGCCAAAATAGCACAAAACCCCCCAAAATTACCCCATTTTGGAAAGTAGACACCCCAAGCTATTTACTGAGAGGCATGTTGAGTCCATGGAATATTTTATATTTTGCCATAAGTTGCGGGAATATTACAAACTTTTTTTTTTTGCACAAAGTTGTCACTAAATGATATATTGCTCAAACATGCTATGGGCATAAGTCAAATTACACCCCAAAATAAATTCTGCTGCTTCTCCCGAGTACGGGGATACCACATGTGGGGGACTTTTTGGGAGCCTAGCCACGTATGGGACCCCAAAAACCAAGCACTGCCTTCCGGATTTAAATATAAAATGCTACCAAAAAAACTGTTAGCGATCGCAGGGATCAGGCCTGACTCTGCGATCGCTGCAGTTATGTGTTTAGTGTTTTGTAAGTGACAGTGATCGATCGATACTGCACTTGGGTGGGCTGGGCAGAGGGGCAAAACACAGGTGCTAGCAGGTATCTGGGCTGATCCTGCTAACAATGCGGGTTTTTTGGAACCCTGAACTGCTGGGGACGCTAGTATAGATCTGATCAGATCAGATATTGATCTGTTCAGATTCTATACCACTACAGGAGGTTTATGCTTTGCGTGTGGGTGTTAGCGGTACTGGCACTAACCTAGCGCTGCCTGGGGCGACGCAGACCCTGACCCTAAAACCTAATTGCTATCACCCGCCGGGTGATCAGGGGGTTAAACCTTTATTGGGTAATAAATGGTGGGTGCCCCGATGCTATAAAAAGCAAACTAACCAGAGTCACCCGTAACACTTATACGGTGATCAGTGGTGAAAGGGTTAACTAGGGGCAATCAGGGGGTTCAAATTTTTATTAGGTAGTATATGGGGGTCCCTGGCACTATATAAAAACCTGACGGGGAACCTAAATAACTAACTGGCTAACCAGCGTCACCAGTGACACTTATACTGTGATCGCTAGTGAAAGGGTTAACTAGGGGCAATCAGGGGGTTAAAACCATTATTGGGTAGTATATGGGGTACCTAACGCTATAAAAACCTGGCGGTGAACCTAAAAAAATAACTAGCTACCTAACGACACTAGTGACACTAATGCAGCGATCAGAAAAAACGATCGCTTAGTGACACTGGCAAAAGGGGGTGAAAGGGTTAACTAGGGGCAATCAGGGGGTTAAAACCATTATTGGGTAGTATATCGGGGTACCTAGCGCTATAAATACCTGGCGGTGAACCTAACAAAATAACTAGCTACCTAGCGACAGTAGCGACACTGATGCAGCGATCAGAAAAATGATCGCTTAGTGACACTGGCAAAAGGGGGTGAAAGGGTTAACTAGGGGCAATCAGGGGGTTAAAACCATTATTGGGTAGTATATCGGGGTACCTAGCGATATAAAAACCTGGCGGTGAACCTAAAAAAATAACTAGCTACCTAGCGACAGTAGCAACACTGATGCAGCGATCAGAAAAATGATCGCTTAGTGACACTGGCAAAAGGGGATGAAAGGGTTAACTAGGAGCAATCAGGGGGTTAAAACCATTATTGGGTAGTATATCGGGGTACCTAGCGATATAAAAACCTGGCGGTGAACCTAAAAAAATAGCTAGCTACCTAGCGACAGTAGCGACACTAATGCAGCGATCAGAAAAATGATCGCTTAGTGACACTGGCAAAAGGGGGTGAAAGGGTTAACTAGGAGCAATCAGGGGGTTAAAACCATTATTGGGTAGTATATCGGGGTACCTAGCGATATAAAAACCTGGCGGTGAACCTAAAAAAATAACTAGCTACCTAGCGATAGTAGCGACACTGATGCAGCGATCAGAAAAATGATCGCTTAGTGACACTGGCAAAAGGGGGTGAAAGGGTTAACTCTAGGGGCAATCAGGGGGTTAAATCTTTATTGGGGGGTGATAGGGGGCTACCCTGGACCTAACACTAACTGCCCTGACAGTTTTAACTGTTACAACTGACACTGAATGCATTGATCAGTAAAGAAATGATCAATGCAATCAGTGACACTGTGACTGGGGGGGGTGGGGCGGGGGGGGGCGATCGGGGGGGGGTTTGTGTACCTATGTGTACCTATGTGTCAGTGTAGTGTTTTGGTGCACTTACTTTGTGTCTTCTCCTCGTAGTCCGGTCAAAAAGACCGCCCCGAGGAGAATGACATCACTTCCTCCTTCCTGTGTAAACAATACACAGTGGGAGGAAGTACGTCATTGGTCAGGAGCGATCCAGATGGGGTGGCCAGAAACCAACGGCCATCCCCTCATCACGGATCGCTCCTGGAGGGAAACGGACCGCCGTATCCA
The DNA here is from genome assembly GCF_037356315.1 of Lithobates pipiens. NCBI lineage: Eukaryota > Metazoa > Chordata > Amphibia > Anura > Ranidae > Lithobates > Lithobates pipiens. The sequence continues at coordinate 299,487,735 of NW_027507785.1, forward strand.
GCGGGAGGGGGTCCGATCGGACCCCCCACCCGCTGGAAGGCAGGCACGTACATCTACTGTGATGTATATTGTGATGACGTACAATGGCAATACGGCGGTCCTTAAGTGGTTAATGACTAGGTCATTTTTTGAGATTCCGCACTGCCTTGCTTTAACTGACAATTGTGCGGTCATGTGAATTTAAACACAAACAAAATGTATGTCCTGGTTTTCCACAAATAGAGGTTTCTTTTGGTGGTATTTGATCACCTCTGCAGTTTTTATTTTTTGCGCTATAAACAGAAAAAGAGCGATCATTTTGAAAAAAAAACAATATTTTTTTACTTTTTGCTCTAATAAATATCCCCCAAAAAATAAAAAAAATAAAAATGTCTTCATCAGTTTAGGCCAATGTCTATTCTTCTACATATTTTTGCTAAAAAAATAAATAAAATCGCAATAAGCGTATATTGATTGGTTTGCGCAAAATGTATAGCGTCTACAAAATAGGGGATATATTTATGGCACTTTTATTGTTAGTAATGGCGATGATCAGAGATTTTTAGCGGGACTTCGACATTGCGGCAGACAGATCGGACACTTTTGATACTTTTTTGGGATCATTGACATTTATACAGGGATCAGAGCTAAAAATAGCCACTGATTACTGTATAAATGTCACTGGCGGGGAAGGGGTTGCCACTAGGGGGCAATCAAGGGGTTAAATGTTCCTTGGGGGGAGTGTCTAACTGTGGTGGGAGTGGACTGACTGGGAGTACAGAAAGATCGGTGTTCCTGATTACTATGAACAACAGATCTCTCTCTACTTCCCTGACAGAACAGGGATCTGTCTGTTTACATTGACAGATCCCCATTCTGGCTCTCTGAGAAGCGATCACGGGTCACCGGCATACATTGCGGCCACGCGCGCTCCCTATAGGTCTTAAGGCGGCCACGTACAGCTATGGCTATGGCAGGGCAGAGCATGGGGGAACCATGGCAAAGTACAGAAGTCAGCAGGTCAGAGCACATGGGTTCAGCAGGGCACAATATGTGTGTGTGGAGGGCACACTGCATGGGGAGCAGCAGGGCACATTATGGGGCACACCAGGGCACATTACAGGTTTGGGGGTCACAGTAGGACACATTACATGGGGGGGGGCAGCAGGGAACATTAAGGGCACATTACATGGGGGGAGACAGAGGGGCACATTATGGGGCACAGCAGGGCACATTACAGGGTCTAGCAGGGCACATTATGGGGCACAGCATGGGACATTACATGGGGCAGGAGGGCACATTATGTGGTACAGCAGAGTATATTACATAGGGGCATGGGGCACAGCAGAGAACATTATGGAGCGTATTACATGGGGGCAAGAGGGCAAATAATGGACACAGTAGGGGATATTACATGGGGAAAGAGGGTACATATAGGGCACAGTATGGTGCACACAGCAGAGCACATTATGGGACACTGTATGATGCATCACGAGGCACACAGCAGGGTACAGGGCACATAATGGGGCATACAGTAGGGCTCAGGACACATCACAAGGCCCACAGGAGGGAACTGGTCACATAGTGGAGCACATAGTAGGGCATGGGGCACACAGTAGGACGCATCATGGGACACACCACAAGAGCATATCATGTGGCACACAGTAGGGCATATCATGGGGCACACAGTAGGTAATGTTACACATAACAGGGCACACATGATGGCACATCAGGGGGCACAAAGCAGGGCATGGGGGCACACATGAGAGCATGGGGCCGACAGTAGGGCATGGGGCAGGTAGCTGGGCGTGGGGAAGACAGCAGGTCATGGGGCACAGAGCAGGGTGTGGGGCAGACATCAGGACATGGGGCAGAGAGCAGGGCATGGGGTAGACATAAGGGCATGGGGGCACACAGCAAGGCATGGGGCAGACAGCAGGGCATGGGGCACAGAGTAGGGCATGGGGCAAATAGGGCATGGGGGTACACATCGGAGAATGGGGCAAAGAGCAGGGCATGGGGGCACAGACTAAGGCATGGGGGCTGACAGCAGAGCATGGGGCAAACATCAAGGCAGGAGGGCACAGAGCAGGGCATGGGGCAAAGAGCATGGCATGGGGTCAAAGAGCAGGGCATGGGGGCAGACAGCAGGGCATGGGGGCAGACAGCAGGGCAGGGCATGGGCAGATGTAGGGACATGGGGCAGATATCAGCAGGGCATGGGGCACAGAGCAGGGTATGAGCATACTATAGAGCATGGGGCAGACATCAGGGCATTGTGGCACAGACCAGGACGCCGGGCACATAGAGGGACACAGGACAGCATACAAGCTGCTGTAGTTTCCTTCCTAGATGCAGAGTAGCGTGGGAAGCAGCTGTAAACAGACCTCTCGTGATGCGCTCCTCCCCACCGGTCCCTCCTCTCTTCTCGTTTCAAGGTGATGACAAATACAAGCACCTGGGGTAGACGTGAGGAAAGGAGGGGCCAGTGGGGAGGAGCGCATCAGGAGAGGTCTATTTACACTGCAGTCTCTTAGCAGGGAGCAGGGAGCTGGTCTACTCGTCAGCTAGCTGTGATTGACGGGTAGATCGAAGTGGAAGCTGTCATGGGACCTCGTGGCCACGTGCCTTCGGGCTGGGCCCAATGTGTCCGATGGTCAGTCTGCCCTTGGTACAAAGTGTATTTAATATACACCATAATATAATAAACAGTAAAACATATGATTGTGAGTAACTTGGTCTGCGAGTTTTTTTTTTTTTTCTTGTTCAATGTTTTTATTAAAGTTTCAGTAGAGACACTACAGGAGAGAAACAGTGTTAGCCATACATTAGATCATTGTAAACAGGTTTGCATAAACATGTATTATTGGCAAAACCATGGTAGGAAACATGTGGGAACAATATAGCCTATCCCAACAGTTAAGCAGAAGGTGGGGTCGTCTAGCGCCCCCAGACACCCCATTTGGGGAAATGGTGTCTCAATGGGGGGAGAACAACTCGCCCTACCTGAGATGTCGGAAGTTTTGTTACGATGACTAAGTGCATAGAAATATGTGCGGTAAAGTGAAGACAAGCAGCTGTCCAAGTATGGCCTAAACTTGCATAAGAAACATTAGAATAGCCAGCGTCAGCGGGCTAGGAGGTTATTCAGTCTTGGGTTGAAATCCCAGAGAACCAATAAACTGATGTGTATAATACTTGTGTTCACTGTAAAGAAACAGTATAATAAAAGAAAAACACTAATGCCGCGTACACACGACAGGACTTAAGTCCGGCAGACTTTCGACGGAGTTCTGACAGAGTTCTGACGGACTTTCCGAATGAACGGACTTGGCCACACACAATCACACCAAAGTCCGACGGATTCGAACGTGATGACGTATGACTGAACTAGAATAAGGAAGTTCATAGCCAGTAGCCAATAGCTGCCCTAGCGTCGGTTTTAGTCCGTCAGACTAGCACACACACGAGCGGATTTCTGGGTCCGGCGGAGTTCTGGCGGAAAAATTTGAAGCATGTTCCATTTCTAAAGTCTGTCAGACTTTTGTGAATCAAAAGTCCGTTGCAGCCCACACACGATCGAATAGTCTGCCGGAATCATTCCGTCAGACTTTTGATGTTGAAAAGTCCGGTCGTGTGTACGGGGCATTAAAGTTTAACAATGCAGTAAGCTTGACCTGGCGATAAGTTTAACTATAGAGATGAGTTGTAAAATGCCAAATTCCTACTGGAAAGGGGAGGTAGGATATCTAGAAGAGAGAATAGGGTAAGGAGGGGAGAAGGAGAAGATTGGTAAGGAGGTAGGGTGGGGGAGAGTGGAGAGGGTGAGGGAAGGTGTGAGGTATCAGACGAGTTGGTCAAGAGATACACTGGAGAAGATGCCTCTTATGGGAGTAAAAGGGATTAATCAAAATTGGGTGGGAGAAAGTGTGTCACCCAAGGGGACCAAAGGACTACATATATGGCGACCTTGTTGGATATGATTGCCTCTATTTTTGCACGGATCATCGCTTGTGTGACCTTGTTTTTGACCGCAGGACACAGAGGCTGGAAGTTTTCCAGGATCTGGAGATGATTTGTTTGGCTGCTATTATGACCTGCAAGAGAAGTTTAAATTGGCATTGGGATAGGGTTGGCGGTTTGAGATTTAAAAGTGAATGAATGAATGAATGAACTTGTATAGCGCACAATGCGAACTGAATCGCCTCTAGGCGCTGTGGCGAGCTTTGATCATCTGCTAAAAGAGGAAGGTCTTGAGTTTTTTCCTAAAAGCCAGGTGATTTTCTTCCAGGCGGATGTTGATTGGTAGAGCATTCCATATAAGAGGCCCTTGGACAGCGAATCTCCGATCCCCCTTAGATTTATACCGGGCTTTGGGCATGAGGAGGAGGTTTTTGTTGGCTGATTGAAGACTGCGGTTTGGTGTGTAATGATTTATTTTCTCCATTAGGTATTGCGGAGCTTCTCTATGCGCGCATTTGTGGGTGAGGCAAAGGGTCTTGAACATGATCCGATTTTTTATGGTAAGCCAATGTAAGCTCCTCAGTGAAGGAGAGATGGATTCCCAGGGTTTTTTTCTTGTTATCAGCCTTGCCGCCGTGTTTTGGATCAGTTGTAATCACGCAAGTTGATATTGTGGTAATCCTATATAAAGTTTGCGTAGTCCAGTCGTGAATTAATGATTGTTCCAACTACCACTGCTTTGTCATTCTTTGGGATAAAAGAGATGAGTCTGCGAAGCATGCACAGCAGATGGTGAGATCCACTGACTACTGCTCCTATTTGCGCATCCATTGACATTTGTGCATCTAAAATAACCCTGAGACTCTTGGCCTTGGTCTTTGGGGAGATGGTCTGCCCAAAGATGGTATAGTTGGGTCAGGTTGTAGCGTTGTATCGAAGAGGGTGGAGAGTATGTTAAACAGGTTGGACCAAAAAGTTTGAGAAATTGGGCATGACCATCAAATATGGTGGAAGTTCCTTTGTGCGGAACAACCTCTAAAGCAGGTGGAGGGGTAGTGAGGAACATATTTGGCTATACTGGCTGGGACCAAGGACTTTGTAATTGGTTTTCAATGCCACAATGTTTTGGGTGGAGGATTTTGTGGCCTTCCATATGTGGTGCCAGTCCACATCTTCTACAGTAATGTGATTTCCAAATCTCTTTCCCATTTAGAGGTGTAGCAAGGGACAGGAGAGGGTCCTGTGTTAAGCAATTGGGTGTATGGGGTTAAGATTATGCCTCTTCTGTGCTGGTCGCTATTGCAGGTTTGTTCAAAGAAGGGGACATAGAGAGGGAAAAAGATTCCCTAGGAATTAAGGATGTGAAGAAATGCTTTATCTGGAGGTATCGGAAGATTTCTGAGGTTGGGATATTGTTTGATTCGCTGAGGGTTGGAAAGGGCTTTATGCCATTAGAAGTTATATAAATTTATGTGTTTGGATGAGGTTAGTGGAGGACCATTATTGAAAGGAGGACGGTGAAGTCCAGGCCAGGTGGAATGAAGGGTTGTGTAGGAAGGAGAGCATGGGGTTATAAGGAGATTGAAGTGAGTGCTTGGACTTACGATGGTCCCAGAGAGAGAGTGAGTGGCGTATAACCAGGTTATGGATTGTGCAGCGATCGGAGGATGGGTGAAGCCAGAGGGGGTTTAAAACAGAGAGGGGGTCGCATTCGACAGATTCCAGGGATACCCAAAGGGATATTTCAGTGGTGGAGTAGTAATTAGGCAGTTGGGCTAGTTAAGCAGCATAGTAGTACTTTGTGACGTGTGGAAGGTCTAGGCCTCCCTGATCTTCGGTAGGTAGAGGGTAGAATGTGGAATACACCGGGGTATAATGGTGTGTCAGATATAGGAAGATGTTCGTCTGTAATATGTGGAGATAATAGCTTGGAACCCGGGATGGATAGAACTCGGAATACTGTAGGTATAATATTTTAGGGAGAATCGTCATTTTTACTGAAGTTATCCTACCCATTCAGGCGAGTGGGAGATGAGACCATTTGGTGAGTTGAGAAAGTTTCGGGGGATAATTGGTTGAGTAAAGGTCTGCGAGTGTTTTAAAAAAGACAATAACATTTTTTAAATAAATTTGAACTTGATAAACGAGTGACATCTTGCAATAAGAGTAGCAACTGAGGATAAAAGAAAAGAGAGGTTCCTCTGAGCCCTTGTACACACGGTCGGAGAATCCGTCGGAATGTGTCCTATCGGACCCTGTCGTCAGATAATCCGACTGTGTGTGGTATGCATTGGACTGATTCCATCCGAATCTCCGTCCGACCCAATTTTCCAACATGTTGGAAATATTTCCCGACCAACTGGGCCGGACGGACCTAATCCGATCATGTGTAGAGCATTTTCATCGGACCAAGTGCCATGCATGCTCAGATCAAATTCCTACATCAAAGCTATTGGCTACTAGCCTGAATGTAGTCCCATCGTAACGAAATTACGTCATCACGTTCTGAAAGATCGGATTTTTCGCCAACTTGGCCCGACCGTGTGTATGCAACAGTTTCGGACACAATCCGTCGGACTAAATCCGACGGGCAAAATCCGACGGATTTGGTTGCCAAAATCTCCGACCGTGTGTACGTGGGCTAGGTGTAGCAGCATTGTTACATTTAAATTGGCTGTAAACCTCCCTGTGTACTGTAAGTTGTACCTATAGGTAAGCCTAGTTAAGGCTTTAAAGCCTTAAAGAGGAACTGCAGCCTGGGCACATAATTTGTAATAAAAATCATCTTTCCCATTCTGAAGCTTCCCTCCAACCACTTTGCATATTATTTTATATATACTGTGATTCTGTACTTGCCAAATATGTTACAGGAATCTCCCTTCTCTGAGTCTGGCTGCATCCATTTTAACTGTGGCCAGCTGACGCTGCTGTCTGTTCAATTCCTGGATTTACACGCCTCTAGCCCTTCAGCTCTCATTGGCCCTCTTATGACTCATCCCCCCTCCCATCCTGGCAAACTCTCAGGAGAGAGTGAGAGAGAGAGCTGTGCATTAGCTAGGCTAATGACCAGACAAGAAATAGGAAGTGGGCTGTATAAGGTATTTACTGGCAGAAAAAAAAGTTTTACTATCCAAAGTTAAAACAACAACAAGGGCAGAAGATTTAATAGATGGAAAGTTAAAAAAATGACTGAAGTTCCACTTTAATGAAGGTATAATATTTAGCAACTCACATGGTTGATGATTAAAAGAGGCACATCTAAGTATGCAGGCATCCGGGGTAAAGCTGTCCACATACACCATCCCCCGCACCACCGTCTCTCACTGCTGTCAGTCTGCAATGGTCACCAAGAAGACTACCCTGCAGTAGAGCGATCTGAAAGCATGGTTCAAAGCTCTCCTGGAACGCAGTGTGGCAGGGACGATGTTGATGGTGGTGCAGAGGATGATCTATGTGGTCAGCTTTACCCCGGATACTGGCTTACTTAGATGTGCCTGTTTTAACCACTTCGGCCCGGAAGGTTTTACCCCCTTAATGACCAGAGCATTTTTTGCGATTCGGCACTGCGTCGCTTTAACTGACAATTGCGTGGTCATGCGACGATATACCCAAACAAAATTTCCCACAATAGAGCTTACTTTTGGTTGTATTTGATCACCTCTGTGGTTTTTATTTTTTGTGCTATAAACAAAAAAGGACTGACAATTTTGAAAAAAAAAGCAATTTTTTACTATAATAAATATCCAGGAAAAATATCCAAAAAAATTATTTACTATTTTTTACTATAATAAATATCCAGAAAAAATATCCCAAAAAATTATTTCTTCCTCTGTTTAGGCCGATACGTATCCTTCTACATATTTTTGGTAAAATAAAAATCGCAATAAGTGTATATCGATTGGTTGGAGCAAAAGTTATAGCGTCTACAATATAGGGGATAGATTTATGGCATTTTTATTATTCATTTTTTTTTATATACATAATGGCGGCGATCTGCGATTTTTTATTTTATTTTATCAGGACTGCGACATTGCGGCAGACAGATCGGACATTTTTTACACTATTTTGAGACCATTGACATTTATATAACAATCAGAGCTAAAGATAAGTGTTAAGTGTGTTCCCTCAGCGTGTTCTAACTGTAGGGGGGTGGGTTACCTAGGGCATGACAGAGATCACTGTTCCCGTTGACAGGGAACAGAAGATCTCTGTTGTCACTAGGCAGAACAGGGAAATGCCTTGTTTACGAGCATTTCCCAGTTCTGCCTCTCCTCGCTCACAGGCGCCGGCTAGCCTGGGATTACGAAGGAAGGTATGGGTATGCCCTTTTGCGCACCCATGCCATTCTGCTGACGTACATCGTTGTGCGGTGGTTGGGAAGCATTTAATCATCGACCATATCAGTTGCTAAATGTTGTACCTTCATTAAATGTAACTATATTGCTACACTTAGAGGCGCCTCTCTTCTCTATTGTACTCTGTAGCTCCTGATGGATTCATCAGTTCTTTTGATATGAATAAATGGTTGTGGAATGAATCATCTGAGTTTCCATTATTTCTTATGGGGAAATTCGCTTTGGATTACAAGCATGTTTCCGGAACGAATTATGCTTTCAGCCTTCACTCAACGAACTCCAAGTCTTTCACTAAACTTCGGGTTCCAATAGCTACTGGATTCCCTGAGCTCTTCCACTTTTAGCACTCAGTATCTTCCTCAAGCGTCGCCCCTGCTTCCCTGCTGGGTCCCTGGCTCAGCACTCACAGATACTCTTCAAGCGTCACCCCTGCTGACCCACTAGGTCCCTGGCTGGGCAACCACTGATGCTCCGCCAGCCTCACCTCTGCTGTCCCGCTGGGTCCCTGGCTTGGCACTCATTGAAGTTTTCCCACTTTTTCACTTTCCCCAGCTGTTGTGTGGACAGACGAGATTACCACTCCAAGGGGACCTATGTCAAGAAGTCCGGTCTTTTCCACCATGGCCTGGCTGCTTGTTGCCTGATTGCAGCCATGCCTCCTGTTCCCGGAGTTGTCCCTGATATAAATGGTATCACTCATTTATATTTCCTACATTTACCTAAACTAGCTGTAGCAATGCACAAGTTAAAGAGGGAGTCCACCTAAAAAAAAATATTAAAAGCCAGCAGCTAAAAATACTGCAGCTGCTGACTTTTAATAAATGGACACTTACCTTTTCTGGAGTCCAGCGATGTTGGCAGCCAAAGCCGAGCAATCGCTCAGCTCTTGGCTCCTGCCGGCACCATTCTCAGTGAGGGAATCAGAAAGTGAAAATCAAGGATGCAAAAATTCAAAATGAAAGACAGATTGCAAAAGACAGTAGGACAAACCCCAAAAAATTATTCAAATATATTAATAGTAAAAAGGTTAAGTCTGAGCATGTAGGCCCTTTACAAAATAATCTGGAGTGGGTGACTGGGGACAAAGAGAAGGCTAATTTATTAAATACTTTCTTCAGCTCTGTGTATACAAAGGAGCATGGGGGAGCTCATGTCCACAATGGGGGTGGTACTGACGCAGCCCCTAATCCACAATGGCTCATAAGTGATATGGTCCAGAAATATTTGGACAGAATAAAGGTGGATAAAGCACCTGGACCTGATGGCATCCACCCACGGATCCTAAAAGAATTGAGCTCTGTAATTTCAAAGCCATTGTATCTAATTTTTAGGGACTCATTAATGACAGGAATAGTACCACTGGATTGGCGCAGGGCCAATGTGGTGCCTATATTTAAAAAGGGAACAAAGTCTTTACCAAGTAATTATAGACCCGTTAGTTTAACTTCTATAGTTGGGAAGATACTGGAGGGATTAATAAAAGACCACATAGATGAGTTCTTGCAGGAAAAAAATATTTTGAGCAACAGACAGCATGAATTCATGAAAGACAGAAGTTGTCAGACAAAGCTGATTTCTTTTTATGAGGAGGTAAGTAAAACCTTGGACAGAGGGGTGGCGGTGGACGTGATATATTTGGATTTTGCAAAAGCATTCGATACAGTTCCGCACACACGGCTCATGTGTAAGGTAAAGTCTACAGGTTTGGAAACATCAGTTTGTAGATGGATAGAAAACTGTCTAAAAGACAGAATTCAGAGAGTAGTGGTTAATGATTCTTACTCTGAATGGTCTAAGGTTATGAGTGGTGTACCCCAAGGTTCAGTGCTGGGACCCTTACTTTTTAATACCTTTATAAATGATATTGGGTCTGGGATCAAGAGTAACATTTCCGTCTTTGCAGATGACACCAAGCTATGTGGTGCAACAACGTCCTTACAGGATGTCACCAATTTACAAGCCGACCTCAATGCTCTGTCTAATTGGGCGACTATGTGGCAGATGAGGTTTAATGTTGAGAAATGTAAGGTTATGCACTTGGGGGCTAAGAATATGCATGCATCATACACGCTAGGGGGAGTACAACTGGGGGAATCCATAGTGGAGAAGGATCTGGGGGTTTTGGTAGATCATAAGCTCAATAATAGCATGCAATGCCAAGCTGCGGTTTCCAAAGCGAGCAAAGTCCTTTCCTGTATTAAGAGAGGTATGTACTCCAGAGAGAGAGATATCATTTTGCCCCTGTTCAAATCATTAGTAAGACCTCATCTGGAATATGCCGTTCAGTTTTGGGCACCAGTTCTCAAAAAGGATATCGGGGAACTGGAGAAAGTGCAGAGAAGGGCAACCAAACTGATAAGAGGCATGGAGCAACTCAGCTATGAGGAAAGATTAGAGGAACTGAATTTATTCACTCTTGATAATAGGAGATTAAGGGGGGATTTGATCAACATGTACAAATATATAAGGGGTCCATATAGGGAACTTGGTTTCGAGTTATTCACTTTAAAGTCAACAAAGAGGACAAGGGGGCACTCTTTACGTCTAGAGGAGAAGAGATTTCATCTCCAAATACGGAAAGGTTTCTTCACAGTAAGAGCTGTGAAAATGTGGAATAGACTCCCTGCAGAGGTGGTTATGGCCAGCTCAGTGGATTGCTTTAAGAAAGGCCTGGATTATTTCCTAAGTGTACGTAATATAACTGGGTACTAAAATTTATAGGTAAAGTTGATCCGGGGAAAATCCGATTGCCTCTCGGGGGATCAGGAAGGAATTTTTTCCCCTGCTTTAGCAAATTGCATCATGCTCTGCTGGGGTTTTTTGCCTTCCTCTGGATCAACTGTGGGTATAGAATTGGGTACATGGGCTGGTATATGTATGTGTGTATATGTATGTGTATGTATGTGTATGTATATATATATATATATATGTATGTATATATATGTATATGTGTATATATATATGTATAGTATATTTTTTTTTTATTTTTTTATTTTTTTTTGGTTGAACTGGATGGACTTGTGTCTTTTTTCAACCTGACTAACTATGTAACTATGTAACTATGTAACTATGTAACTATGTAACTTCCCGGTCCCCTACTGCGCATGCGCGAGTCGCGCAGAGCAATGAGAATGGTCTGCGCTGTCTCTGGGACCCGTGTGTGTGACCCAGCAGACAGCGAGGTGGGACAGGAAGAGGCATAGTCTCCCGTGGGAGTCTATGCCCAGAAGTGGGTGCAAATACCTGTCTTAGACAGGTATCTGCACCCCCTTCCCCCCTGAAAGGTGTCAAATGTGACACCGTGGGGGGGAGGGTTCCGAAAAGCAGAGGTTCAATTTTTTTGTGAACCTCCACTTTAATATAAATTACAATGTGGCTTGTATAGCAATTGTATATGCAATATTTTTTTTTTGATTTGATATATTTTGCTTCCATAAAGGTAGAGTTACCCTTTAATCAGTTTGACAGACCATAATGTTGGGGGGTTATGTGGTCAGAGATCAGTGTCAAAGTTTACATAAGATATGGCACCAACATCCCGTTTAGACAAAAACAAAACATATAGTAGATATGGGACTTTAAAGGTGCAAATCATTGAAGACAACGATATGTAATGTAAAAAAGTTATATACAAATTTTATTAAATGAACAACATCAATAAAAACAGTGCATACAGTATAGTCATGGCCATGGATGTGTGAATTATGCCGTGTACACACGGTTGGACTTTCCGGCAGAAAAAGTATGACGGAATCATTTCATCGGATATTCAGATCGTGTGTGGGCTTCAGCTGACTTTTTTCGAAAATTCTGATGGACCTAGAAATAGAACATGTTTTAAATCTTTCCGACGGAATCAATTGCTATCAGGAAAACCGTTTGCCCTTGTACACACGATCGGAGATTCCGACGGAATGTGTTTGATCGGAGCGTTTTGTCGGATATTCCGACTGTGTGTGGTCTGCATCGGACTGTTTCCGTCGGAATATCAGTCGGACCAAATTTTCCAACTTGCCGGAAATATTTTACGACAAAATGCTCCGATCGGACATACTCCGATCATGTGTAGAGAATTCCGATCGGGCAAAGTGCCACGCATGCTCAGATCAAATTCCTACATCAAAGCTATTGGCTACTAGCCTGAACGTAGTCCCATCGTAACAAAATTACGTCATCACGTTCTGAAAGATCGGATTTTCTGACAACTTTGTCCAACCGTGTGTATGCAACAGTTTCGGACAAAATCCGACGGATTTGGTTGTCGGAATCTCCGACCGTGTGTACAAGGGCTTCGCCTGTATGCTGTTCCGACGGACCAAAAACGACGCAAGGGCTGCTATTGGCTACTGGCTATTCAACTTCCTTTTTCTAGTCCCTTCGTATGTGTTTTACGCCACTGCGTTCTAAACTATCGGACTTTAGTGTGATCGTGTGTAGGCAAGTCCATTTCAGCAGAACTCCATCGGAAAAACCGTCAGAGTTTATTCTGATGGAAAAAAACGGTTGTGTGTAAGCGGCATAACTGTGATCACATTCATGTTTTCTACATGTTTCGCCATATGGCTTCTTCAGAAAAGAACGTGAAAATTCATTAAATACCGAGACATATGTAGCACTGACCCCCGAAGGAGCTGCTAGTTTTATTGGGCTTACCGTTACCTTCTTGAACACGTCTCCGTCTAGGGTTTCCCGTGGTAGATGGCCCAAAGAAATGGGGAAACTGACACTGAATCCTCTTTTGGGTGATTTATTTTAAGCAACAACAGAGTCTCTCAGATGGGTAGCGGGTTAGGGATAAGTTCAGGTGCTTTGGACTGCAATAAAATGATGGAAAGTCTCTTGTAGGAAAAATCCAGAGAACCACAACTGTTTCACAGCTGGATTTTACAACCCCGGATAGACCTCCTCTCACTAGGCCTAGCAGCCGGTAGGGTGCTAAAGAAAGTCTCTGCCACAGACTTGAGCGTAGAATACTTGAGAAAGTCTCTGCCACAGACTTGAGCATAGAATACATTTAGAGAACTATCATACGGTACCAGTATCTCTCAGCTGATCCGGCGATACCGTATGAGTGCAGATCCATGTAGCGTCCTTCAACTGAGCCTCCAGGCTCCTTCAGAGAAGCCAGCCTTACACACGGCCTTCTCCTGAAGAGTCCTCCCCTGGGGTCTTTCCAGTTGCTGGGCCCCTCCCTTAGATGAGACGGCATCGGACCACCTTTGGACTAACAGGCCCCATAATCTATTGAGGCCAGTCCCTGCAGTTACGTTGCCTCGGGCTAGCCTGCCACGAGACTTGGAAACTCATGGTTCCGCACCACAGGCCAGGATGGCCAGGGGGGGTGGTCAGGAGGTCCAGAACCAAACAGGCAGAAAATATTCTCCGGAGCGGAACCCTGAAGCAAGTGATGCCAGTACCTTAAATACCATCTCCCAGAATGCACAGCAGGAGAACACTCCCACTGGGCTGGTTTCCGAAAAGAGGCATGGCATTCAATACACCCAGCTAGACTGCGTCCTTACTCTTGCCGGCGGTGACAGCGACGCCTGTGGTCAAGGAGAACCCAGTGCAACCCAACTGGACTGGCACTGAAACCAGAAATTTAGTAAATTAGCCCCAAAACCAAACTGTGGTCTCAGGAAAATTAACTTTGAAAAACATATAGCGCATGCTGGTCAGGAGCCAGCGCCACACATATAATTTGACAACTTTAGTTGTGCAATAGAAACAGAGAAAATACAAATTAATAAAGCAAATATGAACAAATTGTATTTTATGTAAATCTATGTCTGCACTTAAATGAAAGGCGAAAGACAATCCCAAACAGAAATCAAAGGGCCATACCTCATGCTGGGAGTCTAGAGGCCAAAACTATATTGTATTTAAAATGAAAAATGGAATCCAAGTTCTGCGTCCACATTCCAAAATCCTCAGAATAATGCCAGGTCACCCATAGGGAGGGGTGAAACGTAATATATTGACAACAAGTTTGTATAGGTATCCTGCCTATAAATATAATGTAATAATGTTGGGGGGTGACTTAGATTCTGTGGGAATATGTTGCTGTACACTGACATTGGACACGATCATCTAAACTGTAAATGTTGTTCTACAGAGTGACTGATTAGTAAGCGGCCCAGAGCTCACACTCTATTCTGCATTCATGCTGCCGATTCAGACGGACTCAAAATTCTGTTCATTCTTCGTGTGTGCCCTCCGTTGTCCTGTCCTTTATTCCTGGGAGAAGGTCCAGGCCTGACTGCCCCATTGAAATTGTTCTTGCCTGTGGCTGAAGCTACTAGACCCGAGGCTCAACACTCTGCCTCTGTGCAGATGAATGATCCATGCCATCTTATTTTTTTCTGAACAATATAAGCAGCTTCTGGAAAATGGCGATGATAATTTCGGGGGGGGGATACTGAAGTTTTGAAAGATATTTAACTAAATATCAGTGACAGACAATAAAATGTCATCCCAGCTTTTTTATCAAAGCACCAATTCATTTTAAAAATTATAAAGAAAAAAAAACTGCGCTACAGAAAAATGACAAATATCTGAGAAGATAGATGTTTTATAGAGATTTATTGGAAGCTGCAACTCTGCTGTATAACATGACTACAGTAAGCCCCTGTACACACGGTCGGAGATTCCGACAACCAAATCCGTCGGATTTTGTCTGACGGATTGTGTCCGAAACTGTTGCATACACACGGTCGGACAAAGTTGTCGGAAAATCCGATCTTTCAGAACGTGATGACGTAATTTCGTTACGATGGGACTACATTCAGGCTAGTAGCCAATAGCTTTGATGTAGGAATTTCATCTGAGCATGCGTGGCACTTTGTCCGATCGGAATTCTCTACACATGATCGGAGTATGTCCGATCGGAGCATTTTGTTGGAAAATATTTCCGGCAATTTGGAAAATTTGGTCCGACGGATATTCCGACGGAAACAGTCCGATGCAGACCACACACAGTCGGAATATCCGACAAAACGCTCCGATCGGACACATTCCGTCAGAAACTCCGACCGTGTGTACAAGGCCTAAGACCCCTTTAACACTGAGGGCGGGTTTGCAGGCGCTATAGCGTTAGAAATAGCGCCTGCGATCCGCCCTCAAACTGCTGCCCCCAGTGTGAAAGCCCGTGTGTCTGTGTGAATCCAGGAAGTGAACAGGCAGCAGCTTCAGCTGCCCACAGGTAAAATGGTTGCAGCCAGACTCAGTGGAGGGAGATTTCTGCAGCATATTTGGTAAGTACAGTATATATAATATAATATGCAAAGTGGTTGGAGGGAAGTGTCAGAATGGCAAATATGTTTTTATTACAACTTATGTGAGCAGACTGCAGTTCCTCTTTGAGGCCTGATTCGCACCTATGGCATTTTTAGTGCTTTTTGCATTTTGCAGATTTGCACTGCAGCCCATTTAACATGGTTTCCTATGGAACATGTTCTGTAGTGCAAATCTGCAAAATGCAAAAAGCACTAAAAATGCCTAGGTGTGAATCCAGCCTAAGCCCTTGTACACACGATCGGAGATTCCGACGACCAAATCCGTCAGAGTTATTCCGACGGATTAATTCCGGACGAGGTCCGGAAGTGATGTTGCATACACACGGTCGGACCAAGTTGTCAGAATTTCCGGTTCCCAAGAACACGGTGACGTAAGCCGTGTACGGCGGGACTACGTTCAGGCTAGTAGCCAATAGCTTTGGCCTAGGAATTTGATCTGAGCATGCGTGGCACTTTGTCTGTCGGAGTAGGCTACACATGATCGGAGTATGTCCGATCGGAGCATTTTGTCTGAAAATATTTCCGGCAAGTTGGAAAAGTTGGTCCATCGGATATTCCGACAGAAACAGTCCGATGCAGACCACACACAGTCAGAATATCCGACAAAACGCTCCGATCAGACACATTCCGACGGAATCTCCGATCGTGTGTACAAGGGCTAAGGCCTTTTCTGGAACTTTTTGCTTACAAATTTAAATTAGTATTTTTTTGCTAGAAAATTACTTAGAAGCCCAAAATATAATATATTTTATTTAGCAGAGAACGTAGAAAATAAAAAAGCAATCATTGCAATATTTTATGTGACACCATATTTATGCAGTGGACTTACAATTTTTTTTGTATTATGTGAAAGCTAATTTTACGCCGAGTAAATTGATACCTAACATGTCATGCTTTAAAATTGTGCACGCTCGTGGAATGGCGACTATCTGCGCCACTTAAAAATCCCCATAGGCGATGCTTAATTTTTTTTACAGGTTACCTATTTCGAGTTACAGAGGAGTTCTAGTGCTAGAATTTTTGTTTTCACTCTAATAATCGCGGCGATACCTCACATGTGTGATTTGAACATGCTTACATACGTGGATGCGACTAACATATGCGTTCGCTTCTGCACGCAAGCTTGGAGGGACAGGGTGCTGTAAAATAAAATAAAAAAATTGAAGCTTGATGAGGCTCAACACAGCTGTATCCAGCGTGAAGCTGCGTTTAGCAGCCTTTACCAATGTCAGACGTTTTTACAGCTCTAATGCCGGTCTTCACAACGCTCTGGCCTTGGATTTTTTTTTTTACAGCTTAAAAACACCTATGCCACTTACAGCTCCTAAAAGCCTGTGTGTATGAAGACATAGGGGGTTATTTACTAAAGGAAAATCCACTTTGCACTGCAAGTGCACTTGGAAGTGCAGCCGCTGTAGATCTGAGGAGGACATGCAAGGAAAATAAAAAACAGCATTTTAGCTTGTACATGATTGGATGATAAAATCAGCAGAGCTTCCCCTCATTTCAGATCTACCCCTTAGATTTAGAGAGAGTGCACTTCCAAGTGCACTTGCTGTGCAGAATGGATTTGCCTTTTCGTAAATAGCCCCCATAGAATAACATGGAGAGGTCATTTTTAAGCTGTAAAAAACTTCTAATACTGCTGAAAGCAGCTGTAAAAAAAGCCTTGAATGCATGAGGCCTAACGCCTCTTACACACGATTGGATTTTCCGATGGGAATTGTGTGAGGACAGGCCGTTTGCGGAAAATCTACCCGTTTGTACGCTCCATCGGAACAATTGTTGTCGGATTTTCCGAGCGTGTGTACACAAGACCATCAGACAAAAGTCCAAAGTACGAACACAAGGAAGCGGTCAGTCTTGTTAACTAGCGTTCGTAATGGAGAATTAACATGTGACGTGGCAAATTATGAAATCTCCAAATGCAGTGCACATTCTATTCTTCTTTAGGCTGGGTTCACACTGCTGCGGGGGGAGATCCGGATGTGATTCGCACCGCAAATCACATCCGATCTCCGTAGCGCTGCGAGTTCAGCCATACAGATAGTATGGCTGAACTCGCAGCGGTCCCGCAGCAAACTCGCACGGGACCCTTTTTTTCGTCCGCAACAGAATCGGATCGCATGGGCGTTCACACCATGCGATCCGATTCTTGTGCGAGTCGGCAGATCGCACTGCGATATGCGATCGGATCTGGGGGTGTCATTAACATATCATTGACACTCCCAGCCGTTCGCATAGGGCAGTGTGAACTGCCGGCGGGAGTCGTGCGATGCGGGAAAACGCCGCGGATTCGCGGCGTTCCCGCATCGCAGCGGTGTGAACCCGGCCTTAATGGGATAATAATGAAGCTGCTTTGCTGGTGATACTGATGGAGTTATTGAAAACAAATTTTCAAAGGATTTTTTTTTCTAGTGATATCAAGAATAATACAACACCATTATCCCGTAGTTTTTAAGATCAAAGATACAACTATGTTGGTGTCCCTTGTCAATTTTACATTGTATTTTTTAAAATGTAACTGCCTACTCCCAAACTGTCATTTGAAGTAAAACACATAGCCAAGTGTTATTCTACACAATTTTTTTTATTGTGCATTAAAAAAAAAGGAAAACAAATAAAATTAGACATGCTATCTGCCAATTAAACTTAACCAAAAAGCGCATTCTATGCATCCAAAAATATAGAAAATCATTATTCAACTGGAAAAATAAACCGAAAAATAAAATAAAAACCTCATGCATGTGTCCTGCTTCTTAATATAAGGGGTCAACAATGCCAAGAGTTGGTGAAAGCAGGGGTCCATCATCTGGAAATAATTCCGAAAATCATCCAGATTATTCTCCTGGAGCTCCCGCAGCAAAGGAATATGACACAATTGGTCACGATTAATAAAGCAACCAATTTTTGGTCCAAGAAATCCTCATCCTTCTGTTCCTGGACTGGAGTTGGGTCAAAGCAATAACTCCAAGGCCAATAATAAATAACATGTTATCTCCTCTGATTCCGCAACATGTCTGGATGACAAACAGCCATTCAGAAACAAATTGAAAAGCGCAAAATCAAAAGCGTGAAATGAAAAGCGCAATTCAACACTCACCAAACTTCTACTAACATGAGATTAGCAGAAGGAGCCCAAAGGGTGGCGCTAAAGAGATGAAACCCCACATAGTACATCACTACATTCGTGTTTGTTGGTCGACAATTGCTTGCCGTTTGTATGCAAGACAAGTTCCTGGCCAACACCCTTCAGGCAAAAGTCTGAGCTTTTGTCTGAAAAAAATCTGATCATGTGTACAGGGCTTTAGACTATATACATTTATCCTGGCCTTTTTTTATCAGAGAATAGATGCAGGAACTTAACCATTCACCCGCCCACCCCCCCGCTCTGAAATGCATTGAACGGTAGGTTTAGCTACTGTGGGAGGATCTTAATGGGGCAATAAATACCAGGAGTGTGTTATGTACGGAGTTCAGGGATGTGCTATGTAAAGAGTGCACATAGTGCGGGGTTCAGGGGTGCCCAATGCACACACAGCGCAGGGTTGAGGAGTGCACTACAGTGAGGGAAAAGAGTATTTGATCTCCTGCTGATTTTGCACATTTGCCAACTGACAAAGAAATGATCAGTCTATAATTTTAATTGCAGGTTTATTTTAACACTGAGAGATGGAATAACAACAAAAATATCCAGAAAAATGCATTTCAAAAAAAGTTATAAAATTGATTTGTATTTTAATGAGTGAAATAAGCATTTGATCCCATATCAATCAGCAAGATTTCTGTCTCCCAGGTGTCTTCTATACAGGTAACGACCTGAGATTTCTCTTCAAGGCAGTGCTCCTAATCTCAGCTTGTTACCTCTATAGAAGACACCTGTCCACAGAAGCAATCCATCAATCAGATTCCAATCTCTCCACCATGTCCAAGACCAAAGAGCTGTCCAAGGATGTCGGGGACAACATTGTAGACCTACACAAGGCTGGAATGGGCTACAAGACCATCACCAAGTAGTTTGGTGAGAGGGTGACAACAGTTGGTGCGATTATTTGCAAATGGAAGAAACACAAAATAACTGTCAATCTCCCTCGGTCTGGGGCTCCATGCAAGATCTCACCTCATGGAGTTTTAATGATCATGAGAACGTTGAGGAATCAGCCCAGAACTGCATGGGAGAATCTTGTCAATGATCTCAAGGCAGCTGAGACCAAAGTCACCAAGAAGGGCTGAAATCCTGCAGCGCCCGCAAGGTCCCCCTGCTCAAGAAAGCACATGTAAAGGCCAGTCTGAAGTTTGCTAAGGAACATCTGAATGATACTGGGTGAAAGTGTTGAGTGAACTGGGTAAAAGTGTTTTGGTCAAAGGAGACCAAAATCTAGCTCTTTGACATCAACTCAACTCACCGTGTTTGGAGGAGGAGGAATGCAGCCTATGACCCCAAGAACACCATCCCCACCATCACACATGGAGGCGGAAACATTATCCTTTGGGGGTGTTTTTCTGATAAGGGGGCAGAACAACTCCACCGCATCAAAGAGACGATGGAACGACGATGTACAGACAAATCTTGGGTGAGAACCTCCTTCCCTCAGCCAGGACATTGAAAATGGGTCGTGGATGGGTATTCCAGCATGACAATGATCCAAAACACGCAGCAACAAAGGAGTGGCTCAAAAAGAAGCACATTAAAGTGATTGTAAAGGTTTTTTTTTTTTTTTAACATAACAAACTTGTTATACTTACCTCCTCTGTGCAGTCTGTTTTGCACAGAGCAGCTCCGGATCCTCCTCATCTCGGGTCCCTCTTTGCTGCACCTGGCCCCTCCTTCTTATAGCGTGCCCCTACAGTCAGCAGCTTCCTATGGGGCTCTGGAGCCTCGTCACAGCTCTTTGTGTCCATTCAGACATGGAGCCTCGACCCCAGCCCTGCCCCCTCTCTCCCCTGATTGGCTGACTGACTTTGATTGACAGCCACTAGAGGCAATGACACCGCTGCTGTGTCAGCCAATCAGAAGGAGTGTCCCGGATGGCTTAGACATTTGTGGACATTGCTGGACAGAGATGGGGCTCAGATAAGTAATTAGTGGGGTGCTGGGGAGGCTGCTACACACAAAAGGTTTGGCATATGATTTCATGTCATCTGTGCACAGTCTTGCCACAAAGAGTTAATCCAGCTCTGAGCAATCCTCTTATCATCTTTAAGTGAGATAAAAATGAGACATACCAGTCCATTCTTCCCCCTTGCTGTGGCATGAGAGAGACATTCTGTGTAAGTTCCCAGCATCATCATCCCCCTCTCTTAGCGTCTCACAACTATTACTACAGCCTGTGTTGTGTAGCACATGCGCAGGAGTCACAGGGGGCCGTGAGCGCGCTCTGCTTCCTTTGCGATGCTGCCTGGCCAACGGGGAGTCTAGAGGTGGACAGAGAGTCTAGTGACATCACTATTCCGCCCACTTAGCTCCGGAGCATAGACCTGTCCATGGATTTCAGAGATTTGCGGGACTCGGTGTGCAGAAGGGGTGATTTTTAAAAGGTAGGGATACATGCAGGAGGCATAAATACATAAGAAAGATGGCAATAGTTGAGAATCATGAGTGGTGGGTTTACATCCACTTAAATGACTTGGAGATGATCTTCAAAGAGGAGTGGAACAAAATCCCTCCTGAGACATGTGCAATAACGCTGTATCCTGGCCTAGGCCAACAAGGCCCAAGCCTAGGGCAGCACTTTGCAGGGGGGCAGCGCGGAAAGAGTCCCCGCTGGCTTGCGCTACACTGCTAGTGTAGCAACAGTCTTATGGGGTGGACTGGGCTGAGCGGAAAATTAGTCTAGCGCCCCCATAAAGCGGGCGCACTGCTTCTGGTATGTGGGTGGCTGGCATTCTGCAACTGTGGGGGGGGGGGGGGGGGGCTGCCTCTAAATCTGCCTGTCCTCTAATCCTGAACCAAAAACCTTCCTCACTGTGCCATATGTTTTCTTGGCATGGTTATATCTTCTTAGTCCTCTCCATAAAATTATCAGAAATTTGTGCATAAAGCGGAGGTCCGCCTAATTATTATAATTTTTTTTAAAAAGTCAGCAGCTACAAATACTGCAGCTGCTGACTTTTAAAATACTTAAAGTACAGACACTTACCTGTCCAGGGCGCTCGTGATGTCGGCACCCAAAGCCGATCTGCCGCTCGGCTCTCAGGTGCTGCCACCACCATCTTTGGAAAGGGAATCAGGAACTTGCGGCTTCACTTTCCGGTTCCCTACTGCACATGCGCGAGGGGCAGACTCCAGCGGGAGTCTATGTACGGAAGTGGGTGCAAATTCCTGTATTATACAGGTATCTGCACCCCCCCACCCCCTTGAAAGGGGCCAAATGTGACAATGGAGGGGGGGAGGGTTCTAAAAAGCGGAGGTTCCATTTTTGTGCTTTAAAATAGAACGGTAAGCAACACTTTTTTTTTCATTTTGGATAAAGTAAGGGAGGGTTATTACCCCTGTCAGTTTAGTTTTTACCATCCCTGTCCCATTGCAGAGATTTGCCCCATAGCCAAACAGGAAGTGAGAAAAAATCTATGCAAATTAAGGGCATACATTGCCCTCCCCCCCCCCAGGTCCTCAGAAATTGTGCCCCCACTCGAAAATTTCAGGGCGGGTCTTAAACAGCAAGGGGTATGGCCTTAACAGGAAGGGGTGGGTCATATCTAAATTAGGGGGTTACGAGTTTAGCCAAGCCTAGGGCAGCACAAAACCTACATACACTATTGGTGTGCAAACCTGATGGCCAACTACAAGAAACGTCTGACCTCTGTGATTGCCAACCAGGTTTTGCTACCAAGTACTATGTTATGTTTTGCGAAGGGATCAAATACATATTTCATTCATTAAATGCAAATCAATTTATAACTTTTTTGAAATTTGTTTTTCTGGATATTTTTATTCTTATTCTGTCTCTCAGTGTTAAAATAAACCTATCATTAAATTATAGACTGATCATTTCTTGTGGACAAACATACAAAACCCCTGTACATCCTCCAGAGCAGTGCTGGGACAAGGTGATCCAGAGCCCAGGGCAAAGAAGCCAAATTGCTCCCCCCCTTTCCCTTAGGGTTAGGGTCAGGGTGCCCCCTACCCCTGCAATAAACCATTGCGCCAGGGGCAGCCGACCCTCCTGCCCACCCCTTGTCCCGGCCCTGCTCCAGAGTGTCCCCCTAGTGCCCCCTTGGTGCCTCCAGAGTGCTCCTTATGTCCTTCACCATGCCATCCTTCAGTGGACAAACATACAAAATCAGCAGGGGATCAAATACTTTTTCCTCACTGTACATACAGAGTGCACTGATTACAAGTGTGCTGTGTACAGTGTACAGGGTTCAACTTTCTTTCAAATGCTGTCCACATCTCACTTCCACCCCTCCACGGCCCTGCACCACTCTCTCCCATCCACCACCTCTGCACACATTTCCCTCCACAACCATCCCCACCCCACCCCCCAAAAGCCTCTCACCAACCCTACCCAGCTCTAGTACCTCCTGGCGGCTCCTAGACGACTCCGCCTCTTACGTCTCCCACTTCATTAGTTGGCCTTTGTGCACCCGGGCACAAATGAGGATCACGATGTGGCTTACCACATGGTGCGCCATCCCACACTACACCTGCATCTCTTTTGTCCCCCACCGTAAGTGCAAGGCAGGCAAGAAACTATGAGAGCCACTAAGAGGAAAACTGTTCTTGTAAACACAGAAGTGACAGTAGTGAGAGAAGTGTTAATTTAGTCGACTAAAACATTTTAGTCGACTAAATGAATACTATTTTAGTCGACTAAAATACGACTAAAACAATTGAGATAACTAAAATAGGACTAAAATGCCATTTTAGTCAAAAGACTAAGACTAAAACGAAATTTAAATTTTACTTCACAATTAACACTGGTCTGTAGTGCATGTTCATACCTCAATACTTTAAATAATAACATATAAGATTTTTCACTCCAGCAGTATATAATGAGTTTGGAAATTGTAGAGAAATGTTAACTAATGCATTACAATTTAATTACACCCATTAAATTTTAGACGACTAAAATGAGTTGTAGTCAACTAAAATATACTAGAGATTTAGTCGACTAAATACGACTAAAACTAAAACAATTGTAGAAGACTCAAATGGGACTAAAACTAAAATGCCATTTTAGTCCTAAGATTAATGCCACGTACACACAATCAGACCATCCGGCGGACTTAGTCCGGCGGACAATCTGCCAGACTTTTCAACGGAGGTCCTTTCCAAACGAGCAGACTTGCCCACACACGACCACACATGAACGGACTTTTCCAGTGGACTAGGTCCCTTGGGACTGTGACATCATAAGGGGTGGGGTCACCATGTGACATCACCCGGTGACCCTGCCCCTTATGCCTATATAAGTCGCCACGCAACCTGTCCCCGATATTACAGCCGAGTGTTGTGAGTGTTGTGTCAACATCGGAAGAAGAGAAGAAGGAAGAAGACGGCAGCGACGAACGAGAAGACCAAGCCAACGCTAGTAAAAGAGCTGGAAGAAAATAGCGGCGGAGCCCAGCAGAAGAACCGAAGAGCGGGAGAAGAGGCCGGAAAGTGTGGAGAAGTCAGAAGAAGACACCCAAAGTCGGAAGAAGACCCCTGGACAGCGACGACGACGAAGGAGAAAGCCGGGCTCCTCTGCTAGCAAAAGACCGGCAAAAGAGCAGAAGATAGCAGAGGAGACCGGCGAGAAGACCCTCGAAGTCGGAAGAAGACCCCCAGAGCTGTCTAATAAACTATTTTAAAAACCTGTGTTGTGTGTTTTTTTTTATTTACACTTTTTTCCCCCAAGTGAATGGGTAGGGGAACGATGTACCCCATACTCATTCACATAGGGTGGGGGGCCCGGATCTGGGGGCCCCCTTATTAAAGGGGGCTCCCAGATTCCGATAAGCCCCCTGCCCACAGACCCTGACAACCAACGGCCAGGGTTGTCGGGAAGAGGCCCTTGTCCTCATCAACATAGGGATCAACACAGGGACCCCCTTCCCCAAAGCACCCACCCCCTCATGTTGAGGGCACGCAGCCTGATACGGTTCAGGAGGGGGAGCTCGCTCATCCCTACCCCCTCTTATGACCGTCTGGGCTGCGGGACACCGGGATACCCATGCCGTTTTTTCGGGATAGGGGTTCCCCTTAAAATCCATACCAGGCGACGGGACTAGCAAGGTGTCAATCTCGCCGATGGAGGCGGCGACATCGACTTCCTTCGCTAGTCCCGTCGTACCTGAAGTCACGTTCAAAATGAACGGACTTTACTCTGTGCGTGGGCAAGTCCGTTCATTTGAAAAGTCCGGCGGACTAGCACACAGGCGAGTAGATTGTCCGCCGGAAAGCCAAGTCCAGCGGACAATTTTGAGTCAAGTCTTCTTTCAAAGTCTGCCGGACTTTTGGGAAGAAAAAGTCCACCAGAGCCCACACACGTGGGATCGTGTGTACACGGCATAAGACTAAATCGAAATTTGATGCCAAAATTAACACAGAGTGAGAGGGGAGTGGAGGGCAAGGGCTGGAGTTGGCAGAATGGAGTTCTGCCATGTTTCAGCTGAAAGAAAAACCCTGGAAGAGAGGACCACATGAAAGGGCCTGACGGGCTACATTCAGCCTACGTGCCTTGTGTTTGACGCGTGCATACCTCCCAACTTACTGAGATGGGAATGAGGGACACCCATCAGCAAAAGTATACAGGCATAGGACGCACCCCTTGTCACACCCCCTTAAAGGAATATTGTACAAAAAAATGATTGGTTAAACCCACAAGTGTTTTTTTTTTTTACCACTACTATTCCTTTATATTGGCTTTAGGAATTTACAGATGCAGCAATTTACAAATCAGATGGAAGGTTTAGAGCTGGGAAACACTTTTTGATAGATAAATATTGCATTTTATATACAACTATATAGATCAGACCAAAATTAGGGACAAATGAGGAGGAATGAGGGACAGAGGGACATTACTTCAAATCAGGGACAGTCCCTCCAAATCAGGGACGGTTGGGAGGTATGCGTGTGTCCTAGAGAAATTGTTGCATTACATTACCAGTGCCTTTATGCTTGGTTGTAAATTGTTAATCAGCATAAGATTGCATGGTATGACTGCGCCCTCTCATTGCCAGCAATAGGGATCTGTGTGTAACGTTGCCTAAAAGACTAATCAGCACACATACTGCAGTGGTGACAAGCCAGTCATGTACCTAATATGTGTATATTATAAGGACAGTGGAAAAGGTGAAAGAGCACAAGGACTGCAGCCCATAAGATAGCTTGAGGCCATTCAGAATCATGTGGGAATCACCAAGCTTTAAGATTTGTATCTGCCTATGTGTGTGTAGTAAGCTCTTTCACCCCTCTCCAAGTAAGGATCTCGCTTTGTTCAGAAAGTCGCCATGGGCATGATCTTCGTCACATCAGCTTTAATAATATATGATGTTATTATACAAGTTATCATGAGTGATGTTGAAATTGAATAACAGCACATATGTGTGATTAATGATAAGACAAAAAAAAGCATTTGGCTTGAAAGGCAACATAGAATGCATTGTTTTCATAAAATCCATCATTTTATTGTAAACACAAAATTCTGTAAAAAAATACACATAGAGAACAAGTGTCAGTTAAAGACCTATGCATACAGAGGGAAAAAAAATGACCAATAAAAGCCAGAATTTTTTTTGCAATAATATTGTTATGTAGTACTGAGTGAATGAGCCCCTGTGTGTCAACGCGTTTCATCGGTCCGCTTCATCAGGACTCACCAAAGGGCATAAAGAAACAGGTTTCGCTACAGAAATAAAAAGTACATATAAGTCAATTAAATTTATTACAATCTTTACAAAAATCAAACATGCAATATTAACACATCATATGAAAAGAGTTGCATCTATAAAAAATAGCACATGCCCCTCGCTTGGATGATGAAACACACATGCAGTAGTCTCCCTGAGTGGACACTGGGGCAAAAGAAGAGCTGGCCAAGCTATACCCCACAGCTGATGTACAAGCGCTATAACATCAAAATTACCCGTGACTAGTTGAAAATCGGTAATATAAATATGCATCTAAATATACATACAGTATATGCCTGAACCTGAATGCCAAAACTAGGAAGGATATAAGTATGGTATATAAAATGTGCACAGCATAAAGAAAAGCCATGCAGTTGCACATACAACCACCAAGGGTGTCAAACAGATTATATGCTATAATAATAGAAGCAGCTATAGATATTCATAAATGACATCCATCCATGTAAATAGCGTAATATAATCCCAGAGTGGCACACAGGGGACTGGGCATGTGCCAATTATCAACTAAAGGGTAAGTATGTTGGGTATCAAGAGCTTAAAAATAGATTTACTTGGTAAGTAAAGAGAAAGCGCCTGAAAACTTATAATGGCCAAGGTCGCACACGTAAGGCCACAGCTTGCAACATGAGTATTATCATCCAGGCTAGGTGAATGTGCTATTTTTATAGGATGTGTTAATATTGCATGTTTGATTTTTGTATACAATGTAACTGACTTATATGTATTTTTTTATTTATGTAGTGAAACCTGTTTCTTTCCCCCTTTTGTGTGTCCTGAGGAAGCGAACCAGCGAAACACGTTGACACGCAAGGGCTCATTAACTCAATACTATGTAACAATATTATTACAAAGAATTTTCTGGCTTATATTGGCCATTTTTTGTATCTGTATACATATGTTTTTAACTGACACTTGTTCTCCATGTGTCTTTTTAAAATTTTGTATACAATAAAATGATGGATTTTATGAAAACAAGGCGTTCTATGTTGCCTTTAAAGTCTGGCTTTTCTTTTTTTCTAAAGTAATATCTACAGATGTGCAAAGAAGTGATTTTGCAATTATCTTGTGATTAATGATAAGGAAAATGATGACCATGATCGTGATGATGATGGAACTGTCTCCTTTATCTGGTAGAATGGGATTAGTGGACTTTGCCAAACCAGCTACTTGATTCAAGAAAAACCTAAAGTGAACCAACTGTTCATTACCAAATCTGTAAACCTAAATGACTGTGAAGAACGTGAGAGGATGGTCACTGGAAATGCCTATTTCTACACATGCCCCTTGTGCAAACAGGTATGAAAACATGCTAACAAACTGATTGCAATTTGGTATATTTGCCGGTACAGCTCCTTTGTCAATTTTTCTGAAGTACATTTTTTATTCCCATATCTCATGAAAAAACATAATAATTTGTTGATGGTCTTTTCTTTTGAGAGAAACAATAATTTCCGAGCAGCTGCGACCTACAGCTATAACGTGAAAGGAACAAATACGGGTGGTCGTCTCCTGGGGGCGGAAGTGCGAGAAGTTCACCAGTTCACGCCGTTCAATGAAATCGATGGAGCGGTGGTGGTAGAGGCAAGGTACATTTCTTTATCTTGTCACTTGAAAAGCAAAAATGTTTCAAAGTTGAAGTTGTGCTCTAAGGTCAAGCTGTAATGGTTTTGTTCAATAGAGCTTTGTAACAATCATTAGCTTATGGGCACGATGCAGTCACCAATAGCAGCTGAACAGAATCCATGCTTATACAGAGCTTACTACAGTACACTGAGCTCTAATTAGTCACTGCCCTTTGAACTGCATTGCTGAAAATGCTCATAGATACTGGTGCAATGCAGATCTATTGCTGGACGGGAAACACATTGAATGTGATAGGAACTAGGGTGTGGTTGCTGGTCAAATGTGGCCTGAAGGGTTCAGTCTTGAAGAGCTGGGCAGTTGGCTCTGGTGTAGCTCAGGGCAGAAGCATAACTAGTACCTTCTGGGCCCCGGTGCAAGAAACCAGGAAGGAACCCCCTGGCCACATCCCAAGGCCCTTTCTATTGGTCCCGGAGCTCTTGCCCCTGGTCCTGGGGCCCTTTCCACTGGTCCCACGTCCCTTTCCGCTGTTCCTGGGGCCCTTCCTACTGATCCTGGGGCCCTTTACTCTCGTTGTAGGGCTCTTTATTACAGGCCCACAGTGGGACTCTTCCTGCTGTCTTGGGGCCCTCCAGGGTGACGGAACACCAGGGCCCTGTCACAAGTGCAACCTTTGGGACACTGGTAGTTCCACCACTGACATCTTATTCTTACTAGGAGGGCATTTTAGAGGATGTAAGGGGGCACACTGAAGGATAAAAGGAGGTACTAAAATAGTACTTAAAGGGATTGTAAAGTGAATTTTTTTTTTTTTAAATAACAAACATGTTATACTTGCCTTCACTGTGCAGCTCGTTTTGCACAGAGTGGCCCCCAACCTGCTCTCTGGGGTCCCTCGACGGCTGTCTCGGCTTCCTCCTGCAGGTGCTTCTCACGTACATGCGAGCTCCCTCGCATGGTGAGAAGCATCTGCGGGCGTGCTCCCGTGATACAGCCGGCGGCTATAGCCACTCGCTGTATCACACGGCCCTGCCCCCCGGCGCTCCGCATCAGTGGATGTGATTGACAGCAGCACGAGCCAATGGCTGCGCTGCTTTCCAGCCATCCACTCCAGCCAATCAGCGGCCAGGCTGAACGGTGGAAAGGACGTCGGGGGACGAGCGCAGGATTTTCGAGGGGTGAGGTAAGTAAAACGGGGGGGCTGGGGGCACGGGCACTGTCAGATGTTTTTTCACCTTAATGCATAGAATGCATTAAGGTGAAAAAACATTTACCTTTACAACCTCTTTAAATAGTGCCCCCTTACAGCCTCCAGAGTGCCCCCCTAGTGGCCCCTTGGTGCCTCCAGAATGCTCCTTACATCCTTCACCATGCCATCCTTCAGAGCTCAAAAAGAGAATCTGAAATTTGCATTGTCATTATATGTAATTTAGCCAAAAGTCTGGGCACTCACAAGTTTCATTGGGGGCTTTCAGGAAGTGCAGAAATTGTGTATAGTTGGTCACCCACAACTCGTAAGCACGCCGAGCTGAAGGTAAAACACTTTAAAATGTATTTCAGTAATTTGGAACTGTGCATCTGCAGTTCTGATTTCAGCCAATTAGTGTACTGCTGAACTCGGTTTCTACTCGTGTAGCAGGGCGTGTGAATATAAGCCACACCTCGCTCAATCCGAGGTTGAACCCAGCACTTCTCTAGTCAACTGCTTCCAGTACTTCCTGTTTGCAGAGAGGAGAAAATGCTTGTTAACACTGCCCCAGACACGAGGCCATCTTGACCCCCCCCCCCCCACAATGGCGGAATGCCATGGCCCAGTTGCAAGTGTGACCTTTGCAATCCAGGTAGTTCGGCTACTGCCTCTGGGTTTCCGCCAGAAAAAAAAAAGGAGGCAGGAAAGTTCTTATAGTATAGTAAACTGCTTTAAAAAAAGGATAGGAGACTTGAAAAGTGGTTCAACAGTGGTTTCAACATCTGTTGAAAGTGTGGTTATCCCAAAGGGGAATACACAACCTTCCAAGTGCATGGGAGGAGAAAACCTGTCTTCACGCAGGATAAAGATGGTTGCTCCCTATGCCTTGGGAGTTCCTATCCTGGGTCCTATCCGGGGGGTTCTTAGGCAGGTATATAGAATTGGTAAGTACAGGAGGAGTCTTCAACAATAACTCTTTGGTGGTGCAATTGGCAGAGGCACTCACCTTGGGCACTTTTGCTGATCAGACCACTAATGGGTTATTTTGCAGATGTCTCTTGTACTTGCCGATTATATTGAACTTGATGGCCAACTTTACCATAGAAGAGGTGTATATGAAAGGGTGACTACCCAGATAGCAATGATAACTTTCCACAAATCTGTGACAGTGTTGAATTGTAAGTCTGTTGAGTTGCTGCACATTTTCACTGGTAAGTTGTGCCCTTGCAGAGCACTTAAAGTTCTTGTTGACACTTTTCCAATTTGTAGCAAAATTGCATGGCATTTCTCTAGCAAAAGCAAAGTTGCAATGGTGAGTCTACAGCAAGAGTTCTGCAAGCCTACAGCATGAAAATTCTGCCACAGTGACCCCCTGTGGTGGGATGACTATTGCACAACATCACTGAATCAGAATTTATAGCAGACTTGTAGAATGTTTGCAAAGTTGATCTGGAGTCATGCAATGCGGACTTGCTGCAATTGTGCAATACACTTGTGAAGCCTGGCAAGTCTAGCAATAGCTTAGCACAATTGCTTGCTTTTTCGGTATGAAAGGGTGCTATTTGTCCTGAAGAAGCTGGCCAAATCATGCCCGGTTATGCTACTGTTGTGTTTATCCTTTAGAGAGGAAGCAACTGTCTTTACAAGGTGTGTTTGTAGGCCTGCAGAGAGAGACACATGGTGGCCACCTTGTAATATGTTTTGGAAATGCTGCCTATGATCATATATGCCCCATTCATACTTGCGAATTAGTGTAGGAGATCCAGC
This sequence comes from Lithobates pipiens, assembly GCF_037356315.1. Classification (NCBI taxonomy): domain Eukaryota; kingdom Metazoa; phylum Chordata; class Amphibia; order Anura; family Ranidae; genus Lithobates; species Lithobates pipiens. Next base: position 299,518,721 of record NW_027507785.1, read on the forward strand.
AGGGGTTCCTGAGATTAGCTGCAGGTACAATTGAAATCAATGGGATGCTGACAGCTCCTGCAGCTATTTACGGGCACTCACATGTAATTTCTCAAGCTGTGATTACCTGCTGGACAGTCTGCGTTCAGGGCCGATCATTTACAGATAATCGCTCCATGTGCAATTACATGCCAGCGTCCACGAAAAAGTCACAGGAGCTGTCAACAACCCATTGATTTCAAATGGCAAGTAAAAACAGGCGGCTACGCCATGATTTAACCCCCCCCCCCCCCCGGCAGCCCACCTGAACTATAATAATATAGTTGGAAAGGGCTATACACATGCTGTGGTGATGCTTTGCTTCCTGGCAGTGGCATTTTTACTCGGACTGCAGAGTTTAACAGGCGGCACTTAATCAAGAAGTACAGACCCCCATTGGGGGGGGGGGGGGGGGGGGGAATTTACTAAGACTGGAGCAGGCAGAATCTGGAGCAACTGTGCACTGCAACCAATCAGCTTCTAGCTTTTTATTTTAAAAGCTTAACTGAACAAGCTAGAAGGTTATGCACAGCTGCTCCAGATTCTGTCCGAGACAGTTTTTTGTAAATTCCCCCCAGCGATAATACACTATATTACCAAAAGTATTGGGACTCTTGCCTTTACACGCACATGAACTTTAACCACTTCAATACCATGCACTTTTGGCCCTTCCCACCCAGGACAATTTTCAGCTTTCAGCGCTGTCGCACTTTGAATGACAATTGCGCGGTCATGCTACACTGTACTCAAACTAAATGTTTATCATTTTGTTCCAACAAATAGAGCTTTCTTTTGGTGGTGTTTGATCACCTCTGGGGTTTTTATTTTTTGCTAAACAAACTAAAAAAGGCAGAAATGTTTGAAAAAAAAAGTTTTTCTTCGCTTTGGTTATACAATTTTATTTTCTCCTTCACTGACGGGCAATAATGAGGCGTCACTGATGGGCACTGATGAGGCGGCACTGATGGGTTGGCACTGATAAGGTGGTACTGATGGGCACTGAGATGTAGAATTGATGGGCATTGATAGGCGGCATTGATATGCAGCAATGATGGGCACTGATGGGCACTGATAGGTGGCACTGGGCTCTGATAGATGGCACTGATGGGCATTGACAGGCTGCTGTGATAGGCACTCACTGGCTGCTGTGATGGGCACTGACTGGCAGCTGTGCTGGGCACTGACAGTCGGCACTGATTGGCATTGATAGGCGGTACTGATTGGCACTGACAGGTGGCACTGACAGGTGGCACTGATGTGCAGCACTAATGATGAGGTACTAATGAGGTACTGACAGGTTTTACTGCTAGGCACTGATTGGCACTGTGATGGGCACTGACTGGCACTGTGATTGGCACTTATTGACACTGATCTGTGCATTTGTCATCTGTTTTTTAATGGGGCACTGATTGGCAGCTTATGGGCACTGACTGGCAGCTGTGGTAGCACATCTAATGGGGCTGTGCTGATAATCAATGTGCTGATTATCAGCACAGACCCCCCCCCCCCCATCAGTGCGAACCGAGGAATGCTGTTTACTGGCACTAGGTGGTTCACGTGATGATCAGCTGTGATTGGTCACAGCTGATCTCGTGGTAAGAATCAGAGGCTTCTTATCATGTTCGAAGATGCGGCGTGTCAGACTGACACGCTGCACTACTCGCCCCCGCGGGCAAATGCCGGGATGTTATCCTGCTGGACATCATAAGACGCCCAGTCAGGATAACTGAACCACTTCACGGTCGTCATTCTACTATAGGCAGGGCGGGAAGTGGTTGAAGGCATCCCAGTCTTAGTCGGTAGGGTTCAATATTGAGTTGGACCACCCTTTGCAGCTATAACAGCTTCAACTCTTCTGGGAAGGCTGTCCACAATGTTTAGGAGTGTGTCTATGGGAATGTTTGACCATTCTTCCAGAAGTGCATTTGTAAGGTCAGGCATTGATGTGTACGAGAAGGCCTGGCTCGCAGTCTCCACTCTAATTCATCCCAAAGGTGTTCTATTGGGTTGAGGTAAGGACCAGGCAGGCCAGTCAAGTTCCTCCACCCCAAACTCGCTCATCCATGTCTTTATAGACCTTGCTCGTGCACTGGCTCAAATCATTTGGTGGAGGGGGATTAAGGTGTGGGGTTGATTTTTCAGGGGTTGGGCTTGGCCCCTTAGTTCCATTGAAGGGAACTCTTAAGGCGTCAACATACAAAGACAATTTGGACAATTTCATGCTCCCAACTTTGTGGGAACAGTTTGGGGATGACCCCTTCCTGTTCCAACATGACTGCCCACCAGTGCACAAAACAAGGTCCATAAAGACATGGATGAGCGAGTTTAGGGTGGAGGAACTTGACTTGCCTGCACCTCAACCCCATAGAATACTTTTGAAATGAATTAAAGCAGAAACTGTGAGCTAGGTTTTCACGTCCAACATCAGTGCCTGACCTCACAAATGCACCATAATCCCCCTGCACCAAATGATTTGGACCAGTGCACAAATCAAGGTCCATAAAGACACGGATGAGTGCATTTGGGGTGGAGGAATTTGATTGGCCTGCACAAAGCCCTGACCTCAACCCGATAGAATACCTTTGGAATGAATTAGGGCGGAGGCCTTCTCTCCAACATCAGTGCCTGACTTCACAAATGTGCTTCTGGAAGAGTGGTCAAACATTCCCTTAGACACACTCCTAAACCTTGTGGACAGATTTTCCAGAAGAGTTAAAGTTTTATAGCTGCAAAGGGCGGGCCAATTCAATATTGAACCCTATGGACTAAAGCCTTGTACACATGATCAAACTTCAAACAAACTTTCCCATGGATTTCTGTCCAAAGGGCATTGGCCATGAACTTGTATAGCATACACACGGTAGAACTTTATCAGCCAACTTTCACCAAATCACATGGTTTTTCTGCTCTTTACCGCCACCTTTGGTCAACTTCTGTATTGTTGTCTGATCTTTTGCATTGGTTCTGAGCATACGTGTTTGTACTTTGGACTTAAGTCTGATTCGTTTTCTGTACACACATCGGACATATGTTGCCGAAAAGTTTGCAGAACGAACTTTTGTCTGATGAAAACCCGAAAATGTTTGTCTGATGGAGTGTACACACGGTCGGATGTTGCCTTAAAACAGCTAATTTGCATGTTTGTTGTCAAAAAGTCCGATCGTGTGTACGGGCCTTAAGACTGGGATGCCATTAAAGTTCACGTTGCGTGTAAAGGCAGGTGTCCCAATACTTTTAGTAATAGAGTTTATCTCTAGGTCTAAAATAAGGTACATATTGAAATGAAAAAAAGTTTTATTTAAAAATGTTATTAGCATGTTAACAATGAGGGGAGTAAGGAACTAGAGAAGGCAAAATATTATCAGACTAAACATCAAATTTAACTTTTCAGTATAAAGCTTGTTTAATTTGTGTAGATGTCTGTGAGACCTTTTAAAGGTATATAAGGTGAACAAGTTGCTTAGTGCATTGCATACCTCTATTCAAGTTGAATAACTTGTGCCCTAGATAGAATCGCTGGAAAATAAAATAAAAAAACCTGCAAACCTATTTTAGCAGCTCCCATTTGAATAGAAAATATAGAGTATATAACAAAGAAAAAAAAAAAAAAAAGGAAAAAAACCTCTGCTGTGCAGCAAGAGAAGCTTGTTTTATTCAAGGTGTACAAATTCCCCTCTAATACGGCACGAGATTCATATCATTGTTACCCTTCACAGGCAGAGACTTGTATTAGCTACAGTTCAAGAGCAGATTCATTCGACCCCAGAGAATAATGACTATATTACCAAAGAGTCGCTACGGTATCACTTTGAGAGGAAACTGATTCAAACTCCTATTCAGTTGTTAAGAACAAAAAATGCAGAGAACCAGGTACGTGACGGCTAAGAATATCCTGTCGGCTTTTTGTATTCCAGTTTGCTATGCATTTTGGAGATGTAGGGGAACAAAAAAATTATAATTGGTGTCTGCATAAAGTCTCCTCTTGGCGTGACAAGCAGGGCCAAGTTTTCGCACATTGCCGCTCTAAGATGCAAGTAATTGTATAAAATGGTTCAAGATTAAAGGAGAACTCTGCTAGGTACAATTTCTATTGATAGTATTTAAAATGGCTATGTGGCATAATAGCAAAAGTACAATCCTTTTTTTATGGAAATCAAAGGTGTGTCTGTGGTTTTGACTGCCTAAAATACATATATAACAATTTGAATTTTTACACCTGTGCGTGGCCACTCAACTAAGCAGATGTAAACGAGAAAAATAAAGTTAGTGTCCATAGTGCCGTTGAGTGTAGAAGTTATGGACGCTTCTCCTGATCTGTCCCGGCATCTGATGGGGGCGTTTTTGGTTGGATTTTTTTTTAAACCTGATCCGCTGATGGGATTAATATCCTGGGATCATCTATTTTATGAACATTGGCACTGCTACAGAGTGATCTATTGGAGCCTGCTGTTGGAGGAATACCGATTGGATCCGCTTATCTGCTCTGTATGATATTAAGCCTTTTTGACCATTTGAGAATTTAGTGGTCCACCAGACTTGGTAAGAGTATTCTATACAGATGGTGGAAGGATTTGTCACTTTGCATTGTGGTTTACCAACAGAAGATTCCTCTTTTCACGTGGTGGCTTCATCTTTCCTTTCTGTCAGATTATATATTTGATGGACTTATTTTGGAAGAGTGGAAAAGTGGTCAAACATTCCCTTAAGCCCCATACACACTATCAGATTTTCTGCTGAGTTTTTCCTTCAGATTTACCAAAACCATATAATATGAGGACAAACCTTAGGAGTTCCAATGTGTATGCAATCAGGCAGGCCCTTCTACTACATGGTTTTGGTAAATCTGAAGGAAAAACTCAGCAGATAATCTGATAGTGTGTATGGGGCTTTAGACACACTCCTAAACCTTGTGGACAGATTTTCCAGAAGAGTTGAAGCTTTTATAGCTGCAAAGGGCGGGCCAATTCAATATTGAACCCGACGGACTAAAGCCTCGTACACATGATCGAACTTCAAACAAACTTTCCCGTAGATTTCTGTCCAAAGGGCGTTGGCCATGAACTTGTATTGCATACACACGGCAGGACTTTTTCAGCCAACTTTCACCAAATCACGTGGTTTTTCTTTCCTTTCTGTCAGATTATATACTTGATGGAATTATTTTGCGCTGCACCATATATTTTACTGTAGTGTCCATAATGCAAAGTGATCCCTGTGCCCCTAAGCCGACCGTAGATGGTTCAAATCTCAGCCGGTTCAGCAGGAACCACCCCACAGGAGATCATAATGGCTCCATGGGAGGGACTGACTGTGTTGATGGGGGGACTGTAGCCAGCCTTGTATTGGAGAAAAAGAGAAAGAAATAGGTCAAGGAGCAAAAAAAATAGGCCAAAAACTCACAACGGTGTAAACAGCAAAAATGGATGCCCTAATGGGACTTTGAAGTCCTAATGGAAAAGTTGTACCATAGTTATTAATTGAGACAGGGGAATTAAACAAAATATGTAAAATAGCAAATGTAAACTTGATTAAACATGGACATACAAAACACGGCTTGTGTAATGGTTATTGCATTTACAACATACAAAGCAACATACCTCCTCCTTGGTGGTCCTTGTTTGATCTCCTTAAGCAGTACAGCAGTTATATCATCCCTGGCATCAGGGATGATATAAACAAACAAAACTGTTTGTTTTTAACTTCTCGGCTGCGGCAAAAAGTGTGCATTTTATGCAATATAAGTTGACTCAGTTCTACTAATATATACCCCTGAAGAGAGAGTGAATATTTTTTCTGAAATGCGTCAGCTGATTCTGCTATGTTTGGTCTCGGTATATGTATCATGACAATCACCAGGATCAAGTAGAACATTGGTCACATGTGTGTTGCTTTGTATGTTGTAAATGCAATAACCATTACACCAGCCGTATTTTTTAAGTCCATGTTTAATAAAGTTTATTTTACATATTTTGTTTAACCACTTCAGCCATGGAGGGATTTACCCCCTTGCTGACCAGAGCACTTTTTTTGATTCGCCACTGCGTCACTTTAACTGACAATTGCACAATCGTGCGACATTGTACCCAAACAAAATTGACATCCCTTTTTACCCACAAATAGAGCTTTCTTTTGGTGATATTTTATCGCCTCTGTGGTTTTTATTTTTTGCTCTATGAACAAAAAAAGTGTGACATTTTTGAAAAAAAACGCAACATTTTTTACTTTTTTCTATAATAAATATCCCCCAAATATATATAAAAAAAAATTTTCTTCCTCAGTTGAGGCCGATATGTATTCCTTTACATATTTTTGGTAAGAAAAATTGCAATAAGTGTATATTGATTTGTTTACGCAAAATTTATATCGCCTACAAAATAGGGGATAGATTTATGAAATTTTTATTATTAATTACATTTTAGTATGTTAGTAATGGTGGCGATCTGCGATTTTTATCAGCGCTGCAACATTATGGCAGACAGATCGGACACTTTTGACACTATTTTGGACCCATTGTCATTTATACAGTGATCAGTGCTATAAAAATGCATTGATTACTGTGTAAATGACACTGGCATTGAAGGGGTTAACCACTAGGGGGCGATGAAGGGGTTAAGTGTGTCCTAGGGAGTGATTCTAACTGTGGGGGGGGGGTAGGCTACAACACACATGACAGCAATCACTGCTCTCAATGTTGTTTACAAAAGCATCTCCCCGTTCTACCTCTCCGTGACACAATCGCAGGCACCTGGCGGACATTGAATCCGCGGGACCCACGGTCACGGTCATGGAGACCGCGGCGGGTGCGCTCCCTCCCTTCTTAAAGGGGACGTACCTGTACGCCCTTTTGCTCACCAGTGCCATTCTGCCAACGTATATCGGCGTGCACTGATCAGGAAGCAGTTAATACCAAGTCTACATTTACAACTACACTATAGTACAATTTTTCCATTTGACCTTAAAATTCCTGTTAGGTGGTAATTTTTGCTGTTTTCTATGGCCAGCCTTAGGAGCCTACTTAGAGGCTAGACCCAGGCTATACATGGTATAAAAAAGTATTTATACCCCATTCAATTTTCCACATTTTGTCATGTTACAACCAAAAATTTTAATTTATTTTATTTGGATTTTTTGTGATAGACCAACACAAAGTGGCATATAATTGTGAAGTGAAAGGAAAATGATAAATGGTTTTAAATTTTTTTTACAAATGAATATGTGAAATGTTTGGTGTGCATTTGTATTCAGCCCCCCCTGAATCAATACTTTGTAGAACCTCCTTTCACTGCAATTACAGCTGCAAGTCTTTTTGGGGATGTCTCTACCAGCTTTTCCTATCTACAGAGTGACATTTTTGCCCATTCTTCTTTGGAAAATATAAGTATAAAAAGGTTATTCCTGCGCCTAATCAGGGAAACAAAGAGCGTTTGTACTGCTGCACACACTGAAGTGGGGTACTTGAACCCCAGTAAAGGAGTAAAAAACGGCAAAGGTAGTGATGCACAGTACTATGACAGGAAGTTTAGCCTGGAGGCTAATAAGCTTTATGGGCACTAAAAATAGTAGGTGATATATATACTATCGCATAAAGTGAAAATATATGTGTAAAACAGTATGCGTGTTTTATGAGGGGATGATGAGGGACCCTCACCACTATAACATTATAACATCCAGGATAAAAATCAAATATAGATGCAAACATACGGGGGACACCACAAACATGTGGGGACACCACAACAGGACCTCAAAGGATAAAGAATACCAGGGACCCTGATGATAAACATATTACATGCTGTTACATTACAGCTGTAAGGTAAGGGGACACCCATATTCTGACCACACAGGACCACGAGGGATATATTCACCATCACTACTATCATCACCGATTACATTGCTTTTTAAATATAGTGCACATGTATTTAGACACTAGCACTTTATGCGATTCTTTGATATAATCGCCACTGGTTGTCGCACAAGTATAACGGACATTTTCCGACATATGTATTTTTCATTTTTTATATATTTTTTATTTTGATATTTTGGCATATATTTTAGGTATTGTGCACAAGTTTCATATTATTCTAGAGGGATTTTGCATTTATTCCCTCAGCACCAACACTTTTATGCGTTTATTTGGATTTTTATTATTTTTTTCACTCTTTGCACAATTGAATTATTGAGCTGTTTACTACTGCATTTATATTGTTTTAATTAGCTCATGGTGTAGAGGATATCTGCACGGACCTATTTTTTTGGCACTGGCACTTTATGCGATTTTGTCAGTTATAATTAACCACTCTCTGCACAATTGAATTATTGAGTTGCTTACTGCTTTATTTATATTGTTTTAATTATTTTATGGTGTAGAGGATATTTGCACGGATTTATTTGTTATTCTTTGGCACTGCGATTTTGTCAGCTATAACAAATCGCATTGGGAATCACTAGTTTTAAATATTGCGATTGTTTTCTTTTCGTATGTTTGCATCTATATTTGATTTTTATCCTGGATGTTATAATGTTATAGTGGTGAGGGTCCCTCATCATCCCCTCATAAAACACGCATACTGTTTTACACATATATTTTCACTTTATGCGATAGTATATATATCACCTAATATTTTTAGTGCCCATAAAGCTTATTAGCCTCCAGGCTAAACTTCCTGTCATAGTACTGCGCATCACTACCTTTGCCGTTTTTTACTTCTTTGGAAAATAGCTCAAGCTCTATCAGATTGGATGGAGAGCGTCTGTGAACAGCAATTTTTAAGTCTTGCCATGGATTCTCATTTGAATTTAGGTCTGGATTTTGACTGAGCCATTCTTAGCCCTTGTACACACGGTTGGAGATTCCGACGGAATGTGTCCTATCGGACCGTTTTGTCGGATAATCTGACTGTGTGTGGTCTACATCGGACTGATTCCGTCGGAATATCCGTCGGATCCAATTTTCCAACTTGTTGGAAATATTTTCCGACAAACTGGTCCGATCGGACATACTCCGATCATGTGTAGAGAATTCCGATCGGACAAAGTGCCACGCATGCTCAGATCAAATTCCTACACCAAAGCTATTGGCTACTAGCGTGAACGTAGTCCCATGGTAACGAAATAACGTCATCACGTTCTGAACGATTGGATTTTCCGACAACTTGGTCCGACCGTGTGTATGCAACAGTTTCGGACACAATCCGTCGGACAAAATCCGTCGGACAAAATCCAACGGATTTGGTTGGCAGAATGTCCGACCCTGTGTACAGGGGCTTACACATGAATATGCTTTGATCTTTGATTTAAACCATTCCATTGTTGCTCTGGATGTTTAGGGTCCTTGTCCTGCTGGAAGGGGAACTTCCGCACCAGTCTCAAGTCTTTTGCAGACACTTATGTCGCGTACACACGATCAAACTATCCGGTGGACTTAGTCCGGCGGACAAACCGCCGGACTTTGCAGCGCAGAGTCCGCCGGACAATCCGCCTGTGTGTGGGCTCCGGCGGACTTTTTCTTCCCAAAGGTCCGGCGGACTTGGAAAGAAGTTTTGACTTCTTTCCAAGTCCGGTGGACAATCCACCCGTCTGTGTGCTAGTCTGCCTGACTTTTGAAATGAACGGACTTGCCTACACATGGAGAAAAGTCTGTTCATTTTGAACATGACTCCAGGTAGACAGGACTAGCGAAGGAAGTGAATGTCGCCATCGGCAAGATTGACACCTCGCAAGCCCCGTCACCTGGTTTGGACTTAAAGGGGAACCCCTACGCCAAAAAAATGCCGTGGGGGTCCCCCCAAAGTCCATAGCAGACCCTTATCCGAGCACGCAGCCCGGCCGGTCAGGAAAGGAGGTGGGGACGAGCAAGCACCGCCCCCCCATACAGTACCAGGCCGCGTGCCCTCAACATGGGGGGGTGCTTTGGAGAAGGAAGGCCCTGCGGCCACTTCAACCCAAAACACCTTGTCCCCATGTTGATGAAGACAAGGGCTTCTTCCCGACACCCCTGCCCATTGATTGTCGGGGTCTGCGGGTGGGAGGCTTATCGGAATCCGGGAGCCCCCTTTAAAAAGGGGGCCCCCAGATACCGGCCCCCCACCCTATGTGAATGAGTATGGGGTACCATGTACCCCTACCCATTCACCTGGTGAAAAAAGTGTAAATAAAAAAACACAACACAAGTTTTTAAAATAATTTATTAGACAGCTCTGGTGGTCTTCTGCTCTTTAGCTAGCTCTTTTACTAGCGGAGGACCCGGCTTTCTTCTTCGCTGTCGCCACCGACCGGGGGTCTTCTTCAGAATTCGGGGGTCTTGTCCCCCTCTTCGGTTCTTCTTGTCGGGCCTCCGCTATCTTCTTATAGCTCTTTTACTAGCGTTGGCCTGGTCTTCTGTCGACGCCGCCGCTTTCTCTTCTTCCTTGCGTTGTGCTGGGACTTATATAGGGGCAAGGGACGGGGTCACCGGTGATGACACATGGTGACCCCACCCCTTATCATGTCACAGTCCCGGAGGATGCTGGGACTGTGACATCGGCAAGGGGTGGACTCAGATAGACTCGGCAGCCCGGCAACAATTTTGAGTCAAAACTTCTTTTCAAGTCCGCCAGACCTATGGGAAGAAAAAGTCCCACCGGAGCCCGTTCATTTCAAAAGTCCGGCGGACTCCTGCCATAGTCCGACGGATTGTCCGTCGGAAAAGTCCGGTCCTGTGCGCGCAGGTCCACTCGTTCGGAAAGTCCAGCGGACCTCCGCTGCAAAGTGCACCGGATAGTCCGATCGTGTGTACGAGGCATAACAGATTTTTTTCTAAGATTGCCCTGTATTTGGCTCCATCTATCTTCCCATTAATTTTGACCAGCTTCCCTGTCCCTGCTGAAGAAAAGCATCCCCACAACATGATGCTATCACCAAAAGGCCAAAAGGTTCAATTTTGGTCTCATCTGACCAGAGCACCTTCTTCCACATTTGCTGTGTGCGCCAGATGGCTTCTCGCAAACTGCAAACGGGACTTCTTATGGCTTTCTTTCAACAGTGGCTTTCTTCTTGCAACTATTCCATAAAGCCCAGATTTGTGGAGAGCACGACTAATAGTTGTCCTGTGGACAGATTCTCCAACCTGAGCTGTGGATCTCTGCAGCTCGTCCAGAGTTAACATGGGCATCTTGGCTGCTTCTCTGATTAATGCTCTCCTTGCCCAGCTTGTCAGTTTAGGTGGATGCCCATGTCTTTGTAGGTTTGAAGTTGTGCCATACTCAATTTCCATTTTTGGACGATGGATTGAACAGTGCTCCGTGAGATGTTCAATGCTTGGGATATTTTTTTTAGAACCTAACCCTGCTTTAAACCTCTCCACAACTTTATCCCTGACCTGTCTGGAGTGTTCCTTGGCCTTCATGATGCTGTTTGTTCACTAAGGTTCTCTAACAAACTTCTGAGGGCTTCACAGAACAGCTATATTTATACTGAGATTAAATTACACACATGTGGACTCTATTTACTAATTAGGTGACTTCTGAAGGCAATTGGTTCCACTAGATTTTAGTTAGGGGTATCCGAGTAAGTTCAGGGAGCTGAATACAAATGCACACCACACTTTTCACATATTTATTTGTAAAAGAATGTGAAAATCATTTATCATTTCCATTCCACTTCACAATTATGTGCCATTTTGTGTTGGTCTATCACATAAAATCCCAATAAAATACATTTACATTTTTGGTTGTAACATGACAAATTAAAAAAAGTATATATACACTTTGGAAAAAATTCAAAGTGTATATATACTTTATCAAGGTACTGTAAAGGGTCTAAAGTAGCCTTTGTCAACCTTTATAAAACAGAGGCACTCTTTAAATAACCTTCTGGTCTCACTTACTCATGTCTGGGCACACCCTAATCACCCTGTGCAATGTGCAATGGCAATTTCCCCTGCTTCCTGGCACCCTGCACCCCCCCCCCCCCCTTCAGCTGCTGCAGGGGATAGAGAGCAGCGGAAGGGGCCAGTAAATATTTCATTTATCGGCCCCTTCCTTTTCTGAACGAACACAGTAAGTGATCTGTATCAGTCGCTCCTGTGTTCATTCTTAACTGAAGCATAGCAACCTATGTTTACTATGTTTCCATTTGTGAATGAACAGGAAAAGTCTCAAAAGTGAGACTTTGATATTTCACCCAAGCCCCCAAGCCCTCCTAAAAAAAATTGTTAAAAATAAAAAATATTGTAAAAAATAATTGAAAGACTAACATTGTAAAAAATGTATAAAAATAAAAACTACTGACACCAATCTCTGCTCTACTGACACCGTCCACTGCTCTGCTGATATACACACATGTACGTTTGTGCTCTGGGGTGCACTCCCTAATGCAATAGGCTGTGCACACCAATGTTATGGATTATTTTTGGAGAATAAGAATATCATTTAGTAGCATTTTAAACAGATATCAAGGCTAATCAATAAACAATCCATACTGCATGGACAGCACCACACTGCTAGCCATTCATTTATGCATGAATTTGCATCTAAATACCATTTATTTACTATTGTTATTCCGGTCGCATGACCATTCAACCTCCCTTCTCAATTTTTGCATGTTAAGGATGACAACACTGCTACCATGTTAGGAGCAGTCCTGCAGCATTGTCAGTCCTTCTAAACAAGCAATGTAAAACAGGAAAAGATGGCATGATCACTATGTTAACAGGCAGCACAGTACTGTGGATTGTATTATGAGGAACATGGAGTAATGTATAGTTCACAGTCCAGAAATGCTTTTTGCCAAACATAAAGGAGGGAGAGATGAGGGCGCTCTGGCAAGGCTGGGTAGCAGTGCAGAGATGAGGGCGCTCTGGCAAGGCTGGGTAGCAGTGGAGAGATGGCCCTGAAGCAGGGCCGGTGCTACCACTAGGCAAACTAGGCAGCCGCCTAGGGCGCACTTCTGCCTGGGGGCGCCGGGCCATTGGTGTTCCTACTCTCTTCTCTCTGCAGCAAGCAACTAAGTCTCAGCATCAGCAGGCAGCCACCTTCGCGCATAGTGTCAGAGGTGCAGCCCGACTCCTGAATGAATGGAAGCAAGTAAACATTCATTGATGGGCACTGGTAGGCTGCATTGATGGGCGTTGGTAGGCTGCATTGATGGGCGTTGGTAGGCTGCATCGATGGCCATTGGTAGGCTGCATCGATGGACGCATATGAGGCTGCATCGATGGGCTCTTCATTAAAAAGGTGAGGTATACATGGGCAGGGGAAAGGGGGTGGAGTCAGGGGTGGAGCCGGGGGGGGCGCCAAAATGAGGTTTCGCCTAGGGTGTCAAAAATCCTTGCACCAGCCCTGCCCTGAAGGCAGCACTTTGTAGAGAAGAAGCAGCTCTGGAGGGTCATAAAGGAAAGAGACTCCTCTAAGTGCAGTGGTTAAAGATTTATCATAGGCACAATGGGATTAAAAACACTTACAAGATAATTAGAGGTCATAGGCATATAATGATTTGTCCTCATGTGGATCGCTGTAATCCTCCTCTGTCTGGGGGAGAGAGAGAGCCGTCCTGCAGCTGTCGGAGTCCCTGGTGACATGGATTGACAAGGAGGTGAAGATGCGATGAGGTGACTGGGTTCTGGAACCAAGCTGGAACGCACACGGCCGATGTGACATCAAGTAAAGGTGGTGGGCAGTAACGCGTTTCTGAGCATGCACAGCTCCTTCATCAGACCTGTTGAGCTGTGCATGCTCTGAAACGCGTTACCGCAAGGTAACAAACAAGGATTACAGTGATCTGCATGAGGACAAATCATTATATGCCTATGACCTCTTGACGCTTGAGAGGGGATATGATTTCAATATACAAATACCATACTGGTAACCCCACAATAGGGATAAAACTTTTTCGCAGAAGGGAGTTTAACAAGACTCGTGGCCACTCATTAAAATTGGAAGAAAAGAGGTTTAACCTTAAACTATGTAGATGGTTCTTTACTGTAAGAGCAGCAAGGATGTGGAATTGCCTTCCATAGGCTGTGGTCTCAGAGGGGATCATCAATAGTTTCAAGAAACTATTAGATGAGCACCTGAACAACCACAACATACAGGGATACACAATGTAATACTGACATATAATCACATACATAGGTTGGACTTGATGGACTTGTGTCTTTTTTCAACCTCCCCTACTATGTAACTATGTACTATGTAACCTCTTACTATCTTGTAAGTGTTTTAATCCCATTGTGCCTGTAATAAATCTTTTTACCACTGCACTTAGAGGCACCCTTCTCTTTCCTTTTTGTCGAACATACACTTTAAGCCTGCCCATGATACTAAACTCACCTTTGTCACCCAGCTACCAAATTCCTGAAGTTCAGTGAGCAGTAGGGGTTCTGATATTGAATGATGAGGTGAGCTAGCATTAGAAGAGAGCACGGTTAAATGTCTTTAGTTGGCCAGCTAAAAATCCAGATATACTCTAATAGCTCAATATTGAAATCATGCGCTGGAAGCTTCTTGGATGCAGAGAATACTTTACTGTCATGGAGAAATATCAGAACATGTCTTTATCATCATGCAACAGGAAACAGGAAGCTAAACACAAAAAAGTGCACACTTAGATATAGAGGGTACTTCCTCTCATTTCATAGAATACAAGAATTTTACACTATAATACCACCTGGTGGCATAGATAGGTACAATGGATATGTATATATACTGTATGGTCAATTTATAAGCAACTTTGCTGTTGTACTTTTCCAACATACTCTAGGATCCATAGGAACATAGGGATTGTTTTAAAGGTTAATACTGGTATGGTAGTGGCAGTCACCATAACAGTGCAGTACTGGTCTTTGAAACACTTAAGGCTAGGTCAGGTTAAAGTGGAATTCCAGGCTATACCTATCTACTCTTAAAGTGGATGTAAACCTGCATTTTTTTTTTATGTCATGATGTAGAGTATAAGATTTCCTATAATTTGAGCCCAGTCTTGTCACACAGAGTTAATCCAGAGCTGAGCAATCCTCTTTTATTATTCAGTGAGATAAATCTTGACAAACAGAAAAAAACTTTGTCAAATCTTCTCCCTTGCTGTGAGTGACAGGTGATTTACATAACTCGTGCACTACCCTAAGAGACATGCATTATTTTTTAATTCCCTCCCACTCCTTTCTTCTGCTGCTCTGCAAGGATTGGATGTTCCACAACTCAGCATGATTTGGCATGCTGAAGTCATGTGGGGACTTTTCTGGGTTTTTACTGGATGTTAGAGATCATAGCAGAAGTTCAGTGTAAGACATACACAGGAGAAAATGCATGTTGATAAGGGGAGTGTAGAGGTGGGTGGGGAGTCTACTGACATCACCACTGAGCCCTGGAAAACAGACCCACCATCAAAATCTGCAGTTTTTCGGGTCTCATAGCAGACACAGGGGAGACATTTGACAGATGAGTCGCAGGAGGCATGTATATCCTTCTAGATAACCAATATTGCAGTAGTTTAGAAAGGATAAGAGTGGGTTTACATCCACTTTAAATCTGCTTCCACCCCCTTAAACTTTTATTCTAGCTACCTTCTAGAAGGAAGATGCTTATGCTTACCCATTGTCAGGTAGCTCTAAATTGCTCACATGATCTCCCTAGCAGCCGACTTCAGGGTAGAGGAGGGACAGCCGACAACACATGGAATGCCTGGGTAGTGATGTCACGCATAGGCTTACTATGGAGCATCGGTTATCAGTGCTCCCTTCTCTCTCCTAAAACTGGTGCTGGGAGCTAATTATGTGATCGGACCAAAGCGCCCTAAGGCCGCGTACACACGGGCGGACTGTATGGCCTACTTAGTCCGTCGAAACACATTTCAGCGGACAGTCCGCTCGTGTGTGGGCTTCAGCTGACTTTTTCAGCGTGCAGTCTGGCGTACTAAGTATTTCGGATTTTTCGAAATACTGTCCGTCATACTTTGGTTTCAGCGGACAATCCGCTCGTCAGTAGGCTAGTTCGACGGACTAAGAATGGCGCATGCTCAGAAAGGATTTACACGGCGAAAGGTTGCATTGCTGTGTATTGGACTTCCTATTTCTAGTCCCGTCGTACGTGCTGTACACGTCATCGCGCAAGCTTTCGACGGACTGTTTGTGCATCCGTGTGTGGTCAAGTCCGTTCAGTCGAAAGTACGACGGACTGTCCGTCGGATTGTATGACGGACTAAGTAGGCCATACAGTCCGCCCGTGTGTACGCGGCTTAAGAATAGGTAAGTATAGCCATCTTTCTTCTACAGGGTAGTTACAATAGGAGGTAAAAGTGTGTGGGGGAAGGGGGGGGGGGGCAGATTTAGGATTAGATATTTAAAGCCTGGAATTCCACTTTGACTATTTATTTAATTATTTATTAATTAATACATTTTTTTATTCATTCATTCCTTTATATATAGTTTTGGATAGAGTAGGGACTTGTTTAAATCCCTGCCAAATTTTAACTTTCTGCTGTCTGCATCCTGTTGGGAAGATTTTCCTTTAGTGTTCCCAGGAACTGAGAGAAAATCTTTCCAAATTAAGGAGAAATCCCTTCTCAGACTTTAGTCTCCGGAAATATTTCCACTCACCGACCCATATGTCTGCAGTGAAAGATTTCACCCCATTGGGTATACAGGCAGCAGAAATCATGACATGGGTTGCAACCTCTCACTAGACATGGGCTGAATGACCCCAAGGTCAGTTCGCAGCCAAACTTTCGAACATCGCAAAAGTTTGGAACCGAATAACGAGCACCATTGAAGTATATGGGAACTGGAAAAATCCTGAAAGGCTTATATGCAAGTAATTGGGCATACAATGGTTATGTGGGTCTGGGTACTGCCCCGAGGGACATGTATCAATGGAAAAAGTTTGTAAAAAACATAATGTTTAAATGAGCAGTGATTTACTGATGCTTAAAGTGAAACCATCAAAATGAGAAATAACAATAAAAATGAAAAATTCCTTCAAATATAGTGCCTGGGGATCCCCTTAGTCTACCTGTAAAGTGTCTCATCTGTATTGTGTATAGAACATGCTGCATCAATAATGACATTTATAAAGAAAAAAAAAAACGTAACCTATAGAGGTACTCTTGATGAATGCAAGAATTTAAATGATATGCACCTGTCAAACAGGTGCAGTAAAATTGGTGTTTGGGTGTTGGTAACCACGTCCACCTTTGCCTGACACTACTGGGCCCCCTCACAATGCCATTGGAATGTATGCCTCTCCATGTTGGCCTCCCAGACATAAAAGACATACCCATCCTTATTACATTTTGTTAATAAGCCCCCCTAATAACAAAATGTAATAAGGATGGGAAAATGTGTATGTGGATGCACTTTAATCAATGGAAAGTGGTGTTTGGTGTAACTTGAGTACTCACTACACAGACACACTCCACTGACACACTACAATATACTTCAGTAAAACTGCACTGACGCACTCCAATATACTGCATGAAATATACTGTGGTAAACGTGCACCAACACAATGAAAAGTACTGTGGTAAACGTGCAGTAACGCACTGAAATTTACTGCGTTAAACGCGCACTAATGCACTGCAATATACTGTGGTAAATGTGCAATAACGCACTGAAATATACTGCAGTAAATGTGCAATAACGCACTGAAATATACTGCAGTAAATGTGCAATAACACACTGAAATATACTGAGTGAAACGTGCACTAACACACGGCAAAATACTGCAGTAAACGTGCATTAACACACTGCAAAATACTGCGGTAAACATGCAGTAACACACTGCAATATATTGCGGTAAACATACAATAACGCACTGAAATGTGGCAGCGCAGTGCATTGTAGTTGTTCAGCTGGAAGAGCAAACAGTCAAACGCTGTGATAATTCGGTTGTTCCTCAAACTTATGCTCGAGCATAACCGTTTGGCCCAAACTCATGCTCAAGCCTAACCGTTTGCCCAACACTACCTTTCAAAACGCTATCCAACTTTAAAAATAAGTCTGGGCTTTGAATATACTTTAAGTAAATGCCAACATTATACTTTTTTGTAGTACCAAGGTTTTAACATAAAAATTATGTCAATGAAGAGCTACTTTTATCTATCCATGACTCTTCCCAGTCTCCTGTTTTTGTAGATTACTACTCTTTTGCAACATTTGGTGGAACACAACATGGGACCACTTTCAAAGGTCTCTCCAATAAAGTTTCTGCAATTGGTACAACATTTACGGAGGGCAAGCTTGGAAGAAATTGAAGGCCTATGGAAGCGTTTTTCAGGAAGGCTGCATTACAGGTAAAGTCAACTTTCATTTCCACATTTGTGACCTCCACAGGACACAATCCCTTAACGTTAGGCTAAACCTGAAATGTATATGTAATGGATTGCACATCCCAAAGCAAGTTCATAGTTTTGCTCATTAAAAATGGGAACAAACATGACTTTGCTCCTGAATACCAGAAAATCACTGCAATCAAATATATCTTTTGGGAACTTAAAGTGGAACTGTTTTGGTTTGATTTAATAAAGGCAAATAGACTGTACACTTTGCAAGTGCAGTTGCTCTAGAGCTTAGTTAATGAGATAAAGCTTCACTTTACAAAGAATATGCAATCACATGCAAGGAAAAGGTGGTATATAGAGCCAGGTCTGGGTAGTATATAGTGCCAGGTTAGGGTGATATATAGAGCCAGGTCAGGGTGGTATACAGTGCTAGGTCAGGGTGGTATATAGTGCCAGGTTAGGGATACATATAGAACCAAGTTCGGGTGGTATATAGTGCCAGGTTAGGGTGGTATATAGTGCTAGGTCAGGGTGGTATATAGTGCTAGGTTAGTGTGATATATAGTGCCAGGTCAGGGTGGTATATAGTGCCAGGTCAGGGAGATATATAGAGCCAGGACAGGGTGGTATATAGAGACAGGTCAGGGTGGTATATAGAGCCAGGTCAGGGTGGTATATAGTGTCAGTTCAGGGTGGTATATAGTGTCAGGTCAGGGTGGTATATAGTGCCAGGTCAGGGTGGTATATAGTGCCAGGTTAGGGTGATATATAGAGCCAGGTCAGGGTGGTATATAGTGCCAGGTTAGGGTAATATATAGAGCCAGGCCAGACTGGTATATAGAGCCAGGTTAGGGTGATATATAGAGCCAGGTCAGGGTAGTATATAGTGCCAGGTTAGGGTGGTATACAGTGCTAGGTCAGGGTGGTATATAGTGCCCGGTTAGGGTAATATATAGAGCCAGGTCAGGATGGTATATAGTGCCAGGTCAGGGTGGTCCATAGTGCCAGGTCAGGGTGGTATATAGTGCCAGGTCAGGGTGGTATATAGTGCCAGGTTAGGGTGATATATAGAGCCAGGTCAGGGTGCTATATAGAGCCAGGTCAGGGTGGTATATTGAGCCAGGTCAGGGTGGTATAGAGTCAGTTTAGGGTGGTATATGGTGTCAGGTCAGAGTGGTATATAGTGCCAGGTCAGGGTGGTATATAGTGCCAGGTTACAGTGATTTATAGAGCCAGGTCAGGGTGGTATATAGAGCCAGGTTAGGGTGATATATAGAGCCAGGTCAGGGTAGTATATAGTTCCAGGTTAGGACGATATATAGAGCCAGGTCAGGGTGGTATACAGTGCTAGGTCAGGGTGGTACATAGTGCCAGGTTAGGGTGGTATATAGTGCCAGGTTAGGGTGGTATATAATGCTACATTAGTGTGATATATGGAGCAAGGTCAGGGTGGTATATAGTGCGAGGTCAGGGTGGTATATAGTGCCAGGTCAGGGTGGTATTATAGAGACAGATTAGGTCTGCATGTAGTGCAGGGGCCCCAGATGCACCAGGGGTCCCTGGGCAGTGCCTGACAGCCCCCCAATGTGTGTCACCAGGGGCGTTCCACCCCCCCCCCTCCTTAGTATGTCACTGGTTGACCCCCTCCTACTCTATTTCTGGAAACTTCTTCTAGAGGCAGGCAGGAGCAATCCACCCTGCTGTGGGAGAGACCTGATCAGACCAAAACAATTAATTGCTGCTCAACCGAGTACAGCAGGGCCAAAAACTAAATTTAGCCAGGAGTGCCACACAATAAACAAAATTCTCATATTCACATAAATTAAAACTTTTAAATGATGTATCTGTAAACCTTTTTTGAAATATTTGAAATCATACCTTACTAGAGGACAGTGGATGCCTCTTTAAAGTTAGATTTTAGGTTTATGAAAGCCCAAAACAGGATGAAGTCCTAAAAAAATATATAGGGGCAATTCATTAACAGGAAAGAAACTGGATAAAATCCACATATACTGTACACCAGTGAGATGGGGACTATGCTGTAGAGCCCTGGTACCCATCCAACCTGTAGCAGTTAAGTTTGGTGTGGACCTCAGGCCTCAGGAGCCATTAGTGGGAGAATTGATTTGTAAAGGGATTACAATGGCAGTGATATCTAGCTGTCTCATGAAACATATATACGGGTTCTCTCAGTCTCCTGTAGCATATTTGCCTTTGATTAAAGTGGTAGCATGTCACCAATCGCTGACATTTTCCAGGAGTGTAATAACAGTGTGTGACAATCCTCTGTAGGACAACATATTCTGAAGTTTATGTATGGCCTCCCTGACTAAGTCAGGGGCTGCAGTTGAGGCCTCCTAGATCAAAATCAAGATGACCATCATCGCTGTAGGGTGCTGGCACTGGTTGTCAATAGAAGGAAGCCACTGATAGTGCCCAGCTGTCTTTTGCCAAAAGTCACCGGCCTTAACTAATAAAGTTCCACACATTGTTACACATTCCTTGGGAAGTTCTGGATTTATATGATGTTTTGCTGCATGGCCTTGACCTTTGGACTTTTTTAGACTCTTATGCCACATACACACGAGAGGACTTTTCGACGGACTAGGTCCGACGGTCTTTCTGACAGACTTTCGGCGGAGTTCTGGCGGACTTTTCGAACGAATCGACTTGGCCACACACAATCACACCAAAGTCCGACGGATTCAAACGTGATGACGTACGACCAGGCTAGAATAAGGAAGTTCATAGCCAGTAGCCAATAGCTGCCCTAGCGTCGGTTTTCATCCGTCGGACTAGCATACACACGAGCGGATTTCTCGATAGGAACTGGGTCCGGCGGAGTTCCGGCGAAAAAATTTGAAACATATTCTATTTCTAAAGTCCGTCAGATTTTTGGACAGCTGTCGAAAAGTCCAGTCGTGTGTACGTGGCATTAAAGTGACTCTGTCGTGAGAAAAGAATGGTGGCTGGCATTGCTGGGCCTCTTCTCATAATGCTATTCACTTGGCTTTGTCTGGATCCAAACCTTTAAGTAACGGAGCCGGAGCTGTTAATGAGTGCCAGCATAGTGCTCAAATTCCTTATCTCTATATTTGTTCTAGGTCAGTTATTCAAACAAAATTATATCATTACAGCCAGGCAAACAGCATCCTGAAAGGAAAGTTCAGCAATGGCAGCCCCCATACATTTGTCCTAATTTTTAAGGAACCCTCAATTTTGATTATCCCTAAAATATATACTGTATGTATTAAAAAAAAAAGGAGACTAATAATTTTTTTAAATGAATATATACATGTATATATATATATATATATATCTTTATATATATATATATATATATATATATATCTGTATGTATGGGTGTGTGTGTGTGTGTGTGTGTACTATACTATATTACCAAAAGTATTGGAACACCTGCCTTTACACGCACATGAACTTTAATGGCATCCCAGTCTTAGTCTACAGGGTCCAATACTGAATTGACTGACCCACCCTTTGCAGCTATAACAGCTTCAACTCTTCTGGGAAGACTGTCCACAAGGTTTAGGAATGTGTCAATGGGAATGTTTGTTCATTCTTCCAGAAGCGCATTTGTGAGGTCAGGCACTGATGTTGGACGAGAAGGCCTGGCTCACAGTCTCTGCTCTAATTCATCCCAAAGGTGCTCTATTGGGTTGCGGTCAGGACTCTGTGCAGGCCAGTCAAGTTCCTCCACCCCAAACTCGCTCATCCATGTTTTTATGGACCTTGCTTTGTGCACTGGTATTAAAGGGGTTGTAAACCCTCACCATTTTTCACCTTAATGCATTCTATGCATTAAGTTGAAAAACCTCCTGTGCCTCCGTTCCCCTTATACTTACCTGAGCCCCATAATTCCCACGATGGGAACGGGCACACAAGCTCCGGCCGGTGTCTCGTGTCCTGATTGGATAGATTGATAGCAGTGCAGCCATTGGCTCCCACTGCTGTCAGTTAAATCCAATAACGCAGACGCCAGGGGGGGGGGGGGGGGTAGTGGAGCCGAGTCCTGCTGTCTGTGACTACAGATGCAGCAGCATTACATTAGAGCACACCCGCATGGGTGTCCCATCAGAGAGCGCTTCTCCGGTGGGACACTCGAGAAGAGGAGGAGCCAGGAGCACCATGGAAGGACCCCAGAAGAGGAGGATTGGGACCACTCTGTGCATAATCAACTGCACAGTGAAAGAAAAAGTAAAAAGTAAAAAATGTTGCCCCTCCAGACAAGAGATGTAAATTCCGATGGAAAAAGTTCCACGCGGTTGGAATTTCCGACAACAAGCTCCAATCGCACATTTGCCGTCGGAAAGTCCAACCGTGTGTACGCGGCATTAGACTGGAATGCCATTAAGGTTCATGTGCGTGTTAAGGCAGGCATCTCAATACTTATATATATATGTATGATTCTATATTATAATAATAGTTATTATAATTATTGAATGTGTACATTTTAAGGTAATTTGTAAGTTGTTTGTTTATTTTCAACTTTTTTATACATATACTTTTTTTCCAGGCGTTGGATATTAGATGCTATTCCAGCCATCGGAAACCATTTCTCACTAAGGTTTCTAAAACTGAAACTGAAGGAACTGTCAGAGTTTGAAGCAGCACAGGCTGTACCACTGGCCTTACATTTAATTAAAGCGGATCGTGAAGCAATAGCCGAAGCTAAGGTACGTCTTGTCTGAGTGTTATTAAAATACTTCACACATGGCAATGCAGCCTGTTCACACACGTCACACTACCGTACATTGCAATCATCACTATTTCTGCTAATGTCCATTTGTATTTGATTTAAAATGGACCTATTATTAAAATTCACACCTCACATGAATCAGCAGAAAACATGTCAGCTAAATAACATCACAGCTATTTAGAGTAAAACCTGTACGTCCTTTTTGCCATAAATTAAAAGCTCTTCTCCTGAGCTAGTGTGACCTGAAATTTAGGTAAAAGATCATACAGTCTCTGCTGGTTACCAATTACCGTAAATGAAATGACCTCTGAGACTCCAGCTAAAGTTCTGGACTTAAGGCACTGGACTCCAAGCTTGGTGAAGGTTCTGAATGAATGAGATTGTTAAAGTGGAAGTAAACTCCCCTATCGTTTTCAGCCAAGGAAGCTGCCATCTTTGCCTCTGTTTAATCTTCAACTGCTATGGTACTGCACATGTGATTCGTTATGACACCAGCCATTGGATGGTTTGATAGTTTGGCTGAGAGCACAGCCAATGTGCAGTTAGCATTCCCGACATGCCTTTTTTTTTAACTGTTTAAATCGATGGGTTTACTTTCACTTTAAAGTGTGGTGGTAGAGGGTTCGTGGAACTTTGATAGGGTCCTCGGGAAAGTCAGCTTTTGTAGAGTGAAAGGATGAGAACACCAGATTTAAGTGTTATTTGTCACAAGAGAAAAGTCAAGAGTTGGCAGCCGACATATTTTGGAGGTTATACACAAACCTAACTTCACAGGGCTAAAGCTTCATTCACGCTATTGGATTTTCCTGCAGGGAATTGTGTGATGATAGACTGTTTGTCTAAAACCCGACCGTTAGTACGCTCCTTTAGACAATTGTTGTCCAACTTTATGCCAACAAATGTTGGATGGCATGCTAACAAATTTTTGGCAGACAACAGTCTGTTGTCAGATTTTTCGTATCAGGTCTACACAAGTCCGTCATAAAAAAGTCCAAAGTACAAACACACATGCTCAGAAGCAAGGACGAGCCGGAAGAGGCCGGTCTTTTAAACTAGCACTCGTAATGGAGATTTAACATTCGTGATGTGAAAATTTTGAATTGTGGAAATGCAGCGCACAATTTTCTTCTTTAATGAGATAATAATGAACCTGCTTTGCTGGTGATACTGATGGCGTTATGGCAAACATATTTGAAAATTCTTTTGTTTTCTAATGAGATCAAGAATAATATTATTATTATAATTTTTTTGGCCAAGTTACCACAACACTATTATCGTGTAATTTTTAATCTCAAAGATACAACCATGTTGATGTCCCTTGTTAATTTTACATTGTATTTTTGAAAATGTATGGGCCTACTCTCAAACTGTCATTTGAAATAAAACAAATAAAAAAGTATTACTCTACACAATTTTTTTGTGCATTAAAAAAAGAAACAAATACAATTAGACAGGCTATCTGCCAATAGAACTTAAAGTGGAGGGCCACCCTGAAAAAATACATTAAAAATGAGAAAAAAATCATTAAAAAAAATGAAATATATTTTTTTTACTTACCAGAAATGCCTGTTGCTAGGCACATCATCCTAATCTGCCTCTTCCTCCTCCGCAGAGATCTTCTTTCTTCTCTCCTCCGTGCGACGTCTTCTGGGTAATGGGTCACGCTGTGTTCTGGGAACTGTGTGTCCCAGAACACAGAGCATCCCATTCACAAAGCGCTGCGCGACTCGCGCATGCGCAGTAGGAAACGGGCAGTGAAGCCGCAAGGCTCCACTGCCTGTTTCCCATAGAACGAATGCCGGCGCCGGGACCCGAGAGCCGAGGGACGGGTTAGCCTCGGGCGGCCGACATTGCGGGCGCCCTGGACAGGTAAGTCGGCTTATTAAGTCAGCAGCTACAGTGTTTGCAGCTGCTGACTTTAAATTATTATTTTTTTTAACTGGCCCTCCTCTTTAACAAAAAAAAGTGCATTCTATGCATCCAAAAATGTAGAAAATATAACAAATCTTATCATTATTCAACCAAAAATTAAAATAATAATTAATAAGTGTGGAAGGGGTGAAAATCCCAGACCAGCGGCCTTGTTAGGGGTCTTGGGGCTGGTATTTCCATTGACCGCCATGCTGCTGTGGTGGGTGGGGTTGCTGTGGTGGGTGGGTTAGCTGTGGAGGTTGTGTATGTGGGCCCACAAAATCACATAGGAGGGTGGTGGCATAGATCCCACCCGTCGCCCCCCTGTTGAAGAGCTGCAGGATGAGCTCCTCGCAACTTCTCATCTGGTCACCGGCCATCCCCCTTAACCTAGTGGCTATTACCACGCCAAATCCCTTGAACTCATCTGGGTCAGTACAGATGGCAACAGTGGCCTGGCTGAGGAAGGAAGCTGTGGTCTCATCCAGATTCCTGCTCTTCCTGGCCCTTTTAGCAGGAGGGCATAGGTGAGGGATCTGGGACTCCATCTGGCTGCTGGCCACAGGCTCCTCCTGACTGAGACCTTCCTGTGTATCAAAATTGGAAATAATTAGATTTTGTTTAGGGTTTGGTCATCAATCACACATAATTTTGATCTCCTCACTGTTGCAAATTGAATGTGGACAAATAGCAAAGACTATCATTCTGATCCCATAATTTTTCATTCGCTTCTCTTTTGGGCACGACTGTCTATTGCTATGGAAACCACTTTGTTAAGGCAGAAATATTTGAACAATAAAGTCTAGTTATCATCATTGATTTTTGGATACAAATATGTTCAACAATGTTATACCTGGGTCAAACTGGGCTCCTCCACCACTTCATCCTGTGCAGCAGGACCTATGTGGACCTCTGGAGCTGTGGCCTCAGCAGATGTCGAAGGGAGCTTAGACAGCGAGGGCCTGGGTTCTGTCTGGTCAGTCATAAACCTGGGGACACATTGGTCATCCGCTGCTGCTCCAGATCTCTCAGAGTCCATGACCTTATTGTGCTCTCTTTTTAAAGTACCGTATATACTCGAGTATAGGCCGACCCGAATATAAGCCGAGGCCCCCAATTTACCCCCAAAAAAACTGGCAAACTTATTGACTCGTGTATAAGCCGAGGGTAAGACATGCCTGTCCATCCCTGTGTGTGTGTCCGTCCATCCCTGTGTGTCC
Source organism: Lithobates pipiens (assembly GCF_037356315.1). NCBI lineage: Eukaryota > Metazoa > Chordata > Amphibia > Anura > Ranidae > Lithobates > Lithobates pipiens. Next base: position 299,544,833 of record NW_027507785.1, read on the forward strand.
GTCCATCCCTGTGTGTCCATCCATCCCTGTGTGTCCGTCCATCCATCCCTGTGTGTGTGTGTGTCCATCCATCCATCCATCCCTGTGTGTGTGTGTCTCCATCCATCCATCCATCCATCCCTGTGTGTGTGTGTCTCCATCCATCCATCCATCCCTGTGTGTGTGTGTGTGTGTGTGTGTGTGTGTGTGTGTGTGTGTGTCCAGCCTACCTGTGTCCCGAGCCTTTGTCCCGAGCCTCCGTCCCGTGCCGAGCCTCCTTGCCTCCGTGCCTCGCCGCCGTGCCTTGCCTCCGTCCCGTCCCGTGCCGTGCCTTGCCTTGCCTCCGTCCCGTGCCCTCTTCGTTCGTCGGCGCCTCGGCGGCCATTGTAAAATTCAAAAGCTGCGCCGCCGCCTTCGCCTGTGATAGGCGGAACACTGAATTTCCCAGCAGCCTGTGTTCCGCCTATCACGTACATCGTATCATCCTCGTCCGTAGTACGAGGATGATACGATGTCCGTGATAGGCGGAACACAGGCTGCTGGGAAATTCAGTGTTCCGCCTATCACAGGCGAAGGCGGAGCCGGAGGCGCGGCTTTTGAACTATAGAATGGCCGCTGTCTGTCTGCTCGACACGCTGATCGAGCGGGCAGACAGCGATGACTCGAGTATAAGCCGAGGGGGGCACTTTCAGCCTCAAAAAAGAGGCTGAAAATCTCGGCTTATACTCGAGTATATACGGTACTCCTCAGGTTGGAAATTTTGTTCTTGACATAGTTGATGTCTGCCTGGGGGTACAAAGGCTTCACTGACTCGAGCAGTTTCTCCAGCACTGCCTTCCTCAAGATTTTATTGGAGTAATCTTGACTCTTGACCTTTCAGAGGCAGGACAGCTCCCGGTACAGGTCGCTGAATTATGGTAAAAAATCAGGTGCTGTAAATGTATGTGACAAACATGGCGGAACATTCGGGAGGGACAACATGGCAGAATCAGTGGATTACAGGCACCCCCACGGTGGTGGAGCTCAGAGGAGGCACAAAGCAACAACCATGAACAAAGGTGAGATGGTGGAGATGGTGCACATCCTAGAGAAGCATGACTATGACTGCAAGCTGCGCAATTACGAAAGGCTCAACAGCTGAAAGGACAGCATTTTGGATAAGGTCATCACCATTTTGCAGGGTGAATTTTCGGGGCAATGAACAAAGGACCAAATCGGAAAATGATGGTCTGATCTAGAACACTGTGATGTGAGCAAGACCAGATGGAGTCCATAAATAAGATTATCAAAAAAAGTAAGCAATATTTATATCTAACCAATATGTATATGTGTAAATTAGCTGTCTGTATATGTGCTTTCTCCAAGTAGCTTGAGAGAATTATATATAATGTTTTCTATAATCTTTGTCTGAATTGCTATTTTAAAGATGAAGTAAAATAGAAAACAGCTATGAACATTCTTATTTGGTTCTGTCTTTTGACATTTCGTTATTTTTGTACCTAATTTTTTTTTCTCCACTTTCAACAGGGAAGCACCAAAAAATTAGGCAACAGCCAAGCCACCAGAAGGGACGAAGGGAGGCTACCCTCGTTCAGGCCCCAACAGGGGAGGCAACAAGGCCATCTTCCCACCAAAAACGCAATTGGAAACTTCAAACACACTCATTTAGCTACCGACAGGGGTGATTCTAGGTGGCCCAAAGGCCATGGCCTTAGGGCAGGACTTAAGGGGTAAAGAATGCTTTTCTGGTTGCTGCCTGGCTCATTAGTGCTCATTTATGCAGCCTTGCCAGTGTAGACATGGGTAGAGGAGAGGCCCTGGGGATCACAGTCAGACAGAGTCACGCCTGCTAGAATGATCATCATATATCCCATAGGAGACAAGAGGGGTGGGGGGCAACTGTAGGACTTTCAATGTTGGCACTTGTCCAGTGTTTGACCTCTGTAAAATGACATCACCTTCCCTTTGCTATGCATTTTTCACTGTAAAAAAAACGCAGCATGGTGGAGGCCACTTATCAGGAGCAAACATTGTCATCAGACCAAGTGCAAGGTTGGTCAACTAATGTAGCAAAATGGATGCTGGAAACAGAAGGGACTATGGGTGGCTTAATGAATGGTGTATTGTTTCTTTTTAGAGGAAAGTGAGTATGGTCAGCTCACCCAGGATGTTGGCTTGGAGGCATGGGATCTGACTCCTGGACCCAGCACAGACCTGTCCGTTGTGGACGTCAAATCCCCTGACACAAGTCACACTGAGGGCCAAAGCGCCCCTAAAGAGGGAGAAAGTATTCGGGAGACTCTTGTTTGCGCAAGTAAGTATTCTTGGAATCTGGCTTCAAATGTGTATACATGTCGAGTGTTTAGCTAGACAAACAAAACACCCACTCCACACATTAGCAAAGTATGTAGCGCCTTAACATTAGCATGGAGAATAAAGATGTGGAAAGAGCTGTCAGTTTTGCTAGGTAACCGAGTTTTGAAGACCCAGGCACCAGTGCCAAGAGTAGTTGCAGTGTGTACATTCCTAGTAGTGTACAGTAGGTGTCTGAAGGGCAAGCAGGTTGCAAGCAACAATAGACTGGGTAGGTAAGTATTTCCTGAATTTGACTAGTAACTTGAACTTAACTCACTATGTAGGCCTCAGCCACTTGACCATCATTCCCTTAATACTTTTTTGTCTTCTTAGTAGGCCATGATCTTCCAAGATGCGCAATTGGCCCGAATGAGTGCAGATATGTTACATTGTTTGAAGGATCTGGAGCAAATAAAGGTGGCTGCCGCTGCTTTACAGTGAAGAATCCGTGATTTTGTAGACATGCTTGCCAAATTCTAATTTCCTCTTGCCTGGTCAGAAGTTTTTTGTTCCACTTGTTGGCTCCTGTTTGCACTTTTAATATTTACCATGTTTTCAGACTTTTAATTGAGAATGTTTAGTGTTCGAACTCTGTGTTTCTCCACTCCACTCCTCTAGGTGCACCACCAGGTCCTGTTTTCTGTATTTTCCTCAGTCTAAAACAACCGTGTGAATTACTAACATTGAAAATGACAACATCACCTGTGCCAAATTCAACAAATATAGAAAACCTGACCTGGATTTGCATCTTGAGAAGGAGAGTTGGGAAGCATTGCCCTAAGTAATGTGAATTATAATCCTTCTGTATTTTTAAGAATGGCGAAGCCAAAATTTGAAGTTGCCCACAAATTGTGCCTTAACATTCTTATTTCCCTCATGATCCCATGCCTAAAATGTGTTCTTTCCCTACATCTAGTTTGCTAAAGCCCCAAAACACACCGTGTGTCAACATGTGCTAGCTCCCATCATGGGGTATCAATGGATGTGTTTTGAGGAGATGCAACCCCTTCCTCTGACCTACTTTAGTTATGAGGAAGGGGTTGCACCCCCAAAATGCATCTATTGATACCCCGTGATGGAAGATAGCACATGTTGACACTACACACATTTTTGGCAGGGGATCATAAGGGACTTTTAATAGTTCAGCCTCTACGTATACGTGACTTCAAATTTCTGAGGAAGGCAACATCCACACTGTCTTGGGAAACTAATGTCTCATTTGGCCTTCACTTTACCAAAATCGAACTTTGCAAGTTCCTGAGTTGGGGATGGGTAGCTTATGTTTTCGAACATGTCTGTTCAGCCACAAAAAAAGGCAAAATAATGGCAAACATACATGCTATACACCAAGATGTTGGTTTGTTTTTAAACCTTAAAACACACATGTGAATGTGATTTGAGTAAAATGTTTTTTACTAAACAATGTATGGCTTATTATTTCAGTGCTCAATATCAGTGTATTTGTTAAGTTGTTGTAGTTACAGTGACAATGTGCTCTTAAATATGGACAACTCCGGCAATTTTTTGGCCTCCAAAAAATTAAAGGAGTTGAAAAGCCATAATGTTTTTGAAATTCATGCATTAGATCCATTAAGAACAAAAACATTGTATGTGTGTAGCAGACCCACAGCACACCCACAGCACACCATAATAGTTAGCTGATGAAGAGATTGTTGCCTCATTGTAGCAAGTGGCCAAATTAAAGGCCACTTGAGAACATATTATACAGATAGGAAACACAGACAACCGTAGTTCAAATGAAATATGAGTTTATGATCAAATAAAATTATTATTCAGGATCAGCAATTTGCTGACAAGACACTGCCCCTCTACCCACAAAATAATCAAGGTATTTTTGACGTATATCGCTGGCATTTTGGGAGGGCAATCCAGCACGGCCAGTTTCTAGAGCCGTCATCACGCCCACAGATGGCCGATCTGCAGCCTCTTCAGATGGGCCTGCCACTGCAGGGTCCGCATCAGTTGGCACTGAGGTAAGGTAGCTGCTAGCATTCCTTCGTAAAAAATTATGGAGTATACAGCAGCACAATTCCACATGGTTGATTTCGTATAGTGCCAGGTTAATTGGTGTTAAAAACAGCCTGAACCGACTGGAGAGGATGCCAAATACATTTTCAACCACCCTTCTGGCACGAGAGAGCCTGTAATTAAATATTCCCTGCTCTGGGGTGAGGTTCCTAAGGCTTCATTAGCAAACATTTAATACATAGAATGTTAAAGGAAAAAACTTCCCCGATTATAGTCCTTCTGCAGGACTTGAATGATCGCTGAGCAGGTCTCTGGAATAATGAGTCCCAGAGCCTGGGGGGAGATCCCAACGGTAAACTTGAGGTCCTGGAGAATTCTTCCTGTCGACAAAAATAACGCAAGGTGGCTATGAGCCTTTGCTCAGGAGTAATGGGAAGCCTCATGCAAGAGTTGGTGAAAGCAGGGGTCCATCATCCGGAGATAATTCCAAAAATCATCCGGATTATTCTCCTGGAGCTCCCACTGCAAAGGCATATGACATAATTGGTCACGATTAAGCAACCAATTTTTGGTCCAAGAAATCCTCCTCCTCCTGTTCCCGGACTGGACACAATAGTACAATGGGATTCTCCCATCAACGGTGACTGTGTTGATGGGGGAATCAAGCATTTTTCTTTCCTCTCACACGTGGTGGAAGGAGGGAGCATTGCATAATCTATGGGCTGCTTAAAGAGAGTCTGCTCACATTTGTAATAAAAACATATTTGCCATTCTGAAGCTTCTCTCCAACCACTTTGCATATTATTTATATATATACTGTGATTATGTACTTGCCAAATATGCTGCAGAAATTTCCCTCCACTGAGTCTGTCTGTATCCATTTTAATTGTGGGCAGCCGATGTTGCTGCCTGTTCACTTCCTGGATTTACACAGACACATAGAGGCACACCTCCAGCTCTGCAGCTTCCATTGGCCCTCGTATGCCTCATCCTCCCTCTCTTCCTGGCAAACTCTCATGATAGTGAGCGAGAGCTATGCATGATATCATAAGCCTAGGCTATTGGCCAGACAAACAGGAAGTGGGCTGAAATTCAAGCCGTGTTCCCAACATCCTTAATTTGAAGATTAAGAGAGCCAAGTGGAAACTTATCGGTTAAATAGTGACTGTGGCCAGTCAGCTGCAACCACTGTTCAAGTATTATCAATGTTCAAGTATTATTAACTGTTGGCTGTCAAAATACAATTGCTGTCAAGGGGGATTCCACCATCCACACTGTGTAGCATGGATGCAGGAATCTATAGATTTCTCTCGTTCAACCCCAGGTGCTGAAGAAGAGAGATCTAAGCCCTTGTACACACGGTCGGACATTCCGACAACCAAATCCATCGGATTTTGTCAGACGGATTTTGTTTGATGGATTTTGTCCGAAACTGTTGCATACACACAGTCGGACAAAGTTGTCAGAAAATCCGATCGTACTTAATGTGATGACGTTATTTCGTTAGGACGGGACTACGTTCAGGCTAGTAGCCAATAGCTTTGGTCTAGGAATTTGATCTGAGCATGCATGGCACTTTGTCCGATCGGAATTCTCTACACATGATCGGACAAAGTCCAATCGGATCATGTTGTCGGAAAATTTTATAGCCCAGCTGGAAAACTTGGTCTGTCGGATACTCCAACGGAAACAGTCCGATGGAGCCCACACACTGTCCGATTATCCCACAACACGGTCCTATCGGACATTGTCCATCGGAATGTCCGACCGTGTGTACAAGGGATAAGAGTGCATGGCCAGCCTAATAATTTAAGCTCAGTAATAACCACTCACCAGATTCCTCCTGCACAATAAATCTAAGCCCTGATGAAAAGGGATTTATGTATAACCTCCAAAACGTGTTGGATGTAAACTTTTTTTATAGACTCTTTGGATATAAAATTATATCTGGACTGATCCCTATGGCTTTTTACCTTCTTCCCTTTATTAAAAAAAAAAATGCTTAACCACATGCCGACCTCCCATCATTTGACAAAGGCAGAATGGCTCCCCTGCATAAATCGCCTTAGCTGTACGTCGGTCGCTTTAAGGGGTATAGATCTGCATCATCACTGAGAAGCCGATGCACGTGCCTGGCGGCCGCAATGTCCGCTGGGCACCCGCAATTACTCCTGACAGAGCAGGAACACAGATTTTCATTCTGTCAGGGAAGAGGAGACAAATTGTGTGTTCCTAGTTCCTAGTATATAGGAACACCAATTGGTCTCCTCCCCCAGTCAGTCCCATCCCCCCATGGTTAGAACACTGAGGGAACACATTTAACCCCTTGACCGCCCCCTAGTGTTAACCCCTTCCCTGCCATTGACATTTATACAGTAATCAGTGGCTATTTATAACACTGATCACTGTATAAAGGTCAGTGGTTTCACAAAAGTGTCAAAAGTGTCCGATCTGTCCACCACGATGTCACAGCCCCAATAAAAATCACAGATCACCGCCATTACTAGCAAAAAAAAAAAAATTTATAAAAATGGCATAAATCAATAACCTATTTTGTAGGCGCTATAACTTTTGCGCAAACCAATCAATATATGCTTATTGTGATATTTTTTACCAAAAATATGTGGAAGAATACATATCTGATTGTTTTTTGTTTTTTTTAATTGGGGATATATATTATACCAAAAAGTAAAACATATTGTGTTTTTATTTCAAAATTGGCACTCTTTTTTTGTTTATAGCACAAAAAATAAAGGTTGCAGAGGTGATCAAATACCACCAAAAGAAAACTATTTGGGAGGAAAATAAGGACTTTTGCTTGCGTACAATGTCGCATGACCACACAATTGTCAGTTAAAGTAACGCAGTGCTATATTGCAAAAAATTGCATGGTCAGAAAGGGGGTAAATCCTTTCGGGGCTGAAGTGGTTAAAGAGGAACTCCAGGCTCCTTCAGAAAAAGCTAAAAGTCAGCAGCTACAAAATACTGTGGCTACTGAATTTTAATATCAGGGCACCTACCTGTCCACAAATCCAGTGGTGTCTTTACCCAAGCCAATTTTTTCAATTGGCTCTCAGATGCTGCCGTCACAGCCGGTTCCCTACTGCGCATGGGGGGGGGGGGGGGACAAACTTCAAGCTGAGTTCACCGCGGCAAGATCAGCCTGAAGTGGGAGTGGTTACCTGTCAAAGCCAAGCACACGCTTGACCCCCCCCCCCCCCCGAAAGGTTCCAAATGTGGCAGCGGAGGGAGGGGGAGGCCAACAAGCAAAGCTTCCCCTTTTGGGTGGAGCTCCACTTTAAGTTTCAAATCACAACCATGACACTACCTGCCTGGAGTTTGCATTTTCTCCCTGTGCCTGCGTGGGTTTCCTTCGGGTACCTCCGGTTTCCTCCCACACACCAAAGACCTGCTGGTAGCTTAATTGGTTCCTGTCTAAAGTGTCCCTACTATGTGTATGTATGCATGTGGGTTAGGGAACTTAGATTGTAAGCTCCTTGAGGGTAGGAACTGATGTGAATATACAATGTATATGTAAAGCGCTGCATAAATTTTCGGCTCTATATAAGTACCTTAAATAAATAAATTAAATAAGTGTCAGACAAAATTAGTAAAATTAAATAAGGTGAGCAAAGTCATTCATTATTATCATCATTATGATTATTATAGGTTTTTATATAGCCGTTATTTTACGCAACCCATATTGAACATGTAGATAAGTAAGCCAAAATATTCAGCTATGCTGTGATTTTTTAAATGTTTATCTAAAAGCTTCAGAAGAAATGTACTTCCCTTTGTTTTCCTGACCACGTAATGCATATGCAAGTAAAGTGGACCTTAATGCCCAGCTGCCACACATATGCCTCTACGACGGTCTGAGGTTGTGGGCCGAGACCATGCTCACTGCGTTCTCCCAGCACATTGACTGAGTTGTCAGACTGCTCTAGGTTACATTATATAGAGAAAGTGCAGCGCTAAAGTACACTTATATGTGAAGATTAGTGTATGTGACAAACTAAATCAAAATATAATATGAATAAAAAACAGTCCAACTGTATAAACAACAGTGATTAAAGCCCCAGAGAGAATGTCCACTATAATTGGACTCCTGAAGTTTAAATTTCCAAACAACATTCCTGGACTTCAAATTTGCAAACAACACAAGTGAAGGAAATTCTTGCAACCGACTACTGGATAGTCAGTGAAGGTAGGTACTCTTACCGGATAAGTTGAACACCTCCACCATATAGTAGTGTGTCATCAAGGCTTAAAGGAGGCTCTGATAGCCCAAACAGGGAGATTGCAGGCCCGATGATCAATCACCTCCGAACTCCTCGTCCCAAATCTTGGTCATCCACAGTCTCCAATTAAGAAGGGTAGATCAGTTTTCCAAAACTCGGACACCTGTAGAGCTTTGTCTGGGATGGCTCCCCCGGGACTCACCAGAGAGGGGAAAAATACAAACAGACGCCTCTCATGGTGAAATTCAACCAGTAACAGTTTATTGTAAACAATTTCTTAGGTAAAAAAGCATAGAATACATAAAAAAATCATGTGATACATATTAAAACGAAAAAAGTAAGAAAAAAGGCAATATGGAGAGCAGGAATATGCTATCCCTACGCGTTTCGACCACAAATTCGTCTACTGGGGCATACTCTAGGTCACAGCTTCTGATCATGTGAGATCCAATCACAGCAGTCACGCGATCGAGACGCTTTGCCACCTCAGTGAATTAAAGCCCATTTAAGTAAGAGCTTATACGTCTGTATAAAGTTACTGCTCATACATAGGCAGCAAAAAATAAAAATTAAAAGGCTAAGCACCACAGAAGACAGCCACCATTGGGGAGACGTAAGTTGGGCACAGGGATGGATTATCTTAGCATAGATTAGGGGTGTAAGGAATCTAAAATCTAAACCTAAACGTGTCCTGTAAGTGATAATTGCTTTCAGTAATGCCATGTTGGTAAACAACAATACAGAATGATGTACTGGAGCCAATTATGGCAATTGAGAATTAGTGGTTTATAAATAACATACATATTTTCCTTCTACAGGCCTTGCTTGAGGCTGTTAATGCCCACTGTGGCTCTCTAGTACGGAAGGTGGGCTATCTGGCCTACGGATCGCTAGTCCACAAATTCTGCAGCCAGACACATTATTGCACAGAAGAAGCTCTTCAGGTAATCACCATAATTGCTATTACCTTATTAGGAATTTGTGGTATCCTCTTACAGACTGAAAACAATGACATATTCCTAAAAGTGACTATATCGTTTAAAAAAAAAAAGAAAAAAAAAAGTGCAGCTATAAAGTGCAGAAGTCTACAGGGCTTTGCCTGCCCCATCTATGTCTGAACATCGGGTCCTTCTCAATGGACTAAACTCCAACAGTACCTGTTAGTGTTTAAGGTTGCCAGCACTCTTCATGTTCTTGCGTCTCTGTCACTAAACTCAAAGTTGGAGTAAGAGTTCTGCCATATGGCCAGATGCTGCTGTAATCCAGATAAACGATTCCCCTACAGTAGGGGGATTTTTTTTTTTTCTCTGCAGAAATTGACACTTCCAGTGGTGTCAGTCTCCTATGTCCCACTGCACTTAAAGCGTTTGTTAACCCCCCCCCCCCCCCCCCAAAAAAAATGTTATATGACACAGTGCTTGTCCTGTGTCATTTGGCCCCCTGTAACACCTAAAAACCTGGCCGATCCTGCTAGTTTCTCCCCACCCCTCTGTAAACTGACCACGGTGTATGATGGCTGCTGAGCCTGACACCGTGGTCAGTTTACGTGCCTCTGTCATCAGCAGCTATCCTCTGTGCTCCTGTGTCCTCCTTCTCCCTCCCCTCTCTGTCTGTGTGTGAGCCGCCCCTTCCTCCGGCTCTTATAACACTAACCTGTATACACCATCAGCACTGCCACCTATTGCATGTCCCCCTCTGTGAATGATTTATAAATATAAATGCTGTAAATACCTCATTTAAGAGACGAGATTCGGATCACATGACCAGCCAGCTCTCTCCTCCTCTCCTCTTCTCCTCCCCCCCTCCAGACTGACATCAACAGAGGAATCTCAGCCCCACCCACTGCATCTTTCAGAGGTGGAAAGAAGAAAGCTGGCTGGTCATTAGATCGCAATCTCAGCAGTGAAATTATTTGCAGAATTTATTTTTATAAATCACACACACAGAGAGGGGGACACTGCAATAGGAAGCAGTTCTGATGGTGTATACAGGTTAGAGAGGCTTTCTCCCACTGAATGCTACATCACTATTGTGCCTTATGGTGACATAGAGGTCAGCAGGAGGCACAGATGTGTAGCACTAAGCCCCACAAGAGCCACTGATTTTGTTCCAGGCTCTTTCTCACGGTAAACAGTCTATAGGTTGCATTTTTCAAATTTTATTGCATGTTAACTTGTCTGGATCTTAGGGAAGCCGTGGGATAGTCCAAACACTGAACAGTAATGAGAGGCAACTCTTCTCTTTGCAGATACTTCCTTAACAATCCCTTAAGCAATAGGACAGAGAATGGATGACACCGGGACACCATAAGTAAAGTTCTAGGCCAGGCAAGCCTTAGTATTCATGCACCAGTGGTTACCGCAGAAACAGTCACTAGCAGTGGTAGCTGGTGGGTTTTGATTTTAGGGGGTGGCAAATAAACCACTCCCAGGTATTTCCACCCCCCCCCCCGCCATTAAGGTGGTCGCTTCGGTGTCCTCCAGCATGGTGGGTGGTGGGCTGCGGGCAGTGACTTTGGTGTCCTTTAATCGAGCAGTTTCTCCACGCCCTCCACCATGCATCTCCTCGTCCTCCTCCTAGGTGCTAGGCATCTAATAGGATCACCTGACACTTTGGCCAATTGGGAAATGATTGCACGACCTGCTTCATGATTGGTGGGGAGGAGATTTAGTGTGAAAATAGTGAGTATTCATTTGCTGTCGTCACACAACCTAGTGGGATCGGGGAGTCAGTTCTCTGCGCCCCAAGCTCACCCTTTTTTGAAGCCTATTAGAGCCTCTGGCTCTAATCACATGCTTTAAAAAACCACCCCCTCAATTGGGACCAATAGCCAGGCTCCTTGTGTTTAGATCATGGATTGGGGGGGCGTTACCCATGCACCCCAATGGACAGGCTGCCACTGGTCACTAGGATCCTTCACTCAGTTCTGTATTCAGTATCTCCAGGTACTTGGGTGTCACCATCTAGGCAGAATCTTCCAGACCACATCTCCAGTGAAACCCCTGTGAGATTTTTCAGCAGGATAGGCCCCCCAGATGTGCACAGCTGGGACCTCGAGGAATGCAAGCAGAACCATCAGCTGAGTTGCCAAAAGGGCAGCAGCCCTTTTGGCTGGGAAACTCTCCTGCAGGAAAAGAACACTGCTGTCTAGAGCTCCAAACTATTTATGCCCCTGGGGGCATCCTCCCCCAGGGATTGTCTGGAGCCATGTAATTATTAAGGCTGCTAATTCGACTGTCCTGCCCACTACATTCTGGAAACCTCAGGGGGAAACAATCAAATCTGCAGCCTGCAGAGCCTAGAGCAGCCAAAAGTAATCACAAGCTGCTCCGATGATTACAGAAGCCTAGCCTGCTAGCAACCTAACTAGGGGGGTGCCACATCTGACTTAAACTTCCAGAACTGTAAGTTTCTGCAGTAACCTCGGGGAACGATTTCTTTGGACTACAGCAGTGTTTGGCAGCACGGGCAGTGGGAGAACAAATATTTCCTTTTTTAATTCATAAGTAGAGCTTTTACGCAAGAGTAAAGTTAACCACATTGGTACTAGGCTATAATTTCCTATCATTACCATACCATTTTTCCATTTTCAGTGAACAGTACCAGTTCTTTAAAGAATTCCAGGTATGGATATTTTTACATACAGTAGTTATATTGGCTCAGCTTGAAGCAATGTATGTGGGACCCTCCTAGAAGCTGGGAACACAATAGAAGGCATCTATTACTGCGGTGACTTCCACTTGCTTTTAGGTCCCGTGCCAAGCAGCTGCTTTATGGCGTTGTGAACACACTAGATTGGCCACTTCCATGGGCCCTATTCAGAGATCGCTTTGCATTTTTTCAGTGATTGCAAAGTGTGAGTGGTGGGGCGGTGATGTCTCGCTCTTTTTCTTATCCAGTCAGAGAATGCTTTGCATTAGTGTGAAAATGTAACACAGGGGCCCTGGAAGCAAGAGGAGATCATTGGAGTAGTGGTGTCTACTTCAATGACTTCCAGCTTCTAAAGGGATCCAGTGGCATATGATGTTGTACACCCACTGCTGATCCCTAGTGTGGTGTGTTTTGCCTGTGTGGGGCCCGGGGGGTGGGGCCGAGTCCTGCATTCTGTGAATGAACACAGATGCAGGACTCGGGAGTGCACCCGCACGGGTGTTCACCTAGGAGAGCACTTCTTCAATGTGGACACTCGATGTGGGTGGAGCCAGGAGCTCTGCTGAGGGACCCCAGAAGAGGATGTTCAGGGCCACTCTGTGCAAAACGAACTGCTTTTTTTATAATTTATTTGATGCTAATTTTTTATTATTGTTTAATATCTACTGTATTAAACTGTATTGTAATTTTCCTGTCCCCCCTCTACATTGTAAAGCGCTACACAAACTGTTGGTGCTATATAAATCCTGTGTAATAATAATAATAATAATAATACGAGGTATTGGTATTGCACACCTTTTAAAGGGGTTGTAAACCCTCATGGTTTTTCACCTTAATGCATCCTATGCATTCCCCTGCCCCAATTTTACTTACCTGAACGCTTTCATTCTTCGGCCAGGATAAAAGTTCTGTCCTGATTGGGTAGATTGATAGCAGCAAAGCCATTGGCTCCCACTGCTGTCAATCAAATCCATTGACGCGGCGGGTGTCCACCTAGGAGAGCACTTCTCCAATGTGGACACTCGATGTGGGTGGAGCCAGGAGCTCTGCTGAGGGACCCCAGAAGAGGATGTTCAGGGCCACTCTGTGCAAAACGAACTGCACAGTGGAGGTAAGTATGACAAGTCTGTTTTTTTTTTTTTTAACAAAACTTTACAATCCCTTTAAAGTAATTATTCTTGGATTAAAGATGGTATATGGATATTCTCTCAAGGATACAATGCAAAAAAAAAAAGATTTATTTTCATCCCAAACTATTTTATTATCAATAAGAAAAGCAGGATATGAATAACCCTAAAATGTTAAAACATCATACCACTATACAATCCGTTTATTAAAGTGATTGTAAATGATCATTCAGTTTAAAATAGAATTTTGTATAGATCTAAAAATAGATTATAAATACCCTTTTTCCCTTTTTTATAAGTAATCACATTCCCTCTGTTCTCAGCAACATAAGAGCTGAGGGGAAGAGAAGCCGCAGTACACTGATCTTCCTAGTGATAGGCTGTGCAGCAGAAGTGATTCAGGACAACTCTGATCATTGGAGGAGAGTACACTGAGTTCCCAGCATAGCTAGAGAACTGACCACAGTGTGTTCTCCTACTTTATGTGGTCAGTTTATAATAGGAAAGCAGAGGGAATGCCAGGAATTCCAGGGATTTTACACAAAGGAAGCAATACAAAGAGAACAGGATACTTTCTCATACAAGTACATGGTACAGCAGGCACATATCAAGAGTATGAAATATTGGGGCAACATGTAAGATTTAACCCTCTCATATGGCTATTTTGCACCCTAGTAATGGAAATCTAAATGCTACTCATTTGAATATAGGACGTTGGTTGTCCACAGTCCACTGCTAGGGATGGGTAAATGAGTTCCAACGCATTTCGCCGATGAGACTTCTTCAGGAGGATACAGATGAGCGGTTGTAATCTATAATGGAAAACAACCACACAACACACCAGGACATGCACACACCCTGTGGGTTCATCACTGAGCACAAAGATCGGCACAATCAACACGCCAAAAGAAGGGGGGAGAACCTTCACACAAATAGGAAAACCAAAGTTAGAAAAAGCCCCAAACTCCCAATTTATAAACTATAATAATTACCAATATATCAACCAAAAATGTGATGACATGTGGTCACACATCAAATCAACACCGCCCAAGTCCCAAAGATGTAACAATTAGATAGTATAGCAAAAGAGTTTTGTTTATGTGGCTGAAATCGCATCCCATCAACTACTGATAACGGAGTGGCTGTATTATAATACAGAAATTAACTGGAGTGCCAAATCTTCAATAATATAAACATGGTACAGCAAACAGGCAAAAATGTGAACTCTACATCAACCATTATTATATGTGATAAAAATTGCAGTAATCACTATATGTGGTCACTGAAAATCCACTATACGTTCCCTTTAAAACATAAACAGTTCTATAAATTTTCTGGTCTCCTCTGGTTGCCCGGCAAGGTACAAATGAAAAATAAAATGATATTTTCACAGAGTTCCAATAAAAGAATCCTGACTATTCAAGTGCTTCAGCTGCAAAAGAAAACCTTTGCCTTATCTTGACTGGAATTCAGTAAATCACTCAATGTAGGCAGTATATTGCAGAGCTGAGCCAAGCTGAGCTCCCCTACCCACCCAGTATAATCGTATCATGTCTTATTTAAGCTAATGCGTTTACAAAGGAAAATGATACCCGATTAGACAGCATAATAGTTTTGTAAATGAGAATGTCAGGTTTAATTCACTATCAGCAAAAATGTATTATTTCATTTGTGCGATGTCATAAATTTCTGGTGACTTCAAAGGTACTGCTTCTAAATTCAAATTGGCTTCTCCCAGGAGATACAGAGGGACAGGGAGCGTCTATTGTACGCCAATCTGTGTATTTAAGTCATCCGAGTAACTACGCTATAGAGTTTGTACCATGGAGGTGCGCACACGCATTCTAAACACTTCTATTGAAAGTGTTATTTTTATTTATTTCTTTGGCTAACCTTGAAAGGCATAAGCCATTTATATCAGCCTGTGGAGCTTGCTGTCTAATGGATTTACTATGGTCACACACTTATGTGCAAACATGCCAGGACTAGGATAGAAGCCCAAAAACCTTATAGCAGCCCTCAAAATTTCCACTCGCCTTCTCGCATTTGGCGAGTGGAAATAAGCTGGAGTAGGCAGAAGCAGAGGCAGCCTGGATCCTGCGGAAGGAGAAGTGGCGCCTGGTGGTCACCCCAGCCCAGACACAGAGCTCTGTGCTGCTGCTAAGGGGAAGTCTGTGGCCACTAGGCCACATGTCCTAACAACCACACCAACCTCATCTCCTCCACGCACATCCTCACTGCACATCTCCCCCTCCAGCGCTGACTCGCCGCCACGCAGAGTGCTGGATCTGGGCTTTCCCTGGCTGAATGCTGAGGCAGAGAACAAGAGGGGCTCTGTGTGTGTCCACATTCCTCCAAGGCAGTATCTATGGCACTGAGCAGCTAGGCTCTCTCCCTCCTCCGTGCACTGTCTGACCAGCTCCTCTGAGACTGCGCTCTGCCCACTGAGACTGGAACATGATTCCCAAGACGTCCAACCATGTCATGCCCACCATAAAGAACCTGTCGGTAGAGAGCATCTCCAGCAGACTTGTCCATCTGCAGAGGATCAGGAAATTGTTTAACAGGTGAGATCATCACCAGGGACAAGTGTCACAAGTCATGGGAAAGTGCGAGTCTTGGCTCCATGCTCTGTCTCTGGACCCATGCACATACCTCTAGGGGCATAGTGGAATGATACTAGGCTTGCCAACCAAATTCAATCAGATCAAACCTTCATACCTCCAATGATGTGCAACCAGGCCTGGACTGGCCAAAGAGCACACCAGGAATTTGCTTAGTGGACCGGGGAGCCCACTGGGCCACATGTGCCAACAAGAGCTGGCTAATGCCTATATACATATTGGTCCATGGCCTGTTGATGACCAGGCCCCACAGCAGGAGGTAACAGGTGACTGTAGTCCAGACAAGGCTGACACAGACCACAGTTGCCGCTTATCTCCCGCAATGTGACCATACCTGTGTCTCCTCTCCTGACTCTCCTGCTCCGCCAACAATGTCATCTTATCAGTAGCGCAGGGGGTTGGGAGGAGCTGGAGATATGCACAGAGATTCTTTTCATATTAACAAGTGGGTAATCACCCGCTTGTTAAAATTATTCGTATCTGCAACGCCTCCTGCCCCCTGACCTGCTGAACAAAAAAAAAACTGAGGAGCTCATTGTACTAACTATGCAATATTAGTACAGCGATCCCCCTGCTTAGCTATTGTGTTCTGACAAGGGGACTGCCCCCCTCCCTGCTATAACACACCGGTCAGTGCTATTGGCTGATCAGATGCCGATCGGCAGCTGGTTCTCCAGCAAGCCCATTAGACAGAAGCAGGATCTTAGGTCGGCTTTTGCTGGACAGAAGCAGGATCTTAGGTTGGCTTTTGTCAGACAAAAGCAGGATCTTAGGTTGGCTTTTGTCGGACAGAAGCAGGATCTTAGGTCGGCTTTTGCCGGACAGAAGCAGGATCTTAGGTCAGCTTTTGTTGGACAGAAGCAGGATCTTAGGTCGGCTTTTGTCATACAGAAGCAGGATCTTAGGTCGGCTTTTGTCGGACAGAAGCAGGATCTTAGGTTGGCTTTTGTCGGACAGAAGCAAGATCTTAGGTCGGCTTTTGTCGGACAGAAGCAGGATCTTAGGTCGGCTTTTGTCGGACAGAAGCAGGATCTTAGGTCGGCTTTTGTCAGACAGAAGCAGGATCTTAGGTCGGCTTTTGTCGGACAGAAGCTGGATCTTAGGTCGGCTTTTGTCGGACAGAAGCAGGATCTTAGGTCGGCTTTTGTCGGACAGAAGCAGGATCTTAGGTCGGCTTTTGTCAGACAGAAGCAGGATCTTAGGTCGGCTTTTGTCGGACAGAAGCAGGATCTTAGGTCAGCTTTTGTGGGACAGAAGCAGGATCTTAGGTCGGCTTTTGTCAGACAGAAGCAGGATCTTAGGTCGGCTTTTTTCGGACAGAAGCAGGATCTTAGGTCGGCTTTTGTCGGACAGAAGCAGGATCTTAGGTCGGCTTTTGTCGGACGGAAGCAGGATCTTATGTCGGGTTTTGTTGGACAGAAGCAGGATTTTAGGTCGGTTTTTGTCGGACAGAAGCAGGATCTTAGGTCGGCTTTTGTCGGACAGAAGCTGGATCTTAGGTCGGCTTTTGTCGGACAGAAGCAGGATCTTAGGTCGGCTTTTGTCGGACAGAAGCAGGATCTTAGGTCGGCTTTTGTCAGACAGAAGCAGGATGTTAGGTCGGCTTTTGTCGGACAGAAGCAGGATCTTAGGTCAGCTTTTGTGGGACAGAAGCAGGATCTTAGGTCGGCTTTTGTCAGACAGAAGCAGGATCTTAGGTCGGCTTTTTTCGGACAGAAGCAGGATCTTAGGTCGGCTTTTGTCAGACGGAAGCAGGATCTTAGGTCGGCTTTTGTCGGACGGAAGCAGGATCTTATGTCGGGTTTTGTTGGACAGAAGCAGGATCTTAGGTCGGCTTTTGTCGGACAGTAGCAGGATCTTAGGTCGGCTTTTGTCGGACAGAAGCAGGATCTTAGGTCGGCTTTTGTCGGACAGAAGCAGGATCTTAGGTCGGCTTTTGTCGGACAGAAGCAGGATCTTAGGTCGGCTTTTGTCGGACAGAAGCAGGATCTTAGGTCAGCTTTTGTCGGACAGAAGCAGGATCTTAGGTCGGCTTTTGTCGGACAGTAGCAGGATCTTAGGTCGGCTTTTGTCGGACAGAAGCAGGATCTTAGGTCGGCTTTTGTCGGACAGAAGCAGGATCTTAGGTCGGCTTTTGTCGGACAGAAGCAGGATCTTATGTCGGCTTTTGTCGGACAGAAGCAGGATCTTAGGTCGGCTTTTGTTGGATGGAAGCAGGATCTTAGGTCAGCTTTTGTCGGACAGAAGCAGGATTGAGGTTGGTTTTTGTCGGACAGAAGCAGGATCTTAGGTCGGCTTTTGTCGGACAGAAGCAGGATCTTAGGTCGGCTTTTGTCGGACAGAAGCAGGATCTTACGTCGGCTTTTGTCGGACAGAAGCAGGATCTTAGGTCGGTTTTTGTCAGACAGAAGCAAGATCTTAGGTCGGCTTTTGTCGGACAGAAGCAGGATCTTAGGTCGGTTTTTGTCAGACAGAAGCAAGATCTTAGGTCAGCTTTTGTCGCACAGAAGCAGGATCTTAGGTCGGCTTTTGTCGGACAGAAGCAGGATCTTAGGTTGGCTTTTGTTGGACAGGCTACAGTACACACTAGCTGAATGTCGGGCTGTTTCTGTTGAACGAGCCAATACCAGCTGATATTATGTACAGGGTGACAACCCTAATGTGTGGTTTAACTGCAAAACAAGCTTTTTTGTTTTTCTGCTATAAGTTTGCTGCAGAAGATTTGTGGTTAGTTCTCCAAGATGTTTGGAACAATCTACATGCAGAGTTTCTTCAAAAGGAATGTCAGCACTGGCTGTACCTAGAAGAATTGATGCTGGCTTTTGAAGGCAAAGAGTGGCCCCACCGAATATTGATTTGATTTGGATTTCTCTTCTATTCATTTACTTTTCATTTTGTTAATTGATAAAAAAAATAAACTATCAACACCTCTATTTCTCAAAGCATTCTTCATTTACAGCATTTTTTCACACATGCCTAAAACTTTTGCACAGTAATGTATATTCTGTAAACTTTCAGCAAATATTGAAAAAGGCAACAGGCTTGAATTCGGAAATAACAGCTTTGTATTTGGAAATTAGGATATTTTTGGAGAGAAATCTCCAAGTTGAGATATTAAAAAAAATGAAGCTAATGCAATGATATCTTTGACACACTGGAACAATCAGCACATCCTGAATTTAAGTAATAAAAATATCAATTATTTTTATCTTCCTTTTTTTTTTTTTTTTTTATTGTAGCCACTCCATAATTTGCTAGCGGAAGCCAATGAGGCAGTGGATATGATGGACATCATTCTGGCCCTTAAAGGTCTGGGGAATTCTGGACAAGCAGCTAGCATTAAGAAGATTCTGAAGTTCCTTCCAAGAATAATTACCACGGTCTCCAACCTACCTCTACCCGTGCAAGTCGCAGCTGCTCTGGCCCTGAAGAACATTGCAATAAAAAACCCTGTTAAGGTATTTGTAGAGAGAACTTTGCTGCATGTAGGCCCCCATGGCTAAAGCAAGCAGATGTAGAAGAATTAAAAAATAACTGCCAAAAAAATTTTTTTGTTCTGTTGCCCATGGGACAAAATACACGTGGTGCTTTGCCCATGTTGCCCATGTTGCTAGGTGCTTCCTGAAATTAGGTATGAGGTTGGACTGAGGATTGGAATGAATTACATCAAAGTACAAGCAGCTAGAGAGGTCAGGGATGGCTTAATTTAAAGCACTTTATCTCTTGTGCATTTGCCTTGTGTCTTGTGTCTATTTGCTCTGTCCCTTAAAGCTGAACTCCAGGGACCAACTGCAAGGGTCAACTGCCCATTTGTTCTACGGCAGTAATGGCGATCGTTGGCACCCCAGATGTTTCCGAACTACATTTTCCATGATGCTCAACTACACTGCAGAGTGCATGAGCATCATGGAAAATGTACTTCCAAAACATTTGAGGTGTCAACAGGGGCGGACTGACAACTCATGGGGCCCCGGGCAATAGGAGATTATGGGGCCCCCGGGCAATAGGAGAAGATTATGGGGCACCCAGGCAATAGGAGATTATGGGGCCCCCAGGCAATAGATTATGGGGCCACACAGTATACATACACACACATACAGTTTACACACAGACACACAATATACACACACAGTATATACACACACAATACACAGCATACACACACTGAAAAGGTACTGGAGAGGCGGGGCAGCTATAATTTTGGGATTATTTTAAAAAAACACAGATTTTTACATACTCTGCCTGATTTTATTGAGGCTGGCAACCCTGATGGGGCCCCTTAGTAGCATGGGGTCCTCGGGCAGTGCCCGAGTGCCCAAATGGTCAGTCCACCCCTGGGTGTCAAGGCTTCCCATCACTGGTCTAGGGGATGATATCATTACCTTAGTCCTCACTCCTGCAGGCTTCTTCCTCTTTGTGATTTAGGAGCACTGAACTTTATGGAGATGCGTTATAACGCAACGGAATGTTTATGGTCCTAGTGGTTGATCACCAGCAACTGTGGAGTTTTGCTGGACCCCCAGAGGAGTTTATTGAAGTTTTGAAAGGACAGGAGCTCCACACCAGCTTGTATAGACTTTTTTAATGATTTTTATTTTGTAACAGCCACTGCGTTTCTGGGGCTCAGCACTCTACTTTTATCAGAGCCAGATAAAGAAGGGACTTGGATTGGAAAAGCTTTTGTGCTAAAGGTCCACCGACGGGTGGCAGCTCTCTGATCACCTTTTGTACAATGCAGGAACAGCAGTCCTGCGTTGTATGTGAGGATGTAGAGTTAGACAGAAAAGGAGTTAATCGAATATGGGGGGGAAGCAAAACAAGCATTTAACCCTTGCAGTGAAGGGCGGGGGGGCCACTGCATGGGTAAAGGTTTTTTGCCCAGACTTTAACTTTAACATGATTTGTTCTGAAGCTATAATGACATATGCCAACTCTGATTCGTTCTTGTTTTTAAAAATATAAATTAAAGTGGAACTAAGCCTTCCTGTCCTCTACAGTCAAGGAAGCTGCTATCCTAACCTCTGTTTGATAGCAGTTGCCATGTGCTTAGTTAAGACACCATCCATTTGAAGGCTTGACAGTTCTGTTGGAAGCACAAGTAACGGAGACAGTTATATGCAGTACAGCATGATTGTTATACTCACTGTGGACCCTAAGGGGTTATTCCTCTGCATTGTGTAAAAAGGCTGTTTGGTCCTGTCTTCTCTGGTCCTCCCTTTCTTCCACAGTCTCCACTCCATCTCCTGATAGTACAGAGCCTTGGGGGCATTCTGCACATGCTCAGTTTGTTTTTTTAATTAGTTTTTTTTCGGGAGGGTGCATGTGTTCAGCACAGGGCCAATTAGCACCGTCCAGATGGAGGGTCAGGGGTCATGCAGTCTCATAGGACTGTCAGAGAAGAATGAAAACTCCTACAAGCTTTAACCAGACACTGATAGAAGTCACAAGACTGCTATATATTGCTGATAAGAAAAGGTATTTAGCAGT
The DNA here is from genome assembly GCF_037356315.1 of Lithobates pipiens. Taxonomy (NCBI): domain Eukaryota; kingdom Metazoa; phylum Chordata; class Amphibia; order Anura; family Ranidae; genus Lithobates; species Lithobates pipiens. The sequence goes on from NW_027507785.1 coordinate 299,566,286, forward strand.
TTGTATTTACTAAAATAATTGCATTTCCATGTTATGTGTACTGTGGGGCATTGGTACCCTTTCCTCAAGTACCCCCAACAGGCCATGTTTGCAGGTTTTCCCTTATGTTGCACAGGTTCTTTAAATCAAAGTCAATGGCTTGGTATTTTGGACAGCTATTTTAGCTAAGAGAACATTCCCAAAACATGGCCTGTTGAGGGTACTTAAGGACAGGGTTGGAAACCACTGTTGTGGGGGACCAAATATAGTGAATGCAGGGTCCTAATTTTAGTAACACTTTAACGGGTTCCCGACCAGCCGCGTGGGCGAAACGACGTTACCTTACATCGGGCACGTGGCGCCTAGGGGACCGCGATGATCGGATTTGTTTCAGAACCGATCAGTCTCAAGGCCCAGGCCAATGATTTCTGGCCTGGACCTGCTGATTGGTTCTGACAAATGAAATGCTTCCCCTGCCTGTAATTGTAAACGCAGGCAGGAGAAGTGATGTCGTCTCCCTCTCTGGAATTATTTTCCGTTCCAGAGAGAGGAGAGAGGACATCCAATCGTGAGTTGCACCAACACTACACTGACACAGTACATATAGGCACACATTTCACCCCCTGATCACACCCCGATCACCCCCCCCCCCCCCCCAGTTAACCCCTTCACTCGCTGTCACTGTTTCACCCAGCGAAGTGTTCATATTTCTCTTTGATCACTGTACTGGTGTCATTTGTGACAATAATCAGTGTTAGGGTACTTAGTAGTAGGCCCAGATAGGTCTAGGGACCCCCCCAATAAAGTTTTAACCCCTTGATCTCCACCTGTCAATAGTGAACACTATATTAGTGTCACGGGTGATGCTGGTTAGTTAGTTAGTTATTTTTTATAGCTTCAGGACACTTGCTGTACATTACCTAATAATAGTGTTTAACCCCCTGATCACCCGGCAGGTGATATCAGTTTTTAGCGTCAGGTTTTAGCATCAGTTAGGGTCTGCGTCGCCCTAGGCAGCGTCAGATTAGTGCCAGTAGCACTAACACCCACGCACGCACCATACACTTCCCTTAGTAGTATAGTGTCTGAATGGATCGATATCTTTGATCTGATCAGTTAGCGTTAGCGGGATCAGCTCAGATACCGGCTAGCACCTGCGTTTAGCCCCTCCGCCCAGCCCAGCCCACCCCACCCAAGTGCAGTATAAATTGATCACTAACTGATACTGAACTTGATCAATAACTGTAGCATTCAGTCAGGCCTGATCCCTCTGAACGCTAACACACAATCGGAATTTCGGCCAGCAAAAGACCGATAAGAGTTTTTCGACGGAAAATGCGACCATGTGTATGCTCCATCTGTCTTTTGATGGCAGAATTCTAGCCAGCAAAAGATTTTCGGTCGGGAAAAGTTCCTATTCGAAAATGCGATCGTCTGTGGCAATTCCAACATGCAAAATTCCTACGCATGCTCAGAAACAATTCGACGCATGCTCGGAAGCATTGAACTTAATTTTCTCGGCTAGTATAAATAAGAAAGTATAATAAATATTTTATAATTTGCCACGTGTTTTGGGAAAATTCATTTTTTTTTTTTTTAATGCAAAGTTGTCACTAAATGATATATTGTTCAAACATGGCATGGTTATATGTGAAATTACAAACAAAAATACATTGTGCTGATTCTCCTGAGTACGGGGATACCACATGTTTGAGACTTGCTGGGATCCTAGCCATGTACAGGACTCCACAAAACAATCACTGCCTTCAGGCTTTCTAAAGGCGTAAAATTGTGATTTTACTCCTCACTACCTATCACAGTTACGGAGGCCCTGAAATGTCTAGATAGCACAACCCCCCCCCCCCCCAAATGACCCGATTTTGAAAAGTAGACACCCCAAGGTATTTGCTAAGAGGCATTGTGAGTATTTTGCAGCTCTCATTTGATTTTAACAATGAAGAAAGAAAAGAAAATTTTTATTTTTTATTTTTTTAATTTTCAAAACTTTGTGACAAAAAGCGGGATGGGGGATGGGGTCATTTTTTGTGCTATCTTGACATTTCAGGACCTCCAAAACTGTGATAGGTAGTGAGGAAGTGAAATCACCATTTTACGTCCTTAGAAAGCCTGAAGGCAGTGATTGGTTTTTGGGGTGCCGTACGTGGCTAGGCTCGCAAAAAGTCCCACACACGTGGTATCCCTGTACTCAGGAGAAGCAGCAGAATGTATTTTGGGGTGTAATTTCACATGTTTGAGCACTATATCATTAAGTGACAACTCTGTGCAAAACAAAAGAAAAAACAAAAAACGTTTGTAATTTTCCTGCAACTTGTGGCAAAATATAAAATATTCCATGGAGTCAACATGCGTCTCAGCAAATAGCTTGGGGTGTCTACTTTCCGAACTGGGGTCATTTGGGGGGGGGGGGGTGCTATCTGGTTATTTTATGGCCTTCATAACTGTGATAGGTAGTGAGGAGTGAAATCAAAAATTGACACCCTTCGAAATCCTGATTGGCTTTCAGGGTCCCATATGCGGCCAGGCTCTCAAAAAGTCTTAAAGCAGAATGTATTTTGGGGTGTAATTCCACATATAACCATGGCATGTGTAAGTAATATGCCATTTAGTGACAACATTTTGTAATTTTATTTATTTTTTTGTAATTTTATAATCACTAATTCAATGGGCCCAGCATGTCTCTCAGCAATTTCCTTGGGGTGTCTACTTTCTAAAATGGGGTCATTTGGGGGAGGGGGGGGTTGTACTGCCCTGCCAGTTTAGCACCTTGAAAAAGGAGATAGGCAGTCATAAACTAAAAGCTGCGTAAATTCCAGAACATGTACCCTAGTTTGTAGAAGCTATAACTTTTGGGAAAATCCATAAATATACGCTAAGGCCCCTTTCACATGGGATGGATCAGTAATGATCCGCCCCGTGATGATCCGCTCGCTCAGCGGGGATCGCTCCATTGTCCCCGCTGAGCCGGCGGTGGACAGGGCGGTCCCTGCACACTGTGCGGGGACTGCCCTGTCAGCTCTCCGCTCTCCTCTATGGGGATCGGACGAGCACGGACCGTCTGTCCGTGTTCATCCGATCCGCTCTGCAGACGGATAGAAAAATAGGATTTTCCTCCGTCTGCAGAATCAGACTGTTGTGGAGGCGGAGGAAATCGGGTGTCTACGGATGTTCATCCGCAGACACCCGCTATCCCATAGGGATGAATGTATGTCCGTATTTCATCCGCAAACGGATGGATGAAATACGGACATATCATCCGCATGTGTGAAAGGGGCCTTATTGACATTTTTGTAGCTGAATACATTTTGGCCTAAATGTATGACTAAAATTGAGTTTATTGGATTTTTTTTATAACAAAAAGTAGAAAATATAATTTTTTTCAAAATTTTCTGTCTTTTTCCATTTATATGGCAAAAAATAAAAATCACAGAGGCAATCCAATACCATCAAAAGAAAACTCTATTTGTGGGAAAAAAAGGCTGCACATTTTATTTTGGTACAGTATTGCATGACTGTGCAATTACCAGTTAAAGCAGTGAAGTGCCAAATTGTAAAAAAGTGCTCTGGTCATTGAGCAGCCAAATCTTCTGAAGTGGTTTAGTTCTTCTTTAAATGAATACAATATGGTTAATGTACGAAGAGTGTGTTAAAGAAGAAGTAAACTCTCCCACTCTGATTCTTCTCTTCATTTAGTCCATTATAATAAGTAATTATCAGACTATAGCCACTGTAATCCAGCCCAAATCGCATATTACTTACTGTTTAAGAAAACTTGTTTCCAGGGGTTAGGCAGCGCCATTTTAAGTTTTGTTTTTCTGAGTCCACAGTGGAGTGTATTTCCACCCATACATTGAGCACTTGCTGTACTGTTAACCAAGCCTCCTTCTCAATCCAACATTTCTATGGCAACCCTGCTTCCCTGTTAAAGCGGGAGTCCGCCGGAAGTTCCACCGTTTTTTTTTTTAAAAGCCAGCGGCTACGAATACTGCAGCTGCTGACTTTTAAAATAGTGACACTTACCCGCCCAGCGCGCCCGGGATGTCGGCACCCGAAGCCGATCTCTCGATCATCTCTCGGGTGCTGCCGCCGCCATTTTGGCTATGGGAATCAGGAAGTGGAGCCTTTCGGCTTAATTTCCCGGTTCCCTACTGCGCATGCGCGAGTCGCTCTGCGCAATAAGGATGGTCCCCGCTGTCTCTGGGATCCGTGTGTTTCCCAGCAGGCAGCGGGGGGACTTTTGGAAAGGGGCGTGGATTCTGCGGAAAGGGGCGTACCTTCTGCAGAATCTACGCCGGAAGTGGGTGCCCCCTCCCCCCTGAAAGGTGCCAATTGTGGCGCTGGAGGGGGGGGGGAAACCAATGAGCGGAAGGTCCACTTTAGGGTGGACCTCCGCTTTAATAGCTGACTTGTTTTATTTCATAGTATTTACTTGTGCCGATGTCTAATGTTTCCCTTTGTCAGTCTTATCAGCTTCAGCTGATTTACCTGGGACAAAGTTGTGGGGTAGGGTTTACAACCACTTTAATGAGGAAATTCCTTGTTAAAGCAACCAATCAGTGTCCATGCATCCTTTCTACAGGATGGCGTTAATCGTTGTCAATTGTTTTTATGAGCAACAAGAGATGTTCTTAGCACATTTTTCATACATAAGACCTTTAAAATATAATAATCCCCCCATACCTCTATTCAGATCATAGATATTTGCCAAGAGTTGTATATGGACATCCAGCAGCACCCAGTCATCCGAAGCATTGCCGCAAGTATTATCCTAGACAATAAGCCTTCTCCCGCTATTGTCATGATGATAGCAAAATCTCTCATGAAAGAAGCCGACATGGAAGTGGGAAGTTTCGTCTATTTTCTGATGAAGAAGTTCAGTAGAAGCGTCCACCCTGAGCTACATGAAGTGTAAGACAATTCTGATCTACTGGTAACATGTAAATTACATTGGCATAAATGGAGGAAAACTGTGTCGAATTGGCTGTCTGTGTTGATACAAATGATATGTACACCCCACACACATTCCTCCCTCCTCATAACTTCAGGGGTGTGTGACCAGCGATGGTGCATAGCATTGAGAAAAGGCCAGCAATCCAATAATTTGTTTCATGGGGAAGGAGCAGGGCTTTTTTTTTTCAGCGGGAACGCGGAGGAACGTAGTTCTGCCACCTTCACCACTGACTGTATGTAATGCCAAGGGGTACTGCATTGTGCTACAACATCTATGGATGTTGGCTGCTGGGGGATCTATTGTTGCTAGAGGGTATATTTTTTTTTGCGAGGGGGGTTAATGTTGCTGCTCTGTGAGAAGATGGTATGGTGGTGGAGAGCTGGAGAAAGGCTTGGCACACTTCCTGGATCGTAGTGCTAGAGGGGGTGACCTCACTGTTTCTGGGCTGGCGCATGATGGTGGATGGAACGAATGTGTGCTCCCTTTTTCAAGATACTCCTGAAAGGAAGCACCTGGTCGGGGTGCCAAATGGTTCCGTCACAGGTTCCCTGTAACCACTTTACCCCCAGGCCAAATCTGATATTTCTTCTATATATGTAAAAAATCATATTTTTTTTTGCTAGAAAAGTACTTAGAACCTCTAAACATTATAGATCCTTTTTTAAGCAGAGGCCCTAAGGAATATGGGGAGCTTTATTTTTATTTTTTTATGTTATTATTTATTTAACAAAAAAATTTATAAATGGAATGCAGCTTATTTTTTAACAAACCTTTGTTTCCACGTTCCTAGGGCTGCTATTTGCAATATGGCTGTTGCGGTGTTGAAGTCCAGATTTGAAGCCACAAGGAGCCATTTTAGTAGTGGATTATTTTATGATATATATTCAGGTATTGGGTCAATGTTTACATTACTGTTTACTATAGGCTTGTGCAATTCATTTCGTAACGAATCGAAATTCGGCCGAGATGCATCCGAATGTCCGAATAAAAAAATAACAAATTACAACGAATACGAAAGAAATATAACGAATGAATTTGACATGATTCGAAATTATTTCAACCGCATTCGAAATTATTTCAACTGCATTCGAATGGATTTCAACATGCGACCCAAAATCGGGTCGCAAAATGTTATTAGAGCAGAGAATGACATTTTGTGACCCGATTTTGGGGCCACATATCTCGGTGTCACTTATAGCTAGAAACTTTGGTATGCAAACACAATAGTACTAGCACTACAACATATCCAAATTTGGAGTTTCTAGCACCAAGTGCCCCCGAGATACATGGCCCTAAAGTCGGGTCACAAAATATTTTCGAATGTGGTTGAAATAATGTCGAATCATGTTGAAATTATTTTGAATGCATTCGAAATTATTTCAACATGATTCGACATTATTTCAACTGCATTCGAAATGATTTCAACATGATTCAACATTATTTCAACCGCATTCGAAAATATTTTGTGACCCGACTTTAGGGCCATGTATCTCGGGGTCACTTGGTGCTAGACACTTCATTTGGATATGTTGTAGTGCTAGTATTGTTGTGTTTGCATACCAAATTTGGGGTTTCTAGCTATAAGTGACCCCGAGATATGTGGCCCCAAAATCGGGTCGCAAAATGTTATTAGTTATTAGAGCAGAGAATAACATTTTGCGACCAGATTTTGGGGCCACATATCTCGGATTTGGTATGCAAACACAATAGTACTAGCACTACAACATATCCAAATTTGGAGTTTCTAGCACCAAGTGACTCCGAGATACATGGCCCTAAAGTCGGGTCACAAAATATTCTCGAATGTGGTTGAAATAATGTCGAATCATGTTGAAATCATTTCGAATCCGGTAGAAATATTTTCGAATTTGGTTGAAATATTTTCGAATGTGGCCGATTTTTCGAATTCGGTAGAAAACTAAACGAAATCCGAAAACGAATTTAAGGAAGTTAACGAATATAACTAAACGAAATTAATGAATTAACGAATTAAAACGAAACGAAACTAAACAATTTTTTTTCCTTTTGCACATGTCTAGTTTACTAAAAAAAAAAACAGTTTACATTACGCCTTGGACACACTAGTCCTGATCCAGCCTAACTGCAGGCTTCCTATTGCACCTAGAAGTTGTACATCTGTTGGGTGATTTAATTATCAGTATCAGAGAATTAACATTCTAGGCCCCCAAAAATGTCCTTTATTCTCTATTCATTTAGGACCAATCTTTACTGTCATCCGTTCAGCGCCATCACTTACCTACCAAACCTGTTTACTTGAACTGAGCTCTTGTAAGACACAAATAATGCGGCTGTATAACTATTAACACATCATAAAATGTATTTTTTTAAGTGCAAGCAGTGTAAGTACTAGACATGGGTGCCATCAAAAAATGTGTTTTGTTACGTTCCGTATGGAAAAAAAAATCGTATTTTGTAATTCGTGTACAAAATTCAATTCAGATTCGTACAAAAACGAATTTTCGTTAGATTTGTAAACTTTTCGTTAAAATAACTAAAGTTTGTTATGATGAATTTATCATTATGAGGGGCTTCCACCATCCCTGTGCTGTGCTGACTTCCTGGGTTTTTAACTTTTAGGTTTGTTAACTTTTCGTAACAATTACGAATGTTCGTTATGATGAATTTATCATTATGAGAGGTTCCCACCATCCCTGTGCTGTGCTGGCTTCCTCTGATTGGTGAACAAAACACCAGTCATGTTTCTGTTAATTTGGATCCGAAATTTGTATTTTGTATGAAATTCGTAAGCATAGAAATTCCCTGTGCCGAGTTCCCAGGTCTGTACACCCGCTGTGTCCATTATGAGGGGTTCCCACCATCTCTGTGCTGAGTTCCCAGGTCTGAGTGTACACCCGCTGTGCCCATTATGAGGGGTTCCCACCATCCCTGTGCTGTTCTGACTTCCTGGGGTTTTAACTTTTAGGTTTGTTAACTTTTCGTTAATTATGAATTTTCATTATGAATTTGGATCCGAAATTCGTAAACGAAATTTCATATGGAATTTGTATGCTTAAAAATTCGTATTTCGGATTCTTACGAATGTATGAATTTTCGGATTCATACGAATGTAAGAATTTTCGGAAATTCATACGAATTTTCAGAAATTCATACGACTTTTCGTTTCATACAAAACTAATCGCACATGTCTAGTAAGTACCTAAATGTGGCCTGGTACCAGTCTCTTGTAATTCCTGTACAGCTGGGCTGGCGTATGAAAGGATGAAGCAGCACAAGGAGCCAATCAGTCCATGTGCTGAAAAGAAGCTGATAGGAGAAGAGAGCACAATGATGCAGAAATGAGCTCATCACTGTGCTGCTTCTCCTTTCACTGTCCAATCACAGGCTGGGGGCATTATCTAGGATAAACTGAACTCAGAGCAAGTGGCTTGAATGATGCTGGCCAGCAGACTCCAGACCTCTAGTGGCAGAAAAATAATACTAATAATACTAATAATAATAAATCTTTGAATTTAAAATTGCAGCAAAAGTCGGTGCTGTTCCTTTATATTTTAATGGCCTCCTAATTCTATCTTCTTTTTTTTTTTTTTTTTTTTTTTGATAGAGTTCTGTTTTAATGTAATGTATTTGGACTGACTGCTACAGAAAACTGTCCATTGAGACTTTCCCTATTCACACTTGTGCATTTATGGCACAGTAAATATGTGTGAACCAACACTCACAGTTCCTACAGTACTTAGATCTGTGCTGTTATATTCACCGTATATCTGTATTTTTTACCTACAGTTTTAGTGTGATTAATTACAATGGCATGGATAACATTGTGCATTGTGAATGCAGTTTCGTGTGCAATTAGATTGTATTTTACGCTTTGGTTTTTATAAAATGCAGCCGGTTTTGTGCATCTTGACCTATTTTTTGTACTTTGACTTTTTAAATGATGCATTCTGCTGCTTATCCCTGCATGTGAATTGCATATGATTTTTCTGAAGAATAAATAAATAAACCATCAGAATATGGTATAGTGTTTTACATGCAAGTTTTTACTGCATTAATTTACTTTACTGCAATATTTTGGGGCCCCAAAGCACATGTTGATGCAGTAAGATTTACGCAGGTTGCATTACAATACACATATTGCAATACACAAATATATGACCAGGTCAATTGACTTTAATGACAGTCTTATATACAGTGCAGTCCCCCTGCCATAGCCGACTGCATTATATTGCTGGGAACTGCTTAGCAGTGATTGCAGGCTTAGCCCTTGTACACACGGTCGGACATTCCGACAACAAAACCCGTCTGATTTTTTCTGACGGATTTTGTCTGAAACTGGTGTTGCATACACACGGTCGGACAAAGTTGTCAGAAAATCTGATAGTTCGTAATATGATGACGTTATTTAGTTACGACGGGACTACGTTCAGGCTAGTAGCCAAAAGCTTTGGTCTAGAATTTGATCTGAGCATGCGTGGCACTCTGTCCGATCGGAATTCTCTACAAACGACAAAGTCTGATCGGATCATTTTGTCGGAAAATTTTATATCCAGCTCTCAAACTTTGTTGGACATTCCGATGGAAAAAGTCAGATGAAGCCCACACACGGTCGGATTATCCGACAACACGGTCCAAACGGACATTTTCCGTCGGAATGTCCGACTGTGTGTACAAGGGCTTAAAGAGACTCTATACGGTGCAGGCAGCCTTTAAAACTCTGTACTTATGGCTGAATCCCATGTCATTCTGGCCTAAGCCTCCCTGATAATGGCAAAATGCCTTTCCTTTCTTGCCTACTCCACATTTCTATTGGCAGGTAAGGCAGCATGGTGATGGGCCAATAGGAATGTGTGGGAGGCAGCAGGTGGCGGCAGACATTGACACTATCTGGAAGTGTTGGAACTTTGGCTCCAAGCATATGTCTATGATGACGTCACCTCCACTCCTGAAGCTTCCTGGGATTTGTACGTCACCTATTCCAGGGGGCCTCATATTCAACACAGCAGACAGAGGAAGGCAGACCCAGTGTTGCATTATCAGGGGGTCGACTGCCTGAACCAGGAAGAGATAGCTAGCTTCTGATTAAGTTAGAAAGTAAGATGGTGTTGTGGGACCCAGTGGGAGGGAAGCAGTTTGGTGAATCACAGCAGGACAATGCTGGATACACTGGGCATGAAAGTTTGCTTTTTGGAGGACAAGCTGGGGAGGTTAAAGTTCCTTTTTAACTCAGAGCTGCCCCCTGAAGACTATTAAACAATATTTAAGAAGCAGCAGAGGGGGAGGAGGAAGAACAGATAAAATGAAGCTGTGGCAGGGAGATCCTTGCACTGCAGTTCCTCAGGAACGGCTTCCTCTACACTCTACAGAAAAGAGAACGGTGAGCAAAACAGTAGTGACATCACTAATACCCTGTACACGCGACCAGTTTTCCTGTTGGAATAAACTCTGAAGGCTTTTTTCTGACGGAATTCTGCTAAAACTGTCTTACGTACACACGATCACACCAAATTCCGACCGTCATGAAAGCGGTGACATACAACATGTACGACAGGACTAGAAAAAGGAAGTTCAATAGCCAATAGCCAATAGCTTCTGTCTCGTACTTGCTTCAGAGCATGCTTTGTTTTTGGTACATCGGAACAGCATACAGATGAGCAGTTTTCCCGATAGGAATTGGTTCAGTCGGAAAAATTTAGAACATGTTCTCTTACTAAGTCCATCAGAGTTTTCGACGTAAAAAGTCCGATACAAACGATCAGAATATACGATGAAAAGCTCTCATCTGACTTTTTCTGTCGGACATTCCGCTCGTGTGTCCACGGCATAATTCAAAATCTCCTGAAACTAGAAGTTATCAGTAGGCTTGTGCAATTTGTTTCGTAACGAATCAAAATTCGGCCGAATTTTGCATCTTTCGGACATTCAGATGCATCCGAGTGTCCAAATAAAAAAAATAACGAATTACAACGAATATGAAAGAAATTATAGCGGATATAACAAATGAATTCGACATGATTCGGTAATTCTTTAAAGATCTAATGAAACAAAAGGTCAGCTCAAAGTAAATCTTATAGTCCAATCAGCTGATTCATTTTGTGCCGGAGGTTGGATTACTGGCAAAGTGCATTCCTGAGAACTGAGTTAGAAGGGTGTTGTATTGTATTTGAGCCGAGGAGAAGAGACGTTGTCATTGTGTGTGTTAAAAGATTCAATAAACAAACGACTTTCCAAACTACGAATCTTTATCACAAATGTATATACATACATAAATATCGAATTTCAACGAATACAAACGAAATTATAGCGCATATAACAAATGAATTAGACAAGATTTGAGATTCAGTATAACGAATATCGACACTCTACGAATAATAACGAATTATCCGAAAACGTATTAACGTAACATAACGAATATAACAGAACGAAATGATGTATTTTACGAATGACAACAAACCGAAACTAAACGAAATTTTCCGTTGTGCACAAGTCTAGTTATCAGTCCCTTAGATCTCACACTACAGTTATGGGGCTATTGGCAAAAAGATTAGCCTAGGCACAGAAAGTGTACTGCCTTTTTTAGGGAGAATTCGGGGCAAACAATAGATTTTTCAGGGTGTTGCTTAGGCACAATTACCAACTTCAGATGTTCCCTATACAGTAACATATATTCAAATTTTTGAGTTCAGATCCACTGCTTTACTTCATACTGAAGGTCCCCAAGCCTTCTGTGAACTTGACTTGGCTTGGTCAATATTGTAATCCTAGGTAACATATACAATACCACTAAAAAGTTTCTGATTTCTCATAGATTCACTCAAGTCAGGATTGCAAGGCATATTTAACATCCTGCCCAAAGCTGCTGATGCTTTCCCGGTCGCTGCTATTGGTAGGCTGAAAATGCACTTCATGGGTGTTTTCACTGAACTGCTTGAGGTAAAAAAAGAAAAAGAAAAAGAAAGAAATGAAAAAGAATGTCTTTGTCCTCCTACCAAAGCATAAAAATATCATTTTTGTTATTCAATGCTTGCATTTCATTGTTACATATAGATCGGCTACCATGCTGAAGGCCTTCAGGAATTATTAATGAACAGACACTTATTCTCCTCTGGAAGCGAGCTGAACAATATAAAGAAAATTATGGATATGCTCAAAAAGGTAGGAACTTTTCAAGAACTGAGATAATGCCATGAAATGAAACCTGAGCATTAACTTATACACAGCGTGCAACAACACACCACACATATAAATTATGTAAATCATATAAAATCTCCCACATGGAATTGCACAGTAACAGGAAGCAATGAAATATACATTGTTTATCTAACACAAAGGGGAAAGCTGGCTAAATTACAGGGATGTGCAAATTAAATGTAAAAGGCCAGGTCCAAATTGTGCCACAGGTTAGGTGGACCCGGCGGGTCATTCTGGGAAGTACGGACCACACAAAGCAATTGGCTTTCCTTCGAATCCCGCTAGGTGGCAGGGTCAGTTACACTAATGACAATCTGTGTTTTATATTTTGTTCAGTATTACTAAACACAACCTCACTGTGTGCCCAAATCCTGACTCAAGGGGGTAAAATCCACACCTCCTAGGCCTCACAGGGACCCTCCAAATATTGGTTATACTTGTTTAGAGGCTAAAAGTCTCAGTCCTTCTTTAACCCTCCCATTGGCCAATGGTACACTTGACATTGGCAAATGTTGGGGCCCAAGAGGACTTTGAATTGCATTATTGTAATCACCATGGTAATAGGGGAGAAAGTCCCCAAACTGAATCCCAAGTTAGACCCCTTTCACACTGAGGCACTTTGCAGGTGCTATAGCATTTAAAATAGCACCTGCAAAGCACCCTGAACTCACCGATCCTAAAGCGCCCCTGCCCATTGAAATCAATGGGCAGTGCCGCCAAACCGCCAGCAAAGCGCCCTTTTTCGGCCGCTAGCAGGGGTTAAAAGCACCCCACTAGCGTCCAAATAGCGCCGAAAAACTTACGGTAAAGCGCCGCTAAAAATAGCGGCGTTTTACGGCCGACGCCTGGGGTGGCTCAGTGTGAAAGGGCTCTTAGGGTGCCACTGTCCCATTAGGAGAAGAGTAACACAATGTTAGTAAAAATATCTATCTAAAAACTTATCTTTCAAAGTGAAACTTTAGTGTTGACCAAAAAATGCCAGTGGTACATCCAATGTTGGCTAGTGTTGGGTCCAAAGATGACGTTGGAGCACCTTTAATATGGTGTTATTATAATCCCAATGGTATAAGAGGGCAAGAATCCCAAACTTAAACTCTAATTAAGGTGATAAAGTCCCATTAAGAGGATAATAACAAGATGTAGGCCAGCAGCCTCTCCAGTGCTACTTTCTTTTAAAGTGGAACTTTAGTGTTAAAAAAAATAACACTTTCAGTAAGTCCTTTATTGTAAAAGAGACCTAAACTGTCTTTTCCTGCAACAAACAATTCTTATTGGGACTGTCCCAGACTGCAGAAGCCCTGGAATGCAGTAAAAACCACCACTGAAACCCCAACAGGTGTATCTCTTGCGAACTTCACCATATGCCTTTATTGATAAAGAATTACAAAATCTTCCTTTTTAAACATCTCCTGACTGCAGCAAGGCATGTATACCGGCAATGAGGAAATAAAAACAAACCCCTCAATAAGACACAGTGGTACGCAAGAATTAGCGAGATCCATTTTCTTCACCTTAGCTTTGAGAAATCAAAGCCAAAAATACTTTTGCGTTTGGGCCCCCTGGTTCCTTTCTAAGGATGCCACAACCCCAACTGAACCAGAAAACCATACCCACCCGACCTCATGAATCTATTGACAAGGGTCCTGACTGGTTGCTCAATGATTACGGACATATGTATACTCAGACTGTAAATCTGTAGATTTTTACATATGTTGGTACATTTAGCTTGAAACGCTATCAAAAAATTGTAAAGCCTTCTGTTTAATTCATAAATAAGGAAATAAATAAATGCATCTTACCTGCTGCCCACCAATGGTTCTTATGAATGTACACTGAGCTGCACATGTGCAGCTCAATACACATTCTTGGCATGTCTTGGTGCTGGCGTGAATAAACTCTCAGAGGAGTTTTATCATCCTGGGCCAGTCAATCAAGATGGCCCAGGATGCTGGAAGACGACACGGAAATGTCTTTGATGCAGAGGGAGTTTGCTGACATTGCATAGCTGACTTTAGTTCCATAGGGAATCTATGCATGTGTTGTGTTGTGGTGTACTAAATTACAAACATGGCGCAGGGAGGTTTTCTTGTCCATTGATGTCCACTGGCAAATGCAATGCGCTGCCTTAGTGCAAAGTAGTTTGACGTAAAATAATACTGCAGTAGCGCTGCGCAGCAGAAAAGTGTGAAGGTTTCGATCAACTACATTTTTATTTTATTTTTTATGTTGAATGTTGTTTTAATTGATTTAAATTAAAGCGGGAGTCTGCCGTTTTTTTTTTTTTTTTTTAAAGCCAGCAGCTACAAATACTCCAGCTGCTGACTTTTAAAATAATGACACTTACCCGCCCAGCGCGCCCGCGATGTCGGCACCCGAAGCCGATCTCTCGGACGTCTCTCGGGTGCTGCCGCCGCCATCTTGGGTATGGGAATCAGGAAGTGGAGCCTTTCGGCTTCATTTCCCAGTTCCCTACTGCGCATGCGCGAGTCACGCTGCGCAATAAGGATGGTCCCCGCTGTCTCTGGGATCCGTGTGTTTCCCAGCAGGCAGCGGGGGACCTTCGGAAAGGGGCGTAGATTCTGCAGAAAGGGCCGTACCTTCTGCAGAATCTACACCGGAAGTGGGTGCAGATACCTGTACTGTACAGGTACCTGCACCCCCCTCCCCCCTGAAAGGTGCCAATTGTGGCGCCGGAGGGGGGGAGGGTTCCAATGAGCGGAAGGTCCACTTTAGGGTGGACCTCCGCTTTAAGGCTATAGAATCTATCTATCTATCTATCTATCTATCTATCTATCTATCTATCTATCTATCTATCTATCTATCTATCTATCTATCTTCTGCATCTAGCCATATGTATAAGGATGGTTAGAGAAACCCTTTTGCAATCTTGCAGAGTTGCAGGTTTGCTTTAATGCCGAGTTTAATACCGCAATCAATTTAATAAAATTTTTTTAATGTTGATTGCCTTTTTAATTAATTTCAAATTACTGATGTTCAAGACTATACATTCTATCTATCTATCTATCTATCTATCTATCTATCTATCTATCTATCTATCTATCTATCTATCTATCTATCTATCTACCTATCAATCTACTGTATCTATTCATATGTACAGGGGTGGGAATTTGATTGGTTGCTATGCCCACTTTGTTGCTAATCTTATACAATGTTGTCATTTTATATATCTTTGAGTCTCATTGCTGAGAGATGGAAAGTCTTAGCATAATAAAATGACATTGTTCCTTCTTTTATTGTTGTAGGCTAACACAATAAAATTATTATTATACAGAATGTATATAGCGCCTACGGTTTTGTTCAGCACTGCACAGAATATGAGCAGACAGTACAGTTACAACATACGGTAGCTTAAAACAAGAGGGTTTGGAGGGCCCTGCTCATCAAAGCTTACAATCTAAAATTCTATATGACTTTTTTTTTTTTATTTCAGTTCTAATTACTCATCATATTTGCATTTATTATTATTAGCATATTAGCACTTTGTTGCCTTGCTGCTTACTGCTCATCTGATGGCAATATCGTCAGCCTAAAAATGTTACATATCAATGCAAGAGTGCCACCCAGTGGCCGGACTCTGCCAGAATAAGAAACATTTATTTATAGTTTACTATATATATATATATATATATATATATATATATATATATATATATATATATATATATATATATATATGTGTGTGTGTATATATATGTATATAGATATAGATATATGTATATAGATAGATAGATAGATAGATAGATAGATAGATAGATAGATAGATAGATAGATAGATATAGACACATATTGTGCATATATAGTATATACCGTATTGTACTGATAAGATTTATAATCTTATAGAATATATATATATATATATATACATACAGTATCTGTCAAAAAAGATAGAGTAGACATCCTGTGTTTCAGGTGCTGGGAACAGACAGTCTCCGATCTGCCACTGCGATATTATACCAATGAGTCACCGCACTCCCAAAAGTTTCAAAAGTTTCTTCATTTGCAAAAAGTAACTATTGAGCAGGAAACATTTCTGAGTACAGTGACTGACTCATTTGTTTGATATAGTGTATATAAACAGTATATATATACACAGGGTTTTTTTTCTCAGAGTATAGGTGCAGGAACTCCCCCTTTCTGAGCCACCCCTTTTCTCCGCCCCTACCCCCCTCTGAGCACTGTTCCTTGGTTCCATCCCCTACACACTTCCCAGTACTGCCTTTTTAGACAATACAGAACTAAGTATCAACTTGTGGTTCTAAGTAATCCATAAAGAATTTGGTAGTTATAACAAGAAAAGCAGTAAAATAGAACCCCTGCAGCCAGCAACAATAGAGCCCCCCACCACAAAAAATCCCGCCCACAGCAACAATAGACTCCCAGCAGCAACAGCAGATCTCCCCACAGCCAGCATCAATATATTCTCCAGCAGCCAGCAACAATAGACCCCTCCCTCATCAGTGGATCTCTCCCAGCAACAACTGACCCCCTAGCAATATAAGACCCACCCCCAGAAACAGTAGGTCTTCCACCAGCAAGAATAGACTTCCTGAGAAACAAAAGACCCCCACGCAAAAAAAGATACCCTCCAGCAAGAATAGATCCCCTAGCAGTGAGTATCAATAGACCCTGCAGCACACCCCAGCACCACTTGCTGTCAGTGGTGAAGCCCTGTATATATATATTGTAGACATGTCACTGGAGAAGTGGTTGAGGGGGTGTACATCTCACCTAGGTTGCTACACAGTGTGAGATGGTAAATCCAGGATGGATCAGTTTCTCAGCAGCGATATGCTGCTGAGTTGTTATTTAATTTTGCCGGGCCTGGGTTTATATGGAATGGCAGGTAGGTTTGGTAGAGGGACCTGTCATTCCACATCCCCCGATCCAGTTCTGGGTTTGGGATCAGGTGAGCTTTGATCCTAATTAGCCTGGGAAGCTAAAGGCTCTGCAAGGTCTGCAGGTGATTGCTCCCAGCCAGGGAAACGAACAGTCTGTGTGTTTGAGGAAGCTGCAAGCACAGCCAGTGCTGGAGCTAACATCCACCCTGCGATATCCAGGCGAAAGACGCTGCGTTTATAAGTGTCAGATAGGTGAGAAGAACCTGTTAGTAAGCGCCCAGCCGGGCTAGGTTGTTTTGTTTTTGTTATTATTTTGTGCCTGTTATACACAAGAAGCACGGTGTTGCTGTATACTTTGTTTGTTGGACTGTTTGTACCACGAATAAACGCCAAGTTCTACTTTATAAAGTCCAAGTCTGCTGTGAACTGTGTCCAAACACACCCTACCCCGGGAAGATCCCTTACAATTGGTGGAGGTAGCGGGCAACGCGGTTGCTAGGGGCAACGGTGTGGACAGACTTGGCTACAGCTGCTGATGTCCTGGGTGAAAGCTGCAACTACACTCCAAAAACAGTCCAGCAACATGGAGGAGATGCTGAAGCAGTTTATGCAAGTGAGTTTGCAACAACAGCAGGCTCAGACAGAGGCCAATAGACGACATGAACAGTCCATGGCTGAACAACAGCAGATGATCGCTGCACAACAGCAGGCTCAGATAGAGGCCAATAGACGACATGAACAGTCCATGGCTGCACAACAACAACTTATTGAGCACCTGATAGCAAATCGAGAGGCGCCTGTGGTGATGGGAGCCGCTCCAGAGATTTTTTCTGGGAGAAGGACTGTGCAGAAAGCGCTGCAAAAGATGACTGCTGAGGACGATGTTGAGGCCTATCTAACAGTATTTGAGCGCGTGGCTGAGCGAGAGAAGTTACCAGCCGCTGAGTGGGCAGAGGTAATTGCGCCCTATTTAACAGGTGAACCTCAAAAGGCCTACTATGACCTCAGTGAGCAAGAGGTTAAGGACTATACTCGGCTAAAAGAGGAGATACTTGCCCGACTAGGAGTTACTACTGCAGTCCGTGCCCGGAGGGTACGCAACTGGAGCTACAGTCTGGACAAATCAGCGAGGTCCCAGATGTATGACCTAATCCATTTGGCAAGAAAGTGGTTGGAGCCAGACACTTCTACTCCTGCACAAATCCTAGAGAAGGTCGTGATGGATCGCTACCTCCGAGCGCTTCCTACTGACCTGCAACGCTGGGTGGGACAAGGTGATCCTAGGAACGCAAACGAACTTGTCAACCTTGTGGAGAGGTTCCAGGCGACTGAGGACTACCTCCGTGATGTTCCTGCAGCATCTTCACCTCCCCGGAGCGCCAGATCTGTGCCGTCAGCTGGTAAGAGACTTCCATCTATTGGGGGAGTGTGGAGGGGTGCTGATGGGGGGAAAAGGGCTCAAGTGGTGTCTCAGGGACAAAAGACTGGTGATGGTCCCGGGTGGCTAAGGGGCTCTGAAAAGGACTACTTGCCAAAGAGACCAGGCCCTATCCAGTGTTGGAGATGCCATGAGGCGGGACACGTGTCTGCCCATTGCCCTCTTACCTCTGAACCCATGGAATGTGACGCTAGCCGGCGTCAGTCGCTATTTGCGGAACCATCTTGTGCTGCAGTTCCTGGACTAGAGACTGAACCGCAAATCTGCAACATCACAATCAATGACTTTCCTGTTAAAGCGTTAATGGACTCAGGAAGCCTTGTAACCTTGGTGCATGCTAGCCTGGTGACTGGGGACTTAGAGTCTAAAAAGCATATGAGTGTTGTGTGCATACATGGTGATACAAAAGTGTACCCTATAGTGCTGGCTAAAGTCGGGACTGAACAAGGCACCGTACAATATGAAGTGGGTGTGGTTAAAAACCTCATGCATAATGTAATATTGGGGCGCGATTTTCCATTATTCTGGGCTCTTTGGGAAAAAAGAAAAATCCCCAAAAGGAGTGAGGATACCTCTAAGGGGGTTGCCTTGTCCACTGTGAATGATAAAAATGTGCAGGATGAAAATGATTGTTTTCCTTTGCAGGTCCTGGCTGGGGAGGAGGAGGCTCCTCCCACTGAGCAAAATATACTAGACTTAGAGGTGTCTAGCGATAATTTTGGGACTGCACAATTACAGGACCCCACTCTCAAAAATGCGAGAGAGCAGGTTGCTGTTATGAACGGGGTACCTCAGGAACCAGATGCTGAAAAAAGATTTCCACATTTTTCGGTGACTAATGATCTTTTCTATAGAGTCAATAAGGTTAAAGATGAGATTGTGGAACAGCTTCTGGTACCTAAGCCGTACCGGCGTCAGGTGCTTGACATGGCACATAACCATGTTCTTGGGGGACACTTGGGGACTGACAAAACGCGAGAGAGGGTTTTCCAGAGGTTTTTTTGGCCGGCCATATATGATGACATTAAAAAATACTGTGAGTCGTGCCCCACATGTCAGGTTAGTGCCCCAGTGTCACATTTTCGCAGTCCTTTGGTTTCGCTCCCTATTATAGAGGTGCCTTTTGAGCGTATTGCCATGGATTTAGTGGGTCCCATTGTAAAGTCAGCTAGAGGACACCAGTATATTTTGGTAGTCCTGGATTATGCGACCCGCTATCCTGAGGCTGTACCCTTAAGAAACACTGCATCTAAAACAATTGCACGTGAGTTGTTTTATATGTTCTCTAGGACTGGGATCCCCAAAGAAATCCTAACTGACCAAGGTACGCCATTTATGTCGAAAGTAATGAAGGAATTATGTAAACTATTTAAAATCTCACACATCCGTACCTCTGTATACCACCCCCAGACGGACGGATTGGTGGAGAGATTTAATAAAACTTTGAAACATATGTTGAAGAAAGTGGTGGCAAAAGATGGTCGTGACTGGGATCATTTATTACCCTACCTCATGTTTGCTATTAGGGAGGTGCCCCAAGCGTCCACAGGGTTCTCACCATTCGAGTTGGTCTATGGTCATCACCCTAGGGGTCTACTGGACATTGCAAAAGAGACATGGGAGAATGAGTCCACCCCATACAAGAGTGTTATTGAGCATGTAGCACAAATGCAGGACCGTATAGCCACTGTAATGCCCCTGGTAAGGGAACACCTCCAGAGAGCTCAAGAGGCCCAAAGTAGAATTTACAACCGGTCCGCAAGAATCAGGACATTCAACCCAGGCGATAGGGTCCTTATACTAGTCCCCACTGTTGAGAGTAAATTCTTGGCGAAGTGGCAAGGTCCTTATGAAATTGTTGAAAAGATCAGTGAGGTGAACTACAAGGTGCACCAACCAGGTAGAAGGAAGCCTTTCCAAGTTTATCACATAAACTTGATCAAGCCCTGGAAAGACAGGGAATCCTTGGGGGCGACAAATACTGTTAATAATTTGTCACAACCAATCCCTCCAGTCAAGGTAGGTGATACTCTATCAGTGTCACAGAAACAGGAGGCTCAGGAATTTTTACAGAAAAACAAAAACAAGTTCTCTGACCTCCCAGGGCGTACACACCTCATCCATCATCACATTGAAACTGAGCCTAGAAGCAGAGTAAACCTTAAGCCCTATAGGATACCCGAGGCACGTAGGGAAGCCATATCTGCCGAGGTAAAACGTATGCTTGCTCTGGGGGTAATTGAGGTGTCACAGAGTGAATGGTCCAGCCCAATTGTGCTAATCCCAAAGCCCAATGGAACTTGGAGGTTCTGTAACGATTTCAGAAAGTTGAATGAGATCTCCAAGTTCGATGCGTATCCTATGCCCAGGGTAGATGAGTTGATTGAGAAGTTGGGTAACGCCAGGTACATAACCACCCTCGATCTCACAAAGGGCTACTGGCAGATTCCACTTTCTGGTGAGGCTAAAGAGAAAACTGCATTCTCCACCCCTGATGGGCTATTCCAGTATGTAGTGATGCCATTCGGGTTACATGGAGCCCCTGCAACTTTCCAGAGGTTGATGGACTTGATTCTGCGACCACATCGTGATTACTCAGCTGCCTACCTCGATGATGTGGTCATTTTTAGCCCTGATTGGGAAAGTCACCTCTGTAAGGTACAGGCCGTGTTGGATGCCATAAGTGATGCGGGGTTGACCATAAATGCCGAGAAGTGTGCTCTAGCCCTAGAAGAGGCCAAATATCTAGGCTACATTATTGGGAGAGGGTTGATTAAGCCACAGCTAAATAAAATTGAGGCAATACAGAATTGGCCTAGACCCCTGACAAGGAAACAGGTTAGAGCTTTCCTGGGTATTACGGGGTATTACCGTAGATTTGTGCCGAACTTTGCCTCAGTTGCTGCTCCACTAACTGACTTGACAAAGGGCGGAAAGACAGCAATGGTCACGTGGACCCCAGAGGCCGAGAAGGCTTTCCAAAGCCTTAAGTCTGCCTTGTGCCAACCACCTGTGTTAGTTACCCCCGATTTCAGGCGAGAATTTCTGGTCCAGACAGATGCCTCTAACACAGGCTTAGGTGCAGTACTCTCACAAGTAGTGAATGGTGAGGAGCATCCAGTGACGTACTTGAGTAGAAAACTAACCCCGGCCGAGAAAAATTATGCCATTGTGGAGCGAGAATGTTTGGCAGTAAAGTGGGCCCTAGAATCGTTAAAGTATTACTTGCTAGGCAGGAAATTCAAGTTGGTGACAGACCATGCCCCCCTAACATGGATGAAGTTAAACAAGGAGAGAAATGCAAGAGTGACTAGATGGTTTCTCTCCCTACAAAACTTTAATTTCACTGTGGAACACAGGCCAGGGAAATTACAGGCAAATGCTGACGCATTGTCAAGGGTAAGTTGTCTGTGGGGACAAAAGGCTCAGCCCTCCGGTCTGAAAAAGAGGGGGGGGATATGTAGACATGTCACTGGAGAAGTGATCGAGGGGGTGTACATCTCACCTAGGTTGCTACACAGTGTGAGATGGTAAATCCAGGATGGATCAGTTTCTCAGCAGCGATATGCTGCTGAGTTGTTATTTAATTTTGCCGGGCCTGGGTTTATATGGAATGGCAGGTAGGTTTGGTAGAGGGACCTGTCATTCCACATCCCCCGATCCAGTTCTGGGTTTGGGATCAGGTGAGCTTTGATCCTAATTAGCCTGGGAAGCTAAAGGCTCTGCAAGGTCTGCAGGTGATTGCTCCCAGCCAGGGAAACGAACAGTCTGTGTGTTTGAGGAAGCTGCAAGCACAGCCAGTGCTGGAGCTAACATCCACCCTGCGATATCCAGGCGAAAGACGCTGCGTTTATAAGTGTCAGATAGGTGAGAAGAACCTGTTAGTAAGCGCCCAGCCGGGCTAGGTTGTTTTGTTTTTGTTATTATTTTGTGCCTGTTATACACAAGAAGCACGGTGTTGCTGTATACTTTGTTTGTTGGACTGTTTGTACCACGAATAAACGCCAAGTTCTACTTTATAAAGTCCAAGTCTGCTGTGAACTGTGTCCAAACACACCCTACCCCGGGAAGATCCCTTACAATATATATATATATATATATATATATATATATCTCAATCATATATTACAATATTGCTATCCCACACCCCAGCACCACTTGCTGTCAGTGGTGAAGCCCTGTATATATATATATATATATATATATATATATATATATATATATATTTATATATATATATATATATCTCAATCATATATTACAATATTGCTATCCCACACCCACCTAACAACTGTCCCGAGCCACCCCCATCAAATCATTCCCTGCATCTATTACCTTTTGTACCACCCCCCCCCCCCTTTAGAACAGGGGTCTCAAACTGACAGCCCTCCAGCTGTTGCAGAACTACAAGTCCCATCATGCCTCTGCCTGAGGGAGTCATGCTTGTAACTGTCAGCCTTGCAATGCCTCATGGGACTTGCAGTTTTGCAACAGCTGGAGAGCTGCCAGTTTGAGACCCCTGCTTTAGAATGTAAGCTCTACAAGCAGCGCCCCCCTGTCCCTTCTGTATTGAATTGAACTGTACTGTAATTGTGCTGTCACTCCTTCTACATTGTAAAGCGCTGCGTAAACTGTTGGCACTATATAAATCGTGAATTATATATATATATATATATATATATTATTATTATTATTATTATTATTATTATTATTATTATTATTCACGATTTATATAGCGCCAACAGTTTGCGCAGTGCTTTACAATATAGAGGGGATATATATATATATATATATATATATATATATATATATATATATATATACACTTATCTAAACGCTTTCACATAAATATCTAAGATAACATTAAAAAGACTTTATTTTCCCAATACCGATGATGATGTTCAAATGTAACATTGTAATACTAGATTGGTAGAGCAAAGGTAAAGTGAGACTGATGTACAGTGGTGTGAAAAAGTGTTTGCCCCCTTCCTAATTTCCTGTTCCTTTGCATGTTTGTCACACTTAAGTGTTTCGGAACATCAAACCAATTTAAACAATAGTCAAGGACAACACAAGTAAACACAAAATGCAATTTGTAAATGAAGGTGTTTATTATTAAAGGTGAAAAAAAATCCAAACCATCATGGCCCTGTGTGAAAAAGTGATTGCCCCCTAAACCTAATAACTGGTTGGGCCACCCTTAGCAGCAACAACTGCAACCAAGCGTTTGCGATAACGTGCAATGAGGCTTTTACAGCGTCCTGGAGGAATTTTGGCCCACTCATCTTTGCAGAATTGTCCTAATTCAGTTACATTAGAGGGTTTTCGAGCATGAACGGCCTTTTTAAGGTCATACCACAACATCTCAATAGGATTCAGGTCAGGACTTTGGCTAGGCCACTCCAAAGTCTTCATTTTGTTTTTCTTCAGCCATTCGGTGGTGGACTTGCTGGTGTGTTTAGGATCATTGTCCTGCTGCAGAACCCAAGTTCGTTTCAGCTTGAGTACACGAACAGATGGCCAGACATTCTCCTTCAGGATCTCTTGGTAGACAGCAGAATTCATAGTTACTTTTATCACGGCAAGTCTTCCAGGTCCTGAAGCAGCAAAACAGCCCCAGACCATCACACTACCACCACCTTATTTTACTGTTGGTATAATGTTCTTTTTATGAAATGCAGTGTTCCTTCTACGCCAGATATACTTGGACACACACCTTCCAAAGAGTTCCACTTTTGTCTCATCGGTCCACAGAATGTTGTCCCAAAAGTCTTGGGGATCATCAAGATGTGTTGTGGAGAAATTGAGACGAGCTTTGATATTCTTTTTGCCCAGCAGTGGTTTTCTCCTTGGAACTCTGCCATGCAGGCCATTTTTGCCCAGTCTTTTCCTGATGGTGGAGGCATGAACGCTGACCTTAACTGAGGCAAGTGAGGCCTGCAGTTCCTTGGACGTTGTTGTGGGGTCTTTTGTGACCTCTTGGATGAGTCGTCGCTGCGCTCTTGGGGTAATTTTGGGCGGCCGGCCACTCCTGGGAAGGTTCACCACTGTTCCATGTCTTCGCCATTTGTGGATAATGGCTCTCACTGTGGTTCGCTGGATTCCCAAAGCTTTGGAAATGGCTTTATAACCCTTTCCAGACTGATAGATCTCAATTACTTTCTTTCTCAATTGTTCCTGAATTTCTTTGGGTCTCAGCATGATGTGTAGCTTTTAAGGATCTTCTGGTGGACCTTACTGTGTCAAGCAGCTCCTATTTAAGTGATGCCTTGATTGTGAACAGGTGTGGCAATAATCAGGCCTGGGTGTGGCTAGAGAAATTGAACTCAGGTGTGGACAACCACAGTTATAGTATGTTTTAACAAGGGGGGCAATCACTTTTTCACACAGGGCCATGATGGTTTGGATTTTTTTTCACCTTTAATAATAAACACCTTCATTTACAAATTGCATTTTGTGTTTACTTGTGTTGTCCTTGACTATTGTTTAAATTGGTTTGATGTTCCGAAACACTTAAGTGTGACAAACATGCAAAGGAACAGGAAATGAGGAAGGGGGCAAACACTTTTTCACACCACTGTATATGTATCAGTATCAGGCAAGCAATAGTGTATAGAGACTAATAAACCTCAGCAGCCAATCCGATTTAATCTTTTATTAGCCTAACTAGGCGCATTCTCAGAAAGCTTATCTCTGATTGGTCACTGGAAGTTACAGTCTAGCAGTACTTTCTCCTGTGCTACCAGATAAAGTCTTGGTGTACAACTGAAAAGCACCCCAATTCACGCCGCTCTCCTTCTTCTGTACAGCTGCACAACTGGAAACCGTTACCTTGGGATGAACCTCTGGTTTTTGCGCACTTTAAAATGTTTGGACAAGAACTTTTCTATCAAGAATTAAACAAACACTCAATAGAAAACATCCTCAAGGTGAGCAATGGAGGCTGTGAAGTGTCGCTTCTGATTCTCTGTCCTCAAGGAGAATTTATCACACACATCTAACATAAAGCCACATTAAAGGTACACTCCAACATTGAAAATTCACACTTGAAATGCAAACTTAACTTTCATTTGTAATTCTGTTGAGAGCAGAGGCAAGGTATAAAAGTTGGGGTTTTGAGGCCCAAGGATTAAGAGGAACTGAACTGTGGAAGCTGTTCCTAAAGTAAGGCAGGAAGAGGACAAAGGATTAGTCAGCAGTATTGTCTGTGGCCTTCCTACAGATGATCGTTCCCCATTACTGACTTACCATGTCTTCATCTACAATGTGTCTCTGTGGTGGCATCCATCTTGGTTGAGGCAGGGCTTTGCTTCCTCAAGTCAGAACCTCCAGCAAGAACAGTAGAGATATCACCAAATTAAGCTTCATAAAAAAAAAAAAAATACCTACAGAGTGGTTATAATGGGGGTGGGAGGGCAGGAGTTACTTTTTTTTAGTTGACCATAAATAAACTTTAAGGTGTTTGTAAACCCTCACATATACCCAGTGAAATGACTGACCTCAGGTGATACACAGAGATGAAACAGTTCTTCCTACATACATTGTGCCTGTTCATCTGCAGTCTTCTCTTATATCCTTTCAAAGTCCAGAATTTATAAAGCCTGCCTGAGCTTTCAGGAATCGGGGCAGAGAGCTGAAATTACACTCTACAGGGCTCAGTGAGGAGGATCCTGAAAGCTGATTGGGAGGAAGGGACACACTCCCACTTCACACAGCACAAAGGAACAGAGCTGAGGTTGTCAATCACAGGCTGTGTGCTGGAGATCCCTCCACTGTCATCTTTTTTCTGTTTGTGTCAGGAAAACTTGTCTGAAGTGATTCATGCTAATAGAAGTGGAAGGGCCAGCAGACAGAAATGACACTTAGTGCTCTGGATTGAGACAAGTACACACTTCAGAAGCATATGCTTTGTTCATATTTCATTTATGAGGTTCACAACCACTTTAAAGCCCAACTCCAGGTTAAAACAACGTCTTTTCCATGCACTGCACAGGAGTAACTGCTCGTTTTTGTCTAGGGGATTGAAGAACGAAGAGATACGGTGTATACCCAATCCCCGCCTGGGTCTGGTAGTCTTGTGCGGTAAACTGTCCCTGACGTCATCACGCCCATAGACATGAGGATGTCAGGAACAGTCCACCGCTGGATCATGGGGGAATGCTGTTTACCCGTGGATCGAAGGATCGGGTGAGTGTGCAGCTTTTCCTCACCCCTGGATAAAACAAGCAGTTGACCCGACCAATGTGGGCACAGCCCCACTGCATGCGGAAAAAAAAATTTGCCCGGAGCTAGCCTTTAATTTAATTTCCGTTTGTGTGTTTTTTTTGTTTAGTTTTTCTCTAGTGGAAAGTCTGCTTTATTACAAGCAGCTGTAAAGGCTCTGCAGACGGGTCTGGACATACGCTGGTCTAAGCCATTACTGTCGAGTGAAAATCGTGTGATCGTCCCAACGTGTGTGGGTCTGCCACTGGAAACCAATCTGTACTATTCATCCGTTACAAGGGTGCAATTACAAGGTATGTGCCGAGCTTAACACTCATCTCTCTGAGATGCAATGCTACAGAAACCTGAACTCTGGGAAAACCGCTTTATGCACGGATGAAATATATGGGAGCTGTTTAGCCTGATTTGAAAGCCTGTCCATCTAATCCCGACACACACAGCCATCCTAGGCAACACAGCCAGGTCGGTGACCTGACTTTTCATGCTGCAGTTAAGCAATACAGCAAGGTCATCTCCACTGCCTTAAACCTGTGATTGGGCAATGAAGGAGAAGCAGCAGTCTAAAGCCTCATGCACACGTATTTGGGTGTCCAGAAAGCGTAGGTGCAGCGTCCAGCATCCCGCTGCCAGCAAAATGTCAAAATCTATGACAGGCGAATACACAGCAGCTGATTGTTGGAATTTGGTGTTGGTGTTTAAAATTATATATGTTCAGGGACTTAAATTCTGGGTCCTGGTCTAACATCCCTGAATGCATACGCCCATAAACGTGAGTAGTTCTCGGAGCAGCCTTTGCCTTATTTATCCTGTTGTAGATCTTGACAGGCTGCTGGAAGAAGAGCTGGACACTGCACCTGACTAGCAGATCTGGACGCTGCACCTGACTTGCAGAGCTGGACGCTGCACCTGACTAGCGGACCTGGACGCTGCACCTGACATGCAGATTTGGACGCTGCACCTGACATGCAGATTTGGACGCTGCACCTGACTTGCAGAGCTGGACGCTGCACCTGACTTGCAGAGCTGGACGCTGCACCTGACTTGCAGAGCTGGACGCTGCACCTGACTAGCAGACCTGGACACTGCACCTGACATGCAGATCTGGACGCTGCACCTGACTAGCAGACCTGGACACTGCACCTGACATGCAGATCTGGACTCTGCACCTGACTTGCAGAGCTGGACGCTGCACCTGACTAGCAGACCTGGGCGCTGCACCTGACTAGCAGACCTGGGCGCTGCACCTGACTAGCAGACCTGGGCGCTGCACCTGACTTGCAGAGCTGGACGCTGCACCTGACTTGCAGAGCTGGACGCTGCACCTGACTTGCAGAGCTGGACGCTGCACCTGACTAGCAGATTTGGACGCTGCAGCTGACTTGCAGAACTGGACGCTGCACCTGACTAGCGGACCTGGACGCTGCACCTGACTAGCAAACCTGGACGCTGCACCTGACTTGCAGAGCTGGACGCTGCACCTGTGAAGACAAACCACCCTTTTGCTTGTAGCATAATAAAGTCATCACCCTGCTCCTTCCTGTCTATTTGTTCTATTTTAGTATGTCATAAATTCAAAGCTACACTTCATGTGCAACATTCACACAAATAGCTTAAAACAGGGATCCTTAAACTACGGCCCTCCAGCTGTTGCAAAACTACACATCCCGATAAGGCATTGTAAAACTCTGACATTCACAGACATGACTAGGCATGATGGGAATTGTAGTTCCTGAACAACTGGAGGGCCATAGTTTGAAGACCCATGGCTTAAAAGGTGGGGGTGGGGAGAGGTTAGAGAATGAGCCATTTGATCAATAAAGTTATATGTACGCTTATGAATGTGGAGTGTGGCATTCTATGTGTGAGATTCAGATTTCATAAAAAATATCAACAATCAATGATCAATATGCCAACCTTCCTTGATGCATTTCACCACTCCAGGCTTGTTCACAAGAATAGGGAACTTCCAGGATTGATGAAACGCGTCAAGAAAGGTTGCTTTGGGGTAGAGACATCACTGTATGCAGTCAATTCACTGATTATAAAAAAACACTCCAAGAAGAGCTAATTAGAGTGTGGCTGATATTTTTTCCTTTTTATTAATGAAGAATGGAGATGGACTGTGATGGCCAGTTTTAAGCAAAGCTATAGATCTGTGTGTGTTTCTGTTCAGAATTCAGAGTTGGCCATCAACAACTGTTTGGAAAAAAAAGTCAAGTGGTTCTGTTTCAAATGCTGCTTTATAAATTGATATATCTCCTTAGACCCAGTCTGTTAAGACAGCATGGTCACCTGCTGACTTGGCACCATCCACAGGCAGCTTAAGGTGTTACTAACCCCACAACAGTCTGTATATGCAGTAAAACATGCTTGTTATACTCACTGTGGAACCTAAGGGGTTAATCCTCCGCATTGTGTAAAAAGGCTGTTTGATCCTGTCTTCTCTGACCCTCCCCTTCTTTCACTGTCCCTAAATCCATCTGCTGATAGAACAGAGCCTTGCAGGCACTCAGAGCCTTGGGGGCACTCAGTTTGCTGTGTATTGCTAGGAAGTTTTTTTTTTCTTGGGCGGGTGCATGTGATCAGCACTGTCCAGACAGAAAGTCAGGAGTCATGCAGCCTCATAGGACTCAGAGGAGAATGACAACTCCTCCTACAAGCTTTAAACAGTGCTCAGCTGGACACTGATAGAGTCACAATACTGCTATAAACTGCTGATGGGAAAAGGTATTTAGCAGTTTATGTTTACTAAAATAATTGCATTTCCATGTTCTGTGTACTGTGGGTGATCAGATATGGTGAATGCAGAGTCCTGGGTTTAGTAACACTTTAACTCTTCAATAGATCACAGAAGTTGAATGCAATTCCATTTTACTTCAAATAATGGCAGTGCAGAGGATGTTTTTTAAATTGTCTTTTAAATTGTAAGAAGACATTGAGATTTCTAATAATGTTTCCTAATAACTTTTCCAATGAAAAAAAACAAATGGCCCAAGACACTGGGGTTAGACCCTCGAAAACGTATATTGAGAATGTAACTGTTAGTGCAAATACAAACTTATTGCAGACTTTATTAGTAGATGACCTTTTTAACCTGCACCATATTACACAGAAATTATATTTTACTGCTTTTCATTCATCTGTAAACTATTTTTCAATTACTAGCTCAGTCTCACATCACTCCCGACCCAAAAGATGGTCTAAGGATTCTCCAGTTACTTGAATCTAACATTAATCTGAAGGCAAAGCTTTCCTTAAGGTATACACACCATCCTGTATAATGTATGTGCAGTTATGTTGGGTCACAAGACAATATTGTTCTTTTAACTATTATAATTATTATAATTATTTTTATTATTATTATGATTTATGATTTATATAGCGCCAACAGTTTGTGCAGTGCTTTACAACATGAGGGCAGACAGTACGCTTACAATACAATTCAATTCTGGAGAATTAGAGGGTCCTGCTCGTTAGAGCTTACAATCTACAATCTAAAGGGGAGGGTCCAGTAATTCAAAAGGTAATAACTGTGGGGGGGGGGGGGGGGTGAGCTGATGGAGAAAGTGGAAAAACAGTTAGGTGGGGGCAGGATAGGCTTCTCTGTGGAGAAGGCTTTTCAGGGATTCCCTAAAAGTGGATAGAGTAGGAGAGAGTTGGACAGATTGAGGTAGGGAATTCCAAAGAATGGGAGAGGCTTGGGAGAAGTCCTGGAGGTGAGCATGGGAGGAGGTGATGGGGGAACTAGATAGCAGGAGGTCTTGGGAGGAAGAAAGAGAACCATTTGGTTGGTATTTTGAGACTAGGTTGGTGATGTAGCTGGGGTCCGAGTTGTGGACGGCTTTGTAAGTTTTTGTTAGTATTTTGAATTGAATTTGTTAGGTGAGCAGAAGCCAGTGGAGGAATTGGCAGAGAGGGGTTCTAGACACTGAACAGTTGGTAAGTTGGATGAGTCTGACAGCAGCACTCATGATGAGCTGAAGGGGAATAGACTATGTAAAGGTAATCCAGTGAGGAGGGAGTTTGTAGTAGGGGAGGCGAGAGTTGACCAGGGAGTGAGTTAGAAGCTTTGTGATGCCATTGGTTAGCAAGCTTTGGACAGTGATTGGATGTGGGGCCTAAAGGTGAGTTCCCCCTGGTATGTGGGGATGGGTTGATAGTTGTGCCATTGATCCTGACAGAAAAGTCAGGGGAAGAGGCATGTAACGAAGCAAATATTTTGAGCTCAGTTTTGGATAGACTGAGTTTGAGGAAGTGGTGTGGCATTCAGACTGATATTATTAGTGTAGCTAAAGCCCATACTTTTTATTTTTATTTATTTTTTATTTTAGAGCAATGAAGGGTTTCATTTCTGTCCGTGTCCTTATTTAGGAGATTCTGGGATTTTTTCCGGGGACCACTGCCATCAGGGGAGCATAAGATGGGAAAAACAAAATTTTACTTGTCACCAGAACAGGAATAGAGTGAAAATATTTCAATGAGGACATCTATTCTGGTGACAATTGTCCCCTTACTTTAGAAAGATGCCCTCTTAATGCATGTTGTGTCTTTTTGTAAAGTCACTTTAAAGTAAATACAATGCTCCTTTAATATGGAGATGGCACATTGTATCTGAGAGTTGTAAGCATGTGGTCCATCACTTACAAGATGTCAGTAGTAAACAATGTGATCATCTAACCTCCATTTACTACTGACACTAGGCAAAGACTTTAAAAGCACTGCTATGTTCTCTGTTATGGACCCCAGGTGTCCATCTTGGGAAAGCCAGTGCATAATACAGGTACAAAATTCTCAAAAGATTTGGGTGGCCATCTTGGACACAGAGGTGTGGGAAATGGACATAGGGACAGGTCACCGATTGATAGGGAAACTGACCTAGACCATGGGTGTCCAACCTGCAGCCCTCCAGCTGTTGCAGAACTACAGGACCCATGAGGCATTGCAATGAAAGTCCCATGAGGCATTGCAAGACTGACAGTTGAGAAGGGAAAGTTCATGCTCTGACCAGAAAATCTTAGAAGAGGACAGCATAAAGAAAGACATTGTAGACCCCATAGTTAGTGTGCTGGGATACTGGGAAATACTTTGTACAGTGGTAGGGTTAGGATTGCGCCTTCTGTTGGAATAACATTACCCTAGAAATTATAGGAAAATGTAATTTCTGAGTCAGCCTAAGAAACCATTCCTTTTAAAAAGAAATATGTTGCTGTTTTATCAACATATTGAAGAATCTCCCAGTAAAGTTTAGCCCTTATACCTGTTTATATGGTGCTCCCTGTCCCAGCAGTGCCATAGTAATCCTTTCAGTTAGTAGTTACGTCGGTGGCAGCACTGGCATGTAAACAATCTGCTGGCTGCTGTAGCAGTAAGGAAATTGTTTACATTTTTGCTCCCAGCTTTGTAGTAGAAGTGATGGGGGTGGCTATAAAGCTGCCCCAGTCACTTCTACATGCTCAGAAAGGACAAAGTACTTACAATCCCTAACATATAGATGACTACTGCTATTCCATATAATCTATATATGGAATATAATAATCAGAATGATATAACAGATCTACCGACTACAAATTAGAGGTAAATAGTGGCGCTAAGTGATATAACAACACCTAAGTAAGTATTACACACCCAATGAGTAGTGCTGTGCAAACATGAGAGAAAATATAGCAATATGAAAACAATCCATATAATAAATAAAAGCAGAGTGGTATCTTCGTGATGAGAAGTTCAATTGATAGACTGGCCCAACACCGTACCATGTGATCACTATCATGTCTCCCCTCCCCAATTAGATGTACACTCACCAGCATTAATTGCCTCACACATTCTCGTTTTTGGCGTATAAGGCAGTAAACCCCTCAGGTTCAAGTGTGTCCCATCACAGATGTTCCAAGTATCCAGAGACCCAAAGGAATCCATAATATATGGAAGAAAATGAGACTCCAAATAGTGTGATGATGTCAAACATAGGATTTATTAAAATCACACAGGTAATGCACTTACAAGAGTGCCATACAGCCACGTTCCGATGCGTTTCGTCACAGCGACTACGTCCTGGGATTGGCTGCATGGCACGGCAACCATAGTTATATACTCCCACATATGCAAATGACAGGCAATCCCTTACCCACCCACATAGTGTCCCCGTGAGCATGATATCTCTAGCATGCGCCACAAGAGCACATATATATATTGCATATATGAAAAAAACAGACATAATATCTATTGCAGTAACCATGTCTGTTACTCAGTACCAAAACAATCAATATATATATATATATATATATATATATATATATATATATATATATATATATATATATATATACAGTGCCTTGCGAAAGTATTTGGCCCCCTTGAACTTTTCAACCTTTTGCCACATTTCAGGCTTCAAACATAAAGATATAACATTTTTATTTTTTGTGAAGAATCGCCAACAAGTGGGACACAATTGTGAAATGGAACGAAATCTATTGGATATTTTAAACTTTTTTTAGCAAATAAAACTGAAAAGTGGTGCAAAATTATTCGGCCCCTTTACTTTCAGTGCAGCAAACTCACTCCAGAAGTTCAGCGAGGATCTCTGAATGATCCAATGTTGTCCTAAATGACTGATGGTGATAAATAGAATCCACCTGTGTGTAATCAACTCTCTGTATAAATGCACCTGCTCTGTGATAGTCTCAGGGTTCTGCTGAAAGCGCAGAGAGCATCATGAAGACCAAGGAACACACCAGGCAGGTCCGTAATACTGTTGTGGAGAAGTTTAAAGCCGGATTTGGATGCAAAAAGATTTCCCAAGCTTTAAACATCCCAAGGAGCACTGTGCAAGCGATCATTTTGAAATGGAAGGAGTATCAGACCACTGCAAATCTACCAAGACCTGGCCGTCCCTCTAAACTTTCAGCTCAGACAAGGAGAAGACTGATCAGAGATGCAGCCAAGAGGCCCATGATCACTCTGGATGAACTGCAGAGAACTACAGCTGAGGTGGGAGAGTCTGTCCATAGGACAACAATCAGTCGTACACTGCACAAATCTGGCCTTTATGGAAGAGTGGCAAGAAGAAAGCCATTTCTCAAAGATATCCATAAAAAGTCTCGTCTAAAGTTTGCCACAAGCCACCTGGGAGACACACCAAACATGTGGAAGA
Organism: Lithobates pipiens; assembly: GCF_037356315.1. Classification (NCBI taxonomy): domain Eukaryota; kingdom Metazoa; phylum Chordata; class Amphibia; order Anura; family Ranidae; genus Lithobates; species Lithobates pipiens. The sequence continues at coordinate 299,600,074 of NW_027507785.1, forward strand.
AGGTGCTCTGGTCAGATGAAACCAAAATCCAACTTTTTGCCCACAATGCAAAGCGATATTTTTGGCGTAAAAGCAACACAACTCATCACCCTCAACACACCATCCCCACTGTCAAACATGGTGGTGGCAGCATCATGGTTTGGGCCTGCTTTTCTTCAGCAGGGACAGGGAAGATGGTTAAAATTGAGGGGAAGATGGATGCAGCCAAATACAGGACCATTCTGGATGAAAACCTGTTGGAGTCTACAAAAGACCTGAAACTGGGACGGAGATTTATCTTCCAACAAGACAATGATCCCAAACATACAGCAAAATCTACAAAGGAATGGTTCACAAATAAACATATCCAGGTGTTAGAATGGCCAAGTCAAAGTCCAGACCTGAATCCAATCGAGAATCTGTGGAAAGAGCTGAAAACTGCTGTTCACAAACACTCTCCATCCAACCTCACTGAGCTCGAGCTGTTTTGCAAGGAAGAATGGGCAAGAATTTCAATCTCTCGATGTGCAAAACTGATAGAGACATACCCCAAGCGACTTGCAGCTGTAATCGCAGCAAAAGGTGGCTCTACAAAGTATTAACGCAAGGGGGCCAAATCATTTTGCACGCCCCACTTTTCATTTTTTATTAGTTAAAAAAGTTTCAAAAATCCAATAGATTTCGTTCCACTTCACAATTGTGTCCCACTTGTTGGTGATTCTTCACAAAAAATAAAAATGTTATATCTTTATGTTTGAAGCCTGAAATGTGGCAAAAGGTTGAAAAGTTCAAGGGGGCCGAATACTTTTGCAAGGCACTGTATATATATATATATATATATATATATATATATATATATATAAACAAATATCAATATAAAATAAAGATCAGGTTATAATTAAAATTTAATTAAAAACATATACGCCTCCAGATAAAACTCATGCACCCACTAATCTTTTTGGTACATAATAGAATCCCCAACTTATTTAAAAAATGTGTATATTGTATCAGCACTAAGGAGTTAATTAATTACTGCAATTTACTTATTCAAAGAATCACTAAAAATGATTAAAAAAACAATTTATATCCAATTCTATATTCAAGCAAATAATCAGAATACTGATCAGTAAAAATTAAAAAGTCTCATTAAAATGTATTTTTGGATTAATATTACCTTTGCCATTCAAAATACTGTATATCCTCACTGAATGCAAGCTGTTCTCTCCCTTTAAATATTAAGCTATTTAGTCTGTGAACTAGGACACTGATTTTAAGTTAATTTGTACCCCATTTTTAGTATGACCAAGGATATAGTGTTCATGATTGGGGTCAACACCAAACTGATCCAAGCCGGATTGGAGCACAGAACACAGGTCAGCCTTGTATTGCCCGCAAATGTGGAAGTGAACTTGAACATTGGGCAAAAACATTTCAAGATGGATTTTATCCCAGAGCTGCCAGACAATGAACTCTTTGCCATAAGGTATTTACAATCTGTCATTGTTACTTCTGCCTGCAAATGAAATGGTATCATAAAAGTGCGTAGATGTAAACAGTAACTCTGTGACAATTTATTTGCAAATCCTAAACAATTGCCATGTTTTTTACCAGAAAAAAACAGTTTTCACTTAACTTTCCTCCTTTTTAACTACTTCAGCTCTGGGCCAATTCTAAAGGCCCGTACACACGATCGGACATGTTGGATGTCAGGCTGTTGGCGGACAATCCGACCGTGTGTATGCTCCATCGGACAATTGTTGTCGGACTTTCTGCCAACAAATGTTGGCTAGCATGTTTTTAAATTTTTCGCCAACAAATGCGTGTTGTCGGATTTTCCGATCGCGTGTACACAAGTCCGTCGGACACAAGTCCAAAGTACAAACACGCATGCTCAGAAGCAAGGACGAGCCGGAAGCTGTCGGTCTTGTAAACTAGCGTTCGTAATGGAGAATTAACATTTGTGACGTGGCAAATTATAAAATCTCCAAATGCAGAGCACAATTCTCTTCTTCTTCAATGAGATAATAATGAAGCTGCTTTGCTGGTGATACTGATGGCTGCTCGGATTCCTTTTACTTTGTTCAGCTTCGCCAACTCTAAAAAATGATATCTCGGTCAGCAATGACCAAGAGATTACCCTTTCAATCCAACAGCATATGAGTATGGCCGCGTACACACGGGCGGATTGTCTGGCCAACTAAGTTCGTCAGACAATCCGACAGACAGTCCGTTCAAAATTTGCATGAACGGACTTGACCACACACGATGAGCAGACAGTCCGCTGAAAGCGTGCGCGATGACGTGTACAGCACGTACGACAAGACTAGAAAAACGACGTCCTATACACTGCAATGCAACCTTCGGCCGTGTAAATCCTTTCTGAGCATGCGCCATACTTAGTCCGTCCAACTTGCCTACTCACGAGCGGACTGTCCGCTGAAACCAAGTTTGGACGGACAAAACCAAGTTTGAACGGACTGTCTTACGGAAATTCCGTAAGACTTTGTTCGTCAGATTGTCCGCTGAAAAAGTCCGCTGAAGCCCACACACGAGCGGATTGTCCGCTGAAACACGGTTCAGCGGACTAAGTTGGACAGACAATCCGCCCGTGTGTACGCGGCCTATGTCGTTGGTTGGCAAGTGGTTAAGCATAGTACCTTTGGGACCATATGGTGTGCTACATATATTTACAGCAATTTATTTAATTATTTTTGTTTTTTGGATGCTCCGTTTCCTCCCTCCTCCTCGGCGGCCGATCGGGAGTCTTCTCTTTTTCGGCCAATCGGAAAATGGGTCTCACACCCGCTGCTGATTTGCCAGACTGAGGTTCAGCTAATATTCATTCACTGTTGTAACACACCTCTGGCTCTAATTAGGTTCTTACAAAAAAAAACAGGCCGCTGTAATTTAAGCGCTCGGTGTCCTGAAAGGGGCCGGACGCATGAATAGGGGGTGGCCACGGCGGCAGTGGTTAGATATTAATACTATGCATGAATCTATGAATTGCATATAGGGGGTGGCCTGGAGAGAGGGGGCGGCGCCCGGGCACCCCTAATGAATGGGCCGCCACTGATGTGAATCACATTCTCCAACACCTTATCCTCAATCTGCCCCCTCCCCCCACCTACCCCACTTATTGAATTGACATGCACACATTCTGGAATGCATGCCGAAGCCCGCAGGAAAAGTTTGCATTTCCGGAATGCGTGAAAGTGAGTCACACTTACAGTGCTATTAATCCTTTAATGGCATCCCAAGCGTGCCCAGCTCTCAGAAACCATGAAATCAGACCGAGACAGAAGTACAATTAAATTACACTTGTTTAATAATAAAAGTAAATAGAACAAACGTAGTCAAAACATAGCCAGAGTTCAGGAACCAGAACGGATAGTCAGAAAAGCCAAAAGTCAGGAAGTCAGAGATGAGCGTAGTAAAACAGCAAGCAGGATCTGGAGCCAGAAGGGGTGTCATCCAAGCAAGTCTTTTAACAGGACTTCAGGAGAGCGTCTCTGTGATGTTGACCAAGGCAAAGGCAGAGCTCCTCTGGGCTGGACGGCTTAAGTAGGCAGGACTGACGAGCAGGATATCATCAACAGCTGAATAACTGTGAAGAGATAGGAGCTGGCGATTAGCCAACAGCTGAGCAGCCAGCTCAGGGAAGGAAGGGCTGAGTCCAGCCCTGACACCAGCAAATGTGCACTTTTGTATGCAACTAAACAAACATGACAAAATGTGCAAAAAAAAAAATGTGCAAAGCTCTCTGGAGTGTTTGTCATGCATAGGGAAGTCCATTTAGGGGACCATTTAGGGGCTGCCATATGTGTGTTGTGGAAAAAACACGCCTTCTGAGAATGCAAGGTGTGAATGGGGGCCTTACCCTCATGGAGTACTTGTTCCTGAAGCTTCCTGTTGTTGCTTGAATTTAGAACATCTGTGCATGAGTCCGCCCACAGAGCCACATCATCCATTCACTTATCCATTCAGAGGGATCTTTGAATGGAAAGGCCAAAAGTTTAATCTGCCAATACAGCAGAAAGGCTCAAAGAAGTGTGGTTACATCATTACACTTGTAGTCCATCCTTTTCTTGCTCCATCCCCATAACAGAAGGTCCATATATCCATACTATACTGCTCTGGTCACAGTATGTAAAAATTAATTAATAATTTATATTGTCACCAGTCAGTGTCCCTGTTCACCGCCACACCAGTCATAAAGTAACGCTGTAGTGCTCTGGTGACAGTATTTCAAAAAAAATATATTGTGAAAAAAAAAATTATTTAACCACTTGTGGGGACCGCCCGCCATCGCTGTACGTCGGCTGTTTGAAGTGGAATACCGAGGTTATGGCAGCAGCCAGCTGCCATAACCCCCGGTATCCTCTTCAACAGCGTGTGGTTCGCTTTTAGATAAAAGTGGTCTCTGCGGCGGAATCGTTTATGGGGGGCGGGAGAGGGCCCCCTTCCCGACATGCTCCAGTCGTCTCTACCACTTACTGGAGCCTTCGGTTGCATCGGAGATGATAGCGTCCTTTCTCCTCAACAGCCTGGAGCCAAGTAATGGAAAGATGGCCCCCCACTTGGCTCCACACCATTGGATGGTGGAAGCAATGTCAAACATCACTTCCATTCAATGGTCTTAAAGGAGACATTTATTTATTTATTTTTATTGCATTTTTTTATTGCGATTTTGACGCCAGATCTCACATTAAAGAGGTCCTGTCATGCTTTTTTTTTTCTATTACAAGAAATGTTTACAAAGGACAGTGTAAAAATAAAAAATAAAAAGTAAAATAAATAAGAAAAAAAATAAAAATGTAAAGTGCCCCGTCCCACCGAGCTTGCATACGCAAGTCGCGCCCGCATATGAAAACAATGTTCAAACCACACATGTGAGGTTTGGCCACGATCGTTAGAGCAAGAAAAATAATTCTAGCCCTAGACCTCCTCTGTAACTCAAAGCTGATAACCTGTAGAAATCTTTAAACGTATGGAGATTTTTAAGGGTCAAATTTTGTCACCATTCCACGAGCGGGTACAAGTTTGAATCGGGACTTGTTGGGTATCAATTTACTCGGCGTAACTTTATCTTTCACAATATAAAAAAAATAGGCTAACTTTACTGTTTACTATTTTTTCCACAGAAATTGCGCTTGTAAGACCAGTGCGCAAATATGGTGTGACATAAAGTATTGCAATGATCGCCATTTTATTCTCTAGGGTGTCTGAAGAAAATATATATATATATAAAGTTTGGGGGTTCTAAGTAACTTTTAGCAAAAAAAAAAAAATTAAGATTTTAACTTGTAAACACCGACTCTGAAAAATAGGCCTGGTCCTTAAAGTGGTTGTATACCCTAATTTGTCAGTTTCACCTACAGGTAAGCCTATAATAAGGCTTACCTGTAGGTAAAACGAATATCTCCTAAATCTGCACGGTTTAGGAGATATTCCCTTTGCACACAGCAGCTGACGTCAGTGGCGCCTGCGAGCTGAAGGTCCGGCAGACACTGACGGGCCTTGCTGGGAAGAAGACTCCCATGCGCATGTGCGGAGGTGACGTCATCGCGGTCCGGCCACTCACAGTGCTGGAGCCGTGAACCCGGAAGGAATGCAGAGGGCAACATGTCAGCTCCCTCGGCGTGGACCGGGCTGCGATACGGGGGCTTCGATCTAAGGTAAGTATTTCATAATGAGCTAGTAATCCCTTTGCTTTGCAAGGTTTTTTTTTTTTTCTTTTTTTTTTACGTCTGGGTATACAACTGCTTTAAGTAGTTAATTTCTTTATTTTGCAAATAAATACTGCCAAAAAATTACAGCTTCAAAAATTTCACTGTGTCTCTTATTAAACACCTTGTACTGTCTACTTTCCAAAACTGAGCCATTTGGGGGGTATTTGTACTGTCCTGCCATTTAGGGTCTTCAGAAATGAGACAGTACATCAGGACTCATCAATTGTCAGATATACAGTATATACCATAGTTTGTGGACTCTATAACTTTCCTACAGACTAAATAGCATACACCGATTTTGGTTATTTTTACCAAAGAAATGTAGCAGAATACATTCTGGCCTAAATGTATGAAGAAAGATTATTTGCAAAATTTTATAACAGAAAGGCCCCTTTCACACGGACATTCTAATCGGGTCTGCCTGTCAGTTTTTCCCTATCGGAACCTCCATTCTTATCTATGGAGCAGCAGGTATTAACGGACATGTGTCTGACATCCAATCTGATCCGTTCTGCCAAAAAGAAACGGATGGGGATCCATTCCCCCTTCTCACCAGCGGATTGGGTCAGATGACAGTCGGATGTAAACAGACAAGCGGTTCATTTACATCCAACTGCCCATAGAGGAGAGCTGGCTGTGTCCGTGTCAGCTCAGCATAAGCAGAGCGGACATGGACCTGTCATCTGCCTGCTTAGGGGAGATCAATGGACAAATCCCCTACTGAGCCAGCGGAGCCGCAGTCCTCCTCGTGTGAAAGGTTTTTATTTATTTGGCAAACAATAGACATGTGCACTGACAAAAAATGTGTTTGTTTTCGTTTCATTCTTTTTTTGTTTTTTTTCAAAAATTTAAAAATTTGAAAATTCGGAAATTTGAAAATTCCAAATTTTCTAATTTCCGAATTTCGAACTTTCTAATTTCTGAATCTAGAATTTTCTCATTTCCAAATTTCGAAATTTTCGAATTTTGAATTTTCTAAATTCCAAATTTCCAAAATTTCCAAATTTCTACATTTTTGAATTCCTAATTTTCTAATTTCCGAAATGTTCTAATTTCCGAATTTCTGAGTTTCCGAAATTTTCCATTTTCCGAATTTCAAATTTCCAAATTTATGAATTTCAAATTTACGAGTTTCAAGTTTCCGAATTTCAAATTTCCGAAGTCCAAATTTCCGAATTCCGAGATTCCGAAATTCCAAATGTTCGAAATTTTGAATTTTTGAAATTTCAAAATGTCTGAAATTCCAAATTTTCACATTTCAGAAATGTGAAAATTTGGAAATGAAAAATTCAGAAATTTGGAAATGAAAAATTCAGAAATGTGGAAATGAAAAATTCAGAAATTTGGAAATTTCGGAAATTGAAAATTCAGAAATAAAAAAATTTGTCAAAATTCATTAAAAAACGAATTTGGAACTAAAGAAATTGTACACATCTAGCAAACAATAAAAATACCCAGTGGTGATTACATACCACCAAAAGAAAATCTGTCTATAAAAAATGATAACAATTTTATTTGGGTAGAGTGTTGTATGACGGAATTAATGTCGGTGTGACATCACTGAAATGTGAAAATTGGCCTGGGCAGGAAGGGGGTGAAAGTGTCCGGTATTGAAGTGTATATACATGAACTTGTGGCTATTTCATAGTGACGACGGTAGACCATTGCTTGACAACGTGTGTAGGCATGGCCACTTGTCTTCCCCGCCGAGGGTGAATGTAACAAAGCAGAAATACAAACTGGTGACATTTGTCACCCACTGAAAGTGACTGAGCAAAGGCCGTCATTGCCGGATCAGCAGGTGTCCTGCTAATGAAAGCTGCAGATTTAAAAAGACTAAAAGCAACTTTTTAAATTACATTAAAATGTGAAAACTTTAATGAGGTTTTAGTGATTGAGCTTAGATCTAATTAATCTGACCGCAATATATATCTGTGTGTATGTTTCTAATTGTGTATCTGTGATCAAACCTCGGCTACTGCGATGATATTGGCGATATAATTATTCGCTTATCAGCTTACTTGGCAATGGAGGTCGAAGGTGCCAGTATGCAATATGATTATGTCTTCATATACCAGTAATGAGCAATTTTCATATCTAAACAAAGTGTTCCCACATAAATCTCTGATTGTATATGGAAGATGATGCCGCTGCATCGGCTGATGTAGCGTATTAGTACATTTACAACAAACGCAGGGAAAATGCCTCTCTTCTTTAATTTTATTGTTGGTCAGCCAAATCCTCTCATTCCACATATACTCCAGGCACAACACCCAACCCCCCCCCCCCCCCCCCAAAAAAAAATGTTAAAAAAATGTAAAAAAAAATCCTTCTTCCAAGCACAAATTCACTACCCCTCAGACATTCCGACGACAAAATACGTAGAATTTTGGCCCAAACTTGTCTGTCGGACCTTCAAAATGTGCGATCAGACTGTGTTGTTGGAAATTCCGATCGCGTGTGGGCTCCATCTGACTTTTTCCGTCGGAATTTCCGACAGACAAGTTTGGGCCAAAATTCTACGTATTTTGTCATCAGCATGTCTGACCGTGTGTACAGGGCATAAGACCCCTTTCACACTGCGGCTGATCGCTTTAGCGGTGCTTTTACAGCTTTTTTCGGCCGCTAGTGGGGTGCTTTTATCCCCTGCTAGCAGCCGAATAAGGGGTTAAAAGCACCCGTGTTGCGGCACTTCTGAATCGCTTTTCAGGCGTTTTGGAAGTGCTGTCCATTCATTTCAATGGGCAGGGTGTTTTGGGAGCGCTGTATACAGCTCCTCCAACCCACCCCAAAGACTTTTCCTAATGGCCCACAAGCACACCGCCCCAGTGTGAAAAGTCACACTGAAATGAATGGGAGGCGTTTTTCAGGCGTTATTTAGAGGCTATTTCTAGCACTAAAATGCCTGAAAACCACCTCAGTGTACTGCTGTTTTTCCTACCCCACCTCTCTGAGAGCCTTATGCAGCTGAGAACAGAGGGAATGTGATCACATATAAAAAAGAAAAAAAGGTATTTATATATTATATATATATATATATATATATATATATATATATATATATACACACACACATACACATACATACACACAAATTTTGTTTTTCTATTTTAAACTACATAGGTTGTTTTACAAGGTAAGGGTTCACATACGGTATACTTTTAGTCTCCATGTGCATTTTCTCAGTTCTTGGATGCACTGGTTATGCCCCACAAGTAATAGGAGACAGTTGTCACCCCATAACCAGCAAAGACCTTCAATCTCAGATCAGCCGGTATACTGTTAATGTATAACTAAAGGCAATTTTTTTTAGGCTTAGAGAAAGTAGAGATGGATTAGAACTCCTGTCAGGTTTTTACTGCAGTCTGTGATCCCGTTAAGGAGATTCATCCTCTCTATTTTTCATGTTTGCCGTGGTCACCGAAAGTGAAAAGAAATTCCACACTTTTGGTTGTCACCAGAACAGGAATAGAGAGGAAACCTTCCAGTGGGGACATAAATTCCAGTGACAAGCAGACATTCCCTTACTTTGGAAGGATTTCCTCTCATTTCCTGTTTTGGCAATGGGGCAGAAAGTTAGGGAAAATCTCCACAAAAATGTCAAATGGGATTATAACCCTCCCTTGCTCTATCCAAAATGAAAACAAAAATGTCTTTAGTACTATTTTAACCTCCCTGGCGGTAATCCCGAGTCTGGCTCGGGTTAGGAATTTACTAGTAAAAGCGGTAACCCCCGAGCCAGACTCGGGATCGCTTCGCACGATGCAGGGAGGACACAGGGAGACTTACTTACCTTGTCCCCTGGATCCAGCGATGTCCCCCGCGCTGTGTGATCGTGCTGTCCTCCGCTCCATTCACAGTGCCGAATGCCGCCGAGCTCCATTCCCTGCGACGTTGCGGCGCACGGAAGCGGAGATCGGCAGCAAATTCAAAAAAGTAAAAACACACAAAACACACACAGTACTGTAATCTTACAGATTACAGTGCTGTATTAAAAAATACACACCCCCTTTGTCCCTAGTGGTCTGTGCAGTGCCCTGCATGCACTTTTATATTATAAATACTGTTTTTTCTGCCTGGAATTTGGAGATTGTCCATAGCAACCAAAAAGTGTCCCTTTTTCAGTGTTTTAGGATTTGATTACATTATTGAATAATTTTTATTATTCTTTATTATATTATAAACTTTATCATACCCGGGATGTCTGCTAGACTCTGGTTTGAACAGATTTAAGAGCGTTATTCCTAATGCCGCGTACACACGGTCGAATTGTATGACGTACTTAGTCCGTTGAAACACATTTCAGCGGACAATCTGCTCGTGTGTGGGCCTTCATCGGACTTTTTCAGCGTGCAGTCCGGAGTACTAAGAATTTCGGTTTGCACAACAATCTTTCCGTCGTACTTTGGTTTCAGCGGACAATACGGTCGTCAGTATGCTAGTCCGACGGACTAAGAATGGCGCATGCCCAGAAAGGATTTACAGGGCTTTGCTGTGTCTTGGACTTCCTATTTCTAGTCCCGTCGTACGTGCTGTACGTCATCGCGCAAGCTTTCGGCGGACTGTTTGTGTATCCGTGTGTGGCCAAGTCAGTTTGGTAAAAAGTACGCCGGATTGTCCGCCGGATTGTATGACGGACTAAGTACGTCATACAATTCGACCGTGTGTACGCAGCATAAGAATTACAGGACTACAAAATAAAAGCCAGATTTCCATGCAAAATAATTGTACCGCTTTCAGCACCTAATTCCAGACTGAATCATACCGCCAGGGAGGTTACTAAAAGCTGCCACCCAAAATTCACTTTTTTCCATGTATAGTGTTACTAATCCCACAACAGTAAAATCAGTCTGTATATGCAGTAACGCATGTGTCAGGGAAACAGCCAAAGAACTGGCAATCCTGCCAACACCCATCATGGCTGGATCAGTCGCGCTCCTGTGTGTATTGGCGTAAGCAGATGAGCGACGATGCTAACGGGTGCACGCAGATGTGCAACAGCGCTAATGGGGGTACATAGATGTGCGATGGCGCCTCCTGGCCTATATAAACCTGCTGCTGGGACCTGCGCATTGCTGGACTATCATCAGCTCCCCTGTGTTCCTGTGCTCCTGTGTATCCTGATCTTTGACCTCCTGTTCTGCCTCTCCAATCTAAGCATTGAAGGTGTGGTCCCTGTAACTTACAGTTAGTTGTGTTGAGATGTCGATAACCCCAATCTTATTTGGATAAACAGACAGTGACTCGATCCAGATGACACCTTGTTGATCTTGTGAAGTTTAATCCATAAACTGTGAGGATCTTACAACAATGAACATCGAAAAGGTCAAAAGATCATAATGTGATCCAGTCCACATGTGTGCAGAAATGCATTACTGGGAGAATGAACAGTGGGGCTAACTATACAGAATAAGCTGAAATACAGGAAAGGGAGGGACCAGGGACAGAATAATACATATAAAATTTAAAGGCATATCACAAGGCATGTGAAACATGACACCTCCCATTACCGACCCGGCTTGCTTAACCTGTTACCATGATCTCCTGGTTTGACCTCTGGCTTGTACTACTGACCCTGCTCTTGTCTGCTCCACTGTGCTTGATCTCAGCTTGGCTCACTGACTCTGCTGCAACCTGTGTCACTGTGTATGACCCCAGCTTGTTCCAGTTCTGCTACCTGAATCTCACATTGACTGATTTACCGTGCATGACCCCCGGCCTGGCTCCTGGTTCTGTTTCCAGATTGTCCATCTGCCAAGTTCCCCTGGTACTCTGCAAGTACACCTACAATGCATCTTTCTTGTTCCAGCAACCTTCCGGTGATCAGCCCATCAATCCACAGCAACTGGCAAACCATGCTTCTTTGGGCACTGCTCTCCCTGTACCACTTCCAGGGTTGCACTGCACTTAGCCGCAAGGGGAGCCCTCTCAGCACCTCGGCCTCGCACCTAGTACCTGACAGCATGCTTGTTATACTCACTGTAGAACCTAAGGGGTTAATCATCCACGTTGTGTAAAAAGTCTGTTAGATCCTGTCTTCTCTGATCCTCCCCTTCTTCCATTGGCCCCTAACCATCTCCTGTTAAGACAGAGCCTTTGGAGTCACTTTGCACATGCTCAGATTGGTGTGTATTGCTACAGAGTTTTGTTCTTTCTTCTCTTGGAAGGGTGCATGTGATAGGCCCAGGCCAATCAGCACTGTCCAGACAGAGGGTCAGGGGTCATGCAGCCTCATAGGGCATTCAGAGGAGAATGAAAACTCCTCCCACAAGCTTTAACCAGACACTTAGCCCTTGTACACACGGTCGGAGATTCCGACAACCAAATCCGTCGGATTTTGTCCGAAACTGTTGCATACACACAGTCGGACAAAGTTGTCAGAAAATCCGATTGTACTTAACATGATGACGTTATTTCGTTAGGACGGGACTACGTTCAGGCTAGTAGCCAATAGCTTTGGTCTAGGAATTTGATGTGCGCGTGCGTGGCACTTTGACTGCTACATATTGCTGAAGAGAAAAGGTATTAAGCAGTTTATATTTAATAAAATAATTGCATTTCCATGTTCTGTGTACTGCGGCAGACCCGGTATAGTGAATGCAGGGTCCTGGGTTTAGTAACACTTCTATTCTATGCTATTGAAAAAAAAGTGTGACTCTTGGGTGAAAACATTCATAATTAAATCTCCTAATAATTTATAGTAAATGACTGCACACCTTGGTTAATTAGCAGTCTTGAATAATCTGCTCACAATTCAGTTTTATTGTATTATATGCTGCCAACATTTTGTGCAAGCGTTCTGCCAAGCCCGAACCCAGAAATAAGGATGATAACAGCAACACAAAACAGAACAATGACATGAGCAGAATAACAATAGTTTAAGTATAGATGAGACTATTTCAACAAACTAACGCATATCTAGAGAGAAGGTAGGGACAATAACCTTGAAAAAGTTGAAAAATATCATAAACAACAGAACAAAAAAAAAGAAAAAGAAAAACATATTTTCTCTCTTACAGTGCTCACAAATATGTGCTTAAGATAAACTATGCGATGTTTTATGTGCAGGTCAAAAGCGTTCGCTGTAACCAGGAACTCGGAGGATTTAGCTGCAGCAAAGATGACTCCTATTGTAGCAGCTGGAACAGAACCAAACATACTAAAACAGACCTTCGGTCCGAAAGGCTCGTCAGCTGGGGATGCTTCAAGGGCCAAGGTCAGCGCAAAAATTAACTCTTCACTACTGCGAAAAATATAAAACGAAACTTAGAAAAATATAAAAGAGTGACAACAGAAAGAATACCAAGTGGTCCATCTTATCTGTTCACTTTTTATATATATATATATGTATGTGCATTTTTTTTGTCTATTTGTTTTTTTTTGTTTGTTTTTAAGTAGAATTTTATTTATTTTCATACACAACTAACAAAGAAAAACAAGAAAAACGACAAAAAACACCCAAAAAAATAACAAAAACAGAAAACTGTATATGGAGCGAACATCGCTCAAACCATTGCACAATCTGGTAATCTGGTATACATGTAATGGATATGTGACACATTAAAGGTTAAATGTCTATTCTGCTGAATTGGAACTGATCAATGAACAAAGGGCTCCATTTACTCTTTCAAGGAGGCGGTGGTATGGTACTTTCGGAGCTGACCCAAGAGCCCCAAATCTTAAGGAATTTTTTTGGGCATCCTCTGGCTTCATACGTCAACTTATATAATGGTATTGCATGGTTAACGGTAGTGATCCAAAAAGCTATAGTGGGTGAGGATTGAGACTTCCAGTGGATGGTTATCGATTTCTTAGCATAGAACAATACTATGCGCAGAAAGGTTTGTACATTTTTAGATAAACCTTCATCATCAATATATCCCAGTAAACACCGTAGAGGATTGCAGATATTAGGTATCTGAATTAAGGAGCTGAAGAAGGCCGTGACCTCCAACTAGAACTTCCTAATCGGGGTGCACTCCCACATCAGTCTATTTGTTTTTTGCTTTGTTTTTTGTGGTGTTTTTTTGTTTGACTATAGATCTATGTTTGTCCCATGTATCCTTTGTTGAAGCTTTTAAAGTGATTGTAAAGTCTCATTTTTTTTTTTCAATAAAAATAACAAACATGTTATACTTACCTGCTCTGTGTAGTCGATTTGCACAGAGCAACCCCGATCCTGCTCTCCTCTGGTCCCTCTTCAGCTTGGCTCCTCCTTCCTTTTGCCTCCCTCAAAGCTTGCTATGGGGGTATCCAATTCGAGCTGCAGCTCTGTGTATCCATTCAGATACAGAGCTGCGGTTTGGCCCCGCCCCCTCTCTCAGCTCATTGGCTAACTTTGATTGACAGCAGCGGGAGTCAATGAGGAGGGGAGTCCCAGACGGTTGAGGCAGTCATGGACATTGCTGGATAAAGATGGGGCTCAGGTAAGTGTTAGGGGGGTTGAGGGGGGCTGCCGCACAAGAAGGCTTTTTATCTTCATGCATAGAATACAAAAGTTCATGACACTTAAGAAGTTTAAGTCTTTATTGATCAGGGGAAAACAACGCATTTTAGGGGAGATGCTCTCCCTTCCTTAGGGCTGGAGCTGTGGATGCTATTGGACAAGCAGTGAGATTAAATTAGGAAACAATCCCATTGGCTCCCTCTGCTGTCAATCACAGACAGTGAGCCAATGAGGAGAGAGCAGGGGCGGGGCCGAGCCATGCTCCGTGTGTGAAAAGACACAGAGCAGCATCTTGGGAGAAAGCCTGCTCAGGTGCCCCCATAGCAATTTGCTTGCTATGGGGTCACGCAGAAGGAAGGAGGGGCCAGGAGCACCAGCTGGGGAAAAATAATAGAGGGAATTTCCCCTTACTTTGGAGAGATTTCCTCTAACCTACTTATGTGTTTTCACAACAGGAATTCAAGAGAAATCTCACCAATGGAACACAGACAGCAAAAAAATAAAAAATACTGCGGGATTTCAGTGGCGTCAAAAATTTTAAAAGAAAGTTTTGGGATTATTACCCTTTAACCACTTCAGATCCGCGCTATTGCCAAATGACGGCATTAGCGCGGACCTAGATTTCCGGGACTACGTCTATTGACGTAGTCCTGGTTACGAGCGGCCTGCGCGCCCCCTGAGGGGCGCGCGCGGCGCGCTCTGTGATCGGCGAGTCCGTGAGACTCGCCTGATCACCGATCCGTGTAAGGGGTCGATCCCGACCCCTTATCACGTGATCAGCTGTCAGCCAATGACAGCTGATCATGTGATAGAACGGAGCCGGTAATCGGCTATTATTCCTCCTCGCGCTGACAGCGCGAGGAGAGAAAAAAAAAGCCGATCACCGGCGGCCGTGATCGGGACATCAGTCCCGATCACGGCCAGCAATACAAGCTACCACCTGCCACCTGCCAGTGCCCACCTGCCTCCCGCAGTGCCATCCTGAAGTAAAATAAAAGAAAAAGTAAGTGCCCCCCGTCAGTGCCCCCTGTCAGTGCCCATAGTGCCCACAGTGCCACCCACAGTGCCACCCACAGTGCCACCCACAGTGCCACCCCACAGTGCCACCCACAGTGCCACCCAATCTGCCTCAAAGGTGCTGCACCCCAGTGCCGCCCATCAGTGCCCAGCAGTGCCGCCCATCAGTGCCCAGCAGTGCCGCCCATCAGTGCCCAGCAGTGCCACCTATCAGAGCCACCTATCAGTGCCACCTATCAGTGCCCATCAGTCCCATCTATCTGTGGTACCTATCAGTGCCCATCCGTGCCACCCATCCGTGCCACTTATCCGTGCCACCCATCCGTGCCATCTTATCTGTGCCCATCTTTGCCCATCAGTGCCGCCTTATCTGTGCCCATCGGTGCCGCCTTATCTGTGCCTATTAGTGCCGCCTTAACTATGCCTATCAGTGCCCACCAGTGCAGCCTATCAGTGCCCACCAATGCAGCCCATCAGTGCCCACCAATGCAGCCCATCAGTGCCCACCAATGCAGCCTATCAGTGCCGCCTAATCAGCGCACTTCAATGAAGGAGAAAAATGACCCGTTTGCAAAATTTTATAACAAACTATTAAAACATGATTTTTTTTTTTTTTTTTTTTGCATCTTTTTTTGTTTGTTTAGCAAAAAATAAAACTCTGAGCTGTAACTAAATACCACCAAAAGAAAGCTCTATTTGTGGGAAAAAAATGATAAAAATTTCATTTGGGTACAGTGTTGTATGCCCGCGCAATTGTCACTCAAAGTGCATCAGCGCTGAAAGCTGAAAATTGGTCTGGGACTGAGGGGGGTTTAAGTGCCCAGTAAGCAAGTGGTTAAAGAAGAATTCTACTATCAGGAGCGGCCGGTCCATTAAGGGAGTAGGGGCGCCGCCCTCCTAGTTTTCATATGGGGATGGATGCAGGACGCCGGACTCATCCGTTTTGAGTTCTTTTTTTTTTCACAAGCACATAATTAGAGCCGGAGACTGTAATTGGCTTGAAAAAGGTTAAGCTTGAGGCGCAGAGCACTGCGCCCCAAACCCACCCACTTGTGACAATAGCGAATTAATATTGGCTAGACATGTGCAATTTGTTTCTTTCCGAATGCGTTTTTCGTCAAAAGTCTGCATATTTGTTCATTCGGAAGCATCCGCATGAACGAAAGACTATGTGACAATTTTTTTTCAAAAACAAATTCATTAAAGGAAGGAAAATTCCAAAGAACAAAAATTTGAAAGTAGAAAGAATGAAAATCCAAAATGAAGAACAAAAATTTGAAAAATCCGAAAGAGCAAAAAACATTTGGATAATTTAGTTTTTTGTATTTTCTATTATAATTTAATTATTAACCATTATCATAGTTTTTTTATTATTATTATTGTTTATGAATAATAGTAATAATAATAATAATAAAAACTATAATAACAGTTATAAACTATTAAATTATAGGTATTGAAATGTCCCTTTAAATTTGGCTAACTGTTAGCGAATGTAACAAGTTACCAATTATTCAAAATTCCAAATACTGCATCTAAACGAATGGAGCGAAATGAATATGAATGCCTCCGAAGTTACGAATTATCAAAATAACGAATGCCGATCACAACGAATGAACCGATAAACAAAACAAAAAAAACAAAAAACCGGATGAAACGAAAACGAAAAACAAAAACAAATTTTTCGGCAGTGCACATGTCTAATATTCGCTATTGCCTTCCGGCTTCTCCTCCTGGCCAATCAGGACAGGAGGAGGATCGGGTTTGGCCAGGAGGAGAAGCCGAGGAAGCTGTGGAGGGGTGAATACAGAGGGACCATGCTGTGGAGGGGTAAATGCGGAGGGACCATGCTGTGGAGGGGTGAATGAGGGGGGACCATACTGTGGAGGGGTGAATGCGGAGGGACCATGCTGTGAAGGGGTGAATGCGGAGGGACCGTGCTGTGGAGGGGTGAATGCGGGGGGAACATGCTGTGGAGGAGTGAATGTGGGGGGGCCATGCTGTGGACGGGTGAATGCGGGGGGACCATGCTGTGGACGGGTGAATGCGGGGGGAACATGCTGTGGAGGGGTGAATGCAGGGGGACCATGCTGTGGAGGGGGGAATGTGGGGGGAACATGCTGTGGAGGAGTGAATGTGGGGGGACTATGCTGTGGAAAGGTGAATACGGAGGGACCATGCTGTGGAGGGGTGAATGTGGGGGGAGCATGCTGTGGAGGGGTGAATGTGGAGGGACCATGCTGTGGAGGGGTGAATGTGGGGGGGGGGCATGCTGTGGAGGGGTGAATGTGGAGGGACCGTGCTGTGGAGGGGTGAATGCGGAGGGACCATGCTGTGGAGGGGTGAATGCAGAGGGACCATGCTGTGGAGGGGTGAATGCGGAGGGGCCGTGCTGTGGAGGGGTGAATGTGGGGGGACCATGCTGTGGAGAGGTGAATGCGGGGGGAACATGCTGTGGAGGAGTGAATGTGGGGGGACCATGCTGTGGAGAGGTGAATGCGGGGGGAACATGCTGTGGAGGAGTGAATGTGGGGGGACCATGCTGTGGAGGGGTTTATGCGGAGGGACCGTGCTCTGGAGGGGTGAATGTGGAGGGTCCGTGCTGTGGAGGGGTGAATGTGGAGGGACCATGCTGTGGAGGGGTGAATGCGGAGGGACCATGCTGTGGAGAGGTGAGTGCAGGGGGACCATGCTGTGGAGGGGTGAATGCGGAGGGACCATGCTGTGGAGGGGTGAATGCGGAGGGACCATGCTGTGGAGGGGTGAATGCGGAGGGACCATGCTGTGGAGAGGTGAGTGCAGGGGGACCATGGCGTGGTAAATGCAGACCTGGGGGGAGGGGGGAGTTTGTATGCCCCCCCCCCCCAAAAAAAAAGTTTAGCACCAGTTGCCACTGTCTACTATAATACAAAAATATAAAATGTATGATGATGGAGAATGGTAGGGGGGTAGTGCTGACATGCATGGTCCCCACCCCTCACAGCCCTTGAATGCTAGTCCTGATAGATCCACTTTTTGAACCTGCAATCTCCATTTGTGGTTTCTGGGATACTGAAAAAAACCTACACAGTTATATAGGGCGAGCACGCCATATAATGACAAAAGGAAGAAACCGACTGTCAATCCCTAACGTTGGTCAAAAGTGTGATTTTTTACCAGTGGACCAAAGGGGCCTGGGACCACCAATAAGTCATATTTGTATGTCTCTTCATCTCCCACCAATGTATACTCTTTTATAAAAGTGGTTTGCGCTGTGCTGGGTATATAGTATCTTAAAACGTCAATGGAATCCTTTTGAACGAAAAACAAAGCAAACGTTTTTACATTGCCTGGGAAATTTAGTACATAAAACACCAGGGACCAAACACCCTGCAGTGATGAAATAAAGCCGCAAGCAATAGCTTCTGATTTGGGGCAGCGGGCCTGTCCCTGTGGACCTGCTATATTATGTTCTATTCTATATACATACATAATACCTATGGCTCCGGACACAGGCTTCATCTGCTGTGTAGACAACTAACTGCTTAGCCTGACGCGATGTATATCCCGGTTCTAATAAAATGAAATATGTTGCTGAATGTGGATCTAGGAAGTTTTCATATGACAGTTTTTTTTATCAGGCCCGTAATCAGCACCAAGGTCAGGTAGCATATAGGAGAGCCATAGAGGATGACACCTCTGATCTGACAGGGAGAGTATAAAAAGGTGAATAATTAAAGAAACAAATCATTTATGAGAAATAAGGCTGCCCCAGTTATCACAGCGGGGGCACTGTCACGGTGTGACATTTCAATAAAGTTTGTTAAAAAATAAAATAAAGAGTGAACAGTGCAATGCACCGGGATTGGCACATCAGCACTGCCGGTACCACAACGCACACCAGCCGCATCTGAATGTCCGAAAGATGCAAAATTCAGCCGAATTTCGATTTGTTACGAAAGGAATTGCACAAGCCTAGATAGCAGTAGTTTTAAACCTGGTTCACAAAAGCCTATAGAGAAAGATAGGTAAAGACATTGTTTAAGTGATTTTTCTGTAAGCCAATATCTTTTTATCTACCTACAAATTCTATAAGGTTTGGGAGCCTAAGCGGGAACATTATCTTAGACTCTGGAAGCTCAGCTCGCTAATCAGTAGGCACAGTGATTTACATTGGGAATCGGACGGCATAAAGCCCTTACAAAGATTTGTTTTAAACTTTTTAGAACCTATTTTCAATCAATCTCCCTGAACAAAACCACTAGTTTTCTCCAGAACATAATAACAGACTTGTGAGCGACTACAGGCTTGAAAAGCACTTAAAAAAATAAAGAAGAGAAAAATCCTAGGTCACTTACACAAAAAAGTACAAAGTAGCAGCGGGGAATCTTGCATGGATTTTAAGAAGTGTTTCATTGAAGAACACTGAATTGCATTTGAAACATACTTAGTTCTGCATTGAGAGGGCAAAATAATGGTGTTTTTATCCCTTCACTTCACAGGGAAAGTTTTCTGACGAAGTTTTGAGCAAAGAGAACGCTTACTGGTCGGAGCAGCCGCGAAGGCGTCCATGGTTGTCCGATGTATCCGCGTGCGCCAAGGCTGGGGATTTGGGTTTTCAAGTTTGTTTCATTAAAAACAGCCTGACGGCTGCCTTTGTCAGCAACTGCCCTCTTTATCACATAATTGGAGATCATTCTGTGAAAGTGCTGTTTAAGTCAGGTAAGATATATATGTATATATATATATATATATATATATATATACATATATATACATACATATATATATATATATATGGGAAAATTGTCCACAAGCTTTAGGAGTGTGTCTATGGGAATGCTTGACCATTCTTCCAGGAGTTCATTCTTCCAGAAGCTCAGGCACTGATGTTGGATGAGAATGCCTTTCTCACAGTCATAGTTACATAGTTACATAGTAGGTGAGGTTGAAAAAAGACACAAATCCATCAAGTCCAACCTATGTGTGTGATTATATGTCAGTATTACATTGTATATCCCTGTATGTTGCAGTTGTTCAGGTGCTTATCCAATAGTTATTTGAAACTATTGATGCTCCCCGCTGAGACCACCGCCTACGTAGTTTAAGGTTAAAGCGGAGGTCCACCCTAAAGTGGACCTTCCGCTCATTGGAATCCCCCCCCCCCTCCGGCGCCACAATTGGCACCTTTCAGGGGGGAGGGGGGTGCAGGTACCTGTACAGTACAGGTATCTGCACCCATTTCCGGGATAGCTCTCTGCGGAAAGGGGCGTAGATTACGCCCCCTTTCCAAAAGTCCCCCGCGGGGTCCATCCTTATTGCGCAGCGCGACTCGCGCATGCGCAGTAGGGAACTGGGAAATTAAGCCGAAAGGCTCCACTTCCTGATTCCCATACCCAAGATGGCGGCGGCAGCACCCGAGAGACGATCGAGAGATCGGCTTCGGGTGCCGACATCGCGGGCGCGCTGGACAGGTAAGTGTCACTATTTTAAAAGTCAGCAGCTGCAGTATTTGTAGCTGCTGGCTTTAAAAAAAATAAAATAAAACGCGGACTCCCGGCGGACTCCCGCTTTAAACCTCTTTTCTTCTAATTTTAATATGTGGCCACGAGTCTTGTTAAACTCCCTTCCGCAAAAAAGTTTTATCCTTATTGTGGGGTCACCAGTATGTTATTTCTAAATTGAAATCATATCCCCTCTGAAGTGTCTCTTCTCCAGATAGAATAAGTTCAGAGCTTGCAACCTTTCCTCATAACTAATATCCTCCAGAACCTTTATTAGCTTAGTTACCCTTCTTTGTACTCTTTCCATTTTCTGGACATCCTTCCTGAGGAGGGGTGCCCAGAACTGGACAGCATACTCCAGGTGCGGCCGAACCAGAGTCGTGTAGAGCGGGAGAATTATCATTTTATCTCTGGAGTTGATCCTCTTTTTAATGCCAATATTCTGTTTGCTTTGTTAGCAGCAGCTTGGCATTGCATGCCATTGCTGAGCCTATCATCTACTAGGACCCCCAGGTCCTTTTCCATTCCATTCCATCCCCCCCCCCCCCAGTATATAGATTCCTTCATATTTTTTCCACCCAAATGCATTATTTTACATTTTTCTACATTAAACCTCATTTTCTAATTTTCCACCCCATTCATTTGTCCAGATCTTTTTACAAGGTTTCCACATCCTCCAAAGAAGTTATTGCCCTGCTTAGCTTAACATCATCCACAAATACTGATATTGAACTGTTTACCCCATCCTCCAGGTTGTTTATAAACAAAATAAATATATATATATATTTTGTGGTTGAACTGGATGGACTTGTGT
This sequence comes from Lithobates pipiens, assembly GCF_037356315.1. Lineage (NCBI taxonomy): Eukaryota > Metazoa > Chordata > Amphibia > Anura > Ranidae > Lithobates > Lithobates pipiens. Next base: position 299,621,539 of record NW_027507785.1, read on the forward strand.
ATTTTTCAACAGGACTAACTAAATTTAACTATGTAAATAGGATTGGTCCCAGCACAGAAGCCTGAGGGAACCCCACTACCCACCCCTGACCATTCTGAGTACTCCCCATTTATCACCACCTTCTGAACTCTCCCTTGTAGCCAGTTTTCAATCCATGTACTCACCCTATGGTCCATGCCATCGGACCTTATTTTGTACAGTAAACGTTTATGGGGAACTGTGTCAAATGCTTTTGGAAAATCCAAATACACCATGTCTACGGGCCTTCCTTTATCTATATGGCAACTCACCTCCTCATAGATGGTTAATAGATTGGTTTGGCAAGAACGATTCTTCATGAATCCATGCTGATTACTGATAATGATACCGTTCTCGTTACTAAAATCTTGCATATAGTCCCTTATCATCCCCTCCAAGAGCTTGCATACTATTGATGTTAGGCTAACTGGTCTGTAATTCCCAGGGATGTATTTTGGGCCCTTTTTTAATATTGGTGCTACATTGGCTTTTCTCCAATCTCCTGGTAACATTCCAGTCAGTAGCTGAAATGGTACTTATGGCCTAGTCGCTTGGCAGGGACTTTCTTTCTCTTGGGTGGAGCCCTGAACTACTGTCAGTCCCTTGACTATAATGGCTGTGCACACTTGCACACACAGCCTTCTGGTCTATGAAAAGACCTATACACATGGTTAGGGGTTTCATGCCTCCCAAGACTCTGTGAAGCTCCAGACTCCAGAACCCAATCTGAGAGTTACCAAACCCAGAGAAAACTGAAAACCCAATTTTCCTCATTCATAATAGCCATTCGTGAGCCCTGTAATCCACATACCTTTTACACAGTGGCAGGGCCCAACAATGTCACAATTGATAAACAATATTGTACAAACAAAGGTTCTTGCATTTTGCTATCTAAGCAATAAACACACAAAATTACACTGTTCCCTTGCATTGGGTGTCAGGCCATGTCAGCTTTTAAAATGTATTGTGCTTTTTTTTTGTACAAATTATGTTTATTAAGGTTTTGCAATTATCAGCACAAAATTGCAGTCTATTAATTAAGGTGCACACTACACATTTCACTGTGCCAACATACATATCACAAAATAAAACAAAGCTTGTAAAAGTCATCCATACACCAGTGGCTGTCATTCGGTATTTCAAAATACTGTTTATTATGGGAGACTTTTTAACCTCTTCAGTTTAACTGCTACAGGGTGGCACCTGTGCACTGGATCACATATATATATATATATATATATATATATATATATATATATATATATATATATATATATATATATATATACAGTGGTGTGAAAAAGTGTTTGCACCCTTCCTCATTTCCTGTTCCTTTGCATGTTTGTCACACTTAAGTGTTTCGGAACATCAAACCAATTTAAACAATAGTCAAGGACAACACAAGTAAACACAAAATGCAATTTGTAAATGAAGGTGTTTATTATTAAAGGTGAAAAAAAATCCAAACCATCATGGCCCTGTGTGAAAAAGTGATTGCCCCCTAAACCTAATAACTGGTTGGGCCACCCTTAGCAGCAACAACTGCAACCAAGCGTTTGCGATAACGTGCAATGAGGCTTTTACAGCGTCCTGGAGGAATTTTGGCCCACTCATCTTTGCAGAATTGTCCTAATTCAGTTACATTAGAGGGTTTTCGAGCATGAACGGCCTTTTTAAGGTCATACCACAACATCTCAATAGGATTCAGGTCAGGGCTTTGGCTAGGCCACTCCAAAGTCTTCATTTTGTTTTTCTTCAGCCATTCGGTGGTGGACTTGCTGGTGTGTTTAGGATCATTGTCCTGCTGCAGAACCCAAGTTCGTTTCAGCTTGAGTACATGAACAGCAGGTCGGACATTCTCCTTCAGGATCTCTTTGTAGACAGCAGAATTCATAGTTCCTTTTATCACGGCAAGTCTTCCAGGTCCTGAAGCAGCAAAACAGCCCCAGACCATCACACTACCACCACCATATTTTACTGTTGGTATAATGTTCTTTTTATGAAATGCAGTGTTCCTTCTACGCCAGATATACTTGGACACACACCTTCCAAAGAGTTCCACTTTTGTCTCATCGGTCCACAGAATGTTGTCCCAAAAGTCTTGGGGATCATCAAGATGTGTTGTGGAGAAATTGAGACGAGCTTTGATGTTCTTTTTGCTCAGCAGTGGTTTTCTCCATGGAACTCTGCCATGCAGGCCATTTTTGCCCAGTCTTTTCCTGATGGTGGAGGCATGAACGCTGACCTTAACTGAGGCAAGTGAGGCCTGCAGTTCCTTGGACGTTGTTGTGGGGTCTTTTGTGACCTCTTGGATGAGTCGTCGCTGCGCTCTTGGGGTAATTTTGGGCAGCCGGCCACTCCTGGGAAGGTTCACCACTGTTCCATGTCTTCGCCATTTGTGGATAATGGCTCTCACTGTGGTTCGCTGGATTCCCAAAGCTTTGGAAATGGCTTTATAACCCTTTCCAGACTGATAGATCTCAATTACTTTCTTTCTCAATTGTTCCTGAATTTCTTTGGCTCTCGGCATGATGTGTAGCTTTTAGGCTGGGTTCACACCATAGCGATGCGGGAACGCCGCGAATCCGCGGCGTTTTCCCGCATCGCATGCCTCCCGCCGGCAGTTCACACTGCCCTATGCGGACGGCTGGGAGTGTCAATGAAATGTTAATGACACCCCCAGATCCGTCCGCATATCGCAGTGCGATCTGCACACTCGCACAGGAATCGGATCGCATGGTGTGAACACCCATGCGATCCGATTCTGCTGCGGACCAAAAAAAGGGTCCCGTGCGAGTTTGCGGCGGGAGCGATGCGAATTCAGCCATACTATCTGTATGACTGAACTCGCATCGCTACGGAGATCGGATGTGATTTGCACTGCAGTGCGGTGCGAATCACATCCGGATCTCCCACCCGCAGCAGTGTGAACCCAGCCTAAAGGATCTTCTGGTGGACCTTACTGTGTCAAGCAGCTCCTATTTAAGTGATGCCTTGATTGTGAACAGGTGTGGCAATAATCAGGCCTGGGTGTGGCTAGAGAAATTGAACTCAGGTGTGGACAACCACAGTTATAGTAGGTTTTAACAAGGGGGGCAATCACTTTTTCACACAGGGCCATGATGGTTTGGATTTTTTTTCACCTTTAATAATAAACACCTTCATTTACAAATTGCATTTTGTGTTTACTTGTGTTGTCCTTGACTATTGTTTAAATTGGTTTGATGTTCCGAAACACTTAAGTGTGACAAACATGCAAAGGAACAGGAAATGAGGAAGGGGGCAAACACTTTTTCACACCACTGTATATATATATATATATATATATATATATATATATATATATATATATATATATATATATATATACAGTATCTCACAAAAGTGAGTACATGTGACAACACTGGAGAAATGACACTTTGCTATAATGTAAAGCTGTGAGTGTACAGCTTATATCAGTGTTTCTCAACTCCAGTCCTCAAGGCACTCCAACAGGTCATGTTTTGAGGCTTTCCAATATTTTGCACAGGTGGTTTGATCTGTTTCACTGCCTTAGTAATTACCACAGTTTCATCTGAGGGAAATCCTGAAAACATGACATGTTGGGGCGCCTTGAGGACCGGAGTTGAGAAACACTGGCTTGTATAACAGTGTAAATTTTCTGTCCCCTCAAAATAACTCAACACACAGCCATTAATGTCTAAACCACTGGCAACAAAAGTGAGTACACCCCTAAGGGAAAATGTCCAAACTGGATCCAATTAGCCATTTTCCCTCCCTGGTGTCAAGTGACTAGTTAGTGTTTCAAGGTCTCAGGTATGAATGGGGAACAGGTGTGTTAAATTTGGTGTTATCGCTCTTACTCTCTCATACTGGTCACTGGCCTCGCCATGGTCGACCAAAGAAGTTGAGCACACCTGCTCAGCGTCATATCCAGTGGTTGTCTTTGGGAAATAGACGTATGAGTGCGCTCATCATTGCTGCAGAGATTGCAGGGGTGGGGGGTGGGGGGTCAGCCTGTCAGTGCTCAGACCATACGCCGCACGCTGCATTGAATTGGTCTGCATGGCTGTCATCCCAGAAGGAAGCCTCTTCTAAAGATGATGCACAAAAAAGCCCACAAACAGTTTGCTAAAGACAAGCAGACTAAGGACATGGATTACTGGAATCATGTCCTGTGGTCTGATGATAACAAGATAAACTTATTTGGTTCAGATGGCACCAAGCATGTGTGGCAGCAACCAGGTGAGGAGTACAAAGACAAGTGTATCTTGCCTACAGTCAAGCATGGTGATGGGAGTGTCATGGTCTGGGGCTGCATGAGTGACACTGGGCGAGCCGACACTGGGGAGCTACAGTTTATTGAGGGAACCATGAATGCCAACATGTACTGTGACACACTGAAGCAGAGCATGATGCCCTCCCTTGGGAGACTGGGCCACAGGGCAGTAATCTAACATGATAATGACCCCAAACACAGCTGCAAGATGACCACTGCCTTGCTAAAGAAGCTGAGGGTAAAGGTGATGGACTGGCCAAGCATGTCCCCAGACCTAAACCCTATTGATCATCTGTGGGACATCCTCAAATGGAAGGCAGAGGAGCGCAAGGTCTCTAACATCCACCAGCTCTGTGATGTCGTCATGGAGGAGTGGAAGAGGACTCCAGTGGCAACCTGTGAAGCTCTGGTGAACTCCATGCCCAAGAGGGTTAAGGCAGTGCTGGAAAATTATGGTGGCCACACAAAATATTGACACTTTGGGCCCAATTTGGATGTTTTTAGGGGTGTACTCACTTTTGTTGCCAACGGTTTAGACATTAATGGCTGTGCATTGAGTTATTTTAAAGGGACAGAAATTTTACACTGTTATACAAGCTGTACACTCACTACTTTACATTGTAGACAAGTGTCATTTCTTCAGTGTTGTCCCATGAAAAGATATAATAAAATATTTACAAAAATGTGAGGGGTGTACTCACTTTTGTGAGATACTGTATATGTTAAGGACTAATGTCAACAGTGTTTTCTCTCAGGATGAGATGGCTAAAGGAGCCCTGCATGTGGAGCACCAAAGGAAAATATGGTTGCATGGTATCACAGGGGGTTATTTACTAAAACTAGTGGTGCAGTTCTGCATAGAAACCAATCAGCTTCCACGTTTTATTGTCAAAGCTTAATTGAACAAGCTGAAGTTAGAAGCTTATTGGCTACCACGCACAACTGCATCAGATTCTGAGAGCTCCCGTTTTAGTAACTCTCCCCCCGATGTCACATACAATGTTAAGGGCTGCAACAAGAAGTTCCATAAAGTGCTTAGACATAAAATGTTAAAAATATCCTCAGTAGATCATATACTTCAGTCTTGCATGGATCTAATTCAGCATTTATTTACCATAAATAAATGGAGAAGGCAAGAAATACATAACTGTAAAAGGATCCTGGAGCACCAATCTGTAAAGATGGCTGTACAAAAAGACAAGACTTTTCTTGAAAACTTTCTAGAAAGTTGAAGGTGAGGTCTGGCTCACAAAAATAACTTAAAACTAGCAATAGACAGTATTACCTACTGACACACACCGCAGTTGAATTCACAGTAATGAGTTTTAGAGCAATTATAACAAGTTTAAAATAAGTAAGTCCATATCAATTGAGGCACATTCACTTAAAAAACAAAATACCCAATTTTCAAGAGATTTGCTTTTATGCCAAACAGACCTATACAAAGGTGTATTGAATTTCAGGCTCTTCAATAATTAAACCAGTAAGTGTTCTTCTTTCTAGTGCACACGGGTGCCTCAGTCGAGAAAATACAAATAGAATTTCAAGCAGGGCCTGGGGCAACGATGAAAATGGTGCGTTCAGTTAATGTTCGTAGAGCTGACGGTGGAATACAAGAGCTGGAAAACCCAATAGACCGCATGGCTCTTTCAAAGCTGAAGAAGATTCTTGGCACTAGCGAGATTACGCAAAAGGTAAGTCTATCAACAAACACCTTTAGGTTAAGCCAATCCTGCTGAATACTGATTAGAGCAATGTGACTCTGTGTTCATTTATTTATTTCCTTTATCTATGTAGCAATGATGTATTATATGATGCTTTACAGGGTATATACATGTTTCATATCAGTTTCTGCCCTAGAGGAGCTTACAGTCTAATGTCCCTGCCTCCGTTATATTAGCATATGCATGTACAAGCTTAATTAACAAAAACTCATAAATTGAGTTTGTGAATACTGGGATTCAGTAATTTGACTTCTAAACTAATTTAGTAAAAATGTCTGGTGTGAGCTGGTGTATTCATTAGATGTCAAATAGGGTGAATAACTAGTGTACCACTCTGTGTTTGACAAAACAACTACAAAATAAAAGTATTAAAGTGGTTGTAAACCCTTACAACACACTTTGACCTACAGGTAAGCCTAGATTAAGGCTTACCTGTAGGTCCAAGAAATATCTCCTAAACCTACACGGTTTAGGAGATATTTGCCAAAAGGCAGGCGCACTGAGCGCGGCACCCGTCAACGGCGATATGCTGCACGTGGCGGCTCCCGTGCGCATGCGTTGGAGTGACGTCATCGCGGCTTCGCCGAATGACAGCGGCGGAGCAGCGAGACCCACTGAGAAGATGGATGCGCCGGACTACAAGGGACATCGGTGACATCGCTGGCTCCTGTGTCAGGTAAGTGACACATAATGAGCTACTATGCGATGCATAGTAGTCCATTATGCTTTACCTTTGCAGGGAATGAAAGAGGAAATAAACTCATCAGGGTTTACTTCCTCTTTAAGAAGGAAAGTACAAGTATTTCTAAACAGTCTCTAATGTTCTGTGAATAAAGCTGCCATTCCTTGTAGTGTCACCACATACATACAGTAGACCATAATAATCAGAATATATGAAATGGCGCTAAATCTAAAAAGTGCTCACATGCAAAGATATATATATATATATATATATATATATATATATATATATATATATATATATATATATATATACACATACATACATATATACATATATATATATATATATATATATATACACATACATACATATATACATATATATATATAAACATTAATGCAAATAATAAAACGGGTGATAAATGTCACTCAGGAGTGACTGCAATATGCAGTATAGCAAAAATCCAGTGAAATAAGTGAAAATAACATAGTTGATGAAAAAATGTTAACATAGTGAAAAGTGAACACAATAAGTAAAAACAAGGAAAAAAAAAAGTCAAGTGAAAAAACAAAAAGTGAATATAAAAAAAAAATTATAGTTCTTAGTGAGAGTGCTAGGAGATCCAAACTTCCTTCACACAATCATGTGCAAGCAAAAGGGTAGCTTCAAAATCCAGTATTGAAAAATTACTCCAATCCGGTGCTTAGTCCAAAGAGATTGGGGTTGATTTACTAACGGCAAATAGGCAGTTGCTCCAGGACTTAGTAAATGAGGCAAGGCTTCACTCTGCAAAGAATACCCAATCACGTCCAAGGAAAAAAAAAAATACGCATTTTTGCTTGCACATGATTGGATGATGGAAGTCATCAGAGCTTCTGCTCATTTACTAAGCAATGTAGCAACTGCTCTTGCAGAGTGCAAGTGCACTTTGCAAATTGCACAGTCTATTTGTCTTTCGTAAATCAACCCCATAGATACACTCCACCAATAAGTGCATTGGTGGAGTGTATCTATCTCTTTGGACTAACCCTTGATAAAGTCACGTGTCGCAACGCATCGTGACGCAACGCATCTGGAGGAGCCAGGTGACTTCGTGGCCGAGACCGGAAGTTCAGATTTCGGAGCGTCCAGTTCGTTGTGTGACCCCCTGGTCTCTAAAGCCGCATACACAGAATCGGATTTTCCGACGGGAAATGTGTGATGACAGGCTGCTGGCAGAAAATCCGACCGGTTGTACGCTCCATCGGACAATTGTCAGATTTTCCACAGATAAATGTTGGATGGCAGGCTTTAAAATTTTCCACGGACAAATGTCTGTTGTCGGATTTTCCGAGAGTGTGTACACAAGTCCGTCGGACAAAAGTCCAGAGTGCAAACATGCATGCTCGGAAGCAAGGACGAGACAGAAACTGTCGGTCTTGTAAACTAGCGTTCATAATGCAGAATTAACATTCGCGACGTTGCAAATTATGAAATTGCACAATGCAGCGCACAATTCTCTTTAATGGGATAATAATGAAGCTGCTTTGCTGGTGATTCTGATGGAGTTATTGCAAACTAATTTTCAAAGGCATTTTTTTTCTAGTGATCTCAAGAATAATATTATTATGCTTGTTATTGTTTTTGTTACCACAACACCATCATCCCATAGTTTTTAAGATCAAAGATATAACTATGTTGGTGTCCCTTGTCAATTTTACATTGACATTCACACAAACTATCATTTGAAGTAAAACACATAGCCAAGTATTATTCTACACATTTTTTTTTATTGTGCATTAAAAAAAATAAAAAATAAAAAATTAGATATGCTATCTGCCAATAGAACTTAACCAAAAAGTGCATTCTATGCATCCAAAATATAGAAAATATACCAAATCAAATCATTATTCAACCAAAAAATAAAATAAAAGCCTCATGCATGTGTCCTGCTTCTTAATATAGGGGGTCAACAATGGCAAGAGTTGGTGAAAGCAGGGGTCTATCATCCAGAGATAATTCTGAAAAACATCTGGATTATTCTCCTGGAGCACCCGCAGCAAAGGGATATGAAATAATTGGTCACGATTAATAAAGCAACCAATTTTTGGTCCAAGAACTCCTCCTCCTCCTGTTCCTGGACTGGACCTGGGTCAAAGCAATAACTCTAAGGCCAATAATAAATAACACATTATCTCCTCCGATTACGCAACATGTCAGGTTGACGAACTGCTGTTCAGAAATGAACTGAAAAGTATGAAATGAAAAGCGTGAATCGATACTCACCAAAAGAAATTGTCTATTTTTGATTTCTTTGCAATTAGGTAAATAGGAAATGGGACTTATATTTACTTTTAATATTCACCACTTACACACAACAGGTGGCAAGATATAGGCAACACCACCAGCATTATTACATATAGTTATATAGTTACATAGTAGGGGAGGTTGAAAAAAGCTGTAAGTCCATCAAGTCCAACCTATGTGTGTGATTATTTGTCAGTATTACATTGTATATCCCTGTATGTTGCGGTTCTTCAGGTGCTTATCTAATAGTTTCTTGAAACTATCAATGCCCCCCGCTGAGACCACCACCTGTGGGAGGGAGAATAAGTTCAGTGCTCGCAACCTTTCCTCATAACTAATATCCTCCAGACCCTTTATTAGCTTAGTTGCTCTTCTTTGTACTCGCTCCATTTCCGGTACATCCTTCCCGAGGACTGGTGCCCAGAACTGGACAGCATACTCCAGGTGCGGCCGGACCAGAGTCTTGTAGAGCGGGAGAATTATCATTTTATCTCTGGAGTTGATCCCTTTTTAACTTCCCTGGCGGTAATCCCGAGTCTGGCTCGGGTTGGGATTTTACTAACAGGAGCGGTAACCCCGAGCCAGACTTGGGATCGCATCACTGGATGCAGGGAGGACACAGGCAGAGTTACTTACCTTGTCCCCTGGATCCAGCGATGTCCTCCGCGCTGTGTGATCAAGCTGTCCTCCACTTGATTCACAGTGCCGAATGCCGCCGAGCTCCGTTCCCTGAGACGTTGCGGAGAACGGCGGCAAATTCAAAAAAGTAAAAAGACACAAAACACATACAGCACTGTAATCTTACAGATTACAGTACTGTATTAAAAAATACACACCCCCTTTGTCCCTAGTGGTCTGTGCAGTGCCCTGCATGCACTTTTATATTATAAATACTGTTTTTTCTGCCTGAAATTTGGAGATTGTCCATAGCAACCAAAAAGTGTCCCTTTTTCAGTGTTTTAGGATTTGATTACATTATTGAATAATTTTTATTATTATTTATTATATTATAAACTTTATCATACCCGGGATGTCTACTAGACTCTGGTTTGAACAGATTTAAGAGAGTTATTCCTAAGAATTACAGGACTACAATATAAAATGCCAAATTTCCATGCAAAATAATTGTACTGCTTTCAGCACCTAAACCCAGACTGAGTCATACCGCCAGGGAGGTTACTGCATGCCGATATATTCTGTTTGCTTTGTTAGCAGCAGCTTGGCATTGCATGCCATTGCTGAGCCTATCATCCACTAGGGCCCTCAGGTCCATTTCTATCCTAGATTCCCCCAGAAGTTCTCCCCCCAGTGTATAGATTGCATTCATATTTTTGCCACTCAAATGCATTATTTAAAATTTTTCTACATTGAACCTCATTTGTCATGTAGTTGCCCACCCCATTAATTTCTTCAGAACTTTTTGCAAGGTTTCCACATCCTGCAGAGAAGTTATTTCCCTGCTTAGCTTAGTATTGTCCGCAAATATGGAGATTGAACTTTTTACCCCATCCTCCAGGTTGTTTACGAACAAATTAAACAGGATTGGTCCCAGCACAAAACCCTGGAGGACCCCACTAACCACCCCTGACCATTCCGAGTACTCCCCATTTATTACCACCCTCTGAACTCGCCCTTGTAGCCAGTTTTCAATCCATGTACTCACCCTATGGTCCATGCCAACGGACCTTATTTTGTACAGTAAATATTTATGGGGAACTGTGTCAAATGCTTTTGCAAAATCCAGATACACCATGTCTACGGGTCTTCCTTTATCTAGGTGGCAACTCACCTCCTCATAGAAGGTTAATAGATTGGTTTGGCAAAAGTGATTCTTCATGAATCCATGCTGATTACTGCTAATGATACCATTCTCATTACTAAAATCCTGTCCCTTATCATCCCCTCCAAGAGTTTACATACTATTGATGTTAGGCTAACTTGTCTATAATTCCCAGGGATATATTTTGGGCCCTTTTTAAATATTAGTGCTACATTGACTTTTCTCCAATCAGCTGGTACCATTCCAGTCAGTAGACTGTCAGTACAAATTAGGAACAATGATCTGGCAATTACTTGATTGAGTTCCCTAAGTATCCTCGGGTGCAAGCCATCTGGTCCCGGTGATTTATTAATGTTAAGTTTTGCAAGTCTAATTTTAATTCTGTCATCTGTTAACCATGGAGGTGCTTCCTGTGATGTTCCATAAGGATAAACACTGCAGTTTTGGTTACTGAAGCCCCCCGATTCCCTCGTGAAGACTGAAAAGAGAAGAATAAATTCAATACCATCTCCCCATCCTTTGTAACCAGATGTCTTTCCTCATTCTTTATGGGGCCAATATGGTCTGTCCTCCTTTTTTACAGTTTACATACTTAAAGCATTTCTTGGGATTTTTTCTGCTCTCCTCCGCTATGTGTCTTTCATGGATCTTAGCCATCCTTATTGCACCCTGACATTTCTTGTTGCATTCTTTATAAAGTCTGAATGCTGATGATGATCCCTCAACCTTGTATTTTTTGAAGGCCTTCACCTTTGCTTTTATATGCATTTTTATATTGGAGTTAAGCCATCCAGACTTTTGTTCGCTCTTTTAAATCTATTACGCAATGGGATGCATTGACTAATGCCCTTATTTAAAATGCTCTTAAAGCAAACCCATCTCTCCTCTGTGTTCTTTGTTCCTAAGGTTTTATTCCAATTTATGGTTCGTAGTTTAGGGAAGTTGGCTCCTTTGAAATTCAATGTCTTTGTATTCCCCTTATGTTTCCTATTTGTGTGATTTATACTGAAGCCAATTGACCTGTGATTGCTGTTACCTAAATTGGCCCGTATTTCCACATCCGTGATCAGGTCTGTATTGCTGGTAATCAGTAGATCCAGTAACGCTTTATTTCTAGTTGGTGCGTCTACCATCTGACCCATAAAATTGTCCCGCAAGACATTTAGGAACTGGCGAGCCTTAGATGGATGCGCAGTTCCCTCCGCCCAGTCTATGTCTGGATAGTTAAAATCCCCATTATGATACTTTCCATCCTTGCTGCTAATCAAAAATTGTGATAGGAGATCTGTCTCCCTTTCTTTCCTCAGGTTAGGGGGCCTATAGCATACTCCAAGTATTATTTTACCCTTAGCTTCATCCCTTTGGAGTTTTACCCATAAGGATTCTACCTCCTCCCTAGCTCCCTTAGTGATGTCATCTCTCACATTCACTTGTACATTATTATTGATATAGGCATACCCCTCCCCCTTTTTTATACTCTCTATCCTTGCGATAAAGGGTATACCCTTGAATGTTTGCCAACCAATCATGAGAGCTGTTGAACCGGGTCTCTGAAATTCCCACAAAATCCAAATCCTCCTTGTACAACAGTATCTCTAGTTCACCCATCTTGTCTGCCAGGCTCCTGGCATTGGTGCACCTGCCACGTAGTTTAGACTGTTTACATATTATCCTCTTATTGGATGTTCCGAGATTGCAACTAGGACTTGCTACTATACCTACTTTGGGTTTATGTGCTTTGGTCAACCTACCACTAATGCCCCCAATACTACCCTCTGAAATATGTTCCGCACTGAATATCTCTACCTCTGGACCCCCCCTCGCCGCCTAGTTTAAAAACCCCTCTAACTTTTTGACCATCTTCATTCCCAGCTGATCTGCACCCACCTCATTTAAGTGCAGTCCATCCCTTCTATAGTATCGGTTATCAACTGAGAAGTTGGCCCAGTCCTCCAGGAACCCAAACCCCTCCTTACTACACCAGCTCTTTAGCCATTTGTTTACTTCCCTAATCTCCCCTTTCTGGTGTGGGTTGATGTACCAGTAGTATTCCTGAGAATACTACCTTGGAGGTCCTTTTCCTCAATTTAGCTCCTAAGTCCCTAAAATTGTTCTTTATGACACTCCATCTGCCTATGACTTTGTCAATGGTGCCATTCTGAGATATTACATTACATTTCACTTATTGGTGTAGTGTATCTATCTCTTTGGACTAAGCACTGGAATGCATAAGTCATTTTACAATATTGGATTTTGAAGCTACCTCCTAGCACTCTCACTAAGAACTATCATTGTTTTGATATTCACTCTTTTTTACACTGGACTTTTTTTCACTTAACATATTGTGGTAAATTTTCAGTATTTGTTAAATATTTAAGTATTTGATGGATTTAGGTTATACTGCATATTGCAGTCACTCCTAAGTGACATTTATCACCTGTTTTGTTGTTTGCATTCATGTTTTCATATACAGTAAAACCTTGGATTGCAAGCATAATTCGTTCCGGAAACATGCTTGTAATCCAAAGCACTTGTATATCAAAGCAAATTTCCCCTTAAGAAATAATGGGAACTCAGAGGATTCATTCCATAACCATTTATTCATTGGTCTTTCAGTTTATAGTCCATATAAAAAGATTATAGCAATGTGACCAGGTTGTGTAACCATAAAATGTCCCTCCACAAATGGAAGCCTCCACAAGGGGATTAGAAGAAAAATCCAACAGGAGCTTCAGAGTATAAAAGAGAAGAGAGGTGCCTCTAAGTGTAGCAATATGGTTACATTTAATGAAGGTACAAGATTTAGCAACTCACATGGTTGATGATTAAAACAAGCACATCTAAGTATTCAGGCATCTGGGGCAAAGCTGTCCACATAGACCATCCCCTGCACCGCCAGCTCTCACCGCTGCCAGTCTGCAATCGTAAACCAGGAAGACTACCCTGCAGTAGAGCAGTTTAAAAGTGAGGCTTCAAGTGCTCGTGGAGCATAACGTGAAAGGTATGATGCTGATGGAGGTGCGAAGGATGGTCTATGAGGGTAGCTTTTCCCCAGATGCCTGCATACTTAGATGTGTGTTTAATTATCAACCATGTGAGTTGCTAATTGTTGTACCTTCTTTAGATGTAACCATATTGCTACACTTAGAGGCTCCTCTTTTCTCTTTTATACTCAGTTGTGACGTGAGGCTACTTGTATATCAAGACATCACTTGTTTATCAAGTCAAAATGTATAAAAATTGTTTGCTTGTCTTGCAAAACACTCTCAAACCAAGGCTTTACATTATATCTTTGTATGTGAGCACTTTTTGGATTTAGCGCCATTTCATATATTCTGATAATTATGTAATCATTAGATACTACCAGCTTACAGCCTTTGGGGTTGATTTACTGAAGGCAAATAGATTGTGCACTTTGCACAAATACAGTTGCTCCAGAGCTTAGTAAATGAGGTAAAGCGTCACTTTGCAAACAATACCCAATCACGTGCAAGGAAAATAAAAAATAAAAACAAAATTTTTGCTTGCACATGATTGGAGGATGGAAGTCAGCAGAGTTTCTGCTCATGTACTAAGCTCTGGAGACAACGGCCCTTGTAGAGTGCAACTTCACTTCGTAAAGTGCACAGTGTATTTGCCTTTAGTAAATTAGCCCCTTTTTGTTTCTTCATTTATTATGTCCAGTTAAAAATAAAGAAAGTTTTTCCGGTGCAACTCTGCATAGAAACCAATCAGTTTCCAGTTTGTATTGACAAAACTTAAAGTAATATTAAAGTCTTGTTTTTTTTTTTTGTTTAAAAATAATAAACGTTATACTTCCCTGCTCTGGGTAGTGGTTTTGCACAGAGGAGCCCAGATCCTCCTCTTCTCGGGTCCCTCGCTGGCGCTCCTGGCCCCTCCCCCCTGCTGAGTACCCCCACTGCAAGCAGCTTGCTATGGGTGCACCCAAGCTGAGCCACTACTCTGTGTGTCCATTCAAAGACATAACCATGGATTGGCCCTGCCCCCTCTCTTTCTACATTGGCTCACTGACTTTGGCTTTCTCAGTCAATGAGGAGAGAGAGTCCTAGACAGCCAACACTCTTGTGCAACATCACTGGATCGAGATGGGGCTCAGGTAAGTATTGGGGGGGAGGGGAGTTTAGGGGGCTGCTGTACATAGAAGGTTTTGTTAGCTCAATGCATAGAATGCATTAAGTTAAAAAAAACTTCTGACTTTAGAACCACTTTAAGCCCAGGTTCACACTGAGGGCAGGTTTGAAATCGTGTGAGTTCAGCTGAACTCACACAATTTCAAACCGGCAATGCAGTCCAGCTTCGGGGGTGATTTGACAGACATCTGTGCGGGTTCATGCACAGATGTCTATTCTAATTGCCCCTGAAGTTGCCAAAAGTAGTGCAGGAACTACTTTTGGGATTCGGATGGTGCCGTTGCCAGCAATAGCCGGTGATTTGACATGTCATATCACATGTCAAAATGGCCCAATGTGAACGTGGGGCTAATTCAACACGCTGAAGTTAGAAGCTGATTGGTTACCATGCACAGCTGCACTTGATTCTGATTGCACCAGTTTTAGTAAATCTAACCCAACCTGCCAAGATGTAAGTAAGTAGTGCTGGGCATAACAATTATAAAGCCTTAGTAACATGATGGGAAAAGGGGAGGGGGAAATTTTGGGACTTTAAATGAGGTCATAGCCTCCATCCCTATCAGATATAAGATATAAAATTAAAAACAAGAGCTAAGCGGGACTTTAAATGAAGTACGGGGTCTTTTATTGAAAAAAAAGGAGAAATATTGTTATGCGATTGATGCGACAAAATTACATGTATATTAAAGAGGTGCACAGACAGACACATTATTAACATTGACATTTTGTTTTATATAATCTTACTGACCAATACAGAGTAGGTTATAAAAGCGCACCTCCATTATATACATAAGACAACCAAATATGGAAATAAATTAAACAAATAATACAATGTAGGCAACAACTTTGAATCTATGACTTCTTGGTTGTTGCAGTAGATTAGTAAAGAAAAAAACAACATAGTTGATGCAATTTTTCAAGAATTGATGCTAGTTGAAATTGGGGTACCAAAATACACGGCGATTATTGGCTCTACGCGTTTCGCGGCTTACTACCGCTCGTCAGGAGCAAGCTCGTGATTGGTCTGAAAATACAGAGTAGTGGTAAATTAATGTTTGCAATGATGGAACATGGGGAGATTGAAATACCCCTACCTAGTGGTCACTTACACATAGCCATGCAGTCAAAAGTGCAGCGCCGAAAGCCTAGGCACCCAAAGCGATGATACGGGAGTTGAGGAGGCCCATCCAAGGGCGAGGAGGCCCACAGAATGCACACACAGGCAACCACCGGGACAACAAGGGCGTTTAGTAAGTGAAAACGAATATGGAAATATAAAACTGAGCCTAATGGGTGAAAAAATGCATGGTAAGAACTACAGATAATCTGAGAATTGTGAAAGAAAAATGCGTTGAAAAAAAAAAATGTTGGGGTGGATGTGTGATGAGTGTAGGAGAGGGTTAGCATGGGAAAGGGGGGGAGGGGGAAGAGGGCGGAGGAAAAAGGGGAAGGAGGGGGAAAGTGGCTGTGTATGACATGACCCAGTCTGAATGCCAGGTGACAGAGTGAGTAGTGACTAGTGACTAGTGACTAGTAGTAATTATAAAGCCTAACAAGTTTAAAATATTAAGTGAGATGGAGGTATGCTCCAGCTCACACCAGTATATGTGTGTGTGTATATAAGGCATTCACCTATATACAGTGTTGGATAGATATCAGATTATTAAACCTTTACAGCTACTTTAACATAATTTTAACCTATTTTCACATAAAATACTATAGATGCCCCCAAAACCATTTGATACTATTAAAGTGGTTCTTCACTCTGAAAACAAAAAAATACTGTAGATGCTTCCTTTTAGAATAGGACACTTACCTGTCTAGGATTCCAGTACTGTCCTCACTTGAGTTGGCACTTTGACAGTCTGCAGGTGCAGGCGCTGGCATGTTTACTTTGGGATGCCAGCAATGACTGCTTACAACTTCATAGCCAGCTCCGAACTGCACATGTGCAAGCCACTCTGCGCTTTGTGATTAATCCAGCAGCTTTCTGGGACCTGTGAGGTGTCCCAAAAGGCTGCGGGGGAAGGAGGAGGGGACAAAGTTCCAGTCGGATAGGAAATAGGAAGTAGGAGTGGGTACCTGTCAAAACCAGACTCCCCCGAAAAAAATTAAGTGGCAAAACTTAAAGGGGAGGAAGACAAGCAGAACTTCCCCTTTTGGGTGAAGTCCCACTTTGAGTAATTTACAGAAACTATTAATTATTCTGAAAGAAACAATGATTTTTGTGCATTTACAGGAGAAAGCATTATGCTTTTTTTAGGGAAAATTCAGAAAAAAAGCTAACATGTTTTAAATATTTCTGTGTAAATTATGATATATGGTTCTTGATTATAGGTTATTGGCGCTACCTCCAACCAATTATTTTCAACAAAACTGTTTAATTTCTCAAAGCCTTTATATCAATCACCTTGACCTGTCCCCAAGGATTATGTGAATTAAGCCCGTATTCAGTGTTATATCTCAGCTACATCCCATTTGTCCGACACCTAAAACTCCACAAAGGTGGTTCCACACCACTTTATATCACCTCTACTAGGTGAACTAGTGCCACTTATTTTTTGTGTTATTTTACATATAATTTCATTAATAGCCAGGACATTCAAATCAAAAACATATATAAAAAGTGATTAATTACATTATATGACTAATCAAACCTCTAATGCCAAAACCAAGAAGCCTAAGACCAAAGTCAAAAAACAAAAAACAAAAAACCCCAAAAAAACAAAAAAACTTCCAACTGACTCGCAGTACAAAGGCCCCTCCCTAAAATAGGGAAGAAAACCTGCCTGCAATTTTCATACAAATCACTTGTGCTAATTAATAAATTCACTAAATCCCCCTACATTAATTGATGTGAAAGAAAAAAGAGATTTCCTCATACAATACAAAAAAATAAAAATAAAAATAAAAAAATGTGAGAAATACGATTACATCCAATAATATATACACCGATCCAAAAGCTTATAAAGATGTGAAAAAGTCAATGAAAACAAAACAATATATATATCATAAAAATATCATAAAAATAAAAATAAAAATATTTCAGTCCACAGTGAATCTTCTATCAGATATATCAATGTGCAATTGTGCCTCTTCAGAATACAGGAAAGGTGACTTTCGTGAGAGTGCCTGCGCTTTATTGGTGACTTTCATGCTTGTTCCCCCTCAAGGATCCCCACTCACCAGATCCATTCACCCCCTAAGGGGTTATACGCCTTTAATCTGTATCCCGTTTGTCCGGAGATTCCACCATCCAGTTGTGTCTTCAGTAGATCCTTCTCAGGGTTTTATTGAAGGTGCAGGTGAGTCCTTATATCCACTAATGGTTCCTCAAAGGAAAGAAAATTCCCTCATGGTGTAGTATTTTTTTGGATTATAATTAGGGAAGAGAGGGGAGAACAGTCTGATATTCTTCTTTAGAACAGGTATTTTTAGTTATGTAGAAATAGTAGGAGACTAATAGTCACTTAAAAATACTTTATTACCAAAAAACGTTTCTTACAACGCTCCATGCAAGAAAGGGTTTCTTTATGCAAGATGCAGTCTAAAAAACCCACATCAGCATACAGCACCGTATATATATTTATGTTATACGGCTCACAAAAATGCAACAACCCTTTTCAACAAGAAAAAAGGGGAAATGTATTTATTAAAAAAGAAACAACAAAACAAAAGTACAGCACTGATTCCGGAATATATAAAAAATTATACCAAAAATCCACAAAAAATAAAAAATAAAAAGTAAAAATAAAAATAAAAATCAAAAATCACCTACAGCCCTTTCCATACGTCCACAGGACGGCTGCACTCAGTCCTAGAAAGCCCTATTTCCCCAGTACTACAGTCCCCTTTCCCCAGTGGGGTTAAGTGATGGTCTCCTCAGGGGGCCGTTTGCCAGGCTTAAATAGGCTGTTGATGGGGCTACGTAGGGGAAAGACCAAAAACAAAAAGAAAGAAACTTATTGATGCTAAAAATATAAAAAGGTTGTTGGGCTCGCTTCCACTATCCTCAGCCCAAGTAATCAGCTAGCCGGTCCGCCACAGAACAATTCCCTTGAACGCGCGGCGTGCGTTCCAGGCTGCGTTCCAACGGGTCTGGCGCACCGGAAGTGACGTGTGTGCGTAATGACGCTGTACGCGTTTCGTCAGAGACGTCCTCAGCAGCGATCTGAGGACTGAGGACTGCGATCATCGCTGCTGAGGACGTCTCTGACGAAACGCGTACAGCGTCATTACGCACACACGTCACTTCCGGTGCGCCAGACCCGTTGGAACGCAGCCTGGAACGCACGCCGCGCGTTCAAGGGAATTGTTCTGTGGCAGACCGGCTAGCTGATTACTTGGGCTGAGGATAGTGGAAGCGAGCCCAACAACCTTTTTATATTTTTAGCATCAATAAGTTTCTTTCTTTTTGTTTTTGGTCTTTCCCCTACGTAGCCCCATCAACAGCCTATTTAAGCCTGGCAAACGGCCCCCTGAGGAGACCATCACATAACCCCACTGGGGAAAGGGGACTGTAGTACTGGGGAAATAGGGCTTTCTAGGACTGAGTGCAGCCGTCCTGTGGACGTATGGAAAGGGCTGTAGGTGATTTTTGATTTTTATTTTTATTTTTACTTTTTATTTTTTATTTTTTGTGGATTTTTGGTATAATTTTTTATATATTCCGGAATCAGTGCTGTACTTTTGTTTTGTTGTTTCTTTTTTAATAAATACATTTCCCTTTTTTCTTGTTGAAAAGGGTTGTTGCATTTTTGTGAGCCGTATAACATAAATATATATACGGTGCTGTATGCTGATGTGGGTTTTTTAGACTGCATCTTGCATAAAGAAACCCTTTCTTGCATGGAGCGTTGTAAGAAAAGTTTTTTGGTAATAAAGTATTTTTAAGTGACTATTAGTCTCCTACTATTTCTACATAACTAAAAATACCTGTTCTAAAGAAGAATATCAGACTGTTCTCCCCTCTCTTCCCTAATTATAATCCAAAAAAATACTACACCATGAGGGAATTTTCTTTCCTTTGAGGAACCATTAGTGGATATAAGGACTCACCTGCACCTTCAATAAAACCCTGAGAAGGATCTACTGAAGACACAACTGGATGGTGGAATCTCCGGACAAACGGGATACAGATTAAAGGCGTATAACCCCTTAGGGGGTGAATGGATCTGGTGAGTGGGGATCCTTGAGGGGGAACAAGCACGAAAGTCACCAATAAAGCGCAGGCACTCTCACGAAAGTCACCTTTCCTGTATTCTGAAGAGGCACAATTGCACATTGATATATCTGATAGAAGATTCACTGTGGACTGAAATATTTTTATTTTTATTTTTATGATATTTTTATGATATATATATTGTTTTGTTTTCATTGACTTTTTCACATCTTTATAAGCTTTTGGATCGGTGTATATATTATTGGATGTAATCGTATTTCTCACATTTTTTTTTTTTATTTTTTATTTTTTGTATTGTATGAGGAAATCTCTTTTTTCTTTCACATCAATTAATGTAGGGGGATTTAGTGAATTTATTAATTAGCACAAGTGATTTGTATGAAAATTGCAGGCAGGTTTTCTTCCCTATTTTAGGGAGGGGCCTTTGTACTGCGAGTCAGTTGGAAGTTTTTTTGTTTTTTTGGGGTTTTTTGTTTTTTGTTTTTTGACTTTGGTCTTAGGCTTCTTGGTTTTGGCATTAGAGGTTTGATTAGTCATATAATGTAATTAATCACTTTTTATATATGTTTTTGATTTGAATGTCCTGGCTATTAATGAAATTATATGTAAAATAACACAAAAAATAAGTGGCACTAGTTCACCTAGTAGAGGTGATATAAAGTGGTGTGGAACCACCTTTGTGGAGTTTTAGGTGTCGGACAAATGGGATGTAGCTGAGATATAACACTGAATACGGGCTTAATTCACATAATCCTTGGGGACAGGTCAAAGTGATTGATATAAAGGCTTTGAGAAATTAAACAGTTTTGTTGAAAATAATTAGTTGGAGGTAGCGCCAATAACCTATAATCAAGAACCATTCCATTAACGCAGGTTGTTTAATGCAGCCTGTGTACATTAGGGAGGCAGCAACCTCATAAAGCGAAGAGAACTTCCATTAAACTTTCTAAACTAATAGGGTTAAAATCAGATAAAAGAATTTAAACCAATAAAAAATTACATAGAGTACAAGGCTCCAGGTATAGACTAATACTTATACATATTCCTGCTGATCAGGACCCATTCCATAAGCGCGGTTTTACTTGTATATTTAAATTATGATATATGTTTCTTCCTGCTTGACTCACAAAACAGCACAAGAACCTTTGTTATGTCATGATATGCTAAGAATTTTTTTTTTTAATGGCTGTCTGAATTGTAATCTTACCAGGTTGGTTCAAGAAATAGCTCATCATTAAATGAAAGTTCCTTTCATTCTGGCAATACGTCACAATTTTTAAATGTGTCTGAATCCTCAAGGAGGGCCAATGCAAGCACAGCTAACCAAGAAAAGCAAAGCCTCCAAAATGGAACAAAGAATACAGAACACCAACACAAATCTCACCAACATTCAGAGCAAGAAACACAACATCAAATATTTCCGCCTCATCCAGGAAAGCACAAGGGTCGGGACAAGAAAAAAGAAATGGAAATCCATTGCAAATGCTGGCCAGAAAACACAGGCCACCACAATCCTTCTCCTCAGAGATTGGAAGAGGAGCACCATCAGAAAAAACAACATACAACCAAAGTCCATTACAGTGAGGAGCAACAAGCGACGTCTCACGAGGAAAGTTGGGAAAATGGCCATCATCAACATAAACACGGTAAAGGTGACAGAGACAGACAACGCAAAAGAGAACATGAAGGAGGAAATGAAGGGGAGCATCAAAAGCAAAAACATGAACATGGAGAAGAAAAAGAACACCACGCAGGCCATCATGAAGGAGCACAAGAGCACCAAGAGAATGACCAACATACAAAGGGAGGACCTGACAGTCAGAAAAAAGGCAACCACAGCAAACATGAGACACAACACAAGGATCAATATGAAAGTGGGGAAAATGGTCATCAACATAAACACCGTAAAGGTGACAGAGACAGACAACACAAAGGAGAACATGAAAGTGGAAATCAAGGGGAACATAAAATCCACAAACATGAACAAGGAGAAGAAAAAGAACACCACACAGGGCATCATAAAGGCGCACAACAGCACCAAGATAAATACCAACATACAAAACAAGGACCTGATAGTAAGCAAAAAGGCCACCAGAGCAAATGCCAAGATGAGCCACCTCACAAGGATCAATATGAAAGTGGGGAAAATGGTCATCAACATAAACACCGTAAAGGTGACAGAGACAGACAACACAAAGGAGAACATGAAAGTGGAAATCAAGGGGAACATAAAATCCACAAACATGAACAAGGAGAAGAAAAAGAACACCACACAGGGCATCATAAAGGCGCACAACAGCACCAAGATAAATACCAACATACAAAACAAGGACCTGATAGTAAGCAAAAAGGCCACCAGAGCAAATACCAAGATGAGCCACCTCACAAGGATCAATATGAAAGTGGGGAAAATGACCACTATCATCAAGACCAACACACAAAGGGGGAACTAGATAGTCAACACGAAGTCCCCCACAGCAAGTGGCAACATGAGACAAATCACAAGGGTGAACACGAAAGATGGGAAAATGGCAATCAACATAAACACCATGAAGATGAAAGAGACAGACAACACAAAAGAGAACATGAAGGCGGAAATCAAGGGGAGCATCAAAAGCAAAAACATAAACAAGGAGAAGCAAAAGAACACCACACAGGGCATCATGGAGGAGCACAAGAGCCCCAAGATAAAGACCAACGTACAAAGGGAGGACTTGACAGTCAGAAAAAAGGCCAAGACAGCAAACATGAGACACATGACAAGGAACAATATGAAAGACGGGAAAATGGTCATCATCATAAAGACCAACATACAAAGGGGGAAGCAGATAGTCAGGACAAAGCCCCCCATGAAACACATCAAAAGGGTGAACATGAAAGACCAGAAAATGGCAATCAACAAAAACCCCATCAAGGAGAAGCAGACAGACGACACCAGGGTGAACATGAAAAAGGAAACCAACAACATAAACAAGGAGAAGCAAAGGAACATCAAAAGGGTCAAGATGAAGGAATACAAGAGCAACATCATAAAGACCAACACAATGGTCCTCAGAAGGAAACACAAATTCCTAACTCAAAAGAACCAAAAAGGAACTGTACATGTTGGCAGAAACCTAAAGAGAGTGTCACCCATCATAAAGAAGAACAAAAAGACCGCCATCACAGAAAAAAATGCCACCACTCACAAGGGAAGGGCAGTAATAAGAAGACATGCAAATTTTTAAGTAGTGAAAGCAGTAGAAGTAGTCAGGACAGCAGCCTTAGTGAAGGCAAACATGAGCGAAAATCAACAAAGTGGCACAAAATACAACAGCAAAATAGTGACAGAAATGGCTTCAGTCTCGGAAAGCAGAGTGGAAAATCCACAAAGGGTCCCAGAAGATACAGGAAAGGTAGTAAGAAGTGGAACAATGTTAGTCACCAGAAACAACGCAAGGAAAGCAAGAACAATAGAAAAGAGTTCAGAAGACATCACAAAGATAGCAGTAGTACATATCCAAACACTGGACCAATATCACAACAGGAAATCTATTCAATTTCACAGATTTCATCAAATTTCTTGGTAAATTATACTTTCCCTTTTACTTCCTTCTCTTTCTTCTTTTTCCTCCAAGGACTATTTATATAAATTTAACATTATTTTTTTCACATTTTCAGGAACTCTTTGAAGTAGAAAGTATCAATAGTAAGTTTGAGTCAACATCTACTCTTACGGTATGTAACATTTGTTCCCCAGTTACCACTGTGTTATGTTTTTATGACCTATGACATATGCCTAGCGCATACAAATTTGACATGTTCGAATCCTAGCCAGTGTTGTACATGGATTGAATGTAGACAATTTGAATGGAAATTAAAAATTTAAGTTATAACATGTTTTTTTCCATTGTTTTGCATCCAAAAATTTATAACCTTAACTATATTAGAAATAAAAACCAAATTGTATAGAGTGCTACCCTAAAAAAGATAATAAAATAAAAAATATTCCTTCTTATGGACTGGTCAGTGTAATATATATCCCATTTCTTATAACAGTAGATATAGTTCACAAATACATTAACATGATATCCATATATAAAGTTCTTTGTGTATATCTTCTGATGTGTAAACTGAATTATTCCATCATGCCCAAAGTACCGTAAACTTCAAATAAAGTGTAAAGGTCCCCTCAGTGTGCCCACTCACTCGCCAGCTTCTATGGACTCCCATTGTTAGGAGTCATGAACATCTGTTAGATATCCTGGGCTTGCTGGTCTGTGTTGTGCTTCTCCTTAGATCTGCTCCTCTGTGGCAGGCAATAAGGTACTCATGCACAGCTTCTATGAACTCCCACTGATAGGAGTCATGAACGCCTGTTATGTATCCTGGGCTTGCTGGTCTTTGTTGTACCTCTCCTCGGATCTGCTCCTCAGTATCAGGACCTTAAGGTACTAATGTGCAAAATATAGGGGGAAATGGCAAGAGAGATCCACATAGCGTAATTCCGTTTATTTGTAAAAGGTCAGGTTTAAAACATGAACACTCACATTTACAAAGAAATATCTAAGCATCAAACAAACCAAAACCAGTGCACTGGGAGTCCATAGAAGCTGGTGAGGGAGAGGGGACACTGGGAAGGGAAGCAAGAGAAAGAGAAGGACGTGCCAATCTAAGTACAGTATTCCAAGAGTTTTAATACAAAAGTAAGATTAAGAACACTTACAGGGGAAATGATTAAAATGGGCTCATCTGTAAATAGATCTCCAGGGCATGGTACTTACCATCAATAGGAGTATCAAGATGGGGAAGATGTGTGGCCTTCCTGCGTCTGTGGGGATGTGGCCGTCACTTTCCAGGTTGTGTGGATGGATAGATGTTTACTGTCCTCAGCATCCTGTGGCTACCAGGAAACCGGAAGTGCAATCAGCGTCCAACGTGGACCGGAAAAACGGAAATGACGTCACCGGAACGAGATACGGCAAATGCTGTGGATAGAATAGGCTATGCACTCGGAGCCTTCAGCTCCTTCTACAGACCTCGTGTGGCTAAGACATGTTGGACATATAAATAGTCTATGAGAGATGATGCTGATCGTTCGACTATAATGACCAGTAATACCAATGAGAACATCAAAAATAAAAACAAACAAAGCTTAAAAAGCTTAAAACACAGTATGGTGACATGATGATAAAAGATAAAATCATACTAATAATAATGCCAATAAACAAATGTTTAAAAATAGCATAAACATAGTTAATGAATAAACATAAAAATGAGGAGACCGTGTCCGAAAAAACTTTAAGCACATTTAAGGCGGATATTTCCTTTCACCAATATACAGAGCCTTCACAACTCTGAGGTCAGCAGCCATAAGTGATCCCTGAACTTTCCCAGTATACCACCAATTCATCACAGCCCTGTGATCACAATAGACTGCCTCCCATTCCATACCATTGTACTGCTTATAAGAGACCATGGGATTGATTTACCAAAGGCAAATCCACTCTGCACTACAAGTGCTCTGCAAGTGCACTTGAAAGTGCAATCGCTGTAGATCTGAGGGGAATATGTGAAATGAGGGGAAGCTCTGCTGATTTTATCATCCAATCATGTGCAAGCTAAAATGCTGTTTTTTATTTTTCTTGCATGTCCCCCTCAGATCTACAGCGACTGCACTTGAAAGTGTACTTATAGTGCAAAGGGGATTTTCCATTTGTAAATAACCCCCGATTGTAAAGTAAGCTGGCTGGATTTTGTTTTTGGACATTACCCCTATGTGCCAGTTGTTTTCTCCTTGACACTGAAGGGAAGAACCTTTGCACTTTATTTGAAGTTTACAGCACTTTGGCACTTTTGGCACGATCGATTAATTCAGTTTACACATCAGAAGTTATATGCAATGGACTTTATATATGGCTATCATGTTAATGTATTTGAGAACTATATCTATTATTATTAGAAATGTGTTATATATTACACTGACCAGAGACCACATCTCCATTCCAAACTCCCTGAAGCCAAACGCCTAAAGCCCAAAAAGGTTTTGAAGGCTCGAATTGGGCGGGTTGGTGCATGTTTGAAGTTTTTTCCCCCATATAAATGCATTGAAACGTGTGATTTGTGCGCTTTTGACAGTTTTGCACATTGTGTTGCATGTTTTTGGTGGCTGTTGACCTATGGCTCATTCCTGCTGTCAGCAGCAGAGATAAGTCATTGGTTGTTAAGGCACCAGCATTCACCTGCTGTCTGCGGTGATTCCAAAACACAAAAAGAGTTGACATTGAAAAAAAAAACAGAGGTTGGGTCCCCTTCCCCAATCCATACTAAAACCTTTGGGTCTGGTATAAATTTTGAAGGGGACCATACACCAATAAAACAAAAAAAAATCCATATCAGACCCTTATGCAAGCATGCTGCTTAGCAGACCAGGAAAGTGGGGATGAGCGGGGCTTTTTTTCAATGCCAGGTCTTTTGTTTATATTCTGCTGACAGGAGGGATGACCCGTTGTTAGGACGCTGGTGGATACCAGCTCCTTAACAACCGATGACTCATCCCTGCTGCTGACAACAGCAATGAGTCACTGGTTGTTAGGATGCAGGCGTGTGCCAGCTTCTTAACAACCGATGACTCATTCCTGCTGCTGAAAGCAGGGATGAGTCACTGGTTAAGAAACTGGTGAGCGCTGGCTCTTTAAAATGTCAAAGCTCAAAAACATTGTAAAAATGCTGTACAAAAATGGAACATGAGTAGATTTTCCTGACAAAGCTTTCAGCTTTCACCTATGACCATATGCAAAAGGGCCAGGAACCTGTAAGCCCCTAGATCCTTTAACACCAACCCCAAAAAATGTACTTACTGGTAGCTCATCCTGGGAGCTGAACCAGGGATGTTCTTTAGGAGGAGTACCAGAGCAAACCCATAACAAGTTGGTAAGATTACATTCCCTAGGTGGCCCTTGTCTTGGTGTCTCCCTTGTCAGGGAAGGATTTGGAATCCCTCAGGGAAGATCTGGAATTAAACATTAGTCACATGGACCTTTGGACTAACCTGGTTAAGGTTAAATGGTTTGCAGTGTTAATTCCGTTGACTAAAATATTTTCGTCTACTAAATTAATACTATTTTAGTCGACTAAAATGCGACTAAAACTAAAACAATTCAGATGAATAAAATACAACTAAAACGGCATTGCATGTTCATTTTAGTCAAAAGACTATGACTAAAACTAAATTGAAATTTGATGTCAAAATTAACACTGCACTACCACATAAGAATAGGTAGAGGGATCTACTAAGCTGCTGAAAGAAAAAAAAATAGGAAAAAGGCTTTTCTTTTTTTTAATTAATATTTAATGCTATATAATTGCCATTGCACATATTCAGGTAAAATGTGCATTGGCATTACAGCCAATAGAGGTTACAGTTTTTTGGGTTTTGTCCAACCCTTTTTTTATTTAAATATTTAAAAACATTACATCCATCACAAAAAAATACATCCATAAAAATTGCATGTTTACCTAGCACATTACATTTTACATTCAACATTCCTGAAGTATAAAAAATGCCATACCTAATTAGGTCTATATTTCTTGCTCTGAATTTCCCCACTCCCGACATCCAACTTTTCTAATTTATACAATTTATACTATCTCTATTTCTATTCTAATTTCTACAGAAAGGGGGGGGGGGGGGGGTCAGAGAGAGAGAGGCAGAGGCGAAAATAAATAAAATAAAATAAAATAAAATAAAATAAATAAATAAATTATAAGCAATAAATAAGTAGGGGGGAGGGGGAGTTTTTTGTTTTTCTTTATATATTTTCAAATTGTACTTCTGCTTGTCATTTTTGTTTGTTTATCAAATTTGGTTTTATTTATAAAGACGCTATATACGACAACGGCTCAATCTATGTCTGTAGTGCGTGTTCAAACCTTAATACCATAAATATAAACATTTTATTAGATTTTTATTAAGGGAGTATATAATGTTTGGAAATTCTAAAGATATAATTCTAAAGATATAATGTATTAAAATGTAACTATTTTAAACCCATTAGATTTTAGTAGACTAAAATGAACTGGAGATTTTAGTCGACTAAAATATGACTTAAACTGAAATGACATTTTAGCCAAAAGACTATAACTAAAACTAGATCGAAATTTGATGTCAAAATTTGGTTTGAAAATATATAAACGAATGCACTTATAATAAAACTATTTTATATATTCTTTTACAGCATGGAAGAATCACAAAAAGCAGCAGTAGCGGCAGCTATTATAATCCATCATCCTATAAGGTCAGGAACAACGTACAATAGCCAAATGTTTTTCCATTTACCTTTCCATCAATATACTATTTTCCAGTTCCTTTAACCCCAGTTAGTTTTGCATTCAATATCTGCCCTTTTTTTCTGCTCATATGGGGTAATTTACTGCTAGGATCTTAAAATGAAACATACAAAAGACGTTTTTTTCCCGCTGAGTTTATAATATGATCGTCACCACAAAAAAAAAGTTCACCTCGTTTTACCTACGTTACAGCTTTCTCCTTTTCATTCTATACAAGTCAAGATAGCGCTATTGCTGGCAAAGTGATAGAACAACTGTGGAGTTTTCATTCCGTTTTTAGCCCCACCAGGGCAAAATTTGTATTAGTGGCCCTAAGACGGCATTGAATGTGTCTCTTTTGCATTTAGCAAACACACGTGGGCGAAGAAAATTTTGGCAGTGTCTCTTTACTGACGTTTATAAGTTTTATCTTCTCAAAGAAAAATCTCTCACTCTTCACAATCACACCTTATTCATGTCATCGGTTTTCGGCAGCCCTTATATTTGTGATCAACTATTTTCAAGGATGAAGCACATGAAGGGCAAAGCTAGAACCAAAATATCTGATGAGCACCTTGAGAATTCATTGAGAGTCGCTACTACATCCATCCAACCAGATATTGATGTGTTAGTTTAGAATGCATCTGGTAAGTATTCACTTCACTTTTTCCACATTTTGTTATGTTACAGCCTTATGCCAAAATGGATTAAATTCATTATTTTCCTCAAAATTCTACAAACAATACCTCATAATGACAACGTGAAAGAAGTTTGTTTGAAATGTATTAAAAATAAAAAATGAAAGAAATCTCATGTACATAAGTATTTACAGCCTTTGCTCAATACTTTGTTGAAGCACCTTTGGCACCAATTACAGCCTTGTCTTGTTGAGTATGATTCTACAATCTTGGCACACCTATTTTTGGTCAGTTTCTCCCATTCTTCTTTGCAGGACCTCTCAAGCTCCATCAGGTTGGATGGGGAGCGTCAGTGCACAGCCATTTTCAGATCTCTCCAAAGTGGTTCAATCGGGTTCAAGTCTGGGCTCTGGCTGGGCCACTCAAGGACATTCACAGTTATCCCGTAGCCACTCCTTTGTTATCTTGACTGTGTCCTTAGGGTCATTGTCCTGTTGGAAGATAAACCTTTGCCTCAGTCTGAGGTCCAGAGTGCTCTGAAGCAGGTTTTCATCAAGAATGTCTCTGTACATTGCTGCATTCATCTTTCCCTCAATACTGACTAGTGCTTCACTGTAGGGATGGTATTGGCCAAGTGATGAACGGTGCCTGATTTCCTCCAGACATGATGCTTGCCATTCAGGTCAAAGAGTTCAATCTTTGTTTCATCAGACCAGAGAAATTTGTTTCTCATGGTCTGAGAGTCCTTCGGGTGCCTTTTGGCAAACTCCAGGCAGGCTGTCATGTGCCTTTTACTGAGGAGTGGCTTCCATCTGGCCACTCTACCATACAGGACTGATTGGTAGAGTGATGCAGCGATGATTGTTCTTCTTGAAGGTTCTTCTCTCTCCACAGAGAAATGCTGGAGCTCTGTTAGAGTGACCATCGGTCACCTCCCTGACTAAGGCCCTTCTCCCCCGAATGCTTAGTTTTTCCAGGAGGCCCGCTCTAGGAAGAGTCCTGGTGGTTCCAAACTTCTTCCATTTTCCATGATGGAGGCCACTGTCCTCATTTTCTGTACCCTTCCCCAGATCTGTGCTTCAATACAATCATGTCTCTGAGGTCTACAGACAATTCCTTGGACTTCATGGTTTGGTTTGTGCTCTGACATGCACTGTTAACTGTGGGACCTTATATAGACAGGTGTGTGCATTTCGAAATCATGTCCAATCAACTGAATTTACCACAGGTGGACTCCAATTAAGTTGTAGAAACATTTTAAGGATCATCAGTGTAAACAGGATACGCCTGAGCTCAATTTTGAGTGTCATTGCAAAGGCCGTGAATACTTAGGCCGCGTACACATGGGCGGATTGTCTGCCCAACTTAGTCCGCTGAACCGTGTTTCAGCGGACAATCCGCTCGTGTGTGGGCTTCAGCGGACTTTTTCAGCGGACTGTCTGACGAACAAAGTCTTACGGAATTTCCGTAATTTTGTCCGTTCAAACTTGGTTTTGTCCGTCCAAACTTGGTTTCAGCGGACAGTCCGCTCGTGTGTAGGCAAGTTGGACGGACTAAGTATGGCGCATGCTCAGAAAGGATTTACACGCCCGAAGGTTGCATTGCAGTGTATAGGACGTCGTTTTTCTAGTCCCGTCGTACGTGCTGTACACGTCATCGTGCACGCTTTCAGCGGACTGTCTGTTCATCGTGTGTGGTCAAGTCCGTTCATTCAAATTTTGGACGGACTGTCTGTCGGATTGTCTGACAAACTTAGTTGGGCAGACAATCCGCCCGTGTGTATGCGGCCTTATGTACATGGGATTTTTTTGTTTTCTATTTTTAATAAATTTGCAAAAATTTCAAACATACTTCTTTCACGTTGTCATTATGGGGTATTGTTTGTAGAATCATGAGCAAAATAATGAATTTAATCTATTTTGGAATAAGGCTGTAACATAACAAAATGTGGAAAAAGTGAAGCAATATGAATACTTTCCGGATGCACTGTATCAAAAACAGTGTCATATATCGCACTCGTTTTAAATTACCATTTTTTTAATCCAATAAGAAAAATATTACAAATAAAAATGTTTTATTACTCAGGCACATTATCTGTATTGTATCGGTGACCGTTAATTGGGATCTGCCCAACTTTTTCTGCTCATCATCTATCCGTATTGTTAGTTTATTCTATGACAATCCTTCTTCTTCCAATGTGGCCCAAAGATCAAAATGTTGAATTTGATCATTGAAAATTTGGACATCCCAGTATTAGGACCTTAGGTCTGGTATGGATTTTGAGGGGAAACCCCACGGCAAAGGTAAAATAGTGTAGGGCCCCCCTCAAGATCAATACCAGACTCAAAGGGCCTGATTTGTATCTGGGGGGACAACATGCCATTTTTTTTTTCTTTTAGAAATTTGGCATGAGGTTTCCTACATACTAGAAACAAGGAATTGTTTTGATTGGTCAAGGGACAGGTCTCAATCATCTTAAATTTGGATTCTGTAAATTTACAAAAATCAAGATCATTCAGATTAATAGGTACAGGCAATAAATAATTGAAATACAATGTGGAAATGAATATATTATTTTATATTTTGAGATACACTTTAATTCAATAAAAAAAACTGTAGGGGGAAAAGGGGTGTCGGGGATGTGAAGTCAGAAGGGTCTTTTCAGCAAAAAACATGAAATTATCTCTGCTTTCTTGGTCTGCAGAATTGATAAGTAGTTAATAAAAGCTGACCAGCAGCGGACAGTCCATAAGAGGGGCAGGGGCTCCGCCCCCCTAATTTCCATGCAGGGTGCCAAGATTTATAGGTTTCTATAAATTCTTTTTTTTGGAAGCACGTGATTAGAGCCTGAAGCTCTAATTAGCTTCAAAAAGGTTAGGCTTGGGGCGCAGAGCATTGCATCTCCAAACCCACCCACTTGTGACATTAGCAAATCAATATTCGCTATTGTCTTCCTGCTTCTCCTTCCGGCCAATTAGGACAGGAGGCGGATCTTAAAGCGGGGTTCCACCCTAAAGTGGAACTAAAGTGGAACGGGAGTCTATGCCTCTTCTGGTCCCTGCGCGCTGTCTGCTGGGACACACACGGGTCCCAGAGACAGCGCGGACAATTCCTATTGCGCTGCGCAGTAAGGAATTGGGAAGTGAAGCCGCAGCGCTTCACTTCCTGATTCCCTCACCTAGAATGGTGACGGCAGAAGCCGACAGCCGAGCGATGGATCGGCCTCAGGCTGCCGGCATCGCTGGACCCCGGGACAGGTGAGTGTCCATTTATTAAAAGTCAGCAGCTGCAGTATTTGTAGCTGCTGGCTTTTAATATTTTTTTCCACAGTGCAATCCCGCTTTAAGACCGGATTAGTCGGGAGGGGAAGCCACAACTGTGGATGGGGTGAGTGCCAACCTGGTGGGGGGTTTGTTTGCCGCTTCCCCTCCCCCCTCCCTCAATAAAGATTGAGCACCAGCTGCCACTAAGACATACTGTAGGTAGGTGCTGAGGGATTTTTTCATTTTATTCTCACAGATCATAATTTAAATTAACATATTCCCATGGAAAAATTGGCATTACAAATGTTTAGTGACGAAGGAGAAGGCAGGCCAAATTTAAAGGCAATTCCACACAAAATTTAATTTGTGGCTGCTAGTAGGGTACAGGCATACCCCACTTTTAAGTACACAATGGGGTTTATTTACTTCTGCATAGAAACCAATGAGCCTCTAACCTCAGCTTGTTCAATTAAGCTTTGCTAATAAAACCTGGAAGCTCATTGGTTTCTATGCAGAAGTGAGCCGGATTTTGCACTTTCCAGCTTTAGTAAATAAACCTCATTGTGTACTTAAAAGTGGTGTATGCCTGTAAATTACTTTCACAGATCCTAACCCATCTCAAATAAAAGTTCAGTCTCAGCTATAAGTTTACCAAAATGCTAAGGCCGCGTACACACGGGCGGACTGTTCGCCCAACTTTGTCCGCTGAACAGTGTTTCAGCGGACAGTCCGCTCGTGTGTGGGCTTCAGCGGACAGTTTCAGCGGACAGTCTGACGAACAAAGTTTTTCGGAATTTCCGTAAGACAGTCCGCTGAAACTTGGTTTCAGCGGACAGTCCGCTCGTGTGTAGGCTTGTTCGACAAACTAAGTTCAGAAAGGATTTACACGGCGAAGGTTGCATTGCAGTGTATTGGACGTCGTATTTCTCGTCCCGTCGTACGTGCCGTTCACGTCATCGCGCACGCTTTCAGCGGACTGTTCGTTCATCGTGTGTGGTCAAGTCCGTTCATGCAAATTTTGAGCGGACTGTTTGTCGGATTGTTTGACGAACAAGGTTGGGCGAACAGTCCGCCCGTGTGTACGCGGCCTTAGACAAATTGGCAATCTGGTACCAACACAAAACTCCAACTTGGGAAGCAAAGTCTTAGCCCCCCTACACACGGTCGGACATTCCGACCCCAAAACCCTTCAGATTTTTTCCGATGGATTTTGTCCGAAACTGGTGTTGCATACACACGGTCGGACAAAGTTGTCGGAAAATCCGATGGTTCGGAACGTGATGACGTTCATTCCTTACGACAGGACTACGTTCAGGCTAGTAGCCAATAGCTTTGGTCTAGGAATTTGATCTGAGCATGCGTGGCACTTGGTCCGATGAAAATGCTCTACACATGATCGGATTAGGTCCGTCCGGCCCAGTTGGTCGGGAAATATTTCCAACATGTTGGAAAATTGGGTCGGACGGAGATTCGGACGGAATCAGTCCGATGCATACCACACACAGTCGGATTATCCGACGACACGGTCCGATAAGACGCAATCTGACAGATTATCCGACCGTGTGTACAAGGGCTTAGGCTTTAGTAGACTTCAACAAGTCTTTAGGCTTTAGTAGACTTCAACAAGTCTTTAGGCTTTAGTAGACTTCAACAAGTCTTTAGGCTTTAGTAGACTACGTTCAGGCTAGTAGCCAATAGCTTTGGTCTAGGAATTTGATCTGAGCATGCGTGGCACTTTGTCCGATCGGAATTCTCTACAAATAGGACAAAGTCCCAACGGACCATGTTGTCGGAAAATGTTATAGCCCAGCTATAAAACTTTGTTGGTTGGATATTCTGGCGGAAACAGTCCAATGGAGCCCACACACGGTCGGATTATCCGATAATACGGTCCGATCGGACATTTTCCGTCAGAATGTCCGACCGTGTGTACAAGGGCTAAGAGCTGTGAAAAGAGGGGTCTGGCCAGCTCAGTGGATTGCTTTAAAAAAGGCCTGGATTCTTTCCTAAATGTACATAATATAACTGGATACTATCATTTATAGGTAACGTTGATCCAGGGAATATTCAATTACCTTTTGGGGGATCACAAGGGAATTTTTGTACCATGCTGGAGAAAATTGGATCATGTTTTATTGGGGTTTCTGCCTTCCTCTGGATCAACTGTGGGTATAGGCTTGTATATATAGGATTGTATATTTTTTTTTCTTTCCTTTTTTCAACCAGACTAACTATGTAACTAGGTAACTAGAGGTTATATGTAGTGATATATACTGTATCTGGGTTTCTTCCCAAATGACATATTTTCCCCAATTTTGTAACTTCTATCAGTATTCTGGACGATTCTCTCCGGACTTTGTTCTTTTCGTCAAAGCCTTCATGAGCGGCTCCCAGCACAAAGGATATCAAACCACGGCTCACCTCGAAAGGTCTCATGCGCAGGTGGAGATTGTTTCTTTGGACCAAAAGAGTTCCTGGAAAACATGTTTTGATGCTTCTGTCTCTGGATTCCACAAGGCATCTGTAAGATATTTAAATATACATATATCCTTTTTGTGAAAAAATATATATATACATATATCCTAAAATAAAAAGTATGCACCCCTTCTAAGGATTGATACATCAGCTTTCTGTGCCAGGAGCTGGTTTTCAATGCAGAGGACTTTGCCCTACCCTACGATTCTTCTCATACTAACCATCCCTGTAGTGCCAACAATAACACTATATTCCCTTGTAATCACAAACCTAACATTAACACTACTTGCAACTTCTACAACTAACCCTCCCTGCAACCACAAAACTAACCCTCACCATAACACTAACCTTCACTGCAACCCCAAACCTAACACTAACCCTCCCCATAATACTAACCCTCATTCTAACCCCAAACCTAACACTAACCCTCCCCATAATACTAACCCTCATTCTAACCCCAAACCTAATACTAACCCTCACTGCAACCCCAAACCTAACACTAACCCTCCCCATAATACTAACCCTCTCTTTAACCCCCAACCCAACACTAACCCTCTCCATAACACTAACCCTCACTGCAACCCCAATCCTAACACTAACCCTCTCCATAACACTAACCCTCACTGTAACCCCAAACCTAACACTAACCCTCCCCATAACACTAACCCTCATTGCAACCCCAAACCTAACACTAAACCTCACTGTAACCCCAAACCTAACACTAACCCTCTCCATAACACTAACCCTCACTGCAACCCCAAACCTAACACTAACCCTCTCCATAACACTAACCCTCACTGCAACCCCAAACCTAACACTAACCCTCTCCATAACACTAACCCTCACTGTAACCCCAAACCTAACACTAACCCTCCCCATAACACTAACCCTCACAGCAACCCCAAACCGAACACTAATCCTCTCCATAACACTAACCCTCACTGCAAACCCAAACTAACCCTCCCCATAACACTAATTTTGGCTACAGATAGATTATTTACTTTACTCAGTGGGTTGCACACAAAAAAAAGTGAACAGATTCCTCCATCCACAGAATCGAGGTGGGTGGAGGAATTCTCCGTGCTGAGGCATTGTATTCTTACAGTGGGACGCCTCTGCTGTCAGAATACACTAATCAGTGGCTGCAGCTGCTGATCAAAATAAAGAAAATGTTTCCAATAAGCCTGTTCAACAGAAGTAGTCAGTCATTAGATCTACGTCTGTTGTGTGGCAGCAGTCATGCCTTTTCCAGCATGATGGAACACCCTGCCATAAGGCAAAAGTGATAACTAAGTGGCTTGGGGAACAAAGCATCAAAATGTTGGGTCCATGGCCAGGAAACTCCCCAGACCTTCGTCCCATTGAGAACTTGTGGTCAATCCTCAAGAGGCGGGTGAACAAAAAAAAAACCTCACAAATTCTGACAAACTCCATGCATTGATTATGTAAGAATGGGCTGCCATCAGTCAGGATGTGGCCCAAATGTTGATTGACAGCACGCCAGGGAGAATTGCAGAGGTCTTGAAAAAGAAGTGTCAACACTGCAAATATTGACTCTTTACGTAAACTGAATGTAATTGTTAATAAAAGCCTTTGACATTTATGAAATGCTTGTAATTATACCTCAGTATACCATAGTAACATCTGACAAAAAGATCTGAAAAACACGGAAGCTGCAGACTTTGTAAAAATGAATGTTTGTGTCACTCTCTCAATTTTTTTTTGCCATGGCTGTACGCCACCTTCATGATTATTGATGTATGTTGTAAATGGGGTGTTATTAACAGCCAACGTCACAATTTTGAAATGGGAAGCAAACAAATACCAAACACTGTCAATCATTAAGAGATTTACTAAAACTGGAGCACTCAGAATCTGCTGCAGCTGTGCACGGTAGCCAATCAGCTTGTTCAAATAAGCTTTGGCAATAAAACCTGGCAGCTGATTGGTTTCTATGCAGAACTGCACCAGATTTTGCCCTCCCCAGTAAATAACCCCCATTTATTGATCCCCTTTTTGCCATTGAGGGGTCCTCACATGTTCCAAGCCATTCCGTTTTGTAAAATACAGTCAGATAGAGGGAAATGAAATCTTTTTTCATCCACTTTCAATTTTCTTTTTTGATAAAAACTAAAGGGAGCTGATAGCAAATGTTTGAAAATATTCAGTTCTTTTTGCCTGAAATTTAAACCTTGCTTTCATTTTTTCCATCTTTCCATCTATTAAATCTTCTGCCCTTGTTGTTTTAACTTTGGATAGTAATTTTTTTTTCCCTGCCAGTAAATACCTTAAACAGCGCACTTCCTGTTTCTTGTGAGGTCATTAGTCTAGGCTTATGACGTCATGAACAGGAAGGGAGGGGGGATGAGTCATAAGAGGGCAAATGAGAGCTGTAGGGCTGCAGAGCTGGAGGTGTGCCTCTGTGTGTCTGTGTAAATCCAGGAAGTGAACAGGCAGCAGCTTCATGCTGCCCACAGTTAAAATGAATGCAGCCAGACTCAGTGGAGGGAGATTTCTTCAGCATATTTGACAAATACAGAATCCCAGTACAGTGGAACCTCGGATTGCGAGTAACGCGGTTAACGAGCGTTTCGCAATACGAGCAATTCTTTTTTTTAAATCCTGAGTGTTGTCTCGCAAAACGAGCAGGATTCAAGCCTCTATGGTGTGCAGTACCACATTTGGCCAGAGGTGCAGGGCGCCGTTGACACTCGGAGCTGTTCGGAAATACTCTGAAACACTCTAAATACTGCATTCCCAAGTGTTTCCGAGCCTTTCTGAGTGCAGCCGAGGGCTCTCCGAGTATTTCTGAGTCTCTCTAGCACCCCCCACCCATTGGTCACATGTGGTATTGCATGCAATAGAAGTCAATGCGGAACTAATTATCTTTGTTTCCATTGACTTCTATGGGGGAAATTCACTTTGATATGCGATTTCTTTGGATTACAAGCATTCTCCTGGAACGGATTATGCTCGTAATCCAAGGTTCCACTGTATATATAAAATATTATGCAAAGTGGTTGGAGGGAAGCTTCAGAATGGCAAAGATATTTTTATTACAAATCATGTGAGCAGACTGCAGTTTCTCTTTAAGTTTCAGGTGTTGAGTGTTCAATTGAATTTGAAATTAATTTAGAAAACACTGGAGACCCATAGGACAAATACACAAGATATACTCAAAGGTTCTAATAAAAGCCGATGAAAGGGATGCATGTGTAGCCTGCATTGCTGTCAGATGGTTAAGAGAGACTAACTGTTGCCTTGCTATAGAAATAAAGGTAAAAACAGCCTTCTGCCTGGAAATAGCCCCATTAATAGAATGGTTCAAGCTGAACTTTAAATTACTGTTGTGTAATGCATGTGACATACATTATTACTTTGTAAGTCTACATCAGAGAACATCAAACATTATTTGTTATCCAATGAAAATCATTTTAACATTTTGTATTGGGAGGGTTGTGTTTTACTTATTTCCTTCGTAAAATACAATTTGGAATAAGACACTGACTTGCTGCCTGTAAAGCTATCCTATATCCCTCCCTATTTATCTACACGCGAGTGATCTTACTTCTCTACTCCATTCTTTAAAGTGTTGCTAATCCCACAACAGTAAAATCTGTCTGAATATACAGTAAAGCATGCTTGTTATACTCACTGTGCAACCTAAGACATTTTTCCTCTGCATTGTGCGAAAAAGGCTGTTTGATATTGTCTTCTCTGATCCTCCCCTTCTTCTACTGTCCCCAATCAATCTCCTGATAGAGCCTTTGGAGGCACTGTGCCCATGCTCAGTTTGGTGTGTATTGCTAGATAGTTTTTTGTTTTGTTTTTCGTGGGAGGGTGCATGTGATCAGCACAGGGCCAATCAGCGCTGTTCAGACAGAGGGACAGGGGCCCTGCAGCTTCATAGGATGAAAACTTCTCTTACAAGCTTTAACTAGACACTCATAGAAGTCACAAGACTGCTATTTACCGTGACTGTGCCTAGCATAGCTGTGCACTAGTGCACAAAGCAAGGTCCAGAAAGACACGGATGAGCGAGTTTGGGGTGGAGGAATATGATTGGTGTGCACAGGGATCTGACCTCAACCTGATAGAACACCTTTGGGATAAATTAGAGTGGAGACTGCGAGCCAGGCCTTCTTGTCCAACATCAGTGTCTGACCTCACCAATGTGCTTCTGGAAGAATGGTCAATCATTCCCATAGACACACTCCTAAACCTTGTGGACAGCCTTTCCAGATGAGGTAAAGCTGTTTAACTGCAAAGGGTGGACCAACTCAATATTGTACCCTACGGACTAAGACTGGGATGTCATTAACGTCCATGTGAGAATATAGCTTATGTAGAAATGTAGCCTTTAGCAATGAAAATAGTACAACTCGAATGCCCCCAAGCCTGTGTCAGTTAGATCAGCATGTCAATAGACTGGTGCAAGACAGATAGGATCTAGGCTTTAGTAGACTTCAACAAGTCTTTAGGCTTTAGTAGACTTCAACAAGTCTTTAGGCTTTAGTAGACTTCAACAAGTCTTTAGCCCCTGTACACACGGTCGGAGATTTCCACAACCAAATCCGTCGGATTTTGCCTGTCAGATTTTGGCCGTCGGATCTTGTCCGAAACTGTTGCATACACACGGTCGGGCCAAGTTGGCGAAAAATCCGATCTTTCAGAACGTGATGACATAATTTCGTTACGATGGGACTACGTTCAGGCTAGTAGCCAATAGCTTTGATGTAGGAATTTGATCTGAGCATGCGTGGCACTTGGTCCGATGAAAATGCTCTACACATGATCGGATTAGGTCCGTCCGGCCCAGTTGGTCGGGAAATATTTCCAACATGTTGGAAAATTGGGTCGGACGGAGATTCGGACGGAATCAGTCCGATGCATACCACACACAGTCGGATTATCCGACGACACGGTCCGATAAGACGCAATCTGACAGATTATCCGACCGTGTGTACAAGGGCTTAGACTTTAGTAGACTTCAACAAGTCTTTAGGCTTTAGTAGACTTCAACAAGTCTTTAGGCTTTAGTAGACTTCAACAAGTCTTTAGGCTTTAGTAGACTTCAACAAGTCCTTAGGCTTCAGTAGACTTCAACAAGTCTTTAGGCTTCAGTAGACTTCAACAAGTCTTTAGGCTTCAGTAGACTTCAACAAGTCTTTAGGCTTCAGTAGACTTCAACAAGTCTTTAGACTTTAGTAGACTTCAACAAGTCTTTAGGCTTTAGTAGACTTCAACAAGTCTTTAGGCTTTAGTAGACTTCAACAAGTCTTTAGGCTTTAGTAGACTTCAACAAAATGGCGGTGGTTTGCACACAGACACCGACTCTCTGTAGCACGAATATGAATAAAATGGGTAAAAGATAGCTTCAGCTCCTGTTCTTTACCTGTAGAGAACTCCTCAAACGTGTTTTGCCCTTTTCAGTGCTTAGAGGCCACATCGAACAGTACCTGGAATTCTACTTTAAGGCCGTCATATCTATTTTTCTTCATATATCTCCAACTTTGATTGATCTTACTTCTTCATTGTAGTTTCACATCTCCTTTTGCTTAGGTAGTTCGTAACTTCCTCAAGCTTTCAATACTTGTCCTCCATGTAGACATCTATTCCACAAGGTCATGGAAAGGTGGAAATGGGAGCACGAATAGGGAAACTTTAGAGAAGGAAGATCATTGAACTCTCAGAAGGCAAACATATAATATCTATGAAATAATAGATCTACTATATATCGAGGGAAAGTTCTGAAACCTGGAGGAAGTTGCAAGCTAGACAATAAAAAGGAGATGTGAAATTACAAAGAAGGGGGAAGTAAGATCAACCAAAGTTGGGAATGTATGATGGAAAGTAGATAAGAGTGCCCAATGGAGACGAAGAGAGGAGTGAGATCATCTGTAGATTCTGTAT
This sequence comes from Lithobates pipiens, assembly GCF_037356315.1. Taxonomy (NCBI): domain Eukaryota; kingdom Metazoa; phylum Chordata; class Amphibia; order Anura; family Ranidae; genus Lithobates; species Lithobates pipiens. The sequence goes on from NW_027507785.1 coordinate 299,662,240, forward strand.
ATGGAGAACAATATAGAAGATAACCTTACAGGCAGAAATGTAAAGTCTAATTCCAAATTGTATTTTTTTTGAAGGTGCCATATAGTCAAACACACCAGACACAAGAGGATGAAGTGTATGTTAAAATGAGTTTATTGGATAATAATTAAAGTAATATTTTTCTATTATATTATGGGGTAGCCATACAAAGTAGCAATGTAAGTTGCATCCATTGTGTAAGTCAGAATCCACGATAAACTTCAAGTGCCAAGAGAAAGAATATTTCTGAAAATATAAACCTTCTATTAGTAACAAGCCAAAGTTTAGGCAGATATAGAAATAAAACTAAATATGGTAAGTTATGTTCTTATAGTAATATAACAACTTTACATTCATTTTTAAAGCTTAACCACTTAAGGACCGCCTCCTGCACATTTATGTCGTCAGAATGGCACGGCTGGGCACAAACACGTACAGGTACGTTGCTCTTTAAGGGCCCAGCTGTGGGTCGCGAGTGCGCCGCCGGTGACGTGCTCACGACCTGGTCCTGAGCTCCGTGACCGTGGCCGCGGGACCCATGGACCCGATTGACACTGGTGTACCGCGATCGGCTCACAGAGCTGAAGGACGAGGAGAGGTCTGTGTAAACAAACCTCTCCCCGTGCTTCCTACTGAGGCTGTCACCGATCATCTGTTCTCTGTTATAGGAAAAGACGATCAGTGACGTCACATGCCAAGCCACGCCCCCCTACAATAAAAAAAAACACACAACGTCACACATAACCCCTCCTCGCCCCTTAGTGATTAACTCCTTCACTGCTAGTGTCATTTACACAGGAATCACTGCATTTAAATAGCACTGATTGCTGTATAAATGACAATGGTCCCAAAAATGTGTCAAAAATGTCTGATGAGTCCGCCAGAATGTCGCAGTCACAATAAAAATCACTGATCACCGCCATTACTAGTAAAAAAAAAATATTAATAAAAATGCTATAAAACTATCCCCTATTTTGTAAATGCCATAACTTTTGCGCAAACCAATCAATAATCGCTAATTGCCATTTTTTTACCAAAAAATATGTAGAAGAATAGGTATCGGCCTAAACTGAGGAAAAACATTTTTTTTATATATTTTTTGGGGATATTTATTATAGCAAATAGTAAAAAATATTGCATTTTTTTCAAAATTGTCGATTTATTTTTGTTTATAGGGCAAAAAATAAAAACCGCAGGGGTGATCAAATACCACCAAAAGAAATCTCTATTTGTGGGGAAAAAAGGACGCCAATTTGGTTTGGGAGCCACGTCACACGACCGCGCAATTGTCAGTTAAAGCGACGCAGTGTCGAATCGCAAAAAGTGGTCTGGTCCTTTGGCTGCAAATTGGTCCGGGGCTTAAATTAAAGCAGCATTAAATTCAAAAGCAAACATTTATTATATTGCAGCTTACCAATTCTTAGATGCGATGGTTGCATTTGTATAGCAGTGATTGCTGTATAAATGACAATGGTCCCAAAAATGTGTCAAAAATGTCCGATGTGTCCGCCAGAATGTCGCAGTCACAATAAAAATCGCTGCTCACCGCCATTACTAGTAAAAAAAAAAATATTAATAAAAATGCTATAAAACTATCCCCTATTTTGTAAATGCCATAACTTTTGCGCAAACCAATCAATAATCGCTAATTGCGATTTTTTTACCAAAAATATGTAGAAGAATATGTATCGGCCTAAACTGAGGAAAAAAATTAATTTTATATATTTTTTGGGGATATTTATTATAGCAAAAAGTAAAAAATATTGAATTTTTTTCAAAATTGTCGCTCTATTTTTGTTTATAGCGCAAAAAATAAAAACAGCAGGGGTGATCAAATACCACCAAAAGAAAGCTCTATTTGTGGGGAAAAAAAGGACATCAATTTTGTTTGGAAGCCACTTCGCATGACCGTGCAATAGTCAGTTAAAACGACGCAGTGCTGAATCACAAAAAGTGGTCTGGTCTTTGGCCAGCAAAATGGTCCGGGGCTGAAGTGGTTAAATAATGCCTATGACAGGTCAAGTGGCTTATAATATACCTGCAGCACCAAAAGATCACAGCTGCTGGGGTATGTGGGGGGGGGACAGAGGAATGAAGATTTAAACAAAGAGAGCATCCAACAGCACAAGGGACTATTCTCAATAAATCTAAGTACCGTCCCTTGTACTAATTAAAAGAGTAATAGTAAAATTAAAGTTTATTCTCAACTAGTGTAAGTGCCTAAATTTGCATGATACCAGCATCCTAGTTTCCCCCTATATAGTCACCCTCTTTGGGAGCCAATCAGGTGTGCTGATAGTGAACATGCTGGCATTTTTGAGCAGAGGAATGACTTCATCAGCTTGCTGCTTCTCCTTTATTATCCAATCAGCTAGCAAGGGTGTGTTCTTGACCAATTTATGTTTATGCTGCATTGGAGGTCAAACGTCTGTCCGTCAAAGGGAGCGGGGGCTGGGAGCTGAATTTCAAAATTGACAGAATCTTTTGGAAGGTAAAGCAGCTCCCATAAATGGAGCTCAAGTATATATTTAGCTGCTTTTCAGAGTTCATCTTTAAATTTACTAAGGTTTTTGAAATATTTAATGAAATATTTAATAGGCTCAAATAATCCAAATTTGATTGATCTAACAGGCCGTGATTAAATGGGGTACAAACTGCCAGGACTACATAATTGCAGCAAAAGTATCTACCGGTCAGATGGCTGGAGATCCGGCCATACAGCTGTCATGGAACTGGAAGAGGCTGCCCTCTTGGCTTAATGGGCTGACTAAAAGGTATGTGAATCCTTGCTGTATTTCTGTGAAGAAATGTCATTCATATATCTGATAATATTCTTTTTATCCATCTAGTGTCATGCCGTTTGTTCCTGGAGTGGCATATACACTGGGATTTTCAGAGCTACGTCGTCAAAATGCACCACACCAGGTCACTGTGAGAGTGGCCTCCACCTCTACTGACACAATCGACACCACCCTGAGGACCCCTGAGGTATATGGCCATTGATACAAGATAGGAAGCAGAACTGTCATGTATCTGTAGCACTGCCCCCTCGGATGCAGCCATGACCCTGCAAGCTCTCCAGCCCCTCTGACACTCTAGGTTCAGACACGTTGTGTATACGTTTAAATGAGACATGGACACAAAGCAAGTAGTTTTAACTCCGATTTTTACTTACTCAAGGAGAGAGGATTAGATGAAGGATTATCTCTCTGATATTACTGCAAGCATTATTTCAACCTAGTCTTGGTTGTAACCAGGCTTAGTTAACTAGTCCTGGTTACAACCAAGACTAGGTTGAAATAATGCTTGCACCACTAACAGATAGTATTGACAGGTGAATGATAACAATATACACAATCACAATCAGATACCTTGAGAAAGCTATTGGTGGGTATAAAGAAATGTTTCTGCTTTAAAGAAGAATCCTATAATACCTTAAGGCCCCTTTCACACGAACGGACCATTCAGGTCCGCCTGTCAGTTTTGTCGGCCTTTGAACAGGCAGTCCATGTTATGTCTATGGAGCGATGGATGTCAGCCCAGTCCGATCCTCTCAAATCAGATGGATGGCCCTACGTTCGCATCTGTCCCTGGCTGATCGGATCGGGTGGGATCTGATGAAAACGGACATGTCGTCCGTTTTCGTCCGATCTCTCCATAGCAACCAGCGGCGCTTGACAAATTCTTTCCCAGCTCAGTGAGCAGAGAGGGACCTGTCACCCGCCGGCTCATAGAACAAAGATTTCTTACTGTAGTAAAGTGATGATGAACAGGGCAGAGATAGCTGGTTCTGTCTTATAGCAATACTATTTTTAATCCAAATGAATGTTATCTGTGCAACATCAACAACAAAAATCTCTCCTGCGTTGTGTGGAGTGCCTAGATAAAAATGTTGTACTTCTGTAAGGTGCTTAAAGAGGTAGTAGAAGTAAAGGCAAATGTTTTTTTATTTTAAAAGCACACCCTGTAAGGCAAAGGCATAATGAGCTAGTATGCATAGCGTTCAGGTTTAGGAGATATCCAGGGTAGCTACAGGCTTACCTGTAGCAAAAAGTGTGTTGTAAGGGTTCAATCTTCCTCTGGTGGAAATTACAAGCAAAGTCCTTTCACTGGGAATTAAATAGACTAAGCTCTTCAGGACTCTGGACACTATGTTCCCTTTACATGCACAGCTGACTCTGGCAGCCTATAGTCTCTAGGATCTCTCCTAGCCTGTACTCACGATTGTCCTTGGAAAATTGGTTGCCTCCTTCCAATATCCTTGCAACACTTTCTCCCTGTGATACCAGACTAGATCCTCATAACAACAATCCCTCAGTCAGCTTTCTGCAGCTTCCAGCAAAGCAGGCCTCCAGGTAGCCCACCTGAAACCTCGGCACCCTGCAAGCACATGGCAAGAGGATGGCCTAAGGGGGTAAGCTATGATCTCCCTTAGGCTATGATCGCCTTCTAAGGAAAAATACCCAACGACCCTCCCAGAGTATTTATACAGGCTCCCAGCTACCATCTGGGCAACCCTCCCCAAGGATTGGGCAGGGCTGTAAGAATATTTAGCTGCTGATTAGACTCTTCTCACCCACTAATTCTCAAAGCCTTCTGGACTAAGGGGCAAGCAGTCAATCCGTCAACTACTGAATCAGAGAACAGACCAAACAATCAACACAGCCACACTGGGTACAGTGAACCAGAACTAAAATCACCTAATCCTAACACCTATTCACCTAATTCTAACACCTATTCACCTAATCCTAACACCTATCTAGGAGGGTGCTACAAAGATCTTTTTGATAGGTTCATGTGAAGGAATTGGAAATTTTAGGACCTGTCTGTGAATGTAAATTCTTCTTAGGACCATGTCGCACTAGCGATGCCTCACCAGCAGCATTCCCATCAGTGGCACAGCGATGGCTCTACAGCCCCACTTTACTGAAAAGGTCATTTTATTGCAGATTGGTCAGACACAGGCAGAGGAAAAAACTGACAGTTTTTATTTTGGGAGGCTTTAATTAATCCAAGCAAACTCTCTGTTTAAATCTGGTAAATACATTCCAGGGGCATCAAAATAAAAGTTATGCAATGTCTTTCAGTTGGTTTTCTTTCCAAAGCAGCCACAGTCTGAGTAGAAGAGCCTGTCCCCTGCCAGCAAATGAAGGGTGAAACCCTCTGCGAGGAAGCAGTGGTCTCTCTGCAGAGTGTGCCCTACCTAGTCAAACATATAGCTCTGCAATCAGGAAAGCTCATTCTACCCGCTGATTAGAGAGTAGGAGGCTAAAGAGCCAAGTGCTGTCCGACAGAGATCAAAGGGCCCACTCTGTGGTGGCAAGGGATGGGCTTTTCTACTTAGACTGTGGCTGCTTTCTAAAGAAAATAAATTGTAAGGGTACATTTAAATGTGCATCTTAATCTCACTTTGTTCTGAAGCCCAATTCACGTTCAGGTCGCGCTTTTGCCCTCATTCACATGGACTGCGGCTTTGAAATTGTGTGTCCTAATCTGAAATCGCACTATTTCAAAGCAGCATGTCAGTATGACTTGAAAGACATCTGTGCATGAAGCTGCACGTAGCAGGCAAGTAGCACCCGAAATCGCCAAAAGTAGTGCAGCAACTACTTTTTCAAATTGATGTCGCACCGCAAAGTCAGCGTCACATCCTATTTGAACAGTTGCATGACAAATTACTCCAATGTGAACGGGGGCTACTGACAGGTGGTGAAGAGACAATGTGACGCCTCCTCACTGCCTATGTGTGCTCAATTTTTGCAGACAAACGTGCCGCAATAGTATGCGTCTTATGTGGTTGCAGGGAGTTTGCAGCACTTCCACATTTGCTTAAGTGTGTAGCGTGTATCGCCACATGTAGGGTAAACAAAATGAAGCATTACGACCGTAGCATATAAACACTGCCATCCACTGCCTTTTGCAGCTTAAGTGGGGGGCAGTTGGTGGGTGGCAAAATGCGGCTCAACTGTGCATTTTTGTGCCCTTCAAGCTGCATGTCTAAATGAAGCCAAAGACCCCTTTCACACTGAGGCAGTTTTCAGGCGTTTTAGCAATAGAAATAGCGCCTGTAAAGCACCTAAAAACCGCCTCCCATGCCACCCGAATGTGAAAGCCTGAGTTCTTCCACACTGGGGCAGTGCGCTTGCGGGACGTTAAAAAAAGTCCTGCAAGCAGCATCTTTGGGGCGGTTTGGGAGCGCTATATATTCCCAAAATGCCCTGCCCATTAAAATCAATGGGCAGCGCTTCTGAAGCTCCTGGAAAGCACTTTGAAAGCGCGGCAACACGTGCGTTTTTAACCCCTTCTTCGGCCGCTAGCGGGGGTTAAAAGCACCCCACTAGCAGCCAAAAAGCGTCAATTAAATGAGTGTCGCTTTAGCGCTAACGCACAGTGTGAAAGTAGCCTAATGCCCTGTACACACGGTCGGACATTCCGACGACAAAATCTGTCTGATTTTTTCTGACATATTTTGGCCCAAACTTGTCTTGCATACACACGGTCGCACAAAGTTGTCGGAAAATCCAATCGCTCTGAACGCGGTGGCGTTTAACCGGTACAACGGGACCATAAATGGGCCAGTAGCCAATAGCTTTTGTCTCGTAATTTATTCTGAGCATGCGTGGCACTTTGTCCGTCGGAATTGTCTGCACACGATCGGAAATTTCAACGATCGGATTTTGTTGTCGGAAAATTTTAGATCCAGCTCTCAGACTTTTGTGTGTCAGAAATTCAGACAGAAAAAGTCCGATGGAGCCCACACACGATTGGATTTTCCCCCAACACGATCCGATCGCACATTTTCCTGTGTACAGGGCATAAGACTTTGCATACCTTTTTGTATTGACGCATCTGAAATATAGTTAACTAATTATAAGGAGGGGACTTGGGCTCCATTCACACCTAGGCGATTTGACTTCAGAAGTTTACTTCAGAATCTAGGTGCGATTTTGCCGCACAACAAATCGCGCAAACAAAACTGCAGGAAGCCCAAAAGAAGCTTCTTGTTTGCGCAATTTGGTTGCAATTTATCATTGCGAAATTCCAATGCGTTTGGGGTGCCAATTGAGAAATAATGGCATTGCAAACCGTCCTGCATTTTGCCGTGATTCTGAATCATTCGTGAGTAGAATCGTGGTAATTCCACCCGCATTTCAAGTCGCCCGGGTGTGAATGGAGCCTTACAGTTTTGCTGGTGAGGACAGAGCACAGAAATGAGCCTGCTATCATGCTGCTTAACCGCAGCAGAGAAAAGTCAGGTCCCCAGCCTGCCCATGTTCTCTGGTGTACATAAAACTAGCTGAATTTAATTACAAAAGAGTAAAAAGAGATTGCCCATAAATATTTCATCTTTGTATGAAGCTGTTTGTTCTGCTTTACATTCGTCTATGACCCAGTAATAATCAGTGTGTTATTCATCCTTCCTTAGATGACGATTTACAAGCAAGGCGTCCCCTTCCCATTGGATCTGTCATTCGCTACTCACTGGCTTAAGACAATTCACCTGACGGACGTCACGGCTCTTCCCGATACCACATCATTGGTCAAAAGAACTAGCGAAGGTGATCTCCTAATCATTTAGAGTCCGTTCACACTTGTGTGACTTCAAAATCGTGCGATTTCCATTGCAAATTTACCCTGCGACTTTGGTGTGATTTTGACATTATTTGCTATGAGTGCAACTTTGTTACGATTTGACCAATGTGATCGTTTTGTTTGTGCTCTACAAAGTCCTTAGACAGATACAGAATGGAAAAAGTGTTTTGTTTCATTTGGTTTCTTTATTTTCGAATGAATGCCAAATTTTCAGAACGATTGGAATTTGGATTGGTTGAAAAATTGATCGACTGATGCGAGTTCTGTGCTGGTTGTTAAGAGGCTGGGAAGCCAAGCTGCCACGTCCTTAACAACCAATGGGGGCTATTTACGAAAGGCAACTCCATTTTGCACTGAAAGTGCACTTGGAAGTGCAGTCACTCTAAATCGAATGCCCCATACACACGATCGGACATTCCGACCACAAAATCCGTCTGATTTTTTTCCAACGGATTTTGGCCGAAACTAGTCTTGCATACACACAGTCGCACAAAGTTGTTGGAAAATCCGATCGTTCTGAACGAGGTGACATACAACGTGTATGATGGAACTATAAAGAAGACAGTAGCCATTAGCTTTCGTCCCCAAATGTATTGTGAGCATGCGTGGCACTTTGTGCGTCAGAGTTCTATACACATGATTGGAAAAAGTCAGATCGGATTTTGTTGTTGGAAAATTTTAGGTCCTGCTCTCAAATTTTTTCCATCAGAAATTCTGACAGAAAAAGCCCGCTAGAGCCCACAAACGATCGGATTTTCCGACAACATAATCCGATCGGACTTTTCCCGTTGGAATTTCTGACCGTGTGTACGGGGCATAAGGGGTAGATCTGAAACGGGGGGAAGCTCTGCTGATTATATCATCCAATCATGTGCAATCTAAAATGCTGTTTTTTATTTTCCTTGCATGTCCCCCTCAGATCTACAGCGACTGCACTTCCAAGTGCACTTGCAGTGCAAAGTGGATTTTCCTTTAGTAAATAACCCCCAATGACTCATCAGCTGTCAGCGAGTTTCCCAACTGACAGCTGAATGTAAAAAAAAAAATTTAAAAATGCTGTCAATGAAAAATAAAGGAAAAGAACAGAGTGGGGTCCCACTCCGATCCATAACAGGCCCTTCATTAGTCTGGGGTACAAAAACCTTAAAGTGGAAACAAAGTCTTAGGGGGTTATTTACTAAAGGCAAATCCACTTTGCACTGCAAGTGCACTTGGAAGTGCAGTCGCTGTAGATCCGAGGGGGATATGCAAGGAAAATAAAAAACAGCATTTTTGCTTGCACATGATTGGATGATAAAATCAGCAGAGCTTCCCCTCATTTCAGTTCTCCCCCTCAGATCTACAGTGACTGCTCTTATGAGTGCACTTTTAGTGCAAAGTGGATTTGTCTTTAGTAAATCAACCCCTTAGATCAAAAACGTTGTGAGCAGGCAGACTCTTTATTGACTCAATGGGGGTTATTTACAAAAGGCAAATCCACTTTGCACTGAAAGTGCACTTGGAAGTGCAGTCGCTGTAGATCTGACTGGTAGATCTGAAATGAGGGGAAGCTCTGCTTTTATCATCCAATCATGTGCAGGCTAAAATGCTGTTTTTTATTTTCCTTGCATGTCCTCCTTGGATCTACAGCGACTTTACTTCCAAGTGCACTTTCAGTGCAATTTCAAGTGCGTTTTGCACTTGTAGTGCAAAGTGGATTTGCCTTTTGTAAATAACACCCATTGTGTTCTTGGCTGCATAAGGAGCTCGGAGAGCTGGGGGAGGAGAACCAGTGAATGGCTGTGCAGGGGCGCGTGTCAGCACAAGCCTGTTTATTGGAGGAGCGCACACTTTCAAGCACAGATAAAGAACTGACCATGCTGTGCTCTCTTTCTTAGTGTGGTCAGTTTTTAATAGGAAAGCAGAGGGACTGGCAGAAACACCAGGGATTTTCACACAATGGAAACAATACAAATAGAATAGAATACTTTTTCATGGGACAACAGGCACATATCAGGAATATGAACTGTTGGGGGTAACGTTTTCCTTAAAGTGGACCTCCACCCTAAAGTGGAAGATCCGCTCATCGGAACCCTCCCCCCCCTCCAGTGCCACAATTGCCACCTTTCAGGGGGAAGGGGGGTGCAGATACCTGTATAAGCCAGGTATCTGCACCCACTTCCGGGACAAGCTAGCTGCAGCTAGCCGCAAATGCCTCACCCCCCCCATTGTGTTCTGGGAAACACACAGTTCCCAGGACACAGCGGGGACCAGTGGAGACCTGCAGGGCGACTTGTGCATGCGCAGTAGGGAACCGGGCAGTGAAGCCGCAACGCTTCACTTCCCAATTCCCTTACCGAGGATGGTGGCGGGGGCAGCTGAGAGACGAGCGGTTGCTCGGCATCTGCTGCCGACATTGCTGGACCCTGGAACAGGTAAGTGTCCATTTATTAAAAGTCAGCAGCTGCAGTATTTGTAGCTGCTGATTTTAAATATTTTTTTAAAGGTGCAGCTCCTCTTTAGGCCCCTTTCACACATGCGGACATTATGTCTGTATTTCGTCCATCCGTTTGCGGATGAAATACGGACATACATGCATTCCTATGGGATAGCGGGTGTCTGCGGATAAACATCCGCAGACACCCGCTATCGTCCGCCTCCGCTATTGTCCGATTCTGCAGACGGAGGAAAATCCTATTTTCGGACAGACGGTCCGTGCTCATCTGATCCCCATAGAGGAGAGCTGAGACCTGACAGGGCAGTCCCTGCACAGTGTGCAGAGACCGCCCTGTCCGCCGCCGGCTCAGCAGGGACAATGGAGCGATCCCCGCTGAGCAAGCGGATCATCACGGGGCGGATCATTACTGATCCGTCCCGTGTGAAAGGGGCCTTAAAGTGGACCTTTGCTGCTGCATATAAAAACCAAATTGAAGCCAGAAAAATCAATATATAAACAGATAGATACAGTTTCTCACATACCTTTTAATGAGACAACAATGAAGAAATGACACTTTGCTAGAATGGAAAGTATATAGCTTGTATAACAGTGTAAATTTGATGTCCCCTCAAAATAACTCAACACATAGCCATTAATGTCTAAACCGCTGGCAACAAAAGTGAGTACACCCCTAAGTGGAAATGTCCAAATTGGGCTCAATTAGCCATTTTCCCTTCCTGGGGTCGTCAATCTCACCCTCTCATACTGGTCACTGGAAGTTCAACATGGCACATCATGGCAAAGAACTCTCTGAGGATCTTAAAAAATATTTTTGTGCCCTACATAAAGATGGCCTTGGCTATAAGAAGATTGCCAAGACCCTGAAACTGAGTTGCAGCACGGTGGCCAAGACCATACAGCGGTTTAACAGGACAGGTTCCACTCAGAACAGACTTCGCCATGGTCGACCAAAGAAGTTGAGTGGACATGCTCAGCATCATATCCAGAGGTTGTCTTTGGGAAATAGACATATGAGTGCTGACAGCATTGCTGCAGAGGTTGATGGGGTGGGGGGGGGTCAGCCTGTCAGTGCTCAGACCATACGCCGCACACTGCATCAAATTGGTTGGCATGGCTGTTGTCCCAGAAGGAAGTCTCGTCTAAACATGACGCACTAGAAAGCCTGCAAACAGTTTACTGAAGTCAAGCAGACTAAGGGCATGGATTACAGGAACCATGTCCTGTGGTCTGATGAGACCAAGATAAACTTATTTGGCTTAGATGGTGTGAAGTGTGTGTGGCGGCAACCAGGTGAGGAGTACAAAGAAGTGTGTGTCTTGTCTACAGTCAAGCATGGTGGTGGGAGTGTCATGGTCTGGGGATGAGTGCTGCCGGCACTGGGGAGCTACAGTTCATTGAGGGAACCATGAATGCCAACATGTACTGTGACATACTGAAGCAGAGCATGATCCCCTCCCTTCGGAGACTGGGCCACAGGTCAGTATTTCAACAGGATAATGACCCCAAACACACCTCCAAGACAACCACTGCCTGGCTAAAGAAGCTGAGGGTAAAGGTGATGGACTGGCCAAGCATGTCTCCAGACCTAAACCCTATTGAGCATCTGTGGGGCATCCTCAAACAGAAGGTGGAGGAGCGCAAGGTCTCTAACATCCACCAGCTCTGTGATGTCATCACGGAGGAGTGGAAGAGGACTCCAGGGGCAACCTGTGAAGCTCTGGTGAACTCCATGCCCAAGAGGGTTAAGGCAGTGCTGGAAAATAATGGTGGCCACACAAAATATTGACACTTTGGGCCCAATTTGAACATTTTCACTTAGGGGTGTACTCACTTTTTTGCCAGCGGTTCAGATATTAATGCCTGTGTGTTGATTTATTTTGAGAGGATAGCAAATGTACACTGTTATACAAGCTGTACACTCACTACATACATTGTAGAAAAGTGCCATTTCTTCAGTGTTGTCACATGAAAAGATAGAATAAAATATTTACAAAAATGTGAGGGGTGTACTCACTTTTGTGAGATACTGTAGATATTGTACTTATGCAGTGTAAGCCCTTGTACACACGGGCGGAGAATCCGTCGGAATGTGTCCTATCGGACCGTGTCGTCGGATAATCTGACTGTGTGTGGTATGCATCGGACTGATTCCGTCGGAATATCCGTCGGACCCAATTATCCAACATGTTGGAAATATTTCCCGACCAACTGGTTCGATCGGACATATTCCGATCATGTGTAGAGAATTTTGATCGGACCAAGTGCCACGCATGCTCAGATCAATTTCCTACATCAAAGCTATTGGCTACTAGCCTGAATGTAGTCCCATCGTAACGAAATTACGTCATCACGTTCTGAAAGATCGGATTTTTCGGCAACTTTGTCCAACCGTGTATATGCAACAGTTTCGGACAAGATCCGACGGACAAAATCCGACGGATTTGGTTGTTGAAATCTCCGACCGTGTGTACAGGGGCTGAGTGTGAAGGTTAATACAGACATGCTCCCACTTCTGCACTATCATGCCCAACTAAAGAAGAGGTGGCTACATGGGTTATAACTTACATGGGTTGCATACCAGTTAAAATTGACATAGTCCGCTCTATAAAACCCACAGCATAAAGATTGTACTGATCACATCAATTCACGTGTTGTTTCAGCTGTATGCAAAGTGGATAGTGAAAAGATTGTGACGTTCGATGGGGTGAACCTGGGGTGCTCCCTTTCCCCTGCACCCTGCTATACGGTGATAGCTCAAGACTGCTCCAATCAATTAAGGTTCTTGGTGGCCATGAAAAGAACGGGTCAAGGATTTTCAACCTTTGAAATGAATGTCAAGCTGAGATCTTCGTAAGTACACCTACTAATGAGCTAGAAGCATTTGAAAAGGTTATTCTGACAATCCATTCAGCAGAAATGAGCTTTGTGATACTCACTGCCCCCTTCATTATTACCAGCTCTGTCATTGTAATAGAGATACTGTGCCCATATCAACAGACAAAGTCAGTGCCAAGGACCATTTCTTTTTTTTTTCTTTGCTTTAAAGCGATAAATGATGAAGAATTTAAAGGCTTCAATAAAACATGACAGCTAGATAAAGGTTTAATGGGGGCAATGTGCACTCTAAATAGGAATTTTATTTAAAAGACTGATAAAATGCATTACATTGGTGGCAATGAAACACCTCCGGTGCGCATACACACTTGTATAGTTATATTGATTTTTTATTTACCTTATTTATGTATTTATTTTATTTATTACAGATACTTATATAGCGCCATCAATTTATGCAGCGCTTTACATATACAGTGCATCCGAAAAGTATTCACAGGGCTTCACTTTTTACACATTTTGTGATGTTACAGCCTTATTACAAAATTGATTAAATTCATTATTTTCCTCAAAATTCTACAAACAATACCCCATAATGACAATGTGAAAGAAGTTTGCTTGAAATCTTTGCAAATTTATAAAAAAAAAAAAAATCGTGCATAAGTATTCACAGTCTTTTTCTCAATACTTTGTTGAAGCACCTTTGGCACCAATTACAGCCTCAAGTCTTTTTGGAGTATGATGCTACGAGCTTGGTACACCTATTTTTGGCAGTTTCTCCCATTCTTCTTTGCAAGACCTCTCAAGCTCCATCAGATTGGATTGGGAGTGTCAGTACACAGCCATTTTCTCATCTCTCCAGAGATGTTCAATCGAGTTTAAGTCTTGGCTCTGGTTGGGCCACTCAAGGACATTCACAGAGTTGTCCCGTAGCCACTCCTATGTATCTTGGCTGTGTGCTTATGGTCGTTGTCTTATTGGAAGATGAACCTTCACCCAATCTGAGGTCCAGAGCGCTCTGGAGCAGGTTTTCATCAAGGGTGTCTCTGTACATTGCTGCTTTCATATTTCCCTCGATCCTGCCTAGTCTCCCATTTCCCGACGCTAAAAAATATCCCCACAGCATAATGCTGCCACCACCATGCTTTACTGTAGAAATAATATTGGCCAGGTGATGAACGGTGCCTGGTTTCCTCCATACATGATGTTTGCCATTCAGGAAAAAGAGTTCAATTTTTGTTTCATCAGACCAGAGGATTTTGTTTCTCATGGTCTGAGAGTCCGTCAGGTGCCTTTTGGCAAACTCCAGGCAGGCTGTCATGTGCCTTTTACTGAGGAGTGGCTTCCATCTGGCCACTCTACCATACAGGACTGATTGGTAGAGTGATGCAGAGATAGTTGTTCTTCTTGAAGGTTCTTCTCTCTCCACAAAGGAAAGCTGGAGCTCTGTTAGAGGGACCATCAGTCACCCCCCTGACTAAGGCCCTTCTCCCCCAATTGCTTCATTTTTCCTGCGGCCTGCTCTAGGAAGAGTCCTGGTGGTTCCAAACTTCTTCCATTTTCCATGATGGAGGCCACTGTGCTCGTTTTCTGTACCCTTCCCCAGATCTGTGCCTCAATACAATCTTGTCTCCGAGGTCTACAGACAATTCCTTGGACTTCATGGCTTGGTTTGTGCTCTGACATGCACTGTTAACAGTGGGACCTTATATAGACAGGTGTGTGTCTTTCTAAATCATGCCCAATCAACTGAATTTACCACAGGTGGACTCCAATAAAGTTAGAAATATCTCAAGGATGATCAGTGGAAACAGGATGCACCTGAGCTCAATTTTGAGTGTCATGGCAAAGGCTGTGAATACTTGGGTGCATGGGATTTTTTTCATTTTTAATAAATTTGCAAAGGTTTAAAAAAAAACTCCTTCACGTTGACATTATGAGGTATGGTTTGTAGAATTTTCAGGAAAATAATTAATTGAATCCATTTTGGAATAAGGCTGTAACATAATGAAAAGTAAAGCGCTGTGAATACTTTCTGAATGCACTTTATATTATAAATTCACATCAGTCCCTGCCCGCAAGGAGCTTACAATTTAACCCTTTCATATCTAAGTCTATTTCTTAAATTTGGTGTTTACAAGTTAAAAAACGTATTTTTTACTAGAAAATTACTTAGAACCCCCAAACATTATATATATATATATATATATATATATATATATATATATATATATATATATATATATATATATATATTTAGCAAAGAATCTAGAGAATAAAAGGGCGATTGTTACAATATTTTATGTTGCACTGTATTTGTGCAGTGGTGTTTTAAATGCATAATTCATGAATTAAAAAAAAAAAATGAAACAATAAAGTTAGTCCAATTTTTTTATATAATTTGAAAGATGATGTTACGATGAGTAAATAGATACCAAACATGTCACGCTTTATAATTGGATGCACTCGTGGAATGGCAACAAACGACGGTACCTAAAAATCTCCATAGACAACGCTTTACATTTTTTTTACAGTTACCAGGTTAGAGTTACAGAGGAGGTCTAGTGCTAGAATTATTGCTCTCACTCTGACGATCGCGGCAATACCTCACATGTGTGATTTGAGCACCGTTTACATATGCGGGAGTGACTTCCATATACATTTTCTTTGCTGCGTGAGCTCACGGGGACGGGAGCACTTTAAAAACAAAATCTTTTCTTATTTATTTTATTTATTTTTATATTATTAAATTGTATTTAAAAAAATCTATATTTGATCACTTATTGCTGTCACAAGACATCTAAACATCCCTGGTGACAGTAATAGGTGGTGACAGGTACTCTTTATGGAGGGATCGGGGGTCTAAAAGACCTCCAATCCCTCCTTTGCACTTCAAAGTATTCAGATCGGTAAAAACGGCGATTCTGAATACTGCATTTTTTTAAAATCCGGCGCTATTGGTACCCGAGTAAACCGGAGGTGACGTTGTGACGTCGCTTCCGTGTTTACATTCAGGAGACTGGAACGAGCCATTTATGGTTTCGTTCCAGTCTGTGGCTAGACGGCAGTGGTGCGGGAACGTGGATCGGGTCTCCCGGTGGGACAGGAAGCCCGGTCAGAGCGGCGGGAAAATCGGAGTACCCGGAGGAAACCCACGCAGGCACAGGAAGAACATGCAAACTCTAGGCAGATAGTGTCGTGGTTGGGTTTAGAACCGATGACCCCAGTGCTGCTAGGTTGAAGGGCTACAGTGCTGCTAGGTTGAAGGGCTAACCACATAGCTAATTGTATGCTAATATCCTAAATATATCCCCTATTTGAATTTATTAGTACACAAAAGAGAAAACCAAGTGTATCTAGAGCTAATATGTTCGGTGTGTAGAAGGGTTAATATCACATTTTCATTTATTGCTGTCTATGTCCCTGCTGGGGAAATTCTCCTTCTTTGTCTTGGTGACCATCAGAGCAGTCATCAGACATTTTTGGGCCACTTACTCAGCTATAGGCCTGGGCCCCCCCAAGCTTGACCACCAACATTCCCCAGGGCCATTCCACTGAATACACACACCGGCCACCTCACCTGTATGCCCCCCCCCCACAATCCTGTATATATGTCAGCCCCCCTCACACCTGTATATATGTCAGCCCCACCCCCCCATGCCTGTCTATATGTCAGCCCCCCTCACATCTCCTGTATATATGTCAGCCGCCCCCACACCTGTATATATGTCAGCCCCCCACACCTGTATATATGTCAGTCCCCCACCCCACACCTGTATATATGCCAACCCCCCTCACACCTGTACATATGTCAGCCCCACCCCCCACCACACCTGTCTATATTTCAGCCCCCCACACCTGTCTATATATCAGCCCCCCTCACACCTGTATATATGTCAGCTCCACCCGCCCACACCTGTCTATATGTCAGCACCCCTCACATCTCCTGTATATATGTCAGCCCCCCACACCTGTATATATGTCAGTCCCCCACCCCACACCTGTATATATACCAGCCCCCCTCACACCTGTACATATGTCAGCCCCACCCTCCCCCACACCTGTCTATATTTCAGCCCCCCACATCTGTCTATATATCAGCCCCCCTCACACCTTTATATATGTCAGTCCCCCACCCCACACCTGTATATATACCAGCCCCCCTCTCACCTGTATATATGCCAGCCCCCCTCACACCTGTATATATGCCAGCTCCCCTCACACCTGTATATATGCCAGCCCCCCTCACACCTGTATATATGTCAGCCCCACCCATACACACATCTGTAAAAACACAAGCTTCTGGCCCCTCCCTGTACACACTGTACACACCCCCTCCCTTTCCTTCACAGCCCCTACTTGTAAAGGAAGTCTTCCCACCTAGTCCCAGATCGTTTTCACAAAGCCGACAAGTTTCTGACACAGAGGAGCACAGTACAGGCAGCTCACATGAGGGGTGCACATGCACATAGTAGCCAGAGATGGCAGTAAAGAGCTCGATGTCTGAGCTGAATGACACAGAGAGCAGCAGAAGCTGCAAGATCATTTCTGTAGTGCACAACACGGCTCCCCGTCACCTGTCCTGCCTTCTCAGGCCTCCGGGGCCTCTTACAGTTGTATCGGCTGTACCCCCCTGATGGTGGCCCTGGTGACTATTGCCATTTAAACAAAAAATTTTGATTTATCCAAAGTATAAAGCTGGTCGTAGACGGGTCCTTTTTTTTCCATTCAGGCAGCAGGGGCTGAACGAAAAAAAAAAAAAAAATGAACAGACTTCTCCATTCACATAAGCAAGATGGATAAAAGAATCCACCCTCTGAGTCATTGCATTTTGACAGCGGGACTCTCCACTGTCAAAATACATTGAACTGCAGTTGAGGATTGGTTGATTGACAAAAGTTTTCCAACATTCCCATTTGAAAGAAGACAATCCAACAATCAACTTCTGTTGATCAGGGATAGCCAAGAATGAATCGAAATTCGACGGGTTCCTTCTGAACCCGTTGAATTTCGATCCATCTATGGCCAGCTTTAGAGCTGTTACTGGAATAGGACACACTTACAATGGATAAAAAGTCCAGGAGGAGCACCAAACCAAAGAACATAGTGTCCAAAATGTGAATATTGGTGTTCATTACTACAAAACAGCCAACACATTTCAGAGATGCAAAGATCTTTTTCTTCAGGGCTACCATATCTCATATCTGTTTGTAGCCTTGATGAAGGGGAGCTCTTTAAAGTCCCTAAACACTTTGGCGGCGTGATAGTGTCTTGTTATGAACAAGCACCAATAATAAAAGATTTAGGCCTCACAGTTCTTGGCAAATGGCACTGATACTGGACTTTTTAGATGGTGTTCATTAATACAAAACAGCCAACACCTTTTAGCGATCCAAAGATCTCCTTCTTCAGGACTACCATATCTCATACCTATTTGTAGCCTTGATGAAGGTGGAGTACTTTACACTCCCAAAACACTTTGGCTGATTGATGTGTCTTGTTATGAACAAACACCAATAATAAAAGATTTTGGTCTCGCAGTTCTTGGCTTTATACTTGGTGTTCACTAATACAAAACAGCTAACACATTTCAGGGGTGCAAAGATCTCTCCCTTCTTCAGGGCTACCATATCTCATATCTGTTTGTAGCCCTACTGAAGGGGCAAATCTTTGTATTTATGTTGACTGTCTTGTTATGAGCTAACGCCAATAATAAGAAATGTTGGACTCACAGATGGCATTGTCACTGGACTTTCTTTACTTGTGGACTCCAAACTGTGGATCTCCTAGTTAAGGCGGTTTCCCTGACGGCCTCACAAAAGCCACTATGCTCCATATGATTCTAATTCACCATCAACCAGATTCCATTGATGAGTCAAATCCAGCACTTTGGTCATACACATTTCATGATTCCAGTAGGGACAACAAACCGTGACCTAAAAGGGTATTTCTTCACACTTTGCAAAGACTTCTCATTTCCTGTTCTAGGAAAAACAAAGATCTTATTGATTTCCTTTTTCTATAATGGGAAATTAAGGAAAATGCCACCAACAGAATCCGGCAAAATAAATAAATAAATAATGGTAAATCAAAGCCTGGATTATTGAAGAAGTAGCCTTACATATCCCATGCTCTTCATGCAAAAAAAGATGTGAAAACCCGTTTACTTAGCTGCTTCACTAGTTTTAAGCCCTCTTGATACTATGAAATAACACAGTGTAACGCTTCTACAAATAAAACCACCTCCTGCAGTGAAAACACATAAGTTACAAATATGGAAAAAAAACAAATAAATCCCAATGTGTATCTGGATGATTTCCAAATGAAAAGAATAAATCCAAGTGCATTCAAAGTTTCATAAAATGTCTTTCTTATTGTAAAACAAATCTTCACAAAACAACATCAGTCTTCACCCAATTCCGGGATATGTGTAGCCACTTACAAAATGAATTCACCTCACTCCCTCTTCACTAAAAACACTCCACCAGATATTTTACCATTGTGTTTAAAGGCATATTCCACTTTTTGCAAAAATGTAATAAATTAATAAATGAGTCTCTCTCACATTAGCAGCAGGCCAGCAGCAGCGCAGAGAGAGGCCCTGTTCTCTTTATGCCGTGCTGGAGCCTGGAGAAGATGGAGGGAGGAGGTGGGTGGAGCCACGCCGCTTGCCTGGCCTCTCTAATGCCCGCTGTACTGGTTGCTAGTGCCTGTGCCGCCTGGCGTCTAGCAACCATCCCTGTTGCTGGTACAAATAGTTCAATTTTGGACTTATGAAATAGAAATGAGCTCCGGCATGTTCAGACACAAGTCCAAACCCACCTGAGCTATCCCATAAGAAAACTGTCAAAGCCAGCAGCCAATCATAGGTAGCGCAGACACTCTCTGATACAAGGGCCTGAGCTCATCCTTATCATCAAAAAGATATAAAAAAAGACATTATGTTAGAAACCATGAAATTAGGCTGAGACAGAAGTACAGTTAAATCACACTTGTTTAATAATAAGAGTAAAAAGAACAAACGTAGTCAAAACATAGCCAGAGTTCAGTAACCGGAATGGATAGTCAGCCAAGCCAGAAGGTCAGGGATCAATGTAGTGGAACAGCCAGCAGGATCTGGAGCCAGAAGGGATGTCAGCAAAGCAAGTCTTGAACAGGATCGCAGGAGAGCGTTTCAGCTTCTGTGATGTTGACCAAGGCGAAGGCAGAGCTCCTCTGGACTGGATGGCTTAAGCAGGCAGGACTGACGAGCAGGATATCATCAACAGCTGAGTAACTGTGGAGAGATAGGAGTTGGCAATTAGCCGACAGCTGAGCAGCCAGCTTAGAGAAGGAAGGGCTGAGCCCAGCCCTGACACTTTCATTGTTTGGTTTTATATACGCTTATAATAACAAGTCCATGTAACTGTCCATGTAAACTACTACAAGCTGAAGTTAGCTTGACTGGGGGGTCTTGCCTCTAACGTGGTAAACCCCAACTAAAACATCTCCCCTTTACCCAAACGACCAGACGACAACATTTATTTGGAGTCAAATGGCCGTAACAGTTTTTTTATGTTACAACACTGAGAAGAAATATGATGCATAAAGTACAATCAATACATAAAAGTTAAAAAAGATTTTGCCTACCATGTCTAAGGTCTTTGAAGGCAGAAATAGTCACGACTAAACTAGCTGTATCTACCACCCAATGAAAAGGCCCCCAGCCACTCCTACACTGTCTCTGGGACAATTAAGCACTTACATACACCCAGATACAGCCTAATCAAACCCCAATATTACCAAAGTATTGTTAGGAAGAGACCCCAAATTTTCCAAAATTTTCAACTGTAACTGCTTTCAAAGACCCATAGACTCCCTGACAGCTGCTATGAAAAAAAGGACTTACAATCCAACACACCTAAGAGTGAGCCAAACAATAAGAAAATGTAATAGAACCCATAAAGTGGAGATAAAAAAAGTAAACCTCTGAAGGAACATAATTCCAAAGTATTTAGGGGAGCAGGCCTGGTCTGGGACAAAAAATAGGCCTGGGCATTTTAGGCTGAGCGGCTCTTTTTTTGGTTTATATTACAGTGCCCCTAACAATCACAGCCCCCCATCACAGTGCCCCTTGCAGTCATGACCCCTCCCCCTTTTCTCTCTAATCACAGTGCCACCTTTTTACTCTCTGCCCAATTACCCGCTTGTTAATATGAAAAGTTTCATTAAAAGACTCCTGCTCTCTGTACATATCTCCAGCTCCTCCCACCCCCCTGCTCCACTGATATGATGACATCATTGGCCAGGCAGGAGAACAGGGAGAGGAGACACAGGCATGGCCAAATAGTGGGAGTTGAGCGTTGACTGCGGTCTTTGTTAGTCCTGTTCAGACCGCGGTCCCCACTTACCTCCAGTTGTGTGGCCCGGTCATCAAGATCCACTGGGGTTGGGGACCCCTTGCATTAGCCAGATCTTGTTAGGATATGTGGCCTGGTGGCCCCAACCTAACAGGTAAATGCCTGGTGTGTCCTATTGCCAGTCTGGGCCTGTAGGGGAGGGTAGGAGAATCTTTTTAGATGATGACACAAGCTCCGACTGATCTCTAGCAAGATCCTCCTCCTCTCTACACACTACAGACCGCTCCCCCAGGCCTCAAACTCTCCAATCCGGTGAGTAAAAATTGCATTACTTAAAAATCACCCCACTGAAAACTCTGGTACAACCTCGCCTCTTCTGCATACCCCAGTCATGATAGTCCCTTCTCATTGCCCTTGTACACACGATCGGAGATTCCTATGGAATGTGTCCGATCGGAGCATTTTGTCGGATATTCCGACTGTCTGCATTGGACTGTTTCCGTCGGACCAAATTTTCCAACTTGCCGAAAATATTTTCCGACAAAATGCTCCGATCGGACATACTCCGATCATGTGTAGAGAATTCCGATCGGACAAAGTGCCACACATGCTCAGATCAAATTCCTACATCAAAGCTATTGGCTACTAGCCTGAACATAGTCCCGTCGTAACGAAATAATGTCATCACGTTCTGAACGATCGGATTTTCCGACAACTTCGTCCGACCGCGTGTATACAACAGTTTCGGACAAAATCCGACGTATTTGGTTGTTTGAATCTCCGACCGTGTGTACAAGGGCTTAGACCCCTTTCACACTGAGTTGCTTTTCAGGCGCTTTCACGCTAAAAAAAGCACCTGAAAAGCTCCTGAAAACCTATTTCCATTAAAATCAATGAATGCTTGCACACTGGGGCAGTGCGCTGGCAGGGTGGTGAAAAAACGCCCCTCTTCATTGAAATTAATGGAAAGCTCTTCAAAAGCACCTGAAAAGCTCTTCAAAAGCGCTCAGTGTTTATTAGATGTTTAGATGCGCCTCAGTGTTAAAGGGGCATACGTTTCACTCAGATCTAGGCCATATACTGTATGTTTGAGTGGACATGTGAATTACAATTAGCATAACCAGGGCTTTTTTCCAGCAGGAACGTGGGGGAACGCAGTTCCGGCACTACCAGCACTGAATGTATGCAAGGGGTGCTGGGCTGTGCTGAAGGGTCTATTAATGCTGGCTGCGGGGAGGATCTATTGTTGCTAGAGGGTATATGTTTTTCCTGGTGGTCTATTGTCGCTGGTTAGGTCTAATGTTGGTAGTAGGCAGGGCTTTTTTTCTCAGAGAATAGGTGCAGCTACTCCTTTCTTCCAAGTCACCCCTACCCACCTCTGTGCACCCTCCCTTGGGACCACATGGTGCTAAGTAATTTGTATAGGATGTGGTAATGATAACAATAAAATAGATCCCCTGCAGCCAGCAACAACACCCCCCCCCCCCCCCGCAACAATAGACCTCTGCCAGTAACAATAGATTCCTCAGCAGCCAACATCAATAGACTCCACCCTCAACAGTAGATCACTCCCAGCAACAATTGACCCCCCATCCCCAGCAACTTAAGACCCTCCCAGATACATTAGCTCCCCGCTGGCCACAATAGACACCCCTGCAACAAGAGATCCCCCAGCAGCCAGCAACAATATTACAACAGTACAATATAGACATCCCAGCACCCCTTGCCATTACATACATTCAATGCTGGAGGTGCCAGAACTGCGTTCCTCCACGTTCCCACAGAAAAAAAGCCCTGCGGAGGATCATTTTGTTGCTGGAAGAGATTATTGTTGATGTAGGGGGTCTGATGTTGCTAGCTGCTGGAGAGTCTATTGATGTTGGCTGCTGGGAAATCTGTTGTTGCTGCTGAGGTAGTATTTTGTTGTAGGGGTCCATTATTTCTGGGTGAATCTATTGTTGCGGGGGGGGGGGGGTATTGCTGATGGCTGTAGGGGGGCTATTTTAGTACTTTTCTTGCTATCATGAAAAAATTCCATACAAATACAAATTGTTAGCGCAACAAAATAATACTTAGTTCTGTATTATTTAAAGAGGAACTGTAGTCTGCTCACATAATTTGGAATAAAAACATCTTTGCCATTCTGAAGCTTCCCTCCAACCACTTTGCATATTATTTTATATATACTGTGATACTGTACTTGCCAAATATGCTGCAGAAATCTCCCTCCACTGAGTCTGGCTGCAACCATTTTAACTGTGGGCAGCTGAAGCTGCTGCCTGTTCACTTCCTGGGTTTACACAGACACACAGAGGCACACCTCCAGCTCTTCAGCTCTTATTGACCCTTTTATGACTCATCCCCCCTCCCTTCCTGGCAAACTCTCACAAGAGTGAGAGAGAGCTGTTCATGATGTCATAAGCCTAGGCTAATGACCAGACAAGAAACAGGAAGTGGGCTGTATAAGGTATTTACTGGCAGAAAAAAAATGTTTTACTATCCAAAGTTAAAACAACAAGGGCAGAAGATTTAATAGATGGAAAGATGAAAAGATGACTGAAGTTCCGCTTTAACCACTTCAGCCCCGGAAGGTTTTACCCCCTTAATGACCAGGCCATATTTTGCGATACAGCACTGTGTTACATTAACTGACAATTGTGTGGTCGTGCAACGCTGTACCCAAATAACATTGATGTCCTTTTTTTCCCACAAGTAGAGCTTTCTTTTGATGGTATTTGATCATCTCTGCAGTTTTTATGTTTTTGCCCTAAAAACAAAAACAAGAACGATAATTTGGAAAAAAAAAAAATATTTTTTACTTTCTGCTAAAACACATCCAATAAAAAAATGTAAAAAATCAAATTTCTTCATCAGTTTAGGCCGATATGTATTGGGCTACATATTTTTGGTAAAATAAATCCCAATAAGCGTATTTTGATTGGTTTGCAAAAACATTATAGCGTCTACAAAATAGGGGATATATTTATGGCAATTCTTATTTATTTTACTTGTAATGGCAGCAATCGGTGATTTTTAGTGAGACTGCAACATTGCGGCGGACAGATTGGACATCTAGCTGACACTTTTGTTTGAGTGGGTAGGGAATGGAACCAAGGAACAGTGCTCAGAGGTGGGCAGGGGGTGGAACCAAGGAACGGTATTCAGAGGTGGGCAGTGGGTGGAACCAAGGAATGGTGCTCAGAGGCGGGCATGGAATGGAACCAAGGAATGGTGCTTGGAGGTGGGTAGGGGGTGGAGACAAGGAACGATGCTCAGAGGTGGGCAGGGGGTGGAATGGTGCTCAGAGGTGGGTAGGGAATGGAACCAAGGAACAGTGCTCGGAGGTGGGTAGGGAATGGAACCAAGAAACTGTGCTCAGAGGTGGGCAGTGGGTGTAACCAAGGAATGGTGCTCAGAGGCGGGCAGGGAATGGAACCAAGGAATAGTGCTCGGAGGTGGGTAGGGGGTGGAACCAAGGAATGGTGCTTAGAGGTGGGCAGGGGATGGAACCAAAGAATGGTGCTTAGTGGTGGGCAGGGTGTGGAACCAAGGAACGGTGCTCAGAGGTGGATAGGGGGTAGAACTAATGAATGGTGCTCTGAGGTTTGGTTTGGGAAGGGAACCAAGGAACGGTTTTCAGAAGTGGTTAGGGAATGGAACCAAGAAACGGTGCTAAGAGGTGGGCAGGGTGTGGAACCAAGGAACGGTGCTCAGAGGTGAGCAGTGGGTGGAACCAAGGAATGGTGCTCAGAGGTGGGTAGGGAATGGAACCAAGGAATGGTGCTCAGAGGTGGGTATGGGGACAGAGACAAGGAACGGTGCTTAGAGGTGGGTAGGGGGTGGAACCAAGTAATGGTGCTCAGAGGTGGGTAGGGAGTGGAACCAAGGAACGATGCTCAGAGGTGGGTAGGGAATGGAACCAAGGAATGATGCTCAGAGGTGGGTAGGGAATAGAACTAAGGAACAGTGCGTAGTGGTGGGCAGGGGGTGGAACCAAGGAACGGTGCTCAGAGGTGGGCAGGGGGTGGAAACAATGAATGGTGTTTACAGGTGGGCAGTGGGTGGAATGGAACCAAGGAACAGAGCTCGGGGGTGGGTAGGGAATGGAACCAAGGAACAGTGCTCAGAGGTGGGCAGGGGGTGGAACCAAGGAACGGTGTTTAGAGGTGGGCAGTGGGTGGAACCAAAGAATGGTGCTCAGAGGCGGGTAGGGAATGGAACCAAGGAATGGTGCTCGGAGGTGGGTAGGGGCTCGAGACAAGGAACGGTGCTCAGAGGTGGGTAGGGGGCGGAACAGTGCTCCAGAGGCGGGTAGGGAATGGAACCAAGGAACAGTGCTCGGAGGTGGGTAGGGAATGGAACCAAGGAACTGTGCTCAGAGGTGGGCATTGGGTGGAACCAAGGAACGGTATTCTGAGGTGGGTAGGGTATGGAACCAAGGAATGATGCTTAGAGGTGGGTAGGAGGTGGAACCAAGGAACGGTGCTGAGAGGTGGGTAGGGGTGGAATGGTGCTCAGAGGTGGGTAGGGAATGAAACCAAGGAACGGTGCTCGAAAGTGGGTAGGGGTTGGAACCAAGGAACGGTGCTCGAAGATGGGTAGGGGGTGGAACCAAGGAACGATGCTCAGAGGTGGGTAGGGACAGAGACAAGAAGTGACTCAGAAAGGGGGAGTTCCTGCAACTATTCTCTAAAGGGTAAAAAAGCCCGGAGCATAACAAGTGCTAACTTCTCTACAACTATGCTTTTCAATATATAATTGTAATAATCATAATATTCTTTTTACAAATCCATGACATATAACAGTGTATAACTGAGAAACCAACTTACAAAAGCATTTTTTTAATGTTGGTGAAGAGAACACTGAAGAGCCTTTTGTTGGCATCGTGACCCTCACTTCTATAATACATCATCGTTCTATTATTTTATGTAGATAAACATTCACATCCTCTAACGCTCAGATTCCGGTCTTATTTCTCAGAGATATTAAAATCTATTGTGACATTTCGGAGGAGTTCCATGTTCAGCTGAATGGAATGTGGCTGCTGTTAACGAATGACACGTACATCAATGAAAGAGGTACAATAGCAGTAAGGTCATAATAACGGAGAACACAGCTGAGTGCAGGGAGAGCTGCTGTCTCTGGATAAAAGAAGCCATCTCTGAAAAATATCTGGATGAAATGTGATGATAAAAAAGAAAAAATCTAATTGTTGGAGGTTATTTTTATTGTATTTTCCCCAATGAGGTTCCAGATGTTCCACATGACATAGGGTTCTGCCGCTGTTTTGTTGGGTTATACAAGTTCTGACATTTTTTATCTCTATAAAAGATCAATGGACGTCAGAACTTAAAGGGCGTTTCCGCCTTTTTTCAGATGGTCCAAAGCCATACAGTATTATATGCATTGAGTAAAAGTTTGCAAAGCACTCATGAAAAACCTTTAACAGTTTATGTGTTCCGAAAAACCAAACGCACGGCGGGGTGTCCGCGCCGCTTGAGCCTCTTGTAGTTCCCTCAATGCAGTACAGAGGCTCATCCTATCTATTGAATCCCTGTTATTAATATGTCAGTTTGTAGTGAATACACCCTTCATGTAGGTTGTGTATTCCGTAGAGGTACTCTAAATTGGGGAATCAAACTTTGAGAGGCATGCAGGTAGGTCAGCCTATACAATCAGTACTTCAGCTTTCATGTAGGATTTGCTGTAGTGTGACAGTCAGGACCAGATTTAGGCCCCATTCACAGCTCAAAGCTCCAAAACACTGGAGGAGAAAAAAAAATCAATTATTCTCCTCCAGTGGTTCACATCTCCACTACAGGTCACCTGAAGCCAAACATCTGAAGCTCAACAAAGTTCTGGGGCTTTTTTTGTAGCTCGAATCGGGCAGATTTGAGCATTTTTGCCGCGGTCTTATTCCCATTGAAATAAATGGAAACACATTTTTGTAAGCAGTCGTGTGTTTTGTCACGTGTTTTTGCATATTTTTTTTTCCTCAAATGAAAATATGTAAATAATACATGAATATATAAACATAATATAAATACACAAATAACTAAAAATCATCATAAATAAATAAAATAAAGGAATACTATGTAATAATACATTAATAAATAATAATTAATCCCTAACCTTAAAAAATATTAATTAAAAGGAATAATTCAATAATTTAATTTAATAATTAAAAGGAATAATATGTAATAATACGTAAATAAATAATAATTAACCCCTAACCTTAAAAAATATTTAATAACTTATTAATAATAATAATAATAATAATAATAATAATAATAAACACCCAAACACATTTTTATTATTAATATTATTATTAATTATTATTATTAATAATAATAATAATAATAATAATAATAATAATAATGATAATTCATTTATTTTGTGTTAGGGTGTTTCGTTATTTATACATTTTATTTTATTTTTTTTAAGAATTAGGGGTTAAGTTTAGCTGCTCCTTTTTTCATTTATTATTACTTAGCATTAATTTATTGAATTTATTTATTATTTAGTTATGATTTTTATTTATTTGCATATTTATTTTACATTTATTTGTTTATTACTATTATTATTATTAGTAGTAGTAGTAGTATTAACACCCTAACAACAACAAAAAATAGAATAATAATAAATAACCCTAACCCCAATTCCTAATTCTAATCCTAAACCTAACATTAACTCCAATGCCTCGTACACACGATCGGAAATTCCACCAGCAAAAGTCAGATGAGAGCTTTTGGTTGGAAAATGCAATCGTGTGTACGCTCCATCAAACTTTTGCTCGTGGAATTTCCGCCAGCAAAAGATTGAGGGCAGGTTCTCAATTTTTCGGTCGGAAAAAGTTCAGAGCGGAAATTCCAATCGGCTGTACAAATTCCGATGCGCACAATTCCTACGCATGCTCGGAAACAATTCGACGCATGCTCGGAAGCAATGAACTTCATTTTCTTGGCTCGTCGTAGTGTTGTACGTCACTGCCTTCTTGATGGTGGAAAGTTCAGCGAACTTTTGTGTGACCGTGTGTATGCAAGCCAAGCTTGAGCGGAATTCCATCGGAAATTCCATCCAAGATTTTTCTGACGGAAAATCCGCTTGTGTGTACGTGACATAACCCTTTCACCTAACAAACATAAATAAATAATACATGAATAATAATAATTAAAAAAGAAATAAAAGCTAATTTATATGGTTGCTTTGTGACTTGCTTGATTTTCTTTGTGCACTTGTGCACAGTCATGTTGGAACAGAAGGTGGCCACCCCCAAACTATTGATGTTGATGGCTCGCAGTCTCCGCTCTAATTAATTCCAAAGGTGTTCTATCAGGTTGAGGTCAGGACTCTGTGCAAGCCAGTCAAGTTCCTCCACCCCAAACTCGCTCAACCATGTCTTTATTGACCTTGCTTTGTGCACTGGTTTGCAGTCATGTTGGAACAGGAAGGGGCCATCCCCAAACTGTTCCCACAAAGTTGGGAGCATGCAATTGTTCAAAATGTCTTGGTATGCTGACACCTTAAGAGTTCCTTCACTGGAACTAAGGGGCCAAACCCAACCCCTGAAAAACAACCCCTCACCATAATCCTACCTTCACCAAATGATTTGGACCAGTGAACAAATCAAGGTCCATAAAGACATGGATGAGTGATGTTGGGGTGGAGGAACTTCACTGGCCTGCACAGAGTTCTGACCTCAACCTGATAGAACACCTTCAGTGCCTGACCTCACACATGCGCTTCTGGAGGAATGGTCAAACATTCCTAAACTTTGTGGACAGCCTTCCCAGAAGAGTTGAAACTGTTATAGCTGCAAACTCAATATTGAACCCTACGGACCAAGACTGGGATACCATTAAAGCTCATGCGCGTGTAAAGGCAGGTGTCCCAATACTTTTGACAATATAGTGCATGTTCAGGGACAGTGAGAGGAAGAGGAAGGGGGGGGGGGTAGAGATGCTTGGATGAATATATGTGTGTATAAACTGGCCTGTAGTGGTCCCTCCATCCAACTATTTTCACAAATGGCCATCATATATTGTCTATGAAAGGCCTTCGTTCATAATTCTCCAAGTGTTACATATATTATTATACAAGGAAGGCATGAGTTATTATAGAAAAATAATTTGTCTTTTTTTTTTTTTCAGAATGTATCAGAATCCACAAAAATGCTACATCAGTGACAGTGAAGGCTCCAAAGAATGGAGTGGAACAGATCTCCTTCAATGGGCATTCTATCCAGGTATGAGGATTTGTTATCAAATCTTTATAATCTAAATGTTTAACTAAAAGTACTAAATGTTATTGGAGAGTAAAAATATCCATGTACATATTTATGTTTGCTGCTCGAAACCTGCCATTGTTCATCTTAAATTAATTGCAATGACCCCAGATTATATACACAATGTAATTCTCAAAGGCATGCCCAGGGGGTTTGCCAGGTGTGCCTGGGCACACCCTAATCACTAGGTGCAGTGCAGATTCCCCCTACTGCCTGGGCTTCCCCTCGTGTTGTGCCGCACCCCACCCTGCAGTACTGCTTGCTTCCCTCCTCTCTTTCAGGATGAAGAGTGGGGGAAGGGGCTGGCAAATATGCCATTTACCAGCACCTTCCTTTTCTAAAGGAACACAGTTGAACACATGCACTAATTTTTCCAATCAATCTCTCCCGATCTGAATATTCGATCTATAGTCGACATCCCATTTGATTGATATGACACACATGGGGAAGTAGATTTTGATTGCTAATTGGAAGATACTGGGCTGCATTCACAGAACCAGATCGCATGCGGTATTAGACTTTCGCATGATGAGAAAATTATTTCCATTCATTTCGTTTAGATTCATTAATCTAGTTATTTAGTTTCGTTAAATTTGGTTGGTTTGTTGAATTCATATTTGGGATTCATATTCTGAATTTGTTTTATGCATTTTATGGAATTTAAAATAAATTTAAATACATTTTCGAATAAAAAATGTTGGTTAATTTTTCGATTCGAATGACGCAGCCGAAATGTTTACATTTAAAAAGTGCATTTGGATTACAATGGCTCTTTAAATCACCTTTGGATTAACTAAAACATTATTTAGAAATGGTACTAATAACACATAGGGGGTTATTTACGAAAGGCAAATCCACTTTGCACTGCAAATGCACTTGGAAGTGCAGTTGCTCTAAATCTGAGGGGTAGATCTGAAATGAGGGGAAGCTCTGCTGATTTTATCATGCAATCATGTGCAAGCTAAAATTCTGTTTTTTTTATTTTCCTTGCATGTCCCCCTCGGATCTACAGCAACTGCACTTCCAAGTGCACTTTCAGTACACTTGTAGTGCAAAGTGGATTTACCTTTAGTAAATAACCCCCACAGTCTTTCATTTCAGAAATATGTTTACAGTTTTGAATGTTTTTCGATGTATAATTCGATTCAAATTTCAATTCAGAAATTTGGACGAAATTAGATCAGTTATTCGGAACATTCGGTAAACTTTGTTTATACTGTAATTCGGGTATTCGGACATATCTGCATCTCCGAATAACGAAAAATATTTATTCGTAATGAAACGAATCGCACATGTCTATTCGGTATATAGGTCGTTTCCCAAATACCATATGCGATCCTGAAAATGTAAATTCACTATTGCTTTATGTGGCATTTACCGCATAAAGCAAAAATGCTCAGTAAATACCACCTAAAACAGGCGTGAAAGTCAATTCCCAAAAAGTAAAAAAAAAAATGCATACAGTAAATAAGTAGTGGTCCCAGCATGCAATATTTATAGGAACCGGCAGCCGCTGGCAACCTTAACAACATGGTTGCTAAGGAGTGGGCTGCCATTGCGTCCTTAACGACCGATGAGTCATCAGCTGTCAGCGGGGTTTTCCCGGTTGCAGGGGAACACCACTGACAGCTGATGACTCATCGGTTGTTACAGGTGCCATTCTAGTTACTAGACATGTGCAATTCGTTACTTATTTGTTTTTCAACAAAATTTGACAAATTCGTTCGGAAATATTCAAATTAACGAAAACCTGTTGAACACATTTTTCCAAAAACGAAAATTCGGAAATTTGAAAATATAGAAAGTTCAGAAATTCGAAATTTTAAAATAGGAAGGAAAATTCGAAAATTCAGAACAAAAATAAGAACGAAAATCCAAAAATTCAGAAGAACAAAAATCCGAAAATAGGATAGAAAGTCATAAAATTTGAAAACCCAAATAGTAAAAAATCCGAAATAATAATTAACTAATAATAATAACTATTTCTAACTATTAAAATTATAGATATTGGAATTTCCTTTCAAATTTGGCTTACCGGAGTTGTCGGCAGCGGTGGACGCGATCGGATGTTGCCCCTTGTTGGGTATGGAGATGAGTGAGGGGAAGATGGCCCCCTCCCGTCTCCATACCATTGCAGGGTGGAAGCAACGCCAAAACTTCACTTTTGCCTTTAGCTCTTAAAGGGACATTTTTTATTTTTTAAATGACAACATTTTTTTATTGCATTTTAGTGTAAATATGAGATGTGAGGTCTTTTTGTCCCCAGATCTCATATTTAAGAGGACCTGTCATCCTTTTTTTCTATTACAAGCGATGTTTACATTCCTTGTAATAGGAATAAAAGTGACACAATTTTTTTTTTAAAAGAACACTACAAAAATAAAAACTAAAAGGTAAAATAAATAAGATTTTTTTTTTTTAAAAGCGAACGTATACGTGAGTAGCGCCTGCATATGGAAACAGTGTTTAAAGCACACATGTGAGGTAGTGCCACGATCGGTAGAGCGAGAGCAATAATTCTAGCCCTAGACCTCTTTCATAACTCAAAACACGCAACCTGTAGAATTTTTTAAACGTCACCTATGGAGATTTTTAAGTGTAAAAGTTTGTTGCCATTCCACGAGCGGGCGCAATTTTGAAGCGTGACATGGTGGGTATCAATTTACTTGGCGTAACATTATCTTTCACAATATAAAAAAAAAAATTGGGCTAACTTTACAGTTGTCTTATTTTTTAATTCAAAAAAGTGTATCTTTTTCAAAAAAAGTGCGCTTGTAAAACCGCTGCTCAAATACAGTGTGACAGAAAGTATGGCAACGACCTCCATTTTATTCTCTAGGGTGTTATAAAAAAAAATTTGAATGTTTGGGGATTCTAAGTAATTTTCTAGAAAAAAAAAACATTTTTTAACTTGTAAATACAGAATTTCAAAAAGAAGCTCAGTCCTTAAGGGGTTAAAATACCACCAACTATCATAAGTTATGAATCAAATCTCTGTTTCCTCCATGAAATGTCAGAATCTTATTGATCATAATATGATTGCATTAATAAACAAAGTGCTGCCATGTGATCCAACACATTCCAAAATGTTATGTCCTGGCTGATCAACTTCGTTGAGCCAAAATCGTTTGGAGGGGCAGTTAAGTCAATTCAATTGTTTGCCAATATGATCATCTTAAAAAATTCACACGCCAATCAGATAATAAAATCAAAGTGTGTATGACCAACATTAAAAGCAACAGTTCAGCAGTACAATGCCAATTCCCTCTTTGGGACTCCAGCAGCAGCTTCACTCTATAGACTTAATATGACACAGAGCTCGCTGCTGACTTCATTACTCTGTAGTAAGCAAGACTGTCTGAGCTTTCAGGAAGCAAGGGATGGAGGGCTAATGTTACACACTGCACAGCTCAGTGAGGAGAGCCCTGACAGCTGATTGGAGGGAAGGGACACACCCACCTTCACACAGCACACAGGGAAGAGAGCTAAGTCTGTCAATCACAGGCTGTGTGCTGGATATCTCTCCCCATGTCACCTTTTTTCTCTGGGTGTCAGGAAAACTTGTCAGATGTGATTCATGCTGATAGCAGAGGAAGGAAGCAGCAGCCAGAAATTACATGTAGTGCTCTGGATTGAGACAAGTACACACTATAGAGCAGGGATATGCTATTAGCGGACCTCAAGCTGTTGCAAAAAAGTCCCATGAGGCAAAGCAAGACTCTGACAGCCACAAGCATGACACCCAGAGGCAGAGGCATGATGGGACATTTGCAACAGATGGAGGTCCGCAAATTGCATATCCCTGCTACAGAGGCATATGCTTCATGTCTGAGGTTTACAACCACTTTAATATCTATGGAGATCAACAGTTTAAGCCTTACACTGACTCTTTTCCAGATCCAAATCTCTCCTCTGATGCGTGGACAGACCTGTGGCCTTTGTGGAGATGCCGATCACAACCAGCAAAATGACTGGAAAAAGCCAAATCATGAACAGGCAAAGAGCTGCAATGGGTTGGTCCATTCATGGACAGCGCCGGAGGATACCTGCCAGTCTGGTACGTCCTCACTTACATCTGAGCTCCACCCTTCTCTTCAGTCTTGCACAGTTGTATAGGTTCCTCTCCTGTACTGAAATTACGTACACACTGTGAGCTTCTCACTGTATGCATTAGAAGTTGCGGCAAGTTAGATAGGGCCTGCCTGATTTTCCAGCTGGAGGACATCCAGCATCAGTTAGATCCTTTGTTCCTCAACTTTCCTTGGTCTGCCTTCTTCAGTCATTAGATTTTAGTTCTGCTAATCATGGAAGCTCCATATCACACGTGGGGTGATGCTGCCCCTCCTACCAGCCATGATCTGCCCGCATTGCACCAAGAAACACTGAGACCCAGTGATGACATCATTGGGTCTAAAAGAAGGTATGCAATTAAAACATAGGAACTATTATGTGAACGAGGTCAACTGCGTTTGCCAATGTCACATCCTCAAATTGTACTTGAAAGACCATTTGTGAAAAGATTATGGGATGTTCTGCCAGAATGATTACACCAACATGAGCTCACTTCATTGAAAACATATATTTATTACAAATCCATTAAAAAATTTGGGGTATCAAACCCTTTAAAAGCATCAATACAGCATGCCACACTACTAAATGCCAACCCCCCACAAAATATGGTACCCCACTTCCAGAGCATGGACTATATTGTACATACGATCTAATCATATAGCATTGAATTATAAGGAATACACATTGCCCTACGTAATAAAGAAAGGTTTAATGAGGTGCCTGGAACTGACGTGTTTTTCCCTCTAGCCTTCCTCAGGGGTACATGAGGTGCAGTGAGCGTGGTTGCTGAAATAAAAATAGATAATAGTACTCAAATAATATACAAGATATTTACAAATGATTAAACATGCATGTTTACAAAATGTCTCAGATTTCACAATGTTCAAAAAAGGATGTCCATTCACAAAAAAAGATGAATCAAATAACGATAGTCACTGTAGATGCAGTTCAGAATATGGTTGGTACAAAGGTGGTCACAAATGTCCAAGCTAAGAGCAGCCACATGGGCCAACCACGCTCACTGCACTTCGTGTACCCCTGAGGAAGCCTATAGTGCGAAACGTGTTGGGTCCAGGCATCCCGCTAAACCCTTCTTTATTACATAGGACAATGGGGGGGTTATTTACGAAAGGCAGATCCACTTTCCACTACAAGTGCAAACTACAAGTGAAAAGTGCACTTGAAATTGCACTGAAAGTGCAGTCGCTGTAGATCTGAGGGGGACATCCTTCTTTTTCTACTTGAATTCTTATTTATTCTATTTGAAATTTCGAATTTCAGAGATGGTTGTATTCCTTCTATTTTATTTTATTTTATTCTATTCTATTTTATTTCTTTATTTTATATTATATTTTATTCTGTGCTTTTATTTTCCATTCTATTTTGTTATGTTTTACTCTATTCTTTTCTATTCTATTATTTTCTTTACCATTCCATTTCTTTTCTTTTTTTTATTCTATCCCTTTAATTTCTATTCTATTTTTTCCAATCTTTTATTTTGTATTATGTTCTGTTTTACTCTATTATAGTCTATTCTTTTATTTTATATTCTATTATATTCTTTCCTATCCCTTATTTTTCCTATTCTATTGTATTCTCCTCTCCCTTTGGAAGAAAACGTTTCAGTCTCAGGGAGTGTAAGAAAACATGGGGCCATACAATGAGATTGGAGGAGAAGCGGTTTAATCTTAAACTGCATAGGGTTTTTTTTTTTTACTGTCAGGGTGATAAGGATGTGGAACTCTCTTCCACAATCGGTGGTGTCTGCGGGGAGTATTGATGGTTTTAAAAGACTCTTGGATGTGCATCTTGGTGAACACAATATACAGGGATATGGGAGATGATTATCAACATTGATACAACATATAAACCTACACAGGTTGAACTGGATGGATTGTTGTCTTTATTCAACTTTACCTACTAGGAAACTATGATTTAAAAACGATTCAAATTTGATTTGAAAACTATCCGAATTCAATTTGAAAACTATCCAAATTTCGTCCGAAATTGTCAATTTGTTATTTCGGATTCGTTTAAATTCCCTACAATTGTAATTTGGAAATTCGGATATATCTGAATTCCCGAATAACGAAAAATAAGTCTGAATTTCGATTCAGAATGAAAACGAATCGCACGTGTCTGATATACATTATAAAATATTGGTTAGAGTTGCGGACATGAAATCAGACAGGTATAAGGAGACCGTATTATACTCTCATCACACAGTTACTTCCATTCTATTGCAGGCTGTGCAATGACACGCCAGTACATGATGCTGGAAGATCAGCTCATTGACGAACGCCAAGCAACATGTTATTCTGTAGAGCCGGTATTGACGTGTGTGAAGGGCTGTCATCCAACAGAAGTGACACCGCTCCCTGTTGCGTTCCACTGTCTTCCTAAAGGTAAGTGAAATGTAATGTACACTGGAAAGGGACATGCTAAAATGAAGTTTGAAATTAGCATTTAACCTCTTGCTTACTGGGCACTTTTACCCCCACCTGCCCAGACCAATTTTTAGCTTTCAGCGCTGTCACTCTTTGAATGACAATTGCGCGGTCATACAACACTGTATTTAAATTACATTTTTAGCAATTTTTTCACACAAATGGAGCTTTCTTTTGGTGGTATTTAACCACCTATTGGATTTTTATTTTTTGCTAAACAAACAAAAAAAGGCAGAATTAAAAAAAGCAAAAAAAAAAAAAAACATTTCATAGTTTGTTATAAAATTTTGCAAACGGGTAATTTATCTCCTTCATTGATATTCGCTGATGAGGCTGCACTGATGGGCACCAATGGGCTGCACTGATGGGCACCGATGGGCTGCCCTGATGGCCACCGATGGGCTGCACTGATGGGCACCAATGGGCTGCACTGATGGGCACTGATTGGCTGCACTGATGGCCACAGATAAGGCGACACTGATAGGCACTGATAAAATGGCACTGATAAGATGGCACTGATGGGCCCTGATGGGTGCCACTAATGAGTGACACTGATAAGACGGCAATGATGTGCCCTGATGGGTGGCACTGATGGGTGGTACTGATGGGCATTGATAGAGGTCACTGATGGGCACTGATAGGTGGCACTGATGGACATTGGTAGGTGGTACTGATAGGCAGCACTGGTGATGAGGCACTGATTGGTGACATTTATAGATGGCACTGTGGGCACTGATAGGTGACACTGTGGGTACTGATAGGTGACATTGTGGGTACTGATAGGTGACATTGTGGGCACTACTGGGTGGTACTGTGGGCACTGGTAGGTGGTGCTGGTGGGCACTGGTAGGCGGCACTGTTGTGCACTGGTAGGTGGCATAGATGGGCACAGAAGCCTCTTCAGAGGCTCTCCATGATCGGGACTGATGTCCCTCTTACAGCCGCCTCTACCAAGCGTGAGGAGAAAAAATAGCCAATTACAGGTTCTGCCTACATGACATGATCAGCTGTCATTGGCTGACAGCTGATCACGTGGTAAGAGGTCGGGCTCGACCCCTTACTCCGCTCTGTGATCAGTTGAGTCTCATAGACTCACTGATCACAGATCACATCCCCTGCAGGGGGCGCACAGACCGCTCGAGCACAGCAGGACATCTATGGATGCCCTCCCAGCAAATAGGTCCACACTGTAGCCGTCTTTCGGCTATAGCTCGGACGGGAAGAGGTTAACATCAGTTTCTTTTGGATTTGCATAAGCCCCAAAAGAGTATTAACCCCAAAAACAAACATGTATCATATTGCCGCTTACCAATTCTTAGCTGCGATGGCTGCATTTGTTTCCTTTTTTAGTCTTTCTTTCTTCTATATTCATATAAAACAAGCAGAGGGAATGATCTGAGTGTAGTAAAATACTTTTATCAATAAAAACAGCAAATTGGCAACTAACATATAGTTAGTAAAGGTTCATTTATAGTCAAAGTCAGGCTTGGGTGGTGTATATCTCAGCACAGCAGTAAACGTAATCCAGATTCCAGTCCAGGATAAAGTGTTCAGGGCCATCAGCTGGGTATACATATATTTTTTTTATTTCTCAGAAAATAGGTGCAGGTACTCCCCTATTCCAAGTCACCCTTTGCCTCCTAGCACCGTCCCGTGGTTCCACCCCCTACCTTGTGTGGAATTTGTTAATGATAACAAGAAAAGCAATAAAAAAAGCCAGCAACCATAACCCTCTTCCAAACAAACAATAGACCCCCCCAAGCAACAACAAATACCCCCAGCAACAAAATAACCCCTGCAATAA
Organism: Lithobates pipiens; assembly: GCF_037356315.1. Classification (NCBI taxonomy): domain Eukaryota; kingdom Metazoa; phylum Chordata; class Amphibia; order Anura; family Ranidae; genus Lithobates; species Lithobates pipiens. The sequence goes on from NW_027507785.1 coordinate 299,700,065, forward strand.
AATACGCACCCCCCCCCCAGCAAAAACAGATCTACCCAAGGAATAACAGCCCCCTACCAGCAACAATAGATCTCCCAGCAGCTAGCATTAATAGACCCCTTCCTCAACAGTAGATTCCCCCATCCAGCACTATTAGATCCCCCAGCAGCCAGCATCAATGGACCCCTCAGCACACCCCAGCACCCCTTGCCATTACATACTGTACTTTCAGTGCTGGAGGTGTCGGAACTGCGTTCCAGTGTTAATATTTACATCAAATTTCAATTTAGTTTTAGATATAGTCTTTTGACTAAAAGCCATTTTAGTCATCTGAGTTGTTTTGGTTTTAGTCATATTTTAGTCAACTAAAATCTCCAGTACATTTTAGTTTACTAAAATGAAATGTGTTCAGTTACATTTTAAGGCATTATATACTCCTGGAGTAAAAATCGAATAACATATTTATTATTTGTGGTATAAAGGTTTGAACATGTACTACAGATACAGATTTAGCCGTTGTGATATAAATTTAATTTTGTTTTAGCCATTAGGGGTATATTTACTAAAACGGGGGCACTCAGAATCTGGTGCAGCTGTGCATAGTAGCCAATCGGCTTCTAATGTCAGCTTGGTCAATTAAGCTTTGGCAACAAAACCTGGAAGCTGATTTTGCACTCTCTAGTCTTATTAAATAATGCCCTTTTAGCTTTAGTCATATTTTAGTCATCTGAATTGTTATAGTTTTAGTCATATTTTAGTCTACTAAAATAGTATTAATTTAGTCAACGGAAATATTTTAGTCAAAAATTAACACTGGTGTGTTCCCTGCATTCCCGCTGAAAAAAAAGTCCTGCCTATAAGACTAAAAGAACACCAGAGGGTGCCAGACTGTGTGGCATTATATAAAGGCATGGTAAATACACATACAGTAGGCAACTCACAGATATGTGGAAGAATCAGTACATATCAAAGAGTCCAGGTCCGCAGCTCAATCGTTTCCGCATCAGGTGTCTCCTGTCCTAAAATTCCCAGTTGGGCAGCGATCTGTGATGTCACTGTGTCCATCCAAGTTTTTTCCTGTGTTAAAGTGGAGTTCCACCCTAAAGTGGAACTTCCGCTCATCGGATTCCTCCCCCCCTCCGGTGCCACAATTGGCACCTTTCAGGGGGGAGGGGGGTCTAGATACCTGTATAATCCAGGTATCGGCACCCACTTCCAGGAATAGCTAGCCGCAGCTAGCCACAGATGCTCACCCCCCCCCCTTTGTGTTCTGGGAAACACACAGTTCCCAGGACACAATGGGGACCAGTGAAGACGCGCAGCATGACACGTGCAGAGCAACTCGCACATGCGCAGTAGGGAACCGGGCAATGAAGCCGCAACACTTCACTTCCTGATTCCCTGACAGAGGATGGCGAGCGTTTGCTTGTCCTCTGCACCCAGGACAGGTAAGTGTCCATTTATTAAATGTCAGCAGCTGCAGTATTTGTAGCTGCTGACTTTTAATATTTTTTTTTAAGGTGGCAGTGCTGATGAAGGAGTGGCATTACTCCGAAACGCGTTGAATGTTTTAATATGACTTTTTTTACCAACAATTTAAGTTATTTTGGACTCTTTCATCTGGTTTTGGTCTGGCGCTCCCTATGGTTGGAGCTAAAGTTGGGTTCCCAACGAGGGAATCCTTGCTGTTTGGGTAGAAGAACTATTGAGCTTGTTTGAAGTTTTTCGTTCACCTGACTACTAATGCAAAACTAAACGTTTCCAGAGTATGTTGTTCTGGAGACTTCATTATGGATCCCTCATTGTACAAGTGAACATTTAATAATATAAGGAGATATTTTGAACTGTAACCACGCATCCTTTTGTTTATTTAGGCGTTCATGGGAGGTAAGGAAAGCTATTAGCTGCATAGGGTTTCCTATCTGATGCTGCAGTTGCTATCTAGGTACGCTCATTATTCTTATGCAAAGAGGGAGAGGAACTCCGGACATTAATAGATGAAAAGGACTATCTGAGTGTGAAAACTGGGGCAAAGCAACACACACTACAGATGATTCATTGCTTTAAGGAACTTTTACTTAGCTGAACCAATCTGGCGCTCATCTGGATATTTAACGTATCTAAACCCAAATCTGATATAGGATTTAACCACTTGAAGACTAGAGTTTTCTGACACTTTTTGTTTCCATGTGAAAATCAGTTGTTTTTTTTGTTTTGTTTGTTTGCTAGAAAATTAGTTAGAACCCCCAAACATTTTTTTTTTTTAAAGCGGAGGCCCTAGAGAATAAATTGGCAGGTTTTGCATTTTTTTTATGTCACACGGTATTCACGCAGAAAAAGAATACACCTTTTAAAATTTTATTGCAAAAAAACACAATGTATAAGAGAAATAAGCGGGTAATATATTATTCAGCAATAAAGTTACCGTATATACTCGAGTATAAGACACGTTTTTCAGCCCATTTTTTAGGCTGAAAAAGCCCCCCCCCCTCGGCTTATACTCGAGTCAGGGTCTTGAGTGGGGGTGCAGCCTCACTGTGCGCATCTGCAGCCGTACCTTTGATTGCTAAAACTGAGGGTGTCTCCCACTGTGTCATGCAGTCTATTCGGCTCTGTCCATTGTAACAAAGCCCCGCCTCCTCCACGTCTGTGATAGAGGAACACTGATACAATACTGGGAAACTGTATCAGTGATCCTCCCATAACGGAAGAGGAAGAGGCGGGGCTTTGTTACAATTTACAGCCGCCGAACAGACTGCATAACACAGCGGGAGACTGTTTTAGTAATCAAAGGTATGGCTGCAGATGGGCACAATGAGGCTGCAAATGGGGACAGTGAGGCTGCAAATGGGCACAAGGAGGCTGCAAATGGGGACAGTGAGGCTGCAAATGGGCACAAGGAGGCTGCAAATGGGCACAGTGAGGATGCAAATGGGCAAACGGAGGCTGCCAATGGGCACAGTAAGGCTGCAAATGGGCACAAGGAGGCTGCAAATTGTCCCAAGGAGGCTGCAAATTGTCACAAGGAGGCTGCAAATGGGTACAGTGAAAGGTGGCTCCTGATTGGTTGTTATGTGTGCACTTTTCATTAATCATTAAATCGTATTCATTTTCCAGAGCATTGTAAAATAGAACAAGGCTCCATTTACACTTGACGTTTTGGGATCTCGGGGCAGAATTGTTGCGATTTTGAGATCGCCTTTCACTGATCTAAGAACCACAAACTGAAATATTTATGGTGTTGGAGGATGGAGTTTGCATAGCACTAATGCTCTTTGTATTGCCTAGAAAATTATTATTCTGTAGTAAGTAGCTAGACACAATTGTGGCTGCATATAATACAGCCGTGGCCAAAAAGTTTGAGAATGACACAAATATAAATTTTCACAAAGTCTGCTGCCTCAGTTTTTATGATGGCGATTTGCATATACTCCAGAATGTTATGAAGAGTGATCAGATGAATGGCAATTCATTTCAAAGTCCCTCTTTGCCATGAAAATGAACTTAATCCAATAAAAAACATTTCCACACCATTTGTGAAGAAGGCTTCAGAGTGCCCAAGAAAGTCCAGCAAGCGCCAGGACCGTCTCCTATAGATGATTCAGCTGCGGGATCTGGGCACCACCAGTGCAGAGCTTGCTCAGGAATGGCAGCAGACAGGTGTGAGTACATCTGTACGCACGGTGAGGAGAAGACTTTTGGAGGATGGTCTGGGGTCAAGAAGGGCAGCAAAGAAGCCACTTCTCTCCAGGAAAAACATCAGGGACAAACGAATATTCTGCAAAAAGGTACAAGGATTGTACTGCTGAGAACTGGGGTTAGGTCAATTTCTCTGATAAATCCTATTTCTGATTGTTTGGAGCATCCAGAAAAAAATTGTCCAGAGAAGAAAAGGTGAGCACTACCATCAGTCCGGTGTCATGCCAATGGTAAAGCATCCTGAGACCATTCGTGTGTGGGGTTGCTTCTCAGCCAAGGGAGTGGGCTCACTTACAATTTTTCCTAAGAACACAGCCATGAATAAAGAATGGTAAAAAAACATCCTCCAAGAGCAACTTCCCCCAACCATCCAAGAACAGTTTGGTGAGGAACAATGCCTTTTCCAGCATGATGGAGCACCTTGCCATAAGGGCGGCACAGTGGTGTAGAGGTTAGCACTCTCACCTAGCAGTAAAAAGGGTCACTGGTTTGAATCCCAACCATGACACTACCTGCCTGGAGTTTACATGTTCTCCCTGTGCCTGCGTGGGTTTCCTCCGGTTTCCTCCCACACTCCAAAGACATGCAGGTAGGTTAATTGGCTTCTATCCCAAATTGGCCCTAGTATATGAATGGGGACCTTGGATTGTGGACTCCTTGAGGGTAGGGACCGATGTGAGTGTGCAATGTACAGGGATAGGGACAATTGTAGACACTCACTCAGGATGGACTGGTGTCTTTATTCAACCTTACTAACTATGTAACTATATAAGGCAAAAGTGATAATTAAGTGGCTTGTGTAACAAAACTTTGAAATTTGGGGTCAGGAAACTCCAAGACCTTAATCCCATTGAGAGCTTGTGGTCAATCCTCAAGAGGCGAATGAACAAAGAAAACCTCAAAAATTCTGACAAACTCCAAACATTGATTATGTAAGAGTGGGCTGCAATCAGTCAGGATTGGCTCAGAAGTTGATTGACAGCACGCCAGGGAGAATTGCAGAGATCTTGAAAAGGAAGGGTCAACACTGCAAATATTGATATCTTTGCATAAATTTTATATAATTGTCAATAAAAGCCTTTGACACTTATGAAATGCTTGTAATTATACTTCAAGAGGAAGTAAACCCTGATGAGTTTACTTCCTCTTTCATTCCCTGCAAAGGTAAAGCATAATGCACTATAGTAGTCCATTATGTGTCACTTACCTGACACAGGAGCCAGCGAAGTCGCCGCTGTCCCCTGTAGTCCGCCGCATCCATCTTGTTGGTGGGGTCTCGCAGCTCCGCCGCTGTCATTCGGCGAAGCCGCGATGATGTCACTCCCGCGCATGCGCACGGGAGCCGACACGCGCGACAGCTCCGTCGCTGAGAATGCCGCGCTCAGTGCGCCTGCGCGCCGCTGTCTACGGCGCATGCGCCGTAGACAGCGGTGCCCGTTTTCGGGCAAATATCTCCTAAACCATATAGGTTTAGGAGATATTGCTTGGACCTACAGGTAAGCCTTAATCTAGGCTTACCTGTAGGTCAAAGTGGTTTGTAAGGGTTTACAACCACTTTAAGTATACCATAGTAACATCTGATAACATCGTCACTTTGTCTTTCCTGGCCTCTAGTAATTTTAAATTAGAAGTATAGCCTCATATAATAAAATTTAACTACAAATAACAAAGTACCATCATCCAATTTGATATATAGAGAAAAGGGGATGAGGGTGAGGAAATAGGGCAGTTGCTGGAAGCTGACCATATATCTATTCACAACCTCAAAAATGTGATGGACTATCTTGGTTCTAATAATTAACAATATAGATGATATAAAATTATTTATTACATATAAAACATGACATACAGAGTACATTAAAACAACAATTTCGGAGCGTTCACTTATTGTGCATAGGACAGCACATTGACTTGAATATAACGCTCTACGTGTAAGAAATGCCCCAGAGAAGTCCCAAACATGCTGTGCTTCCAGAGTGCATGATAAAGCACAAAGAAAAAACGTTTTGCTGGACATTTCGGAGACGGCACCCCCATTCCTCCACAAAGGCGCACATTTTTGATTGTGCCAAGCTGCGTGGTGCCCCACGACCATACAGTACAGTGCGGCACATTTTTGGGAAAAGAGTCAAGAACTTCTTTGCTGCATTTCTCATGCGTAGGGCTGCCCATTGAAATGAATGGCCTGACCTACACACAATGCTCAGAAACACACCCACGCCCGGTCGCACATGTAGATGTGAATCAAGCTTTAGGTAGTTCTGAGCCACCAGAGGGAAGTAATGAACACCTCAGACTGTCAGAAGTCTACATATTGCATGTTATTGATTTTTTTTAGCTTGTTGGGGAAACCTGCCTGGGAGCGAGTCCAATAGGTCACTCATCTAGAGGGATCAGGAGTCGTGTGCGTGTATTGCTGTTGGCGTCAGGCGTCTACGGCAAGCCTAAGAGGCACATTTAGAGCCAATGTGTAGATCTTATACAGTGATAATGGGGTTATGTTATGCACCAAATAGCGTCTGTTGGATTTCCTCTTTAGCACAACTGTAAGCAGAAAAACTCCAGTAATCCGGTGTACAGCAGGAGCTGCATTCATAATGTTTTGTTTCTTGGATTTTTCCTTATAACTCAAACACAATTATTAGGTAGAATCACAGTGCCACCTTCTGCACCTAACTTTAATAAGTGGCAGAAAAATTCAGAAAATAGATAATGAGTGTATACATTTATTGCACTCTAATAGATATCCTGATAAATTATTTTCTTAATTCGTTACTACACTTTCATATATACTATATTGCCAAAAGTATTGGGACACCTGCCTTTACACAAACATGAATTTTAATGGCATCTCAGTCTTAGTCTGTAGGGTTCAACATTCAGTTGGCCCACCCTTTGCAGCCATTTGTCCAAAGTGTCTTGATATGCTGACGCCTTAAATCCCCGTACACACGAGAGGACTTATGTCCGACAGACTTTCGAAGGAGTTCTGCCGGAGTTCTGCCGGAGCTCCGACAGAGTTCTGACGGACTTTTTGACTGAGCGGACTTGGCCACACACAATCACACTAAACTCCGACGGATTCGAACGTGATGACGTACGACTCGACTCGAATAAGGAAGTTCATAGCCAGTAGCCAATAGCTGCCCTAGCGTCGGTTTTAGTCTGTCGGAATAGCATACACACAAGCAAATTTTTCGAAGGGACCGGGTCCGGCGGAGTTCCGTCGGAAAAATTTGAAGCATGTTCCATATTCTAAAGTCCGTCAGACTTTGGCGAATCAAAAGTCCGTTGCAGCCCACACACGATCGAATAGTCTGACGGAATCAGTCCGTCGGACTTTGGATGTTGAAAAGGCCGCTCGTGTGTACGCGGCATAAGAGTTTCCTCCATTGGAACTAAGGGGCCAAGCCCGACCCTTAACAAGGGGACAACCCCCACACCATAATTCCCCCTCCACCAATGATTTGGACCAGTGCACAAATCAAGTCCCATAAAGACATGGATGAGTGGGTTTGTGGTGGAGGAACTTGACTGGCCTGCATAGAGTCCTGACCTCAACCTGATAGAACACCTTTGGAATGAATTAGAGCCAAGACTGCGAGCCAGGCCTTCTCTCCAACATCAGTGCCTGACCTCACAAATGGGTTTCTGGAAGAATGGTCAAACATTCCCATAGACACACTCCTAAACCTTGTGGACAGCCTTCCCAGAAGAGTTGAAGCTGTTATAGCTGCAATATTGAACCCTACGGACTAAGACTGGGATGCCATCAAAGTTCATGTACATGTAAAGGTAGGCGTCCCATTACTTTTGGCAATACAGAAATACCTTGGATTAAAAGCATAATTCATTCCAGAAGCATGCTTGTAATCCAAAGCACTCATATATAAAAGCGAGTTTCCCCATAGGAAATAATGGAAACTTAGATAATCCGTTCCACAGCCACTGCTTGTCTATGCAGTACCAGATGTGGCCAGAGGTGCAGGGGTGCCAAAGACACTCATGCCGCATACACACGACCGGACTTCCCTTCATAATAAACTCTGATGGTCTTTGCGACAGAGTTTCCGACGGAGTTCCGACCGAACGGCCTACACACGATCACACGAAAGTCTGTTCGTTTCGAACGCGGTGACGTACAACGGGACTAGAAAAGGAAGTTCAATAGCCAGCAGCCAATAGCTGCCCTTGTGTCGTATTTGGTCCATCAGACCAGCATACAGACGAACGGTTTTCCCGATAGGAATTTAAACATGTTCTATTTCTAGGTCCGTCAGACTTTTTGGGGAAAAAAGTCCGCTGAAGCCCACATACGATCGGAATATCCGATGAAATGATTCCATTGGACCTTTTCTGCCAACAAGTCCGGTCGTGTGTACGGAGCATTAGAGACACTTGGAGACATTCGGAAACGGAGTGTCTCCGTGCGACACTGCTGCCCCTGCACCTCTGGCCAAATGCGGTACTGCACACCCCGTTGGTTTGAACCTTTCTCGAACGCTCGCAAAGCAAGTCAGGATTTTTTTTTTTTTTTTAATAGCTCGTATTGCGAAATTGTGTAGACCACCCAGAGGGGATTTTTTATTTTTTTTAACAAAAGTGGAATTATTCTTTAACATGTAAATATATATCTGATGCTAGGTCCACTTTCAGGCAGCCAAAAAATTGCAAATGGAGCAAAGCAGTACTTGCATTGTGTAGCACCACAACGTGAAGTCACTCATTAAATTTTTATCACATATTGAGGATATATTTTACTTTTAAATGAAACCTTTAAGCTGTTACATCTCTTACCATCTGCCTGGCAATCTTTGGTTTCAAAACTGACCGAGAACAAATCTGAACCCATGTATGTCAGAATGAATTCCTTATCTGCTTACCTGCTCCAAGTCAGCTATACAGAAAATATCGCCCATGTTTGGTCAGAATGATCCAGATGAACCAGGCAACTAGCATGCGCATTAGAAACTTTTGCTGAACGTAAAAAGTGATGATTTGGGGATAGTTATGGGGAACATCTACAAATGTTCATTGTGTCTAGGCAATACCTGGAAAAATATTCTTTTTGTCTAGAATTCCCTCTGCAAAATAGCAGTGCATGTCCTGGTATAAGGCAATGCTGCTCTGACTGCAACCCCAAAAGATTTGGATGGAAATTGGGTGATGTCATTATTTTGCTGCTCTGTGTTCTCTTTGCCGGAATTCCTCCTGAAAACTAGCAGTGAATTTCCTTGCATGTAAGTATGCCTAGGCACCTGTATATCTGTAGTGTTAGATCTAAGGTGCTGCTGCTCTGACTGCTAGCACCAGAAGATTTGGAGATGTCATCACTACTGTGCTGCTTTCTTTTCTCTTTGTTGGAATTCCTCCTGAAAATAGCAGTGCACTTTCTGGTATGTGAGAGTGCCCTGTATATATGCAGTGTGAGATCTAAGGCACTGTTGCTCTGGTGGCAACCCCAGAATATTTAGAAGGGCAAGTTGTCGATGTCACTACTGTGCTGCTCGCTGTTCTCTTTGCCAGAATGCTTCCTGGTATGTGTGCCTAGGCACCTGTATATGGGATACGCAATCTGAGACCTAAGGCACTGCTGCTCTGACTGCTAGTCCCAGAAGAATTGGATGGGCAAATTGGTGATGTCAGCAGTGTGCTGCGCATTGTTCTTTTTTCTGGAATTCCTCCTGAAAAATAGCAGTGCACTTCCTGGTGTGTGAGTGTGCCTAGGCATCTGTAGATCTGCAGTGTGAAATCACAGACACTGCTGCTCTGACTGCTGGCCCTGTAAGCCCTTGTACACACGGTCGGACATTCTGACAAAAAAATCCGTCGGATTTTGTCCAAAACTGGTGTTGCATACACACGGTCAGACAAAGTTGTCAGAAAATCCGATCGTTCAGAACGTGATGACATTATTTCCTTATGACGGGACTACATTCAGGCTAGTAGCCAATAGCTTTGGTCTTGTAATTTGATCTGAGCATGCGTGGAACTTTGTCCGATCGGAATTCTCTACTAACGATCAAAGTCCGATCGGATCATGTTGTCGGAAAATTTTATAGCCCAGCTCTAAAACTTTGTCGGTCGGATATTAAGACGGAAACAGTCCGATGGAGCCCACACACGGTTGGATTATCTGACAACATGGTTCGATCGGACATTTTCCGTCGTAATGTCCAACCATGTGTACAAGGGCTTAGTGTTGTGCCGCGTACCCACGGTCAGAATTTCCAACGGGATATGTTGTATGTGAGCTTGTTGTGGGAAAGTCCGACCGTGTGCATGCTCCATCGAACATTTGCTGTCGGAATTTCCGCCCACAAATGTTTGAGAGCAGGTTCTCAAATTTTTAGCCAACTTCACTTTTTGTTGGCGGAAAATCCGAGCGTGTGTACACAAGTCCTCGCACCGAAGTTCACGCATGCTCAGAATCAAGCAGAAGGAGCCGCACTGGCTATTGAACTTCTTTTTTTTCGGCTCGCCGTACGTCTTGTACATCACTGCGTTGCCACGTTCTGAATTTTTGTCCAACATTTGTGTGACCATGTGTATGGAAGACAAGTTTGAGCCGACATCCTTCGAACAAAAATCCACGGTTTTGCTGTCGGAAAATCCGATCGTGTGTACGCGGCATAAGAAGGGCAATTTGGTGATATCACTACTGTGCTGCTTGTTTTCTTTGTTAGAATTCCTGCTGAAAAATAGCAGCACACTTCCTGGTATGTGAGAGTGTCTCCCTAGATAGCAAGGATAACTCACCACAAATTTGTAGCAGTGTTGAATTATAAGTCTGTTAACTTGCTGCACATTTTCACTGGCAAGTTGTACACTTGCAGAGCACTTAAAGCAAAAGTTCTAGTTAACACTTTTTCAATTTGTAGCAAATTTGCGTGGCAAGTCTCTAGCAAGAGCAAAGTTGCAGTGGTGAGTCTACAGCAAGAGCTCTGCAGTCTGCAGCATGAAAATTCAGCCACAGTGACCCCTGTGGTGGGACGACTATTGCACAACATAACTGAACCAGAACTTGCAGCAGACTTGCAGAATGTTTGTAAATAAAGTTGATCTGGAGTCATGCAATGCGGACTTGCTGCAATTGTGTAACAAATTTGTGAAGCCTGGCAAGTCTATCAATAGCTTAGCAAGTCATTTTTAAACTTGCAGCTCAATTGCTTGCTATTTTGGGTAGGCACCAGTATATATGCACTATGGGTTCTAAGGCACTGCAGGCCATTCAAGTTCCTCCACCCCAAACTTGCTCATCATTAAGACCCAAGTGTGGTATGGTCAGCTTGCACTTTAGTAGACAATGACAATCTCCGGGACTCTCCTCCTCTCCTTTCTATCTGAGCTCTCGGCATGTACTCAGGGGAAGAGAATAAATATGCCTCTCATAGCGCAACATGATTCTATTTTAAATAAGAAGCAAGATACAGAATAAAATGTGCAGAGTTAAGTGCCTGAGCCAGCACCCTGCGGTTTTAGCGGTGTGTGTGTGTGCGTGTGTATCATCAGCCACTTCCTCCCCATGGAGGTTTGGTGTGCGTTCCAACCGGCGGGAGTTCCATCACTTGGATGTGACGTCAAACACCACGTAATCCCGCCTTTACGTGTTTCGCCGTAATAGCGTCAACTGAAGACTGGGAATGTGGCCAATCAGGGTGACCCTCCTTCTAATTTGGGCAATGAGAAGGTTAACTCCCCTATTCCCAATATGCCATTTATCATATATAACACAGCCAGAACCGGTGCTTACAATGTTGATTTATCCAAATAAAATTATTTATTAATATATGCAATTATAAAATACTACATAAAACCCATATGGGCCCATACAGTATCTCACAAATGTGAGTACACCCCTCACATTTTAGTAAATATTTTATTATAACACTTTGCTAAAATGTAAAGTAGTGAGTGTACAGCTTGTATAACATTAACAGTGTGAATTTCTGTCCCCTCAAAATAACTCAACAAACAGCCATTAATGTCTAAACCACTGGCAACAAAAGTGAGTACACCCCTAAGTATATGTAGTATTTTATTATTGCATATATTAAAAATTATTTGGAGAGAACGACATTGTAAGCAGTGGTTCTAGCGTTTAGTGCTATATATGATAAATGGCATATTGGGAGCGAGGAAGTTAAGCTTTCTGCAGCCTGAATTAGAAGGAGGGTATATAAGCACTAATTGGCCAAGATCCCAGCCTTCTGATGATGTTGCTATGACGAAACGCGTAAAGGTGGGATTACATGGTCTCTGACATAACATCAAGGTAACGGAACTCCCGTGTAGTAATACATGTGGAATCTCCATGCAGGAGGAAGCAGCCGGCCATATACACACACCACTAATATCGTAGGGTGCCAGCTCAGGCACTTAACTCTGTAAGTTTTATTCTGTATCTTGCTTTTTACTTATTTAAAATAAAAACATGTTGCCCTATGAGAGGCTTATTTATTCTCTTCCCCTGAGTACATGCTGAGAGCTCAGATAGAAAGGAGAGAAGGGGAGTCCCGCAGATTGTCATTGTCTACTAAAGAGCATGCTGACCCACACCACACTTGGGTCCTAATGTCTGGTGAGTGTCAGTGTGATTATAGGTGGTGACACTGATGAGAATCACGAAGACACACGTTATAGAGCACCTAAAGATTGCGTGTTTTGTGCACGTTTGGAGGTGGACATCCACTCAAAATCACAAAATTTGACTTTTTGCTTTGACTGTGGATATTATGGACATTTATTATTAGTGACTATTGTGTTATGTTATTTTATATATTTTTTTGGTTTGTCTTTTATTATTTTTTATTATTATTATTTTATATATATATATATATATATATATATATATATATATATATATATATAATAGATGAAAATATGTATATATACAGTTTGCACAGCGCTTTACAACGTTAGGGCAGATGGTACAGTTATAATACAATTCAATACAGGAGAAATCAAAGGGCCCTGCTCGTTAGCACTTTCAATCTAAAAGGAAGGGTCAAGTGATACAAAAATTAATAACTGTGGGGGAAGAGCTGATGAAGAAAATAAAAGTACAGTTGTTAGGTGAAGGCAGGATAGGCTTCCCTGAGGAGAAAAGGTAACGTGTAAAGGTGGATAGAGTTGGAGATAGTCGGACAGATTGGGATAGAGAGGCTTGAGAGAAGTCCTGGAGGCACGTGGGAGGAGGTGACGAGGGAGATAGAGAGAAGGAGGTCTTGGGAAGAACGAAGAGGATGATTTAGTTGGTATTTTGAGACTAGGTAAGTGATGTAGCTGGTGACATAGTTGTGGGTGGCTTTTATTGGTAAGTGGAAGTCAATAGAGGGATTGGCAAAGAGAGGTAGCAGAACACTGAACGGTTGGTAAGGTGGATGAGTCTGGCGGCAGCATTCATGACAGGCTGAAGGGGGGATAGTCTATGTAAAGCTAATCCAATGAGGAGGGAGTTGCAGTAGTTGAGGTGAGAGATGACCAGGGGAGTGAATTAAGAGCTTTGTGGTTTCATATGTTAGATAGGGACTTATTTTAAAGGTATTGCGGAGGCTGAGGCCTTGGAAAAGTGATTGGATGTGGGGCTGAAAGGAGAGTTCAGAATCCAGGATAACACCTAGCACCCTGGCATGTTCGGATAGTTGTGCCATTGCTCTTGGCAGAGAAGCCAGGGGCAGAGGCACGCGGGGAGGAAATATTATGCGCTCGGGTTTTGGACACGTTAAGTTTGAAGAAGCATTGTGACATCCAGATAAATATGTTTGTTAAGTTAGTGATGCGTGAGGAGACTGATGGAGTGAGCTGAGGGGTGGAGAGATAGATTTGGGAGTCGTTAGCGTAGAAATAATATTGAAAGCCGTGGGAGGCTATCAGCTGACCCAGGGAGGAGATATAGATTGAAAATAGGAGAGGTCCAAGAGCAGAACCTTAGGGGAGCCCGATGGAGAAAGGAAGAGGAGTGGAGGAAGTGGAATTGCAAGTGATATTGAAGGTGTGGTGGGATAGGTAGGATGAGGGCCAGCAAAGAGCACAGTCACAGAGACCAAAGGAGTAAAGTTTTTTGAGGAGGAGGGGGTGGTCAACCATATCAAAGGCAGCCATAAGGTCCAGAAGTAGGAGTACAGAATAGTGTCCATTTTTTTGCAGTTAGTAAGTTTCACGTTCATAACACAGTTGAGATATACACAGGATACCTAGCGCCCAAAATTATTTACATTACTACAGCCTACACTCCATGTTTTCCATGTGTATGAATGATTGTTAATTGCCAGAGATAAACCGATAATGCTACTAAAAATTGCCCGTGTGTAACCCCCTGAAAGCTCATAAATTATAGAAGGAACAGTGTATTGAGTTATGAGGGTAAGAGATGGTGATAAAACTGGCTTTCTCTGGAAGTGATACGTCTCTAACTCACTATCACTCATGTTGTGTCCCCTAGATGCTGCCATTGGCCTGGCAGACTGGCAAGCTTCCCCGAGAGAGTCATCCGAGGACTTGATTAAAGACATAGACGTTCACACCGGCTGTGCCTGTACTGAAGAATGCTCGGCTACCCAGCAATGATCTCAACTTAAAAGCCCTGCAAACTGGGATGATGACTTTGTATGCGAGTGTAATCAATGTCATTGATGGTTATATGTCAGTTTTATGAGTTTATCAGAAATATTAATTATTCACTTCTGGAAGGAAGCATTCCCCAGCACACAGGCGACTTCCTCCCTAAATCCCAGGAAAGGCCTCTGCAACCTACGGATAGCCTAAATAAGCCAGAAATGGACGACACCTCAAGAAAATAGGCAACAGTTAACAAATGTAAATACAATGTCATGTTCTCAGACTTTTACATATGTATTAGAACGGTATTGGCACATTTAAATAAAGGTCATTTACATTGTGGGTTTTAAAAATCAGGTTTACTAATAAAACATTTAATTCTGCAACAGAATAGGCTCAAGAAATATTTTTATTTTTTTACAGGGAACCTGTATCCTCTATGTCCTTGTACACACGGTCGGACATTCCGACGGACAATGTCCGATTGGACCATATTGTCGGATAATCCGACTGTGTGTGGGCTCCACCTGACTGTTTCCATCGGAATATCCGACCGACAAAGTTTTAAAGCTGGGCTATAAAATTTTCCAACAACATGATCCGATCGGACAAAGTTTGTAGAGAATTTCCGGTCGGGCAAAGTGCCACGCATGCTCAGATCAAATTCCTAGACCAAAGCTATTGGCTACTAGCGTGAATGTAGTCCCGTCGTAACGAAATAACCTCATCACGTTACGAACGATCGGATTTTCCGTCAACTTTGTCCGACCGTGTGTATGCAACACTAGTTTCGGAAAAAATCCGTCGGACAAAATCCGACAGATTTTGTTGTCGGAATGTCCGACCGTGTGTACAAGTGTTAAGGGTTTCCAGATCTCAATTATCTACAATGGATCCAGTGCTGCATTTAGTAGCATTTATTGCTTTTGAATTCACCTTTTTTATATTGATTATTAAAGTGACTGTAAACCCTTTTTTTTTTAAAGCTGAGCTCTGGGAAGAAAATGTATTACATGTAAATGCTGCTGCCTTAAAGTGGATGTAAACCCAATGTCATCCTTTCTAAACGACTGCCATAGGGGTTATCTAGAAGGATATAGGTGCCTCCGGCATGTATACTTACCTGTCAAATGTCTCCCCTCTGTCTGTTATGAGACCCAAAAAACAGAATATTCTGTGGGAGGGTCTGTTGTCTGCAGCTCAGTGGGTGGAGTCGTGATATCAGTAGACTCCCCACCCACCTCTACACTCCCCTTGTCAATATGCATTTTCTCCTGTGTATTTCTTACACTGAACTTCTGCTATGATCTCTAACATCAAGTGAAAAGACTGGAAAGTAACCACATGACTTCAGCATGCCCAATCATGCTGAGGTGGGGAACATCCAATAAAAAATAAAATAAAAAAACAATGCATGTCTTAGGCTAGTGCAGGGGATATGTAAATCACCCGTCACTCACAGCAAGGGGGAGGATTTGACAAAGTTTTTCTGTTTGTCAAGATTTATCCCACTGAACAATAAGAGGATTGCTCAAAGCTGGATTAACTCTTTGTGACAAGACTGGGCTCAAATGATGGGAAATCTTATACTCTACATTATGACATAAAAAAAAAAAAAACACATTTTCGGGTTTATATCCACTTTAATACCTTAAAACTGTATTAAACCCAAAACTGTAATAAATTGCAGCTTAGCAATTGTTATGCCCCGTACACATGAGCAGATTTTCCAACAACAAATGTTCAATGTGAGCTTGTTGTCGGAAAGTCCGACCGTGTGTATGGGGCATAACAAATTGAAGCCAAACTCCAGCTCAAACATTATAATCAGTTACAGCAAACCGTTTTCTTTTTTCTCTTTTGGGATAAAGGTTGTACATGAATAAATAAAAGCTGATGATTTTAACCATATGAGCCTGGGAAGATTTACCCCCCTTCATGATCAGGCCATTTTTTTGCGATACGGCACTGCGTTATTTTAACTGACCATTGCAAGGTCGTGCGACGTTGTACCCAAATAAAATTGATGTCCTTTTTTCCCACAAATAAACCTTTCTTTTGGTGGTATTTGATCACCTCTACCGTTTTTATTTTCTGTGCTATAAACAAAAAAATAAAACAACAATTTTGAAAAAAATAAAACATTTTTTTTTTTACTTTCTGCCATAAAATATATCCAATGAAATAAAAATAAAAAATAAAATGTATTCATAAATTTAGTCCAATATGTATTCTGCTACATATTTTTGGTAAAAAAAAAATCCCAATAAGTGTATATTGATTAGTTTGCGCAAAAGTTATAGTATCTACAAACTATGGGATATTTTACTTTTTTTTTTTTATTAGTAATGGCGGCGAACAGCGACTTATAGTGGGACTGCGACATTGCAGCATACAAATCAGACACCTGACACTTTTGACACTTTTTGGGGATCAGTGACACTATCACAGTGATCAGTGCTAAAAAATCTGCACTGTCACTGTACTAATGACACTGGCTCGGAAGGGGTTAACATCAGGGGCGATCAAAGGGTTAAATGTGTTCCTAGGGTCACCCCACCCCATCCCTTTAAACATACCTCCCAACTTTTTAAGATGAGAATGAGGGACACCTATTAGCATGCGCACTCCAGACCCGGAAGTGTCGGATTGTGCACTAGGTACGTGTTCTGGCACAGGGCGGCCTCTCTGCCGCAGTATATGTGCATGGGGAGGTCCACATACGGTTGAAGTATAAGTAAAGGTGAAGATACATAGCTCCCAACTGTCCCTGATTTGAAGGGACTGTCCCTGATTTGGAGCAATGTCCCTTTGTCTGTCATTCTTCGTCATTTGTCCCTCATTTTGGTCTGATCTATATAGATGTATATATAAAATGCACTTTTTATCTTTCAAAAGGTGTTTCCCAGAGCTAAACCTCTCATCCAATTTATTCTGAGCATGCGTGGCACTTTGTCCGAATTGTCGGAATTTGTCTACAATTGTCCGAATTGTCTACACACGATCGGAATTTAAACGATCGGATTCTGTTGTCGGAAAATTTTAGATCCTTCCCTCAAACTTTGTGTGTCAGAAATTCCGACGGAAAAAGTCAGACGTTCGGATTTTCAGACAGCACGATCCGATTTTTTGGAAAGTCTGACCGTGTGTACAAGGCATAATACACACCTCCCAACTTTTTCAGATGGGAATGAGGGACACCTATCAGCAAAAGTATGTAGGCATAAGACACACCCCCTTGCCACGCCCCCTTAAACTTTACAAAAAAAACAAGGTTGGTTAAACCCACAAGTGCTTTTTTTACCACCACTATTCCTTTATATTGGCTTTTGGAATTTACAAATTCAGCAATTTAGAAATTGGATGAAAGGTTTAGCACCGGGAAACACTTTTTAATAGATAAAAAGTGCATTTTATATACAACTATATAGATCAGACCAAAATGAGGGACAAATGAGGAGGAATGAGGGACAGAGGGACATTGCTCCAAATCAGGGACAGTACCTTGAAATCAGGGACAGTTGGGAGATATGCTAATAGAGGGGAAATCCCACAATGGGGACACTAGTTCTGGTGATGTTCTCACTTTGTAGGGATATCCTCTCATTTCCTGTTTTGGCTATGGGACAGGAAGTGAAGGCAAATCCCCCCAATGGGACAAAGATTGCAAAAAAAATAATAATAAACCCTCACAAGGGTTATAACCCTCCCTTACTCTTACCCAAGATGAATAATAAAAAAAAAAAAAAGTTTTGCCTATAGTTCTACTTATACCAGCCCTGGCGAATGCGACGCCTCAACCCGCATTGGTATTCCGTGCCACATCCAGATTCCGAAAGCGGTCTGTACCGCAAGCTCAATAAACACTGGATAACCTGACAGAAGGTCGGTAATTGAAAACATGAAACTTTCTCCGTGATTACTTAACATTTACCACCAGGCTCTCATCACCGATGAAAAACAAAATCCAAATGATGTAATACGTTACAAGATTGTACGCTGCGAGCCATCGACTGCTGTCACCCGGTACAGCAAGTTTGTTACGGAACATTAGAGTTACCGGGGAAAATGCCTCGGACGCCGGCTTCTTTTATTTTCACACATCTGTAGCTCACAGCAGGCTCACGCTTTGGTTACAGTTCAATTCTTACAACTGGCAGTTTGCAAATGATTCTCCTCGCAGTGACAAGTGTAATGTGTCTGTGTATCTGGAAGGCAGAACTTTGCAGCCTGGCTGCGTATCGTCAGCGGGGGGTCCGGATTACAGCGCTGTCATATTTCAAGAATATACAGAATTACAAATGCATTACATGGCGGGGGGAGGATGGCAGATCGGCGGGTTTATCGGAGCCTGGAGCTTCCATATGCATGATGTGTTAAATTATTTTTTTTTATAGGCATTTTTTTATTTTTATTTTTTGCGCACCCGTTCGTATATTCTGACAATCCCGTCCGTGAAAAAGACAGTATTGAGATATGCAGATGACTTGTGAATGGGGTGGTGGAGCGAAGTATAGATTTGATTTTCTTTTCCTGGAAGGCAGATAAATTTTTAGTGCTGTAGGAACGTGATCGGGGTTAAAGAGGAAAAAAGGTAGAGGGCAAAGGACTAGTCAACAGTGACGGCCCGTCCATACGGGGATCAGGGGTGCCGCCCCCCCTAATCTATGCGCCCGGTCCCTAATCTACATGCAGGGCACCGGACGCATGGATTCCAAAGGTTTTTTTTTTTCTTTTAGAAGCACCTGATTGGAACCTGAGATTCTAATTGGCTTAAAAAAAGGGTGGGCTTGGGGCGCAGAGCACTACGCCCTGAGCCCACCCAGTTGTGTGACAATAGCCAATAAATATTTAAATATAAATATTAATCATTAATCATTAAGCACAAGATGTATGTGTGAAATGCGTCTACATGACCACAGTTTGGTGTCTTTGGTGTTATCTTTGTGAAACAAAAATAAAAGGCAATCGGAAGTTCTGGATGTGCAGCCATTTTCTTCTTTCCAAGTTTACCACGGAGACGGGCCGGGGCTAGCACTCTGCAAGATACTCCAATCAGACTTATCTTTATACACCTGGAGTAGCGGTTATTTTTCTTGTATACCTGCAGTATCAGAATGTTACTTTTATTACAGTGTTTGTGGCAAAGTAAAAAAAAATTCTGAAGATCTGCAAGAAATTGTAGATTTAGAATGAGGATGGGTGGAATGTAATGTGATAGAATAATATATTTGGGCGGATTTACTTACACAGGCAAATAGACTGTGGGGTTGATTTACTAAGGCAAAAAGACTGTGCACTTTGCAAAGTGCAATTGCACTCTACAAGTGCAGTTGCTCCAGAGTTTAGTAAATGAGGTAAAGCTTTACTTTGCAAAGAATACCCAATCACGCGCAAGAAAAATGAAAAAAAAAAGCCTTTTTACTAGCATATGATTGGATGATGGAATTCAGCATAGCTTTTCCTCATTTACCAAGCTCTGGAGCAACTGCACTTGCAGAGTGCAATTGCACTTTGCAAAGTGCACAGTCTATTTTCCTTTAGTAAATCAACCTCTGTGTACTTTGTACTAATTTTCCTTAGTAAATGTAAATGTGGTAAAGCTTCACTTACTAAAAAATACCCAATAAGATGCAAAAAAAAGTACTTTGCTTGCACATGATTGGACGATGGAAATCAACAGAGCTTTGCAACATTACTAAGCTCTGGGGAAAATGAGTGCTACTGTACTTGTTAAGTGCATAGTCTATTTGCCTTTAGTAAATCAACCCCATAGTGGTTGATTTACTAAAGGCAAATACACTGTGCTCTTTTGAAATGCAGTTGCCCTCTGCATGTGCAGTTGCTCCAGAGCTTAGTAAATGAGGTAAAGCTTCACTTTGCAAAGAGTACCCAATCACGTGCAAGGAAAATAAAAACAACTGCATTTTTACTCGTACATGATTGGATGATGAAAGTCAGCAGAGCTTTCTGCTCATTTACTAAGCTCTGGAGCAACTGCACTTGCAGAGGGAAACTGCACTTTACAAAGTGCACAGTCAATTTGCCTTTAGAAAATCAACCCCCTATTTTTGATAATTGTCTGCAATGCTCTGCAGATGCATAGAGGGAAGCCCATACTTGCAATCTGGCATCTGCACCATTAACCTTAAAGCCCAACTGCAAGCAAATAAATTTGTATCCATTGCAGTGGAACTATCCACTTCGTTCCACTGGCACCAATGACGGGGCACTATTCTCCCATTGAAACCAATGATGGGGCACTATTCTTCCATTGAAAAAAATGATGGGGCACTATTCTTCCATTGAAACAAATGATGGGGCACTATTTAGCCCACTGACACCAATGATGGGGCACTATTCCTCCCACTGACACCAATGATGGGCCACTATTCCGCCCACTGACACCAATGATGGGCCACTATTCTGCCCACTGACACCAATGATAGGGACACTTTTCCCCCACTGATACCAATGGTAGGAAATTATTCCTCTCACTGAAACCAATGATCGGGCACTATTCTTCCCACTGACACCAATGATGGGGCACTATTCCGCCCACTGACACCAATGATAGGGACACTTTTCCCCCACTGATACCAATGGTTGGAAACTAATCCTCTCACTGAAACCAATGATGGGGCACTATTCTTCCCACTGACACCAATGATGGGGCACTATTCCTCCCACTGACACCAATGATGGGGCACTATTCTTCCCACTGACACCAATGATGGGGCACTATTCCTCCCTTTTAAATTCTTTTATTTCTTTGCAGAGATACAAAACATAGGTTATTAGGAATAATTACATATACAGAGCACTTTCTAACCACCACATGTTCTATTAGACAACATCAAAAAAGAAACAACATAATGTATTCCTGCCAATTTTATAGACAAAACAATATCAATTCCCCGTAGCGATCCCCTTCCCTCCCCTTCTCCCTTAAAGAGGGGGAAAAAAAAGGACAGGGAAGAGGGAGAGAAGAGAGGTACATCGACCCTACCCGCCAAAGGGTAAGGTTCGCATCACTCGACCAATTAGTCTAATCCTCAAGTTCCTCTCCAATCAACCTCTTCCCTTCTTCTGACTGTAAGAATATTTCCCAAGGAGCCCAGACTTGCAATATAGATTCCCTTTCCTCCGGAGGCATAGGGATCAATTTCTCCATGATCCCTATCCTATTCCTCCCACTGACACCAATGATGGGGCACTATTCCTCCCTTTTAAATTCTTTTATTTCTTTGCAGAGATACAAAACATAGGTTATTAGGAATAATTACATATACAGAGCACTTTCTAACCACCACATGTTCTATTAGACAACATCAAAAAAGAAACAACATAATGTATTCCTGCCAATTTTATAGACAAAACAATATCAATTCCCCGTAGCGATCCCCTTCCCTCCCCTTCTCCCTTAAAGAGGGGGAAAAAAAAGGACAGGGAAGAGGGAGAGAAGAGAGGTACATCGACCCTACCCGCCAAAGGGTAAGGTTCGCATCACTCGACCAATTAGTCTAATCCTCAAGTTCCTCTCCAATCAACCTCTTCCCTTCTTCTGACTGTAAGAATATTTCCCAAGGAGCCCAGACTTGCAATATAGATTCCCTTTCCTCCGGAGGCATAGGGATCAATTTCTCCATGATCCCTATCCTATTCCTCCCACTGACACCAATGATGGGGACACTTTTCTCCCACTGATACCAATGGTAGGAAACTATTCCTCCCACTGAAACCAATGATGGGGCACTATTCCTACCACTGACACCAATGATGGGGCACTATTCCTACCACTGACACCAATGATGGGGCACTATTCCGCCCACTGACACCAATGATAGGGACACTTTTCTCCCACTGATACCAATGGTAGGAAACCATATGATAGCAATGATGGGGAAATATTCCTCCCTCTGATACCAATGATGGGGCACTATTCCTCCTATTGACCACAGGTTCTATGTAATTCATTTTACTTCCACTGACCACCAAGTAGATTTTTCATTTAACACAAAAAGTTAAACTTTACCAGTCCGCTGTTTACACTTATATTATGGAAGATGACTTTTTCTATAAATCTACTTTTCGTTCTAAGAACTTTTAATGTGGGCGGACAGATCCACCTAAAGCTCCATGTCTTTCTTTAACCACTTATGCTCTGGAACAGTTTACGCTCTTTATGACCAGGTCATTTTTTGCAGTTTGGCACTTTAACTAGCGATTACGTGGTCATGCAACGCTGTACTCAAATTAAATTTAACATATTTTTCCCACAAATAGAGCTTTCTTTTGGTGGTATTTAATCATGGGGCATAACAATCTGAGGGCTCGTTCATACCAGGAGGTGCATCCGAGCATGCGCGCTTTTTTGCACACTCCCGCACATCGCATTTTTTAATTAGCTGCTTTATGCATGTGAAACAGCGTGATTTTAAAATTGCACAGCACCAAAACACATGGGGTGGGTTGATTTACTAAAGGCTCCAGATCTTAGTAAATGAGTTTAAGCTTCACTTTACAAAGAATACTTAATCACATGCAAGGAAAAAAAAAAGCATTTTTGCTTGCGCATGATTGGATGATGGAAGTCAACAGAGCTTCTGCTCATTTACTAAGCCCTGGAGCAACTGCACTTTAGTTCATGAACCCCTGTGTATCGGGGATGACTGAACTCCTGCACATGCACAGGAGTGATGTCACCCCACATTAGTCAATGAGGACGGCCGTGTAACGGAACGTTCTCCACTCCGCTTGAGTGCTTCAGTCATATACCACTTCCTCCAGTTTGAACATAAATATCAGATATTATAGCTTTTTTTCTGAATGCTCAGGTAAGCTTTATAAATTCAGCTCTTGGAAGGGATTTCGAGAAGACTGCAGATAAACATGTAGCGCACCCCACGTAGGAGCTGCTGGTGAATAGGTATCCCCCACCCTGCAGAGCCAGGCATACCGAATCGTGACAGTATCCCAAAGTCAAGAAACAGTACAGTGCTTGTTTTTATGTTTTTTTGAGGGGATACAACTTGGATAGGGATTCGGGAAATTATGGGATGCCCACTTGACTTATAACAGGTCTTCCAGGACAACTCTTCCTATATACAGCTATATACACTTCTCACTGCCTCCAGCACACTTGCTTGCAGAACTTCAGACTTTCCAGACGCTGGAAAACTTTAATGATCCTGGCAAAAAAGAGCAACAGTCAGATCCTATAGCAAAAAGCCCTTTACTGGCAGGGACCCCCGGACCCTTGGGTTGTGTAGCAAAAACAGTGTCCAGCTTCTATCACTGTGGCTACTGATCCCAGCACCACCTCTACAGGCACTGCCAGCCAACCTGGCTGCAGCTGCCCCTTTCACTAGTCCACCTGCCTAATGGTCCACAGTCCTCCCAGACTGTCACACTGACCAGCCACCTGGCTGGCTTCTCCCTGGAGATCTCCTGGACATATTGGCTCTCTCCCACTGTCCACACACCTACTCCCGTGCATCCAGGACAGTACTCCTCCATGTGTTGTAAGAGGATTCCTCCAGCACCCAATCCCAGATCCGAGGTCCCCCCTCCCAGACTAGGGGGCTACCCTCAAGGGCCACCAACAGCCTCCTCAGCACTCCATCTCCAGATTCGCCCCAACTGCCGTCTGCTGGCCTGACCTAGAGTATTTAAGAGGTGTCCTCCCCCTTCTAGCCCATTTGGCCAGGGATTTGCTGGGGCCCTCATTAATAATCCAAGCAGCTCATCCTAACCTCCCTCGCATTCTTCTGGAAGCTTCTCCAAGGTTCCAGCAAGTAGGGGAGGTACCAGAGGTGCTGCTTGATGAGACATTGAGCCTCCTTGAGTCACTCACCCTGACCCAGATTGAAACCAGCCTGGCTCACAGCCAAGCTAAATTTGCCTACACTAACATTAGCACCTACATTAAAGTGGTTGTAAACCCTTACAAACCACTTTGACCTACAGCTAAGCCTAGATTAAGGCTTACCTGTAGGTCCAAGAAATATCTCCTAAACCTATACGGTTTAGGAGATATTTGCCCGAAGACAGGCACCGCTGTCTACGGCGCATGCGCCGTAGACAGCAGCACGCAGGCGCACTGAGCGCGGCATTTCCAACAACAGAGCTGCCGCGCGTGTCGGCTCCTGTGCGCATGCGCGGGAGTGACGTCATCGCGGCTCCGCCGAATGACAGCGCCGGAGCTGCGAGACCCCACCGAAAAGATGGATGCGCCGGACTACAGGGGACAGCGGTGACATCGCTGGCTCCTGTGTCAGGTAAGTGACACATAATGGGCTACTATGCGATGCATAGTAGTCCATTATGCTTTGCCTTTGCAGGGAATGAAAGAGGAAGTAAACCCATCAGGGTTTACTTCCTCTTTAAAGGGTGCTACAAACGAGTATTACGTATAATCGATGCAAAGGGATTTTGTTTAAGGATTATAACGGTGCCCAAGTACCTGAAAGATACAATTTTACTTAAAAAATATAAATGTTATCACATACGACAAGAACAGACAGAAGGTGCATAAAAAATGAGCAGAGTAAATATGCAGACATTAATACTGGCCAAGGTATTTGTATGCATGTAATGGTCACTGATGCATGTCGAGTCCCTACATGTCTCACCAAACAATGGCTTCTTCAGGTAATTTTATGGTCACCAGTGTTCAACAATGGCTAGTAGTAGCAGTAATTAGTAGTAGTAGTAACTCTAGTAGTAGTAGTAAAGCTAGTAGTAATTACTACTACTAGCAGTAGTAATAACTTATTACTACTAGTGCCATTGTTGAACACTGGTGACCATATAATCCCCTGAAGAAGCCATTGTTTGGTGAAACATGTAGGGACTTGAATGCATCAGTGACCATTCCATGCATACGGATACTTTGGCCAGTATTAATGTCTGTATATTTACTCTGCTAATTTTTTATGCACCTTCTGTCTGTTCTTGTCATATATATCTATGTAATACATTTTTAATTTTTTAAGTAAAATTGTATCTTTCATATACTTGGGCACCATCATAATCCCTAAACAAAATCCCTTTGCATCGATTCTACCAATACAAGGGATGAAGTGCCGGATCTTATGAGGTCACTCAACTCACACCCTTCCACAGCAAGTATAACGTATGTAGAAGGCAGAATATTAACAAGAGGCAGAAATTTATACTCTCACTATAATAGTCTCTATCCACCATTAAATCCAAGACAAGCCCCCTCTAGGAAGGGAATCATTTACTGACGCACATAAAACCCGCACATTTTCCACGTTATTACTCACGTTAAGCCATGTCTGGCATTTTTAGGTATTGCACACATTTTTTTTCCTCTGCTGGTTTGGTAAACATGTTTTTCTTGAGAATATTTGCTTAACAAATGGAAACAGAAAACTCCCCAGGCCAGTTTTCTATATAATGCAATTACACTGAGCTGGAGGCCAATACGCGTTCCAGGCTTTCATAGTTACTCCAGTGTACTTTAAAGAAACATGGTCATAATCATCCATTTATTAAGGACACGTTGGAATGGTTGGGCCCTAATGATCAATCTCTGCCCTGCTTGGAATGAGCTGAATAAAGGTCAGCCTGTCTGAGAAGGACTCTGAAGTTATATTTGTGAATTGTAGACTCTTTCATCTCCTCCGCTTGCATAACATCAGATGAAGTGTACAGATGTCTTGCGCCATGAGCCAGCAGGTGAAAGGAATTGTAAGTATTCTCAATGACCTACGTTACCAACACAGTGATGTCATTACAGGTAATTACTCTTTATTGGAATGTCTAATTATAGCAATATAAACAATTTAGAGCAATTTGCTCTGTAAAAGTGTATGAGCTAACATTGCCGCCCACTTCCATTCCAGGCCTTTTCTGTCACTTTTTCTGTATTTTGTGCAAGAAAATTACTGTATTTATCGGCATATAACACGCACCTTCAATTTAAGAGGGAAGTTTCAGGAAAAAAACATTTTTTGGAAAATAAACCACTTTGAAGCAAAATAATGGTCAGTGCCCATCAATGCAGCCTGATCAGTGCCCATCTGCAGCCTCAGTGCAGCCTGATCAGTTCCCACCTGCAGCCTCAATGCAGCCTGATTAATGCCCATCTGCAGCCTCAATGCAGCCTGATCAGTGCCCACCTGCAGCCTCAATGTAGCCTGATCAGTGCCCATCTGCAGCCTCAATGCAGCCTGATCAGTCCCCACCTGCAGCCTCAATGCAGCCTGATTATTGCCCATCTGCAGCCTCAATGCAGCCTGATCAGTGCCCATCTGCAGCCTCAATGCAGCCTGATCAGTGCCCATCTGCAGCCCCAATGCAGCCTGATCAGTCCCCCCCTGCAGCCTCAATGCAGCCTGATCAGTGCCCATCTGCAGCCTCAATGCAGCCTGATCTGTGCCCATCTGCAGCCTCAATGCAGCCTGATCAGTACCTATCTGCAGCCTCAATGCAGCCTGATCAGTGCCCATCTGCAGCCTCAATGCAGCCTGATCTGTGCCCATCTGCAGCCTCAATGCAGCCTGATCAGTTCCCATCTGCAGACTCAATGCAGCTTGATCAGTACCCATCTGCGTGACTCAAGGCAGCCTGATCTGGGTTAATTATTTATTTATTATATTTTATTTATTTTTACACTGTTGCTTTCATTTTTATTTTGGTCACTTTTATTGCTGTCACAAACAATGTAAACATCCATGTGACAGCAACAGGCACTACTCTTTATAGAGAGATCTGGGGTCTATAAGACCCCAAATCCCTCCTCTCCCCTTAAGACAATCAAAACACCAAGATCAGTGTTTTTTGAATTATTATTATTATACACGATTTATGTAGCGCCAACAGTTTATGCAATGCTTTACAATGTATAGGGGGGAAAGCACAATTACAGTACAGTTCAATACAAACAGGTACAGGAGGGCCCGGCTCATAGAGCTTATATTCTAAAGGGAGGGGTGGTGGTACAAAAGGTAATAGCTGCATAGAATGATTTGATGGGGTTGTTAGGTGGGTGTGGGATAGGCTTCCCTGAATAAATGAGTTTTCAGGGATCTCCTAAAGGTGGACAGGGTAGGGGCTCATCGGACAGACTGGGGCAAGGAGTTCCAGAGGACGAGAGATACTCTGGAGTAGTCCTAAAGGCGAGCATGAGAGGAGGTAACAAGGGAGCTAGAGAGCAGGAGGTCCTGGGAGGAACAGAGGGGACAATTTGGGCGATATCTGCAGATGAGGTTGGTGATGTAGCTGGGGGGGGGGGGATGTTGTGAATGGCCTTGTATGTTGTGGTTAGCATTTTGAATTTTACACGGTGGGGTAGGAGAAGCCAGTGAAGGGATTGGCAGAGAGGAGCAGCAGTCACGGATCGGTTAGTGAGGTGTATTAGACTAGCAGCAGAATTCATAATAGACTGAAGGGGGGATAGCCTGCTTAAGGGTAGGCCATTAAGGAGGAGAGATTTGCAGTAGTCAAGGCGGGAAATAATCAAGGAGTGAAGAAGTTGCTTTGTGGTGTCATTAGTCAGGAAGGGTCGAATTCTGGAGCTGTTGCGGAGGTAAAGGCGTCAGGATTTAGCCAGTGATTGGATATGGGGGTTGAAGGAGAGGTCGAAGTCAAGGACCCTGACATGTGTGGAGGGACCAATGGTTGTGTTGTTGATATTAATGGTGAAGTCACGGGGGGGGGGGGGGGGGTTACCGTGAAGGAGGAAATATAACAAGCTCAGTTTTAGAAAGATTGAGTTTAAGCAAGTGGTGTGACATCCATATCGATATATCATTCAGTAAGTTTCAGGTCTGTGAGGAGATCGAGGGGGTGAGTTGAGGAGTGGAGAGATAGATCTGGGTGTCATCGGCATAGAGGTGGTATTGGAAGCCATGGGACGTTATCAGCTGGCCCAAGGACAGAGCCTTGGGGTACCCCAACAGATAGAGGAAGGGGAATGGAGGAGATGGAGTTGTAAGTGACATTGAAAGTGCGCTGAGATAGGTAGGAGGAGAACCAGGATAAAGTAGAATCACGGAGGCCAAATTTTGAATTCTTTTGATCTTTGAAAAAATTGTGACGTTGATATCCAGGTAAACTGGAAGTGATGTCAGGTCATCCATCACTGCCAGGTTACCATAGTCGAGAGCCGATCAAAGCTGTAGGTATCATCCCAGTATAATCACCCAAAGTCCAACAACGTACGGGTAGTCCAGAATTGGTTAGTGTGCCTTAATTGTTCTGTTTCCAATGCCTTTTTTTTACACATTGACACAGCTCTTTAGACCCAATCTGTCTGGATAGTATGGTCACCTGCTGTTTGGCACTATCCACAGGCAGCTTAACTCTACAATAAGATGCAGACATTAAATCCAAAGCTAATTTACTTCAGATAATTGCAGTAAAGAGGATGTTTTTCCAGACTTGTGAAGTGTAAAAAGACTTTATTAATCCCTGTCTCTGCAAAGTACTAATACTGAGGGAACATGGAAAAAACAGGAAAGGTCTAGCTAGGACTGAACTAACTCACACTAAATAAGAGGGGAGATACCAATTCACACAAAACACCCCTAGATGTCATCATACTATGGAACAATTATAACCTCAGGTAGTTCAATAAAACAGAGAACAGTTACATGAAAGTGGGGCACAACATTAACCATCTTGTTTCACCGTAATGGCAGTGTGACGGGAGTCACTTTGGGGCGGGGGGCTGGTGGAACCCAGAATCCCTTGGAGAGGTTGGGAAACCCTTTCCCTGTATCTATTAGGGGCACAGGGTGACCAAGAAAATAATGGACATTAAGAATGTGGCTTGGATTACTTAAAATGAAACAGTAATATTTATCCACAATATCTCCCAGGAAATATACAAAGACTATTCCTGGTTTATTTGATTCTCAACTATACATGTTAATTGAAAGAGCTGATCACATTGGCCTCAGTACTGTCCCTTGTAATAGAAAAAAAGATAAAAAAGTCAAAAAGACTTCCGATCTCACATTAAGACTTAAAGTGGTGTTCCACCCAAAAATGTAATCTCCGCTTATCTGGTCCCCCCCCCCCCCGGTGTCACATTTGCCACCTTTCGGGGGGGGGAGCAGATATCTGTCTAATCCAGGTATTTGCGCCCACTTCCAGCAAAAGATCGCTGCAGAATCCACAGCAATTTATGCCGACCCCTTCTCCGCCCCCCCCCCCCCTGATGTCTTCTGGGAGACACACAGGTCCCTGAGGACAAGTAGAATGTGCAGCGTGACTTGCGCATGCACAGTAGGGAACGACTGCTCCGGTAAATGGCGGGAGGCCCTCTCCCACCACCAATAAAAGTGATCACACGGCGAATCCGCTGCAGAGACCACTTTTAGCAGAAAGAGGAACGTCCGCCATTTAAGAATATACCGGGGTTATGGAAGCGCTGCCATAACCCCGGTATTCTACCTCAAAGTACCGACATACAACAATGGCAGGCGGTCTGGAAGTAGTTAAAATTATTATATCCATGAAAAAAAAAGTCTCAGCTTTTAGTAATACTTTAATATAAAAGATTTATATTGCCCTTCCACCCTTAATATAGTTTCATGTCTGACTCCTAGTTAAAATGCCCATATATCCTACTTCTGGGTGTATTTACTATTATATATATATGATATAAGCAGTGGCGTACCAAGATGGGGGACAGGTGCGCGGTCCGCCCCGGGTGCCGCACATTAGGAAGGTGTCAGTCCAGGGGTGTGCAGTGTGATCTGGAGAGGAGATCGCAGCAGGACCGTCATAATGAGCGCCCGCCCCTGCACTTTCCCAGCTTTGTAAGCATCAAAAGTTCACAGGTTGGCAGGGGGCCCAGCAGTTTGGGGTGAGGGCAACTGCCTGTCTCCCCAGTCATCCAATCAGGCAGGCTGTCCCTCGATGATCTTCAATGTCTCCCGAGGTAGCTAGAGTTGGTGGGCGGAGCCGGGGGTGTGGCTGCATCCTCCACTCTTCCCAAAGACTCATTCACTGGCTGATCCTGCAGTTGAAGGAGGAGAAAGAGGAGAGCCCACAGGAGCCACGAGTTTCATCATCTGCAGCACCAGGTATGCTGTAAGTGAGCACATTGTCACTGTGGGAGTAAAGATATTCTCGCGCCAACCTATGTGCCCTACAAAAGAAAAGAAAATTGTGGTTGCAGCAAAACACCGGCAGGGGTACTAACCCTCCCCAAAGTAAGTGATAATGAATAAAAGTGGTGTTGCGCTCCGGCTAAATAAATGTGATATACTAAAATAACCTAGCTAATACCTTAGTAGCAGCAGGAAAGTAAGAGATGAATGTTAAACTACGTGTTTAAATAAACTCAGACAATGTGCGTAACCTCTTGGGTGCAATACATCAAATTGTGCTTTTGACAAAAAAACAAGCTTAAATCAGGTGATGTACAAAATCCTCCATATAGAATCCAAAATATCAGTGAATCAACATGCAATCCACATAAATTAGTAAATTAAACAGTGTAAAAAATATATACCTATATTAGTAGAAATAATACTAAAAATAACGAATGTGATGAGATTTATAAGTGCTAGAAGTGCAACTTGAGGGGGTGCAGTGAACAATGGTGATAAATCAAAAAAATCAAAAAAATGCACAAAGTGCTAATAATAATATTTGGACTCCAAACGCAGTGAAGATGTGCTCTAAAACACGGCTCCAATGTAGCTATTAACATAAAAGTTCACTATAATCATGCAAAAAAATGTCCATTCAGTGATAAGCAGAACGATATCCTGCGTGCCCGGAGAAAAACGGGGAGTAAGTTCCACCAGTGCTCCTGTGCGTATTGTATCCTCACAATAGGTGCAGTAATTACCTTACCTTACTGCTGTAAGGTAAACAGCATTCCCAAAACAACACTTGTTATCCGCTGGTGTGGGTTCAATAAATAGCACAACTCTGGACACTCATTCCACCGTAGGCACGATGTATCATGCAGAGAAAACAAGGGGAACACTCCAATGGTGAAGTATGTATTCACAGTTTTATTTAGATACAAAACGAAGCTTGGGTACTCACATTTAAAACGAATAAAAATAAGCACAGTAAAAACGAACGAGCGGCACGTTCGTACTTCCGGACGTCACTTCCGGTGTCCTCACTAACCAATTGCGTTCCATTTGCGTTTCCATTTCCCCCTCAAGTTGCACTTCTAGCACTTATAAATCTCATCGCATTCGTTATTTTTAGCATTATTTCTACTAATATAGGTATATATTTTTTACACTGTTTAATTTACTAATTTATGTGGATTGCATGTTGATTCACTGATATTTTGGATTCTATATGGAGGATTTTGTACATCACCTGATTTAAGCTTGTTTTTTTGTCAAAAGCACTATTTGATGTATTGCACCCAAGAGGTTACGCACATTGTCTGAGTTTATTTAAACACGTAGTTTAACATTCATCTCTTACTTTCCTGCTGCTACTAAGGTATTAGCTAGGTTATTTTAGTATATCACATTTATTTAGCCGGAGCGCAACACCACTTTTATTCATTATCACATTGTCACTGTATACAGTCCTAACCTGCCCCATAATACCCTATACAGCAGTGGCGGGCGTTCATAAGGGCGCACGGGCGCTGCCCTCTCGCTCCTGCCACCCCCTCTAGCACCAATAGATAGATTTATGTATGGCATGAATCTATCTATGGCCACCGCTGCCACCCCCATTCAGGCGCCAGGCACCATTTCGGGTGCAGGGCGCCTGAATTACAGCAGCGGGGGGGTGTTTTTGAAGCACCTGATTAGAGCCTTAGGCTCTAATAGGCTTCAAAAAAAGTGGCCTGTGATTGCCATACTAGGCGCTCTCAGGTCACTCAGCTGTGTTAGAAAAGCGAATGATTATTCACTTTCCTAACACTAAACTGCCTCTCCGCCAATCAGGTGCTCGGATCTGTTACCCATCACCTGATTGGTTGAAATGATAGGTGCTGTGATTGGACGTCAGGCGTCCAATCATAGCAGAGGACGGCAAGAGAGGACAGGAGAAGTCATTGAGGAGCTGCCCCACCTAGACAGGTAAGTGCAAACGGCGGGCTGGTGGAGGGCATACTGGCAGTATTTGATATGGCACAAAAGCTGCGTTTGATGGGGCACAGTGAGAGCAATTGATGAGCACAGTGGTGGCAATTGATGGGCACAATGGCGGCAATTGATGGGCACAGTGGTTGCATTTTATGGGGCACAGTGACTGTGTTTGATGGCACAGTGGCTGCGTTTGATGGCACAGTGGTGGCAATTGATGGGCACAGTGGCTGCGATTGATAGCGCAGTGGCTACGAATGATGGCACAGTGGCTGTGATTGATGGTACAGTGAGGCTGCAAGTGATCAGGTTTTTTTCAGAATATTTTGAGCACCAGCAGCTACTGCTATACAGCCCTATCCTGCCCCCATAATACCTTATACAGCCCTAACCTGTCCCTATAATACCCCATACAGCCCTAACCTGCCCCCATAATACCCTATACAGCCCTAACCTGCCCCTATAATACCCCATACAGCCCTAACCTGCCTCTATAATACCCTATACTGCCCTAAACTGCCTCTATAATACCCCATACAGCCCTAAACTGCCTCTATAATACCCTATACAGCCCTAACCTGCCCCTATAATACCCCATACAGCCCTAAACTGCCTCTATAATACCCTATACTGCCCTAACCTGCCACCATATTACCCTATACATTCCCAACCTGCCCCTATAATACCCTATACAGTCCTGACCTGCCACCATAAAACCCTATACTGCCCAGGCCTGCAACTTTAATACCCTATACTACCCTAACCTGCCACCATAATACCCTATACAGCCCTAGCTGGCCACCATAATACCCTATACTGCCCAAACCTGCCACCATAATACCTTATACAGCCCTAACCTCCCCTATAATACCCTATACTGCCCTAACCTGCCACCATAATACCCTATACTGCCCAGACCTGTCACTATAATACCCAATACAGCCCTAACCATATCGCCCCAGTACCATACCATTCTGACACCCCAGCCCTTCTGATCCCCCCCAATACCATAACCTCCTGACACCCCAGCCCTTCTGATCCCCCCCAATACCATACCCTCCTGACACCCCAGCTATTCTGAACCCCCCAATACCAAACCCTCCTGACACCCAGCCCTCCTGATCACCCCAATACCATACCCTCCTGACACCCTAGCCCTCCTGATACCACCAATACCATACCTTCCTGACATGACACCCCAGTGCCATGCCCTCTTGAGACCCCATCACTCCTGATCCCCCTGTACTGTGTCCTCCATATCTCTCAGTACCATACTATCCTAACCCACCAGTACCTTGTCCCCCTGACCTCCCTGTACCATGCCCCCCGACCCCTACCATACATGCTACTGACCTCTGTATGCCGCCCTACATGCTACTGACCTCTGTATGCTGCCCTACATCCTACCAACCTCTGTACACCGCCCTAGATGCTATTGACACCTGCACACTGCCCAACATACTACTGACCTCTGTACACTACCCTACATACTAATAACCTCTGTACACTACTCTACATACTACTGACCTCTGTACACTGCCCTACCTACTACTGACCTCTGTACACTGTCCAACATACTACTGACCTCTGTACACTACCCTACATACTACTGACTTCTGTACACTGCCCTACCTACCACTGACCTCTGCACACTGCCGCACATCCTACTGACCTCTGTACACTGCCTACATCCTACTGACCTCTGTACACTGCCTACATCCTACTGACCTCAGTACACTGCCTACATCCTACTGACCTCTGCACACTGCCTACATCCTACTGACCTCAGTACACTGCCCCAAATCCTACGGACCTCTGTACACTAACCTACATACTACTGACCTCTGTACACTGCCTACATCCTACTGACCTCAGTACACTGCCTACATCCTACTGACCTCTGCACACTGCCTACATCCTACTGACCTCAGTACACTGCCCCAAATCCTACGGACCTCTGTACACTAACCTACATACTACTGACCTCTGTACACTGCCTACATCCTACTGACCTCAGTACAATGCGCTACATCCTACTGACCTCTGCACACTGCCCCAAATCCTATGGAACTCTGTACACTACCCTACATACTACTGACCTCTGTACACTACCCTACATACTACTGACCTCTGTACACTGTCTACATCCTACTGACCTCTTTACACTGCCCTACCTACTACTGACCCCTGTACACTGCCTACATCCTACTGACCTCTTTATTCTTCCCTACCTACTACTGACCCCTGTATACTGCCCTGCATACTACTGAACTCTGTACACTGCCCTACATACTACTGAACTCTGTACACTGCCCTACCTACTACTGAACTCTGTACACTGCCCTACCTACTACTGACCTCTGTACACTGCCCTACTTACTTCCTACTTACTTCTGACCCTGTACACTGGCCATAAATCAGAGCAGGTAGCCTGGGCTGAAATAAGTCAAAACAATCAGCCTGCAGTACCAGATGTTCTGCTTTCATGATGAACTCTGGCATCAGACTTGTGGGGGTAACCAATTGCTCCCTAGACATGAAAAAAATTGAAAGTGAATGCTGTGTTTCTCACTGAAGTTAACTTAGGTTAAGTTTATATTTTTACAGTGATATTCGTTTTAAATGTTTTTTTCTAGGTTTTTAAAGCTGTCTTTTTAATGGGGGCTTGCTTAAAAAAAGGGAGCGTTGCACCCCGGTGATCTTAGGCCGCGTACACACGCGGGGACTGTTCGCTCAACTTTGTCCGCTGAACAGTGTTTCGGCGGACAGTCCGCTCGTGTGTGGGCTTTCAGCGGACAGTCTGCTGAACAAAGTTTTTCGGAAATTCCGAAAAACTGTCCGCTGAAACTTTGTTTCAGCGAACAGTCCCCTCGTGTGTAGGCTTGTTCGTCAAACTAAGTTCCGCGCATGCTCAGAAAGGATTTACACGCCGAAGTTTGCGTTGCAGTGTATAGGACGTCGTTTTCTAGTCCCGTCGTACGTGCCGTTCAC
This sequence comes from Lithobates pipiens, assembly GCF_037356315.1. Lineage (NCBI taxonomy): Eukaryota > Metazoa > Chordata > Amphibia > Anura > Ranidae > Lithobates > Lithobates pipiens. The sequence continues at coordinate 299,735,347 of NW_027507785.1, forward strand.
GCCATCGTGCACGGTTTCAGCGGACTGTTCGTTCGTCGTGTGTGGCCAAGTCCGTCCATGCTAATTTTGAGCGGACTGTCCGCTGAAACTGTTTGACGGACAAAGTTGAGCGAACAGTCCCCGCGTGTGTACGCGGCCTTAGATCTATTCGATGTTGTCCAGGTAGATCTCCATCTCTCAAAGGTTGCCTACCCCTGATATACAGTATATCTTTTCTGACTGTTATTCTCAGACTGGATTAGAGATTTTGCTCCCTATATAGTTGGTTATTTATATTTACAACTGCATATAGATATTTAAGAATAAATTGCCTTTTTTTTTTAAACTTTACATATTAACTAAATTATATACCACACTTTTTTTAAGGTTATTATCTGATTAATCGATTAATCGAAACAATAATTGGCCAAATATGAAAATATGAAAATAATCGTTAGTTGCAGCCCTATATAAAACCATATTTATACTATAATTACATTTTCACATAAAATCCCAGACAATTACAATATAATTTGACATATTTCTGACTGATGTGAACTTTTCAGTTCATTTCATTATGGAATCGTAAATTCTGCATGTTCTTCTATGTAAAATGCTGTCTATATATTTTTACCACTAGAGGACACAATTGTTCAAGACAATAAATCCGTCCACCTCCGTTCCTTCTCTGCAGGTTTAAATTCACCACGCATTTGTATTGAAAAAGATATATATTAGCGCAGTGGGAACCGCTGTTCTCACTCGCTGCACTGGACTTCGCAGTTTATTCACCAATTTGGTATTACAGGCAGAGAGGAGGTGTCATATCCAGACACATTCATCCCAGATTTCCTGAAATGCATTTTTTTTTTAAATTTGCACGCTGTTTTCATTTTATCACATGTTCCAGAGCATATTTGCATGCATCGGCGCTGATAAAGCTGTGCCGAGAGCGTCTTACCTGCCAGAATGCTAAACCCCTTAATGGGCCAGTGGGAGCCAGCACCAAGGGGTTAACGTGGAAACAATGGTGGCCGGTGCTCAATATTTTGGTGAGGGGGGGGCAGCAAACAAACCTGCCCCCCTCACTCGCAACTACCGCGACTGCCCGGTCTCATCATTTGCTATGTCCCCCACATTGCTTCTCGCAAACTGGAAACTGGACTTCTTAAGGTTAAGGGTTTCTTTCAACAATGGCTTTCTTCTTGCCACTCTTCCATAAAGGACAGATTTGTGGAGTGTATGACTAATAGTTGTCCTGTGGACAGATTCTCCCACCTGAGCTGTGGATCTCTGCAGAACCTCCAGAGTTACCATGAGCCTCTTGGTTGCTTCTCTGATTAATGATCTCCTTGCCCGGCTTTTCAGTTTAGGTGGACGGCCATGTCTTGGTAGGTTTGTGGTTGTCATACTCTTTCCATTTTTGGATGATGGATTGAACAGTGCTCCATGAGATGTTCAAAGTTTGGGAATACGTTTTTGGTTGTAACATGATGAAATGTGGAAAAAAGTAAAGGGGTATGAATACTTTTTCAAGGCACTGTAAATGCATATGATCTCTTTGTGGGAACATGCCATTTGGTAAGCGGCCAATCTCTTGTTCCGAGCACTGTGGTGATGCACTGGCACTTTGGATTATTTTGTTTGCACAATGAACTGCATGTGGGAAGTTGGAACCACTTATTTATTTTATCCCAACACAAGAATTGTTGGAGCACCAGTCAGCCTATATGGACTTTAGATACACCTATTTAATGCACTTCCATTTGTGGCAGCAGGTTTTCAATCACTTCAATTTGTGATCAAATTGTGTGATTTGGCATATTATTTATGTATCTTGCATGGTCACACACAGCTATTCACAGGGAAACGTTTATTTTGAATGCATTTCGCATGAGATTTCTTTATTTAATTTTTTTGTAACATTTTTCACTTTTTTCACATTTGTTTTGGAGACGCATTCACAGTCTACAACTGCGCTTCTTATAGACACACATACACACCATTTCCTCACCATTCAAGGAATTTTTGATTACAGCAGTTTCTAAATTCCTAATTTGAAGTGCAACTTTTTTAGTATTTTGTCCATGATTTCAGTGTTGCTTGCTATATTTGTGAAAAAATGTGTCCAATGTCCCAAATATCGCATTCTCTGGTGCCTCCTCCTGTTTTCTGGGACATTGCCAGCAGAATATTAGCATACATTAGAAAAGGAATTTACTCCAGAGATAAAATAAAATACCACTTTATCAAACTCTGGTTTGGCCACATCTGGAGTATTCCATCCAGTTGGGGTCACCAATCCTCAGAAGGGATGTGCTTAAGCTGAAGAGAGTCCAGAAAAGGGCAATCAAAATTAATATGGGGAATGGAGTACTTCAATTATGAAGAACGACTACAAGCACTAAATGTATTCTCATTGGAAAAGAGACACTTGAGAGGGGATATGATAGTGATATACAAATATCTCAACGGTGATCCCAGAGTAAGTATGACTTTTCAGTCCCAGGGAGTATAAGAGGACACAGGGCCACATGATGAAACTTGAGAAGAGAAAAGTTTTAACCTTAAGCTGTATATGGGGCTTTTCACTGTCTGGGCGGTAAGGATGTGGAACTCTCTTCCACAATCGGTGGTGTCAGCAGGCAGTACGGATAGTTTTAAAAGATTCTTGGACATGCATCGTAGTGAAAATATACAGTACGGGAAATTATTTTTCTACATACCTACACAGGTTGAACTGTATGGATTGTTGTCTTTATTCAACCTTACCAACTATGGAACTATTGGAGAATGTTCTGGGCATAGTGGGTGGAAACTAGAAGGAGCTGCTTGGAATATTTAAGAGGGCTTCGCTTCAGCCAATCTCCAGTGAAGGGCTGGCAGGGGACAGGCCACCTCATAAATAGGCATGAGTCATGCCAGGGAGGGAAAGTCGGGTGGAAGATAGAGTGATGAGGAGGCTGTTGCTGGCCCTTGATGGTGGCACCTAGTATGGGGGACCTCAAATCTGGGGCTTGGGTGCTGAAAGATTCCCCCTAGATGGGGGAAACCCTTCCTGGAGGCATGGGAGCAATGAGAGAGGACAGCGGGAGCATGTCTGCACATCTGGGAGATCTCCTGAGAGTCAGCCAGGTGAGGGTCAGTCTGGAGGACTGTGGGGAGAAGTTAGCCTGGAGGACTAGTGAAAGGGGCAGCTGTAGCCAAATGGGTTGGCAGTGCCTGAAAAGGTGGTACTGAGATCAGTAGCCACAGGAGTGATGCAAACTGGACAATGACATTTACTACACATGTAAGGGGCCTTAGGTTCCTGCTTGTAATGGGTTTTCTGCTTCACCTGATTAGGTGACTGTCAGGCATTTACAGCGTTCCAGTTGGGTCCTGCAAGCAAGTGAGTACTGGAGGAAAAGGAGAAGCTGTATATAGAGACTGTATATAGGAAGAGCTCCTGGTCTTCCAATTCTTCTACATGGGTGGGTGCAGAATTATACAATGGCAATAACACACATGCAATTGACAGAACTTGTATTGAAGTCAAAGCAAAACAGTTCACAACAAGCCTGGGGGAAGGAAGCCCAACCGGGAATACTCACGAATGACTGCAGCGTGTAGCGGAGCATCTGTCTTGAGGGTTGGAATGCGGCCTAGCCAGTCCTAACCCAAGTGGGGAAGTTTACAGGTAGAGTGGGGGGTCGCTATGCTTTCTCTACTCGTCTGGAACCTTTCCCTACTGCTAGTACTGTTCCTGACAGGTGGGTAAACTGTCCCTACACATCTCATGCTAAATGTGCACCAAACCCAGGAGCCAGAGTCTTAAATAGACTTTGCCTGACCCAAGATGGCTGGTAGTGTCACATCGTCTGTCAGCATCCAAACAAATTGCTGCTTCGGTGACCCAGGAAACCATAGAGGAACCATGTTCCTCCTGACTTCCTCTAGACTGCATCTGCCTACATACAGACTGTCCAGCTTTTTCCTATATCAGTAGATCACTGTTGCAGTGATATTTTGCAGGTTTTTTGTATCTAGCAATAGATCTCTATTGGAAGTGATGTGTTGCAAAAAAAAAAAGTATAAAATGTTTGTTATTAAAAAAATAAATATCAAGCATTTCATAGTAAATGGCAACAGATGGCAATGTACCGGTACATATGCCATGGCTGTGATGCTGTATCACAATACAACAAAAATGATTCCCTTCTGTCGTGTTTCGTGGGCAGGTTTCTAAGAATTGGTGCAGAAGTCCCATAATGCCTCCTCATTGTCTGTCAAAAAACATCTGAAAAGCAATCCACTGTGGATTGCTCTTCAAAGGCTGATGCTTGTATACAGAATTTGGTTTACTCCAGTAGTACAGGTACACTTTAATGAAAAAGTTTATGTACCAAACTTGCTTACGTATCATAAGATATAGCTGTTTAGACAATAGGAAAAATACCAATGCGAAATCGCAAGTGTAGCGAACTCGGGTGGCTTGAATTTATCATCTCAGTGCGTTTGTTACAAAGTTTTTACTTTCTTCCTGGAAGCATTACAGAGTTTCATTACCTGGGAGAATACTTTAGGAAAGAATGTACATTTATTTTATATGGTTGTTCATGCCATTGTAATTACAGCATATGGATTGTAAAATCAATGGTCTAAAACAGGACTATGGAAATAACCTATATATTTCGATTTAATGTTCCATAGAACTCCCAAGAGTTCCAAACAATTCCTGTGGATGTACGTTACACTGTATCACAATTTCATTTCTATGCTTTTGTGACCTGTGTTTGGGGCTACGGCAGAATTTAGCAATATTTTTCATATACTGCCAATTTTTATGCATACGGTATGTTTTTTCTTGGATTCTAAATTCCCAAATGTACGTCTGTTTTTTGTCTCCTCTTGCACATAAGATTCAATGAAGATAGGTAATAAGAGTGTTCCTTCAAATTCTGAGCACTGAGGTTTTTATGGGCCGAATTAATAAGGTGTGTGAAATTCCGGGCAGTAATGTTGACCATCAGAGAGTTCTATAAGCATATATAAAAATTGTAACTTAAATAAAAAGTCCACTTTTCACATATAGCAGCGCATGCACACTTTTCCCAAAAAGTGAGTTGATCAAAGTTCTATTCAGTGTCCAGAAAAAATGATGCTTGTTCTATCAGTTGTGATTTAGGTACAGCTTCCACCATGTAGTACACCACTTGTGGTTCACAAACGATCCCCCTTTGGGGATGCACTCACCAAACACCTGAAATCATAAGCCTTCACAATGCCATTACACCATTCTTCTTTCTCCCTTATTGGAATTCAGTTTTATCATATAAAAGAACAGAAATGTCCAAACATAGCGTGATACTGTTTAACACTATTTATTATAGAAACCCAACATATAAATGCGTACCAAATAGAAAAATGTTCAAGCATTAAAAAGTACTGTGCCTTATCCTGCTGGTTCTGTTGCGCCCGAGGAGAAACGATCGCTTTGCTATAAACAGCAGAAGCTTCACTTCTGCCTTCCTCAGCTCGCTGGAACGCAGAGATTGAGGCCATGCCTCCCTGCCATTGCGAGCGCGCCGCCGGCCGGTTGGGACCTCCATGAGTCGTGAGTCATACCCGCGATCGTCTCACGGGATGGCTGAATGGAGAAATGCCATTGTAAACAGCATTTATCCATTCTGCCTAGCAACTAGTGACGCTGATCTCTGCTCCATGTGATTGGAGCAGAGATCAGTGTTCACTAAATGAAAGCCCAACCCCCCACAGTTAGTAACACACCCCTAGGAACACTTAACCCCTATACTGCCAGTGTCATTTACACAGGAATCACTGCATTTATATAGCATTGATTGCTGTATAACTGACAATGGTCCCAAAAATGTGTCAAAAATGTCTGATAATGTCACAGTCACAATAAAAATCGCTGATCACCACCATTACTAGTAAAAAAAAAATAATAAAAAATTATTAATAAAAACGCAATAAAACTATCCCTATTTTGTAAACGCTATAATTTTTGCGCAAACCAATCAATAATCGCTTATTGCGATTTTTTTCACCAAAATTATGTAGAAGAATATGTATCGGCCTAAACTGAGGGAAAAAATGTTTTTTTATGTATTTTTGGGGGATATTTATTATAACAAAAAGTAAATAATAATGCGTTTTTTTCAAAATTGTCGCTCTATTTTTGTTCATAGCGCAAAAAATAAAAACCGCAGGGATGATCAAATACCACCAAAAGAAAGCTCTATTTGTGGGAAAAAAAGGACGTCAATTTTGTTTGGGAGCCACGTCGCACGACCGCGCAATTGTCAGTTAAAACGACGCAGTGCCGAATCGCAAAATTGGTCTGGTCTTTGACCAGCAAAAGGGTCCGGTCTGTAAGTGGTTAAATAGTGCAGTGCAAAAAATGTCCCGGTCATGAAGGTCATGAAGGGGGGGGGGGGGGGGGGTACATTTTCTGGAGGTCAAGTGGTTAAAATACAACATGGCTTGTGTAATTGTATATGCTATATTATTATTTATTTATCTTTTTTTCTATATTTTTTTTTCCCATGAAAGTGGATTTACCCTTTAGCTTATCATAAATGTAATAAGAAATACATGGCATAATATATTAAAATAAATAAGTCATCTAATATTAAATCGAACAAGCGTAAACAGTGACTGTAATGAATTGTAAGCTTGGGTGTCAATGTGAAATCTGCTTCTGTGGAATTTCCTACTCAGATGGTATCTTTCTTTGGAAAGAATTTCCTCCGCACAGATCTGGCTGTAGGTGATAATGGAGTGATAGTTCCATGGATCTGGCAATGGATTTCCTGAATCTACAAAGACATAGGTTCTTTCTCTTTCCAGTCATTGTATTGTTGCCTTTTAGATGCTTGTCAATTCGCAGTTTTGAAATGATGTATTGTCCATTATGTTTTTTTTTTCATAAAATTCTAATGAAATGTATAATTAGAAGGACTCCTTGTCTATCATCAAGCTGCGATAGCACATTAGCCAAGGCCTATATTTACTTCCCAATGTTCCTGCATGCCACTTCTCGGTTATTGCTCTATTTACAGTTAGCTTTGGCAAAAAACAGTAACGGAAATTGCATGAATGACGAGTGTCCTGTGTGCTGTCGGTTGCTCCATTCTTTGATGACTTCATTACTTTACCCCCTGGATTCCACCGCAGCTGTGATCTTTCACTGATGTGGGGGTTAAAACGTGCCGCTGGACCTGTCACACCGGCCCTTGTCAAAAGCCTATGCCTGCCCGCTCCACCCCTGTGCTCCGTTCATAGAAGGCATACACCAGGGGCAGACTGACAACTCATTGGGCGCTCGGGCAATAGGAGATTATGGGGGCCCCCAGGCAATCAGAGATTATGGGGCCACACAGTATACACACACACACAGTATACAATCACACATTATAAACAGACATGTTTCTATTGGCTGAGAAGGTACTGGAGAGGTGGGGCAGCTATAACCTCTGGATTTTTAGACCAAAAGGATGTCGGTAAGGGACATTTCAGAGACGGATGTAAAAGAAAACACAGATTTTTACATACTGTCCCTGGTTTTACTGTGGCTGGCAACCCTGATGGGGCCCCCTAGTGGCCTGGGGCCCTCGGCAGTGCCGAATGGTCAGTCCGCCCCTGGCATACACATAGCTCCCAACTGTCCCTGATTTGGAGCAAAGTCCCTCTGTCCCTCTTTCCTCCTCATTTGTCCGTCATTTTGGTCTGATCTATATAGTTGTATATAAAATGCACTTTTTATCTTTCAAAAAGTGTTTCCCAGTGTTAAACTTTTCATCCAATTTTTAAAATGCTGCATTTGTAAATTTCAAAAGCCAATATAAAGTAGTGGTAAAAAAAAAAGCACTTGTGGGTTTATCCAATCATTTTTTTTTTTATAATTCTCCTTTAACCTCTTCACGGCCACACTATAGCTGAATGACGGCTACAGCACAGTTGCACATTGCCGGGAGTGTGTCATATGACTGCGGCAGGGATCTGTGATCACTGTGTCCAATCACAGCTGACCACAGTGTAAATAGGATTTGCAGGTTATCGACAATCCTCTCCTTGTGAAATCAGTCTTCGTCCTCTATAAGAAAGTTAGAATAATGGCACTAAACAAATCAGTGCATATAAACACCACTACCTATAAACATAAAGTGCAATGTGCATAAATAAATAATGTCACTAAATTACAATTAATGTGATGAATGCATAAATGAATATACAATATTAAAGTGAATCAATCAATAAATGATATGACATACGGACACCCAGTGAATCAAGTGACAATGGGGGTTATTTACGAAAGGAAAATACACTTTGCACCGCAAGTGCACTTGGAAGTGCAGTCGCTCTAAATCTAAGGGGTAAATCTGAAATGAGTGGAAGCTCTGCTGACTTTATCATCCAATCATGTGCAAGCTAAAATGGTGTTTTTTTATTTTACTTGCATGTCCCACTCTACAGTGACTTTACTTCTAAGTGTACTTTTAGTGTACTTTCAAGTGCACTTGCAGTGCAAAGTGGATTTATTCAGAGGCAGTTCATATCAATTAAACAAAAGTCCGATGAGGAAGTCATTCATGACGAAACACGTCAGGGCATGTCTATTTGGCGATCGCCTGAGTGAGGCATAGGACACTGTTACGCAATATACAATACTGGACAGTGCTTGTCGGGGATGAGGAATGGTGAGACGGTGATATATATGCTTGCACACCCTGGGTCCGCAGTACAATATACAGTATACAATATTAAAGCGGAGCTCCACCCTAAAGTGGAGCTTCCGCTCATTGGAACCCTCCCCCCCTCCGGCGCCACAATTGGCACCTTTCAGGGGGGAGGGGGGTGCAGGTACCTGTTCAGTACAGGTATCTGCACCCATTTCCGACATAGCTATCCGCAGAATCTACGCCCCTTTCCGCAGAATCTACGCCCCTTTCCGCAGGTCCCCCACTGTCTGCTGGGAAACACACGGATCCCAGAGACAGCGGGGACCATCCTTATTGCGCAGCGCGACTCGCGCATGCGCAGTAGGGAACAGGGAAATGAAGCCGCAAGGCTCCACTTCCTAATTCCCATAGCCAAGATGGCGGCGGCGGCAGCACCCGAGAGACGATCGAGAGATCGGCTTCAGGTGCTGACATCGCGGGCGCGCTGGGCGGGTAAGTGTCCTTATTTTAAAAGTCAGCAGCTGCAGTATTTGTAGCTGCTGGCTTTAAAAAAAAAAAAAAAAAAACGGCGGAACTCCCGCTTTAAAGTGAATCAACCAATAAATAATATGACATACGGACACCCAGTGAATCAAATGACAATGGGGGTTATTTACGAAAGGCAAATCCACTTTGCACTGAAAGTGCACTTAGAAATGCAGTCGCTGTAGATCTGAGGGGGACATGCAAGGAAAGTAAAAAACAGCATTTTAGCTTGCACATGATTGGATGATAAAATCAGCAGAGCTTCCACTCATTTCAGATCTACCCCTCAGATTTACAGCGACTGCACTTCCAAGTGCACTTTACACTTGTAGTTTTCACTTGTAGTGCAAAGTGGATTTTCCTTTTGTAAATAACCTGGGGGTTATTTACAAAAGGAAAATCCACTTTGCACTGCAAGTGCGCTTGAAAGTAAAGTCGCTGTAGATCCAAGGGGGACATACAAGAAAAATAAAAAACAGCATTTTAGCTTGCACGTGATTGGATGATAAAATCAGCAGAGCTTCCCCTCATTTCAGATCTACCCCTTAGATTTAAAGCGACTGCACTTCCAAGTGCACTTGCAGTGCAAAGTGGATTTGCCTTTTGTAAATAACCCCCAATGTGTCAGTCTCTTAATTGAAAAATATTCAGAGGCAGTTCATATCAATTAAACAAAAGTCCGATGGATGATAGAAAATCAGCAAAAAACACACAGTGGTAATTGTTATATAATAATAATAATAATCTTCCACCACACCACAGTGCTTGTGCCTCCACTCCCCTTAAGCTCTCAAACTCACCAGCTGCATTTGCCTTACACTTTCGTGTTTGGCTCAAATCGCTTCGACTCGCTTACACATGGGGGTTTAAGATAGGGTTTCCAGACTTCAGCCACAGAACGATGAATCTCTCTTTGGAATTCCACGTAATTTACTCCACATGCAAATAAAAAATGCTTCCAATAGTGGAATAAAGTATTTAACCTTTTATTTGAAAACTAGAAAATCTCACAGCATTGTACTCACATGTGTAAACTTAAATCACGCAGAAGATATCAAATCACGCCAATCCATGCATCTGTAACTGGGTATGTGATGGTCACTGCGGACCCAGGGTGTGCAAGCATATATATCACCGTCTCACCATTCCTCATCCCCGACAAGCACTGTCCGGTATTGTATATTGCGTAACTGTGTCCTATGCCTCACTCAGGCGATCGCCAAATAGACATGCCCTGACGTGTTTCGTCATGAATGACTTCCTCATCGGACTTTTGTTTAATTGATATGAACTGCCTCTGAATAAATCCACTTTGCACTGCAAGTGCACTTGAAAGTACACTAAAAGTACACTTAGAAGTAAAGTCACTGTAGAGTGGGACATGCAAGTAAAATAAAAAAACACCATTTTAGCTTGCACATGATTGGATGATAAAGTCAGCAGAGCTTCCACTCATTTCAGATTTACCCCTTAGATTTAGAGCGACTGCACTTCCAAGTGCACTTGCGGTGCAAAGTGGATTTTCCTTTCGTAAATAACCCCCATTGTCACTTGATTCACTGGGTGTCCGTATGTCATATCATTTATTGATTGATTCACTTTAATATTGTATATTCATTTATGCATTCATCACATTAATTGTCATTTAGTGACATTATTTATTTATGCACATTGCACTTTATGTTTATAGGTAGTGGTGTTTATATGCACTGATTTGTTTAGTGCCATTATTCTAACTTTTTTATAGAGGATGAATACTGATTTGACATTTGTTTATCTAAGTGGCAGCTATAGTTAGAATTATATTTATATATCGTTTTCACACACTATACAAGCACAGTGGGGGAACACAGGTGTGGGGCAGTGACTTGTGTACCATCAGTTTTTAATCCTTTCCTTGCGCTGACGCTCCCTTAGCGCTTAGTTTTAGAGCTATGACTAAGTTCTAAGGGAGCGTGAAACGCGTTAGCCGGTGATGCTGTTCCCCTCTATTTTAAAGGTGATTTTACTGGATGTGCAGCCAACCAGAATAATTTTTTGCTCATTGGAATCTGTGATGGATAGGGGCCAGCACTTGGTCTGTGTGTTAGTGAAGAGGGAGATGGGAGACTGACCTAGAGTAGTGTTCACACACATCTAAGCTTATCAGTGCCACCCATCAATGTCCATTAGTGCCACCTATCAGTGCCCATCAGTGCTGCATATCAGTGTAGCCTCATCAGTGCTGTCTCATCAGTGCAGCCTCATCAGTGCCGTCTCATCAGTGCCGCATTTCAGTGCAGCCTCATCAGTGCCCATCAGTGCTGCCTCATCAGTGCCACCTATCATTGTCCACCAATGCCACCTATCAGTGCCCATCAGTGCCGCATATCAGTGCAGACTCATCAGTGCCCATCAGTTCCACCTCATCAGTGCCCATCAGTGCTGACTCATCAGTGTCCATCAGTGCCATCTATCAGTACCCATCAATGTCACTTATCAGTGCCTCCGCACCAGTGCCCATCAGTGCCTAGCAGTGCCGCCTATCATTGCAGCCTATCAGTGCCCATTAGTGCAGCCTATCATTGCAGCCTATCAGTGCCCATTAGTGCAGCCTATCATTGCAGCTTATCAGTGCAGACTCATCAGCACATATCAATAAAGGAGAAAAATTACTTATTTACAAAATTGTATAACGAAATCAAGAAAAACTTTTTTTTTCAACATTTTTAGTCTTTTTTTTATTTGTTTAGCAAAAAATAGAAAACTCAGTGGTGATTAAATATCACCCAAAGAAAGCTCTATCTGTCTCAAAAAAATGATAAAAATGTATAAGGTTACAGTGTTATATGACTGTGCAATTGTCATTCATAGTGCAACAGCGCTGAAAGGTGAAAATTGGCCTGGGCAGGATGGGGGGAAAGTGCTCAGCAGGCAAGTAGTTAAAGACTGAATGTTTTTTAGCTCTAAAGGAATGACAATAAAAGTTTGATGTTTGCATGAGAAGCATAATTTAATGACATGTTACTCTATATCGCCGTTCTCTAACCACGCAATGCAAAATGTCAATGAAAAGGCTTGGTGAACATTGTGTATGGTATGTGGGCAAGACAGAAAAACCAAAAATATTTACTCTGCAGAACCACAGTAGCTGTGACTTTGAAATATACAAGCATGACTGTAACAAAAAAAATATATTTGATTGCTCAAATATTTTTTAGTTAAAGTGACACTGAGCCTAGGTTTACACTGACAGCGGGTTTGAAATCATAAGGCCGCGTACACACGGGCGGACTGTTCGCCCAACTTTGTTTGTCAAACAGTTTCGGCAAACAGTCCGCTCAAAATTAGCATGGACGGACATGGCCACACACGGCACTCTTTGAGCGGACTGTTTCAGCGAACTGTTTGCCAAACAGTTCGCTCAACTTTTGAAATGAACGGACTCGCCCACGTAAGGCGGAGGCAAATCCGCCCATTTCGAGCGCGTGTACAGGTAGGCGGGGCCCGCGAAGGAGACGTCGCGGGCTCCGCCGCCTGGAATGGACTTAAAGGGGAACCCCAACGCCGAAAAAAATCTGCGTGGGGGTTCCCCCAAAGTCCACAACAGACCCTTGTCCGAGCACGCTACCCGGCCGGCCAGGAAAGGGGGGCGAGCGAGCGCGCCCCCCCTCCTGAGCCGTACCAGGCCACGTGCCCTCAACATGGGGGGGTGCCTTGGGGAAGGGGGGGCCGCGCGGCCCCCCCACCCCAAAGCACCTTGTCCCCATGTTGATGAGGACAAGGGCCTCTTCCCGACAACCCTGGCCGTTGCTTGTCGGGGTCTGCGGGCGGGGGGCTTATCGGAATCCGGGAGCCCCCTTTAAGAAGGGGGCCCCCGGATACCGGCCCCCCACCCTATGTGAATAAGTACCCATTCACCTGTGAAATAAAGTACAAAAAAAAACACAACACAGAGAAAAAATATTTTATTGCACAGCTCCGGGGGTCTTCCGTCTTCGGGGGTCTTCTCGCCGGACTCCTCCGCTATCTTCGTGTAGCTCTTTTACTAGCGGAGGAGTCCGGCTTTCTTTCTCCCCGCCGCCGGCCTCTTCTCCCGACTTCGGGGGTCTTGTCCCCCTCTTCGGTTCTTCTGCCGGGCCACCGCGCCTTCTTGTAGCTCTTTTGCAGGCGGTGGCCCGGTCTTCTGTCGCCGCTGCCTTCCGTTCTTCTGTCGCCGCCTTCGGTTCTTCTGCCGGGCCACCGCGCCTTCTTGTAGCTCTTTTACAGGTGGTGGCCCGGTCTTCTGTCGCCGCTGTCGCTGTCGCCGCCTTCCGTTCTTCTTCTTCTTCTTGTTCTTCTTCTTCTTCCCCAGGAGATGTTGACACGTCGCTCTCTCCGGCCGGAATGCCAGAGCCGCGCTGTGCGGTCACTTATATAGTGACAATGGGGCGGTGTCACATGGTATATGTCACATGGGTTGGTCACATGGGTTGATGTCACATGGGGACTATGACATCGTAAGGGGGCGGGGTCACCATGTGACCAACCCATGTGACATATACCATGTGACACCGCCCCATTGTCACTATATAAGTGACCGCACAGCGCGGCTCTGGCATTCCGGCCGGAGAGAGCGACGTGTCAACATCTCCTGGGGAAGAAGAAGAAGAACAAGAAGAAGAAGAAGAACGGAAGGCGGCGACGGCGACAGCGACAGCGGCGACAGAAGACCGGGCCACCGCCTGTAAAAGAGCTACAAGAAGGCGCGGTGGCCCGGCAGAAGAACCGAAGGCGGCGACAGAAGAACGGAAGGCAGCGGCGACAGAAGACCGGGCCACCGCCTGCAAAAGAGCTACAAGAAGGCGCGGTGGCCCGGCAGAAGAACCGAAGAGGGGGACAAGACCCCCGAAGTCGGGAGAAGAGGCCGGCGGCGGGGAGGAAGAAAGCCGGGCTCCTCCGCTAGTAAAAGAGCTACACGAAGATAGCGGAGGAGTCCGGCGAGAAGACCCCCGAAGACGGAAGACCCCCGGAGCTGTGCAATAAAATATTTTTTCTCTGTGTTGTGTTTTTTTTTGTACTTTATTTCACAGGTGAATGGGTAGGGGTACATTGTACCCCATACTCATTCACATAGGGTGGGGGGCCGGTATCCGGGGGCCCCCTTCTTAAAGGGGGCTCCCGGATTCCGATAAGCCCCCCGCCCGCAGACCCCGACAACCAACGGCCAGGGTTGTCGGGAAGAGGCCCTTGTCCTCATCAACATGGGGACAAGGTGCTTTGGGGTGGGGGGCCTGGTACGGCTCAGGAGGGGGGGCGCGCTCGCTCGCCCCCCTTTCCTGGCCGGCCGGGTAGCGTGCTCGGACAAGGGTCTGTTGTGGACTTTGGGGGAGCCCCCACGCCGATTTTTTTCGGCGTTGGGGTTCCCCTTTAAGCCCATTCCAGGCGGCGGAGCCCGCGACGTCTCCGTCGCGGGCCCCGCCTACCTTCACACGCGCTCGAAATGAGCAGACTTTCCTCCGAGCGGGAACAGTTTGCTCATTTCGAAAGTAGCCTACACACGGGCGGACTGTTCGCTCAAACACAGTTTCAGCGGACAGTTTTTCGGAATTTCCGAAAGACTTTGTCCGTCAAACTGTCCGCTGAAACTGTCCGCTGAAAGCCCACACACGAGCGGACTGTCTGCCCAAACACTGTTCAGCGGACAAGGTTGGGCGAACAGTCCGCCCGTGTGTACGCGGCCTAAGAGTTCAGCTAAACTTGCACGATTTCATATCCGCATGTCAGTCCAACTTCAGGGGGGCAATTTCAGAGACACCTGTGTGGGTTCATACACAGATGTCTATACAAATCGCACCCCAAAGTCACCAAAAGTAGTACAGGAAGTACTAAAATAAACAATATGCAACATTTGCATACTTTGACAAAGAATTAAACCAATGCCAGAAGTCTGCCAAGCAAAATAGGTGAGTTGGAAGCTCTGGTGCACAAGGAGAACTGTGATCTAGTTGGAATTGTTAAATCTTGGCTTCATTCTTCTCATGACTGGGCTATTAATATTCCTGGCTAGGGATGAGCCGAACACCCCCCGGTTCGGTTCGCACCAGAACTTGCGAACGACCCCCGCGTTCGGTACGAACGTTAGAACCCCATTGAAGTCTATGGGACTCGAACGTTCGAATTGGAAAGTGCTAATTTTAACGGCTAATATGCAAGATAGTGTCCTAAAAAGGGTTTGGCGACCTGCCTCCTGCCTCAGGGGACATGGGTCACTGCAAAAAAAAGTTTTAAAAACTACCGTTTTGGCGGGAGCACTGATTTTAATGACGATTAAAGTGAAAAAAAAAAGTGAAATATTCCTTTAAATATGGTGCCTGCGGGGTGTCTGTAGTATGCCTGTGAAGTGCCACGTGTTTCCCGTGTTTAGAACAGTCCCTGCACAAAATGACATTAAACGGAAATAACACCATTTAAAACTGCTTGCGGTTTTAATGTTATATCTGGTTCCTGCAATATGGTTGAAAATCATTGAGAAACATGGCATGGGTAGCCCTCCCTGCCCATTACCAGCCTATTTGGGTCTTGTACGCATATTAAGGGGAACCCCGTACCCATATTAAAAAAAGGAAATGCGTGTGGCCCCCAGGCCCTATATACTCAGAACAGCAGTATACAGGCGGTGCAAACAAGACAGGGACTGTGTAGGTTTGTTGTGTTAAGTTGAATCTGTTTGTCATTTTCAACCGGTACATTTTTAAAGTGTAGCTCCAGTCAAAAAAACTATCTTTAAGCTTTTTGGAAAACATAGGGAAGGGTTATCACCCCTGTATAATTTATTTTGTCGTCCATCTTTTTTCATCTCACTTGCTGCTGTCTCCTTGCGTTTGCAAGTAGGAGATGTTTGTAAGTTGAATGTTTGAAAGTAGGGGCCTGCCCTATATTATAGCGGTATGTACTGGGTACAGAGCACGCAGACAGCACGCACTATCTCCTAACACTACTGACTGCAAGCTCTATTATTAACCACTTGTTAGCCCAATGTTTGCATAAAGTGAAAGATGAAGTTATGCTGAGTAAATAGATATCAAACATGTCACTCTTCAAAATTGCACATGCCCGTGGAATGACGCCAAACGTCGCTACTTAAAAAATCCCCATAGGCAACGCTTTAAATATTTTTTTACTGGTTACATGTTTTGAGTTGCAGAGGAGGTCTAGGACTAGAATTATTGCTCTCGCTCTAACATTCTCGGCGATACCTCACATGTGTGGCACATGCGAGCACATGGGGACATGGGCGCTTTAATTTTTATTTTATTTTTTTATTGTTCATTTTACTTTATTTATTTTAGTTTGACATTTTTTTTCCCAAAAATATATTTTTGATCACTTTTATTCCTATTACAAGAAATGTAAACATCCCTTGTAATAGGAATATGGGGTGACAGGTCCTCTTTACAGTGAAATCTGGGGGGTCAATATGACCCCACATCTCACCTCTAGGCTGGGAAGCCTGAAATAAAAAATAAAAAAAAGATTCTGGCTTTGATCGTACTGGCGAGTTGGTAGAAGCACCGGAGGGCGGTGAGGGGTGGGGGGCGTCTATGGCTGGGTATTTCAGGGTATCACCGAGTATGGCTGGGTATCTCTGAGTATGGCTGGGTATGGCAATTTATGGCAGGGTATTACAGAGTATTGGCGGGGTATTGGCGGGGTACTACAGAGTAATAGCAGGGTACTGCAGAGTATTGGGGGTACTGCAGAGTAATGGCGGGTACTGCAGAGTATTGGGGGTACTGCAGAGTAATGGGGGTTACTGCAGAGTAATGGGGGGTACTGCAGAGTAATGGCAGGGTACTGCACTGCAGAGTAATGGCGGGGTACTGCACTGCAGAGTAATGGCGGGGTACTGCAGAGTAATGGCGGGGTACTGCAGAGTAATGGCAGGGTACTGCACTGCAGAGTAATGGCGGGGTACTGCACTGCAGAGTAATGGCGGGGTACTGCAGAGTAATGGCGGGGTACTGCAGAGTAATGGCGGGGTACTGCACTGCAGAGTAATGGCGGGGTACTGCACTGCAGAGTAATGGCGGGGTACTGCAGAGTAATGGCGGGGTACTGCAGAGTAATGGCAGGGTACTGCACTGCAGAGTAATGGCAGGGTACTGCACTGCAGAGTAATGGCGGGGTACTGCACTGCAGAGTAATGGCGGGGTACTGCAGAGTAATGGCGGGGTACTGCAGAGTAATGGCAGGGTACTGCACTGCAGAGTAATGGCAGGGTACTGCACTGCAGAGTAATGGCGGGGTACTGCACTGCAGAGTAATGGCGGGGTACTGCAGAGTAATGGCGGGGTACTGCAGAGTAATGGCAGGGTACTGCACTGCAGAGTAATGGCAGGGTACTGCACTGCAGAGTAATGGCGGGGTACTGCACTGCAGAGTAATGGCGGGGTACTGCAGAGTAATGGCGGGGTACTGCAAAGTAATGGCAGGGTACTGCAGAGTATGCACTGGTATTGCAGAGTATTGGCAGGGAATTGAGGGGTTAAATTCGGTGAGCAGCGATGTGGGCACTGCAGATGCAGCCCACATCGCTGCTGACACCGATCTCTTTCCCCTCCGCTGTACCGATCGGTACAGAAAGGGGAGGGAGGAACAGGCGTCATAACATGACGCCGGTTTGTTTCCAAGTGATCACTCCGTCATTTGACGGGGCAATCACGTGGTAAACGGCCGCTATGAGTGGCCGTTTACCGTGATGCGCCGGGTCCTATGGACCCGGCGGTCACGGATGCTCTCGAGTGCGCACACCTCGGGGCACGCGAGAGCAGAATTCTGGGAGGCCGTTAATTAACGGCCTCTCTGAGTTAAACAACCGCCCTGAAGCCATTAATCGGCAATGGGCAGTTGTTAAGTGGTTAAAGCTAGATCACTAGCTATATAGGTGAGGTGAATATAGTGGTGTATACTGCAGTCAGGGCACAGACAACAACCACTACACAGCAGCAAGATAGGAAATCAGCCAAAAACGATTGGTGTGTACTGTGTTGAAGGTACACAGAACACCCACTGCTTCAGATGCAAAGTAACACACTACAGGAGGCCGCCTTAAAGGCGGCCTTATATAGTGTGGGGCGTGCACTACACAGCCTGAGCTATGATTGGCCACAGGCAGGATGCCTGTGGCCAATCATGGCTCTCCTCGCTGCCGGCGCTGCGATTGGCCAAGCATGCGGGGTCACAGTGCATGCTTGGCCAATCATCGGGCAGCAATGCACTGCGCCAACGCAGTGCATTGTGGTCCGCGCGCGCGTCACTCGAATTTTGACGCGAACGGCCAAAACGTTCGGAATTCGCCGAACGCACGAACAGCCAATGTTCGAGTCGAACGTACGTTCGACTCGAACACGAAGCTCATCCCTATTCCTGGCTATGCTTTCTTTTGGAAAGACAGGGTAAAACGGAGGGGTGGTGGTGTCTGGTTCTATGTGAGAAGTGATCTCAAAGTGAGTGTGAAAGAGGACCTAGTTGATGGAGAATGTGATGAGTCTGAAGCATTATGGGTGGAACCGTACATGGGTGTGAGTACTACAAAGGTTATCATTGGAGTTTGTTATAGACCTCCCAATGTTAATGAGGAGGTGGGGACTCAGCTCCTTGCACAGATGGAAAGGGCTGCAAGGGCTGGAACAGTGATAATAATGGGGGATTTTAACTACCCGGAAGCCGATTGGAGTAATGGCACTGCTGGAACAGTTAAAGGGCAAAAATGTATAAACCTATTACAAGACAATTTTATTGTCCAGTTTATTTAAGCCCCGACTAGGAATGGTGCTCTGCTGGACCTGGTAATCTCAAACCATGCAGAGCTTATTACCAATATTCATATAAAAGAACATCTGGGTAACAGAGACCATAACATGATTTCATTTAATGTTAGCTGCAAGCAACAAACACATACAGGAAAGATAAAAACACTTAACTTTAAGAGAGCAAATTTTCCAACGATGCTCTCCAAGTCTCTCCAAGACTCAGACTGAGAGGTAATATTGGCATCAATGGACACAGAACAGAAATGGGAATTCTTCAAAAAGACTCTATGCGAACTTACTGCAAACTATATTCCCATGGCCAATAAGTTTAAAAGGCTATAAATAATAATAAAAATATGACAATTAAGGAACACTATCATCGTTTAAATGCTACAAAGAAAATAACAGAATATGTAAAAAGGAAATCAAGGATGCAAAAATTCAAAATGAACAGCAGATTGCAAAAGATAGCAGGACAAACCCCAAAAAATCCTCAAATATATTAATAGTAAAAAGGTCAGGTCAGAGCATGTAGGCCCTTTACAAAATAATCTAGAGTGGGTGAGTGGGGACAAAGAAAAGCAAATTTATTAAATACTTTCTTCAGCTCTGTGTATACAAAGGAGAATTTGGGAACTCATGTCCACAGTGGGGGTGGTAGTGACAAAGCCCCAAATGCTCCACAATGGCTCAAAAGTGATATGGTCCAGAAATATTTAGGCAGAATAAAGGTGGATAAAGCACCTGGACCAGATGGCATCCACCCACAGATCTTAAGAAAAATGAGCTCTGTCATTTCAAAAGCCATTGTTTCTAATTTTTAGAGAGTCACAAATGATTGGAATGGCACCAATGTATTGGAGTAAGGCAAATGTGGTGCTCATATTTAAAAAGGGAACAAAATCTTTGCCAAATAACTATAGGCCTGTTAGTTTAACTTCTATAGTCAGGAAGTTACTGGAGAGTTTAATAAAAGACCACAAAGACGAGTTCTTGCTGTAAAAAATATTTTAAGCAACAGACAGCATGGATTCATGAAAGACAGAAGTTGTCAAACAAACCAGATTTTTTTTTATGAGGAGGTAAGTAAAACCTTGGACAGAGAGGTGGCTGTGGACTCGGATTTTGCAAAAGCATTTGACACAGTTCCCCACACACAACTAATGTGTAAGGTAAAGTCTTCAGGCTTGGAAAGATCAATTTGTAAATGGATGGAAAACTAACTAAAAAACCAAATTCAGAGAGTAGTGGTTAATGATTTTTACTCTGAATGGTTTAAGGTTATCAGTGGTGTACCCCAAGGTTCATTGTTGGGACCCTTACTTTTTTAATATATTTATAAATGATATTGGGTCTGGGATTAAAAGTAACATTTCTTTCTGTCTTTGCAGATGACACCAAACTATGCAGTGGAATAACGTCCTTACAGGATTTTCTCCAATTTACAAGCTGACCTCAATGCTCTGTCTAATTGGACAACTAAGTGGCAAGTGAGGTTTCGTGTTGATAAATGTAAAGTTATGCACTTGGGGGCTAAGAATATTTATGCATCATACATACTAGGGGGAGTACAACTGGGGGGATTCATAGTGGAGAAGGATCTGGGGGTTTTGGTAGATCATAAGCTCAATAATAGCATGCAATGCCAAGCTGCGGTTTCCAAAGTGAGAAAATTCCTTTCTTGTATTAAGAGAGGTATGGACTCCAGAGAGAGAGAGATCATTTTAGCCCTGTACAAATCATTAGTAAGACCTCACCTGGAATATGCAGTTCCGTTTTGGACACCAGTTCTCAAAAAGGATATCGGGGAACTGGAGAAAGTGCAGAGAAGGGCAACCAAACTGATAAGAGGCATGGAGGAGCTCAGCTATGAGGATAGATTAGAGGAACTGAATTCATTTTCAGTTGAGAAGAGGAGATTAAGGGGGATATGATCAACGTAAAAATATATAAGGGGTCCATATAGTGAACTTAGCATTGAGTTATTCACTTTAAGGTTATCACAGAGGACAAGAGGACAAGAGGACACTCTTTACATCTAGAGGAAAAAAAGATTTAATCTCCAAATACGGAAAGGTTTCTTCACAGTAAGAGCTGTGAAAATGTGGAATAGACTCCCTCCAGAAGTGGTTCTGGCCAGCTCGGTAGATTGCTTTAAAAAAAAGGCCTGGATTCTTTCCTAGGTGTACATAATATAATTGGGTACTAACATTTATAGATAAAGTTGATCCAGGGAAAATCCGATTGCCTCTCAGGGATCAGGAAGGAATTTTATCCCCTACTGTAGCAAATTGGATCATGCTTTGCTGAGGTTTTTCGCCTTCCTCTGAATCAACTGTGGGTGTAGGATTGTGTATATGGAATTGTGTTTTTTTTTATTAATTTATTTATTTTGGTTGAACTAGATGTTCAAATTGGCGCCACAACAATTCAGGTGGTGCCATTGCTGGCAATAGCCGCCGATTTGAACCTAGGCTGAACAATATCCTTATTCCCCAAATTTACTTCATACACATCCATTGCTTAATGGCCCTGTCATCTATTTTTCATGAAATAATTTCTTGCTGTGTTTTTCTGGCTCCTTGCAATGTTCTCTGTGAGATCCAGAACCTATGCTTTACCCCCTCACTTTTGTCTGGAACAAGTAATGCACATTAGTTGCAGTCATGTGCATTGTTCTATACACACAACACATCCCATAGTCCATAGTTCATCTTGGGAGTGAAAAAGAGAGGTTGGTTATGTTTCTACATACAGTAAGACCAAGGAGAACAAGCGTAGACACCCTCTAATGGGAAGTCAGATCACAGCAACATAAAAAGAAATTAGAAGATTTAGAGAAGGCTAAAAGCAATAGAAGTTACTTTTTGAGTTAAGAATACATACTGCATGTAGCGCACCTCTAGTGTGCTATTAGTGGCAGTGCAGGCAAATCTATGTTTTTGGCTCATGCTAAAATGAGTCTTTGATTCTAGGTCAGAAGTTCAGGTCTCTGATGCTTCCCCCTAGTTCTGGAAAGTTGGAGAAAGTTCTAAAAACTGGAGGGCGGAGGCCAGGAGGGTTGATCTGCATGCTTAGGGAGATTAGCCAATCCCCAGGCAGTGGGCCTGGCATAGTGGCTAAGCCACCTCCTAAATATGGATGAGTCCTGCTGGCAGGCAGTCAGGTGGAAGATGGAGTGGTGCGGAGACTGTAGTTGGCCCTTGAGGAGAATGCCTGTTGGGGAGACTCTGCCTCGGGCTGGGGCTCAGGCTGGTTTGGGAGGATCCTAACAGCATCAGGTTTTGGAAATAATCTTACCTAAGAAGCAGCAAGAGCAAAAAGGACAGTATGAGTACTTCAGCATAGCCAGGAACTTGTAAGGGGAAAGACTGTCACATGTAACAAACCTTTCTAGAAGTCAGTATTGGGGTTAAATCTTTCTTTTTACCTTACCCTGGGGGATCTTCAGTAACAGCCAGGTGGGCTAGTGAAGAAGCAGCCAGGTGGGTTGATAATTCCTGCAGTCAGTGGAACTGGGATCAATGTCTACAGTGGAGTTGCAGTCACTCCTATATGCAACCTACAACTTTTGTGCTACTTTGAAAAGGAACGAGAAGTTTCTAGTCCTTAACCACCTTCCACCCGGCCACTGCACATATACGGCCGGGCGGGAGCTTCCTCTTTCTGAGTGGACGTTTAGGAACATCCTTCAAAAGGAGAGGGATCGCACGCGTATGCATGCCCTCGCAATGGTGTGATCCCGATGACGGCACCCGGACACGGCGCATCTCTGATCGGCAGGAGGGATCTGTGATTGGCCCTCCTGATCACATGACGGCTGTGTCGAATCACAGCCATCATGTAATGTAAACAGTGAGCTGGTTGCTAGGCGATCGGCTCTCCTCTCCTCGCATGGAAGTTGTCAGCGAGGAGAGCCGATCGCTGCAGCCAGCCGGTGATCAATGAGTATGAGCTGTTTTTTTACAGCTTTTTACACACTGATCACTGGTCCAGTGTTCCCACACAGTGTAGAATCACAATGTCACCAAAATAGTGTCCCCAAAACCATGTCCCCACACATGTCCCCACACATGTCCCCACACACATGTCCCTACACAGTAAAAACACCTGTCCCACATATGTAACAGTAAAATCATATGCCCCAATGATCATCTGCACACATATGTCCGTGATCATCTGCGCACATCTTTTCATGATCATCTGCGTACATATGTCCGTGATCATCTGTGCCATCTGCATACATATGTCCGTGATCACACAAACCAATTATTATACACTTAACAAGATTTTTTTTTACCAATGACATGTAGCAGAATACATTTTGGCTTAATTTTATGACAAAATTTGATTTTATTGTATTTCTTTTAAAACAGAAAGTAGAAAATATTGTTTTTATTTTTTTAATTTCCGCACTTTTTTGGCTTATATCGCAAAAAATAAAAAACTGATTTGTGAATAAATACCACCAAAATAAAGCTTTATTTGTGTGAATAAAATGATAAAAATTTCATTTGGGTACAGTGTTGCATGACCGCGCAATTCTTATTGAAAGTGCAAGAGCGCTGAAAGCTGAAACTTGGCCTGGGAAGGAAGGGGGCAAAAGTGCCCAGTATTGAAGTGGTTAAAGTGGAAGTCCAGCCTAACACTAAAATCGCTACATCTACAGACGTTCATGATCTAACACTAACCTATCTAGCCTTGTAAAAAAGAAATTAGTATAGACACCTTTTTTGAAGCCGCTCCGGTCTCCGGCGGCGGAAACAGATGACACAGCTGACAATGACTGGGAAATCAATGGGAAGTGATGTCACACATAGAGTTACTGTGGGGCTTCCGATCTCGGCTGCCTCCTCTGCACCCGCCTCTACAGTGAAACGACCGCTGACAGCTGAGGGTGGGACCGGCTTTAGAAAAGGTATGTATAGAGATTTCTTCTTCACAGGGCTAGATAGGTTAGTGTTAAAACGTGGATGTCTATAGATGTAGCGATTTTAGTGTTAGGTTGTACTTCCACTTTAAGGGGCTGTTTCTTTTCTATCGGAGACTGTCAGTCTGGGGTATACCTAGAGCATTTGGCACCCAGGGCCCATCCTATATCTGGCACCCCCCCCCCCCCCAACTGTATAAAACACCCACAAAAAAACACCCTCCTCTGCCAAGATCAGCGTTTTTTAATTCTGCTTTCTTTTTTAAATGGCGCTGTTGGCTACTGAGTAAACCGGAAGTGACACTGTGCTGTCGCTTCCAGTTTTCTACATCGGAGACCTGATCAAAGGCAAATTCGGCTTTGTTCGGGTTTCTGGCCAGCTGGCTGGTGGCTCAGGTCTGTGGTAGGGATGGGAGACTTGGGCGAAGCTGTGTGGGGATGGGGACGTCCCCTCCCGCTCCTTGTAATAACAGCCGATGCTGTTCATTCATGGTAGCCAGTGACAATAGACGGGAAAGGACAGAGGTGTCACTCACTCAGGTGTGAGATGCCACATTTTTGGACAGATTGTGCCGCGGTCAGGAAAGTGGGGAGCTGGACTAGAGCTGCTATGAGGGAGACATCAGAGTGAGACAGCTGACAATACAAAGTGTGGCCCATACTTTGCATTATCTACTGTCCTCAGGGACAGACCTGATCCAGACAGGGCCGCTGATAAGGCAGTACAGCCAGCCCTCCAGTAGGGGGCCCGAGCCTCATCAGTCCAAAAGGGGGCCTGGACAACAGCAGGAGAGGAGAGCTGGCTGTTCTGCCTTGTGACTCCTGTGCTTTATCCCTGTGTTCTACTTACTTGCCTACAGTCCCTTTGTTTAGCAAGCTGTCCCATGCTGGCTTTATTCTCAGGCTGCATCCCGATTTTAGAGCAGCAGGGACAGCTGCACACTGTCTCTCTGCTTCTGCCTTGAAATCATTACACTGCCGGAGTTCTGTGGGTCCTTAAACTCCCCCTCCCCCTTTGCAGCGTTATCTTGCAAAGAAGAAAGATTGAAGGTAAGAAGTTCTCTGCCTGTTCCTCCCTGATGAGTCCTGAGCTCTGCTCTCCTGACCTCTACTCCGTGCTCTGTGTGAATTGTGGCTGTAGGGTTTGAATGTTGTAGTGCTTCTAATGGAAAGGGGTGACTGAGGAAGGGGGGTGAAGCTGCAGAAAGTTCAGAATTCCAGCTGACAAACATCTCCACCAGCAACAATGCACCAGCTATTTCTATATGCCACTCCTGAGGCCCCATTCACACTTAGCATAGCGAGAACACGTTCCTGCATTTTTTATTTTTTTTTGATTGTTTATACATAGGGTAGCCCATTCACTTTGATAAACACACCATAAAAGTTCTAGAACATTTACAGGCATGCAACTTTGCAAGTTTGTCACATGACAAAATGCAAACTGTTTTTGGGGTGCCATTAACAATTAACGGCACCACAAGCACTATGCGAGATTGCAGTGCATTTCTAAAATGCATGCAAAACATGCGTTTCCCTTACCCTTTGTCACACGGTCAGGAAATACAAAGTGGTAATGCAGCCTAAGAACTCTTTCACATGGTTGGCTGAGCCGTGAATTTATCACCACCCCTAGCTGCACACCCAAATCCTAACAATACCGTCAGACAGGGCTGTACACATTATGTAGTTGCAATGTTTTACTACACAGCTGCGGCATTTTAACACAGGCTGCAGAGTTTGACAGGCAGCACCACCTATCAAACTTCCCATTGAATTCAATGGGGCCACTTTGCAACTGCAAGCCAAACACTTGGCTCACAGTTGCAGCCAGTCTCGCAAAGAAAAATTTCTATTCAGCAATTTAAAAAAATTATAACAAAATACAGGAGTCAGGAGGCAGTAGTAGCAAGGGTATAATTTCTGCCATGGCTGCAAAACGGCATTGCTACCATCGCATTTTAGCAAAAATTTTATTTGATTTTTTTTTTTTTGGGGGGGGGGGGGGCCCTGTCAGGTAGGCTGTATGGGGCCCTGTAATTTCTAACAGCAGCCCTGGATCCAGAGATCCCACTGTATAGCGATCTCTGGATCGGATCTGTCCCTGAGGACAGCTTTGGCATTGATGATTTGATTCGGATTTGGGAACTGACCTGCTGACAAGACGTGTTGCTTGCTGGACCGTGGATGGGATCTGATGGCCGCAGGGAAGATGGCAAGATGCTGCAGTGACCTGCTGCTTGCTGGATGGATCTGATGGCTGCAAGATGTGGGTGTAAGTCCCCCCTTTATCAGATCAGCTCATCTACTCTATACCTGGTTTGTGAATACAGCAACACCACCACCCCCCCCCCCCCTTACCAGGTAAGCTCACAGCTCAGCTACTATAGGTGAGTGGTAGTCACACAGCAATATACAGCAAATACATGCATTCTGCAACCTGTATACAGCACACGCCTGCATTCTGCAACCTGTATACAGCACACGCCTGCATTCTGCAACCTGTATACAGCACACGCCTGTATTCTGCAACCTGTATACAGCACACGCCTGCATTCTGCAACCTGCACACAGCACACGCCTGCATTCTGCAACCTGCACACGCCTGCATTCTGCAACCTGCACACGCCTGCATTCTGCAACCTGCACACAGCACACGCCTGCATTCTGCAACCTGCACACAGCACACGCCTGCATTCTGCAACCTGCACACGCCTGCATTCTGCAACCTGCACACAGCACACGCATGCATTCTGCAACCTGCACACAGCACACGCCTGCATTCTGCAACCTGCACACAGCACACGCCTGCATTCTGCAACCTGCACACGCCTGAATTCTGCAACCTGCACACGCCTGCATTCTGCAACCTGCACACAGCACACGCCTGCATTCTGCAACCTGCACACAGCACACGCCTGCATTCTGCAACCTGCACACAGCACACGCCTGGATTCTGCAACCTACACATAGCACACGCCTGGATTCTGCAACCTACACATAGCACACGCCTGCATTCTGCAACCTGTACATAGCCCACGCCTGCATTCTGCAACCTGTACATAGCACACGCCTGCATTCTGCAACCTGTACATAGCACAAATCTGGAGTCTACAACTTGTACATAGCACACGCCTGTATTCTGCAACCTGTACATAGCACAAATCTGGAGTCTACAACCTGTACATAGCACACGCCTGTATTCTGCACCCCCCCCCCCATCAGGTCAGCTGCACAATACCTACTACACAGCAACCCCCCCCCCCTTCCCCTTCTATGACAGAGCAGCACAGTAAGGATGGCAGGACAGACACACTCCAACGTCTTCTCACAGCTCACACATCCCCTATCACCAGCTCACCTCGGCTCTCAGCTTCAGTTAGGGAGGTTTAGACTCCAGAAGATGTTGTGGGCACAGTTTGTAACAGCAACCACCCCCGCGCTGAATGATGACACACTCAGCTCGGCTGCTCAGCAGTGGTGGGTGGAGCTAGCAGGGGAAAACAGAAACTAGACCATACTTTTTTGGCCACAGTGCTGGGGGTGTTCAAGCTCACAAAAAAACTGACAAAAAACAGAGCAGCCAGAGCCAGGGATTCCCTTCAGGATACTGTCAGACAGTATCTGAGTACAGAGTGAACCCCATAGCAATGCCACCCAGCCACTTACACCCCCCTCAATGTGTGGCACCTGGGGCGGAACGCCCCCCCCCCGCCCCCTGCTTGGTACGCCCCTGCTGTCAGTGTTCAGGAAGAAAGACAGTTCTGAAACATGTACTGTACATAGGTAGGAAGTTGTCCCTGGTTTTACTGCTATTAAAGTGATTGTAACTTTTTTTTATCTTAATGCATTCTATGCATTAAGATAAAAAGCCTTCTGTGTGCAGCAGCCCCCCTAATACTTACCTGAAGTCCCTCAAGATCCAGCGATGTTGCAGGAGTATCTTGGCTGCCCGGGTTTGGCTGAGACAGTAGTCCAGCACCATTGGCTCCCACTGCTGTCACTCAAATTCAGTCAGCCAATGAGGAGAAAAAGGGGCAGGGCCGGGTCACGGCTCCTTGTCTAAATGGACACAGGGAATTGTGGCTCGGTTTGGGTGCCCCTATTGCAAACTGCTTGCTGTGAGTGCACTCAACAGGAGGGAGGGGCCAGGAGTACTGAAGAGGGACCCAAGAAGAGGAGGCTCAGGGCTGCTCTCTGTAAAAGCACTACACAGGGCAGGTAAGTATTACATGTTTGTTATGTTTAACTAAAAATAAAGCTAGTCTTTACAAGCACTTTAAGTTGGGCAGCCCATAATTCTTATTCACCATCCATGTTATTACCCCAATAAAACATAAAAACCAAGCACAAAGACTGTTTCTTGTATCTGGAGAAAATGCAGAGAATACTTGTTGCCTGGCCATGCAGGGATGGGAGAACCGATTACCAGCGGCTCCTTCAGGAGTGAGCGCTACACATAATACATAATAGATTTTTTTTTTTTTTTACCAGAGTTTTGTGTCACTTTAAACTTATTTTGGTGGTGGTGAGGTCTCAATGTGCAATTATCCACAGCATGTTTGCATATTATGACTCACCTACCTCCTAATGTGCTGTCCTCCAGCTCAATGACAGAATTCTATCAGCGTTGCCCACTACCGCCACAAAAGTCAGACGAACCTAGAAATAAAACATGTTTCAAATCTATCTGACGGACTAAAAATCTGAAAAACCGTTCGTCCGTGTGCTGGTCCGACGGACCAAATACGAAGCAAGGGTAGCTATTGGCTACTGGCTATTGAACTTCCTTGTTAAGTCCCATTTATGTCATCACGTTCAAAATGAACGGACTTTCGAACAGACTTAGTCCAGTCGTGTGTGGCCAAGTCTGTTCGTTCAGAAAGTCCGTCGGACCTCCGCCGAAAGTCCGTCGGGAAGACCATTGGACCTAGTCTGTCGAAAAGTCCGGTCGTGTGTATGCGGCATAACTGAGCATCGGATAACTGTGAAACCTTACAGGGATTGTAATTTTTAACCACTCTATCCAAGACTAAAAGAAAAAGTATTGGCTCGACATACATGTTAAGCAAGGATAGAAGGGGATTGAGAGAAGAAAAGACAGGATAGGGCAAAGAAGGAAGGAGGGAAATAAAAAAGGAAGGAAGGAAGTGAGGGAGGAAGGAAAGGAAGGAAGGAAGGAGTGTGGATAGCTTGGAGAGAACAAGCTTGTTAATCGAAATCTCAGAATAGAAGGTATTCAAATAAAAGATCACAGCATCAGCATTGCACCAGAATAAAATAAGCTGCAAAGTGAGCTCTCCATTAAACTTAATGGATGTGGTTTGAGTCTGCAAAGCTTGTCAAGAAGAGAAAATTGAAGAGAACATCTGTACAACCTGCTGACCCCCTTATAACACTTTATCATTAGTAATCCAAAGTGTAGCACAGTAAATCCTTCGTAGAACAGAAGGTATTCACTTGTCTCATTGCAAAAAGAAATGATTCACATGGCTCCGTTGACTGTCCTGACACGAGGAATAATCTCTATATTTTGGATATGTGATAGAACGAGACATGTGAGTATCTTAAGTTCTAAGAAGGCTTTACTGTGCTACTCACTGATTCTGTTGGAGGGTGTTTGGATTCCTTGTATCCCTTCTCATTATAACCTGTATGATTATGATGAGATACATCAAGCGAAAGGCAAAAACATTATAGGTGAAAGACATTTGTGTGCTCAGACAACACATACTTAACACATGAGGTGCTGGGAAAAAGTGTAACCAGGTGTAAGGAACTGTGCAGAGAGAGTGTTTGAGTACTGCCCAATAGTGCAGGTCAGTGACCAGACCTACTTCTGATTGTGGTCACTACCCAACACTAGCACTATGTAGCGATGACTTCCTAAGAAGCTGCTGGATTGTTGGGTGCCCCCCCTCCCCTAGCCTTACTGCCAGTGCTCTAACTTACTGTTGCCCCAATGCACTCACCAACCCATCAGTGGCTACCAATTGATTGACTTCAATCTGCCAATCCTTGCTTGAAGATGTTATTTGCTCAAAGTCTACAAAGGTGAAGGTTGGGGATCACAGGATACTCCATAAATAGCAACGCAGTGTATCCTCTGCTCAAAAGAAGGACAAAATGTAAACTTCTTTCACAGGCCAAGGGTGCGCCTTTAGGGATTAGAAATCTTCAATAGGATTCAGGCTTGGGTTTATTCTGAACCTATGTTTGACTGAACCTGAAAGGAAGCTTTCAATGTCAGGTCAATCAGCTGCACATGCCCAAGGGTGAGGGATGCTTGTGACATCACTGACTTAAAATGGTAATATGGCCATATTAAGTAAATGATTTTACAAGCATCCCTGCCCCTTTGTGTACATGCAGCTGAGGGATGGGCAATTCGCTGACCACAGGTGATTGGCTTGGCACTGACAGGTTCCTTCTGGGTTTGGACCAAACCCGAGTTTAACTGAATCGGAGCTCCGAACTAATCTTCAATAAGCTGCCTCTGAGATGAGGCCAGAAATCTTAAATAGGTTGCCTTAACTGAGACCAGCAATGGTCTTATGTGAAAGTCTTGAAGGCACTCCTCTTTTTAGCCACCTTTATATCTTCAAGGCTCAAGTATAGGCCCATTCCCACGCCTATGGACTTAAAAACAAGGGCCAGTAAGTTACATCTAGCAATACACCCTCACCCAAGGTAACCCTGTGAGGCTAAGAATCCATCTAACACCACAACCTCTTCAGGACAAGTCTCAGATGCTAAGGAAACCATAGAGAAACCACGTTCCTCTTGACTTACTCTCCCTGCAATGCCACTGTGGTTCAGTGCCACCTGCAGTGGAGAAAGCAGACGGCACCTGTATATATATATATATATATATATATATATATATATACAGGTATATATATATATATATATATAGAGAGAGAGAGAGAGAGAGAGAGAGAGAGAGAGAGAGAGATAAATAGATATATCTCTCTCTCTATAGATATCTCTATATATAGAGATATAGAGATATATATAGCTATATATATATATATATATATATATATATATATATATATATATATATATATATATATATATATATATATATAGCTATATAGATATCTATCTATCTATCTATCTATATATATATATATATATATATATATATATATATATATATAACATTATTTCTTCTTGCTCTATCTTCTATGGAAGATACTTCCCATCTCTTGGATAACCCGCCCTTTGGCCTGCACTCTGGACCACCAGGTAAGGCTACTCTCTAACAATAGAGGAGTGATGGACTATCATATCACCAGTCATCAACAGAGTGACTTCATTGTAAAGGGTAAGTGGTTGTTACCATGGGCTACCGTAGAACTTTTTTCAGGGGGGGGGGCATCATTTTAGGGTCACTCATGCACCGCCCCTTTTCGACAATGTAATAATCACATTATCATGGTCAGAGACTGCAGACATTGTACAGTCCCTAGGATAAGTAATGGATAATGGCCAACAGTCCCTCTTACCAGACCCAGGAAAACTACAGCAGTGATCCCTCCGGCTGGATGATCGCTCACTCTGGGTTCCCCTGGGGCGACTCTGGTCAGTAGTGTAGCATGTCTGTACCCTGGTAGTGGCTCATTTTTTCTCTCTGGTGGCACTGGGCAGCGTTTCTCTCGGGCAGGAAGCTGGGCGGGGAACCTGGTGAGAGCCGCCGTCTCTTGTCCCTGACAGGAGAAAGGGGGGTGAGTGGGGGAAACATTTGATAGCCCGCAGCTCGCCTTTCTCCTGTCACAGCGACACTGAGTTCTCTGCTGGACTGAGCAAGGAAAAGAGCCCGAAGTCACACTACACTAATGGGGGGCTTGACAGCACCTTGATGGTGTTACCCCACTGGTGGATGGCACCCGGGTGTGGGCTGCCCGTACCCTGATAGCGATGCAACTGTGCTGAATTTAAGATCTGATCCCTGATTCCAGGGGGGGGGGGGCACTTGACCCCCCTTGCCCCTACCTGCGGACGCCCATGGTTGTTACCATTGACAGCATCACATAGTCATTACAGTCAGAGAATGCTAAACAGCCAGCCTAGAGAAAGCTAATATTTAACTTATGGATGGACTCTGGTTAGATAAAACCCTACTGGCTTTTTAAAAAACAACAGCAGTGATGACTGATTGTCACCTTGTTGTCTCAGTTCTCCTGGTGTATTTTCTATAATGTAAAAAAAAAAAAAAAAAGTTAAATAGTCAACCAGTACTTCCTGCAATTGTTACCAGATGGGAACTCTTGAGCTGGAATGCTAATGCCAGGTCACCAAAATAATAGAAGAGGAGGGTGGCTGATTCAACGCAGGGGAATGCACTCAATAGTAAAAATAAACATTTTTGACTTCCCAACAATTTTAATTCAACTAAATTTAATTTAAAGTACAAAATATTCTATATTTCTCAAGACCAGGACTAAAGGTTGTGAAAAAAAAATCACGAATGACACTGTTACTCATCTGCAATCTGTAAAATATCTCCAGCGCCTCATCATACATAAACTACGTGTCCCTCCTACACATTGCCTGACAAACCATCTTCTTTACACGAGCTTGTGAGAGCTCGAGCCCATTATCCCAAACCTCAGAACATCTGCCAATAATTACAGTAGCAGGGAACAAAAAGAGTATTTTCATTTTCTATGATACTTCTCCTGATGTATTGGTCTTCTGATGGTGTAATTTTCTACTAGTATTCTGCAAGGTTAAAGTACAGTGATAAGTGTTTATATGAAATCTCTAGGGAGAATACATGGGCTGCCCTTACTGAATTCCATCTGAAAGCTGCTAGTCTGGCTCCAATTCATTCTGACTCACTGTAGTAGAACAAGCATGTAGCTAGTGAAGTCAAAGTTAGAGCCTGTTATTAGGCTTTAGACATGTGTCAACCAAGTGACACCCATCCAGCTGGGTGGAGGGAAAGTGCTGCTAGCCCAAAATATGAATAATTTGGAAAATTGCTCCCAAGGGCCTATAAGCAGCTAGAACAAATTAAACTGAGTAGAATATATAAAATAAAAAATTATTTATTGCATACAGATATATGAAAGAAAAAAAAAAAACACATGAATTAAAAACTACATGAGCTCTGGTATTATGGTATCCAAACATGATATGTATGTTACAAATGCAGATAGCAAAAAAGAGTTTCTTAACACTAAATGCTATTGCTCAGAGAAGAGCCCCAATGCGTTTTGACCGTATAGTGTTCTGATCTTCCTCAGGGGGATGAAGATATCTTTAAATTGAAATATCGTACATGATCAGGGTCGATTAAAAACATATAGGCGGGGTAGTTTCCAGGTGGTACTCTGTCTAAGGAGTATGGAACGGGCCCACACTATCCCATAGAAAATAGAAAGCCACACAGACTAAATGGGAGACAAAGGGAAAGGGAGCACAGACATACCCATAATAATAAATACAATCAAGTGGGATATATACATAAATACATACATATATACTGTTGAAAGAATTCTCAGCAGTGTCAGCTGTGATTTGAATAGTATTTACCATCTAAAGCCACTTATGGGTATGTCTGTGCTCCCTTTCCCTTTGTCCCATATTTAGTCTGTGTGACTTTCGGTGGGATAGTGTCGGCCCCTTCCATACTACTTGGACAGATTACCACCTGGAGACTACCCAGCCTAT
Source organism: Lithobates pipiens (assembly GCF_037356315.1). NCBI lineage: Eukaryota > Metazoa > Chordata > Amphibia > Anura > Ranidae > Lithobates > Lithobates pipiens. Next base: position 299,768,919 of record NW_027507785.1, read on the forward strand.
ATGTTTTTCATACTATGATGCTTTATTCAAGGAAAATGACAAACGATTTACAAAATTTTCTACAAATAAACACCTGAAAAGCATGGCACACATCCGCACCCAGCCCCCCTGAGTCTCGCCTATATTTTTTTAATCGACTCTGGTCATGCGCGATATTTCAATTTGAAGATATCTTCACCCCCCTGAGGAAGATCAGAACAATACACAATCGAAACGAGTTGGGGCTCTTCTCTGAGCAATAGCATTTAGTGTAACTCTTTTTTGCTATTTGTATTTGTAACATTGACATCTCATGTTTGGATACCATGCATACCAGAGCTCATGTAGTTTTGAATTCATGTGTTGTTTTTTTTCATATATCTGTACGCAATAAAGAACTTTTTTTGATATATTCTATTCAGTCCAATTTTTCTAGCTGCTTATAGGCTTATAGGCCCTTCGGATCAATTTTTCAAATTAGACATGTGTCAATGGCATTGGTTTGACATCAGTTTGAGACACTTTGGAGGCCATTTAGAATTAATTGATAGGCAGTTTGGATCTGCAGTTGACCTGCTTATGTCCTGATTCTTTGAATTCTCATTGTCTTAGAATTCTGTGGCGATGCAAAACCTATTTGAAAATGTAGCACCTTCTAGCTAGTGTGCTAATGTAAACAGATTAGCTGTTGGAGTAGGCGAATTGGCTTGGATAAGAGCCAAGCCTGGGTTTTATCTGGGTCAGGGTTTAGTGACTCAGGGAGGCTGGATGACTCATCTGACAGCTTTTTCTAGCACTTCCCACTGGTCTAGAAGTCAGTAGAAAATTCCAGAATTGGAGGGTGGGAGTGAGGAGGGGTTGCCATGCATATTTATGAGGACCCTGGTCAATCCCCAGTAAAAAAGAGGCTGTAAGGGGGCAGCTCATTTCATAAATAGGTATGAGTCATGCTAGCAGGGGCAGTCAGTGGAGGATGGAAATGGAATGCTGAGGAGGCTGTCAGTGGCCCTTGAGGGTGCCCCCTAGTCTAGAGGGGTGACCTTGGGCCTGGGGCTCGGGTGCTGGAAGATTCCCCCTACAACACACAAAAGAAACCCTTCCTGAGGGGAAGCAAGTGAGAAGACAGCAGGAGCAGGTCAGTACATCTGGGAGATCTCCTGAGAGTCAGCCGGGTGGGCTGGTGAATGTCAGTCTGGAGGACTGTGGGGAGGAGTTAGCCTGGAGGGGAAGTGAAAGAGTGTCAGGTCTGTACAATGTGCCAGCTGGGTTTTCTGTAAGCAAGTAAGTGCTTGATGAAAAAGTGGCGTGTATATAGGAAGAGTTGTCCCTGAAGTGGTTTTGAAGTCAAGTGGGCATCTTATAATCTCCAATCCCTATCCAAGTTTTTATCCCTCAATAAAAAAAATTTAAAAAAACAGTCACGGACTTTAAATCTGAGTACCTGTGGAAATTTGGCGTGACTGGCTGTGCAGGGTGGGGGATCCCAGTTTACTTGTGGCCCTTAAGGGGGTGCGCTACAAAAGGAACAAAAGTCAGCTGACACAGGTCCTTAAAGTTATATTAATTTCCAGCAGCCTGTGACATTAAATACCACCTGTCCGTTGATCCCAGGTGGGTATTTAGCATTATCCAGCTCTGTTGATGTGTAAAGTGGGAGTAAATTCCCATACATGAAATTTTAGTTATAGGAAAGCCTTTAATAAGGTACAGTAAATATGTTCTAAATGTGCACCGTTGAGAAGATATTTACTTTAGATGCAGCCGGTGATGTCACTGGCACATGTGGCTGAAAGAACGTAAACGGCGGCTCCAACGTGCAGGCGCAGGCACGGGAGTGATGGGAGTGACGTTACCACGCCTCTGACCACTCACACAGCTAGAGTCCGCCAACCTGGAAGGAAGAACGGGTGAAGATGGAAGTGTCTTCAACGTTGACAGTGTGCTGCTGGAGGACTTCATTCTAAGGTAAGTTTATGCATGCTAGCACATTATGACATTGCCTTGCAAGTTTGAAAAAAAAGAAAAAAGCAAGGGGTTTACTACCACCTTAAATACAATTAATTAATATGTGGAATTTGCTCATTATGAGTGCAATGGGCCCTCCTGTTGACCTGATGGGGTCAGGTATGGGGGGTACTATCTGCCTATCGGTGGCCCTGGAGGGCCCAATAGAGGGTAAGTGTGCCATAATGTGCAAGTGCGCTGTTCACATCATGGCAAGAGTGCACCCACCATAAAATATGTTCCTCCTTATCCCCTTTACAACTGCCTAACACAAATGTGCTTAAATGCCCACATTGGCTAGGTGGCCAATGTTTCTGTGCTAAAAGCGCACTCACTGCGCGCTTCCAGCACAGAGAAAGGGTGTGAAATATAGCTCTTGGTCCCCATTAATGATCCGTAGCTGGCAGGACTAGCGTCTGATCACGTGACCACCTGTGGTCAGCTGATCCTTCCCGCCCCCTGGCATTCAGAACATTTTAAAGGGATATCAGGAGGGCGAGAAAGAATTATTTAAAAAAAAAAAAAGATCGATTTTGTTCTTGTTTATATTTGGAAAGTGGTCACAGTGGTCATGTGGTCAGCTGATCTTTCAGAACATTTTACAGGGATATCAGGGAGGGCGAGAAGGAATTATTAAAAAATAAAACAACCAATGATCCCCCCGCCCCTCTCTTTCAGCACTGGGGTCACACTAGTTGAGTGATGGAGAAAAACAGGGAGAAAATAAACATCGGAATACTAGTCAATACCAATGTGCAAAAGTGTATTGGATTTGGAAGAATAAATCACCTCTAACGTTGGGTGTCCTACATGTGTGGATGTTAATGTATTATGTAAAACTATTAGAATAGTTTTTACAATTTAGAATGGGGTGCCTCAAGACTGTCCATAATTTTAAAGGGTGCCTTGAGATCGTCCATAATTTGAAAGGGTTCCTTGACTGAAAAAAGTTTGAGAATCACTGGTATACAGTATATTAAGAGTAACAACTAAAGACAGTGGAACTCTGATGTGAGGGACTTTAATGTGAAAGGGGAGGTCTTCTAATGTGATTAGAGGCTTTTTCTAGGTGATGGTTTTTCTTGTAGCATCTTTATTCATTCATTAAAATTGTATTTTATTATTATATAAAATATATAATAAAATAAATAATACATATATAATAATATAAAATATTTTATTATTTTAAAATAAATTAATTCATTTAAAAAAACAGATTTTTGGGCCCATATACATATATATATATATATATTTATGGTTCAGAGCCCTATGTCCGATACGTATAACGATGACAAACAGGGTTAACATAAACTTACCACTTGAAATAGACCTGAGGGTGTGCCCTGGTCTAACGTACGGTATACCAAAATAAGGGGGCATACCCTAGATAAGAAATGAGGATTAAATGAAATGAACATGAAATGAAGTGAAATGAGTACTCTGTGAGGAGTATGATGCCTTGAGAAATGCCCTAAAAAGGGGATGGGAGGGTGGGTATTGCACACAGGAACCGACAAGGAACACAGCAGAATGGGCTGATTAAATACCCCTCCGGGCTCCTCCCATAAATTCCGGCCACCGTACTGGCTGATAAGGAACACAGCTGAACGGGCTGATCAATTACTCCTCCGGGCTCCTCCCATAAATACAGGCCACCATACTGGCCTTTCAACTTATGGTTCAGAGCCCTATGTCCGATACGTATAACGATGACAAACAGGGTTAACATAAACTTACCACTTGAAATAGACCTGAGGGTGTGCCCTGGTCTAACGTACGGTATACCAAAATAAGGGGGCAAAAACATACTGGTAGGGAATTGCTCTTTATCGATTGAGTTTGATCACTGAGTGAGTTTAACAGATGCCTGAGCTATGTCCACCTGAGGATTGTAGCTGTACTGGGTGAAGCAGGCAGACTCCTACCTGCCTAGCTATTCAATGACATTGTCTGGGGACCCGCTGTTACCGATTCTGTAAAAGTGGATGTCTACGCTGGAGCTTACTTGCTGCTCTTTGAAACCGCTAGGGGAAGTACGAAGTGATCTTTGTATCAGGCTAAGTAGCGTCTACATAGCTCTCGGCCTGCTGGATTACCGCAGGTGAACTTTCCAGGTCACAGGAACCTGTAGTAGGCCAACACCTGGCTGCTTGTAGGACCATGCTAGGGGAGAGAACAAACGAGGGGATAGTCAGGATGGTCGGAATACCCTTAAGGATGTCACCCGTTCGGGTAAGCATTTGTCACCGACCATCGGTTGGATTTCCTGGACTTCACGAAGCACGGTTCAACCCGCGTGGGACATGAATAAAGAAGGTTTGCGGGGTCCGGCAAGGACAAGAAATGTTGCCTGCCGGCTAGGTATAGCCGAACAGTGTTATGGGATAGGCAACTGAGTATGACAGTATGAGGGAAAGGCCAGTAACTGCCTGATGTTGGAGGTTTCATAGGAGTGGTGTGTCCGGAATTTCTGAAGGCCCTCCAGGCCGTCTGGTAGTTTGAGCATGTTGCGAGAAAGTGAGACGTTTACGAGTTTGGTCGCTGTATGTAGATATTGTACTAAACCGGGGTTTAGGTGAGACCGACCAAGGACAATGGCTGACACTGGATCGGCTCCAGTCAAATACGACAACGCATCTGCTACGAGATTGCTCTAGGCCAGGAACAATGTATAGTCAACTTTAAACTGAATTATAACGACAGCTGTACCAGCCTACCCAGGCAGGACATGACTGCTAGGGATTTAGACCTATCTTGCAATAATCTCTGCTGGTTGCCTGATGGTGGCCAAAAATTGCAGCGAAGCCTGTGATGGTCGCTACATCTGTCCCTAGCTGGGGTGATAGGGGCGAGATAGACGGTATAAACATGATATACCGATCTACGTAGTACGGAACCTCTGATATTGAAAGATCCGTGGCATCCAGATTAAGGGTCTGACAGGGGCCCTGAATCTGGGAGGGGAAGACGAGGATGCATGACATAAAGACCAACCCTGGGGAATGACCATATCGCAGAACTGAGCATACCCGAAACAGACTGAAGCTGCTTCTAGGTATACCCCTGTGTGTGGGTGAAGTGTTTGAAAAACTGACCTTATAGGGTCAGCTTGTCAAGGGGGAAACTGGCGTGCGAGGATGTTCTACATGTCCCTAAAGATGGCAGTTGTGATGGGCAAGCGTCTAGCGTTGGCTACGGGCAGATGTTTCTGGATATCCGTTAGAGGGGATCTTACTGTATGGGCCATCAACAGATGGCTCACCGGGGTCCTGTAAGGATAGAAATGTCGGGTGCTGGCTAGATATAGCCTGACCGTATTACAAGAAGAAGCCAGCTGCGTGTGGCAACTCGACCTCTGGTGTAGGACGGAAGCTGAACTCAACTGCCCAACGGGAGGAATGAGCGTCAGGAATGGCGAGTGGCGTAGTCACAGAGGCTAAGTGGCCAAATGAGTACCGCTGAAAATGATGTGTGGCTGAGTGCCAACAAAAGTGCTTGCAACGATCACAAGTTATGCTAAGTTGCACGCCTAGCCGTGATAGCAAGTGTTGCGCTTAAATGTGTGCACACAATGATAGCAAGGGAGTTAACGTCACTGGAGATGTGTTTGTGGTGACTGGACTCGGTGGTGTCGCAGACGTCCGGACACAGGGCTGTGAGCAGTATGACCTGAAAAGGCTAAATAAGTTATGCCAAGATGCGTGCTTGCTACGATTGCAAGAAGTTATGCTAGGATGCGTAGTTAGCTAGGTTGAAAAGACAAAGTCCACCCAGCCCACGACAAAATCAACAATTTAGACAAACAACATTGCACAACCCGACACACCCAATGCTATCCCCACAGCTGATCCAGAGGAAGGCAAAAAAAACCCGCAGAGCATGCTCTAATTAGCTACAGCAGGGGAAAAAATTCCTTCCTGACCCCTTGAGCGGCAATCAGATTTCTCCCTGGATCAACCTACCTACAATATAGCACCCCGTTATACTACGTACGTTAGGAAGATATCCAGGCCTTACCCAGCAATGCACTGAGCCAGCCAGAACTGCCTGCCAGCAAGGATAGTACTACATTTGTGCCTGGGGCTTGCTAGCGACAACTGCAAAGTTTATGCTAGGATGTGTGCTAGCAACTATTGCAAGAAGTCTATGCTTGGATGCGTGTTTGCAACGATTGCAAGAAGTTTATGCTTGGATGTGAGTCTGCCACGATTGCAGGGAGTTATGCCTAGATGTGCTTGTGGTGACTGCAGGATGATTGTGATTGGATGCGTGCTAGCAACAAGCTTGCACAGAGTTGTACTTGGATGCGTGCGAAATGAATCCGATATGAACCGGATGTAGGTGTGAAATGAATCCTATGAATTAGTTATGTGATAATCCGACCCAAACGATCGTGGAGTAGATGACAATGAATCCGATATGAATTGTTGAGTTATACCCATAAGGCTGAAAAGACGGGTGCGGATTAATGCGTTGCTGGTTTGAGGGATTTGAGTTGGTAAGCGATGAATATGTGGAATGAAATAAATGAAATGTTTGCCGTGATGTAGACAAGACTTGGTATGTTTATGATTAATGATGAGTTGGAACTGCGGAGCACAGAACAAAATGAGGTCAAGACACCTGGGGCATGCCTAGACGAATCAGTGCATGGAGGGTGCTACTGGACTTGACTGACCTGTAAACACAAAGGCCAAACCAGTTGAGGATTCCATACCTGTCATAGACAACTGGCCAAATGGTGACTCCTAATGGGAGTGGTGAGCTTTGAAATGAAACGAAATGACATAAAATAAAATGAAATGAGACAAACAAACACAATGAAATGTTTTTTTTTTTTTTTTTTTTAAGATATATATTTTATTTTTCTATTATTATTATTTCTTCCTTTCCCCCCCCCCCCCTTTTTTTTTTTTTTTTTAATAAAATGAAATGAAATGAGACGAACAAACATAAACGAAATGTTGCCTTTGATGAGAACCTGCCATGGCAGAAGCGCAGCTCGGTCGTGTCACAGGCGCCACTGACAGCGAGCCGGACTCTGGAGCATGTACTGAAATGAGGCAATTAGTGAAATGAGGCCAAATGAGCATGGCCCCCTGTCCAGAACCCGAATTTGTAAAACAACTGGGTTTGAACCGAGGTGCAGGAGGTGACAGTGAGATGAGTGAAATGAGTGAATCCGCCATGACAGAGACCCGAATCGCCATGCCGTAACTTTGCGACTGAGCACGAAACGGACTCTGGAGCATGTACTGAAATGAGGCCAGTCCTGGGGCACGCCGAGACGAATTAGAACATAGGTGTGACTATTCGTGTCGGAGCGAGATAGGTGAAATGAAATGATACCCATGACAAAGACAGGGATCAACGGCTGCGCTCAAGAATCAACGGTGAACCCTGTCTCTGGAGCATGTACTGAAATGAGGCGAAGCAGCTGGGCACACCGGAACAAATCAGTGCACATAACTGCGACAGGATTCGAATCGGAGCGTAATAAGTGACATACCATGACAGAGACCGGAATCAACGAGTGGCCCACCGATTCGGTAAAGAATCCGTCTCTGGAGCATGTATAGAAATGAGGCCAAACAACTGGGCGTACCGAGGCGAATCGGTGCATCGATATAATGCGACTGGATTCGTAACGGGGCGTGATAGGTGACCAGAAATGATATGCCATGACAAAGACAAGAATCGAAAACCGTGGCTGAACCTGCGAATGATTCTGTCACTGGAGCATGTATTGAAATGAGGCCGACAACTGGGGCACACCGGAGCGAATCGGTGCATCGGAGATGCGACTAGATTCGAATCGGAGCGCGACTCGTGACCGAAATGAAATGAAATGAAATGATTGAAATGATCGAAAATGATTGAAATGATCGAAACGATTGAAATGATCGAAACGATTGAAATGATTGAAACGATTGAAACTCTCCGGTTAGTTAGAATTTAGGACGTCTGTTTGGGAATTTTCGAAATGATCCGAACGATTCGGACGTAGGGACCCGTGATTTGGTCGGTATGCGGAAGGTTTGAAAAATGAAATGCTCGATGTGGAGTCATGAACGAGTGACCACGACTTCTTTCGAGAAGAATGAAATGAAATGCAATGATTAAAATGAGCCGGTTAATTAGAATTTAGAACATCTGATTGTGAATTTCGAAATGTACAGGACGATTCGGACGTTTCAGTAGAGACCAGTGATTTGGTCGGTATAGCGGGTTTGTGAAATGAAATGCTCGATGTGGTGTCAGGAACGGATGACCACGACTTCTTTCGAGAAGCAAGGAGCACAAATGTTTAGAGGTAACGGATGCGTGAACGATATCGGAAAAATACGAAGGTGATATTTCAGTGAGTGGTTCGTGAGTTCAACAGATCACAGTTTAGTGACATGAAATAACATGAAATGAGAAATGGGAGCCAAAGCCCTACCCGTGACCGCCGAACCAGATGCGTTGCACGATACCGGCAAGTTTCGAGTTGTTGCGCCTCAGACAATACACGAACGCTCACGACGGCAAAACCGACTGTAACACGAGGATGAAGACAGGACTTCAATGAAGACGGAACTCACGAACACTGCACTCCTTCTATCGAACGGTCTCGAATAGTCGGCCCTAGATCTGTGGCGTAGCTACTATTGCACACAGAAACCGACAAGGAACACAGCAGAATGGGCTGATTAAATACCCCTCCGGGCTCCTCCCATAAATTCCGGCCACCGTACTGGCTGATAAGGAACACAGCTGAACGGGCTGATCAATTACTCCTCTGGGCTCCTCCCATAAATACAGGCCACCATACTGGCCTTTCAACATATATATATATATATATATATATATATATATATATATATATATATAGATATATATATATATAGATATATATATATATAGATATATATATATATAGATATATATATAGAAAGGCCAGTATGGTGGCCTGAAATTATGGGAGGAGCCCGGTGGAATATATAACCAGCCGTCCGCCCGTCTTCCTCGTCGGTTCCGGTGCGCGATACCTGATACGTCAGATATCAAGGGCCGACTATCCTAGACCAGACGCAGTGAGCCCGTTCGTGAGTTCCCGCGTTGTTCGTCTCCGTCTTGACCGTCTTCCCGTTCATCAGCGTCCGTGGGTTTCGCCGTCGGAGTGTCGTCTTACCCATCGAATTTGTCGTTACACGTCGGGCCGGCTGTCGCAGGTAGGGCTTCGGCACCCCCTTTTCGGTTTATGTATTACGATGTCCCATCAACATTCCCTGAACTCACGAACCGCTCGGATGTTTACTGTGGCTCTCGTACTCATGTCACTGTTTCTACTTTCGATGTAGTCGTTATCACCTTCGGTCGATCACGCCACGTCAGGCGATTCATTCGCAGGTACGACATTCGAAACCGTTCGACTCCCCGAGCATTTCTATTAGTATCGTTCGAATCGTTCGACTCACAGCCGACTGCTTGTTACGACAAAGCAAGCAGTCCGCACGTATCGGTTGGTCTGCTCCAGTTCGAATATATCTCATCATTCATGCAGTTGTGTTATGTATCTCATTTCATCTCATTTTCAAGTCATTTCAGTCCCACTCATTTCTACCGTTTCAAATCATTTCTGTCACCAGCCGCGCTCCGGCGCGAATCCTGTCGCACCTCTGGTGCACCGATTCGCTTTGAAGTGCCCCAGGGTTCGGCCTCATTTCTGTACATGCTCCAGAGACTGAGTCACTCGCAGGTTCACGCACGGTCCCTGATTCTTGTCTTTGTCATGGCATACCATTTCTGTCACTTATTACGCTCCAATTCGAATCCTGTCGCATTCTTCTATGCACCGATTCGTCCTGGTGTGCCCAGCTGCTACGCCTCATTTCGGTACATGCTCCAGAGACGGATTCTTTTTTCGTAACCTGCAGTCCAGTCGTTGAATCCGGTCTCTGTCATGGGATATCATTTCTGTCACTTATTACACTCCAATTCGAATCCTGTCGCATTCTTTTATGCACCGATTCGTTCTGGTGTGCCCAGCTGCTACGCCTCATTTCAGTACATGCTCCAGAGACGGATTCTTTGTTGTAACCATCAGTCCAGTCGTTGAATCTTGTCTCTGTCATGGCATATCATTTCTGTCACTTATTACGCTCCAATTCGAATCCTGTCGCATTCCTTATGCACCGATTCGTTCTGGTGTGCCCAGCTGCTACGCCTCATTTCAGTACATGCTCCAAAGACAGGATTCATCTGTTTGGTTCAAGCGCTCGTCCTCTGATTCTTGTCTTTGTCATGGGTTTTTCATTTCATTTCACCTATCACGTTCCGGTACGAATAGTCACATCTGTGTACCAAATTCGTCTCGGCGTGCCCCAGGAATGGCCTCATTTCAGTACATGCTCCAGAATCCGTTTCGTGCTCGGTCGCAAGTTGTGGCATGGCGATCCGGATCTCTGTCATGGCAGGTTCTCTCATTTTCACTGTCACATACCGCTTCCCGGCTTGGGTCCAGTTGATTCTTCAATGTTTGGATGCCTGCCGGGGGCCTTGCTCCTCGGCCTCATTTCATTATAGATTGCCTCAAAAGGGAAAACACAGCTTTGTTTAGGCGTGTCTCGCTGTTTTCTCCACATACAAGCGTAGACTTCTTGCAATCGTTGCAAACACACATCCAAGCGTAGACTTCTCGCAATCGTTGCAAGCACGCATCCAGACATAGACTTCTCGCAATCATTACAAGCACACATTCGAGCATAGACCTCTTGCACTTATTACTAGCACGCATTCGAGCATAGACCTCTTGCAATCGTTGCAAGCACGCATTTGAGCATAGACCTCTTGCAATCATTGCAAGCACGCATTCGAGCATAGACCTCTTGCGATCATTACAAGCACGCATTCGGGCATAGACCTCTTGCAATCGCTGCAAGCACGCATTCGAGCATAGACCTCTCGCGATCATTACAAGCACGCATTCGAGCATAGACCTCTTACACTCATTACAAGCATGCATTCAAGCATAGACCTCTTGCAATCGTTGCATGCACGCATTCGAGCATAGACCTCTGGCGATCATTGCAAGCACGCATTCGAGCATAGACCTCTTGCACTCATTACAAGCACGCATTCGAGCATAGTCCTCTTGCAATCATGGCAAGCACGCATTCGAGCATAGACCTCTTGCAATCGTTGCAAGCAGGTGTCCAGGCACAACTTGTTGCAATCATTGCTGGCAGGCACTTCTGGCTTGCTCAATAGATTGCTTTAGGGAAAACCTGGATACCTTCCTAAATGTACGTTGTATTACGGGGTACTTATATTTATAGGTATAGTTGATCCAGGGAAAAAATCTGATTGCCTCTCGAGGGGTCAGGAAGGAATTTTTTCCCCGGCTGTAGCAAATTGGCCTATGCTCTGTTGGGGGTTTTTTGCCTTCCTCTGGATCAGCTGCGGGCGTAGAATTGGGTGTGTCGGGTTGTGTGATACCTTATTTATTTTGATTTGGTTGGACCGGATGGACTTCTGTCTTTTCCGGCCTGGCTACTCATGAAGCCTACCATAATTCCTTGCAGTCGTTGCAGGCACGTGTCCTGGCACAACTCCTTGCATTAGTTGCAGGCACGCATCCTAGCATAACATCTTGCAGTCGTGGCAAGCACGCATCCTGGGTAACATCTTGCAATCATCGCAAGCACGCATCCGAACATGCATTCAAGCACAACTCCTGTAGTCTTCGCAGTGCACATGCGGTAACACGAATTGCTCACAGTCACTACGTATACATCTCCAGTGACAAACTCCCGGGCAATTGTCGCAAGCACATGTTTAAACACAACTTTTAGTCATGCCAAGGCTCGCGACTTAGCATAACTTCTTGCAATCATTCGTTGGCAAGCACGTTCTCAGTGGCACACAAACTGGCTACACGTCATTTTCAGCAGCACTTAATTGGCCACTCGTCTCCTGTGGCTTTTCTTACAAACCACTCACTGTTGTCTGTCTATCCGTCTCTTCCTTAGGACAGTTGAGTTCAGCTTCCGTCCCGCACCAGGATCATGTTGTCACACGCAACTGGCTTCTTCCTGTAGCACGCCCAGGCTATTTCTAGCCAGCGTTCAGCATTTCTTATCCTTACAGTGCACGGAGAGCCATCTGTCGTTACGGCCCATACAGCAAGATCCCCACCACGAGGCATCCAGAGGCATCAGCCCATAGCCAACGGCAAACGCTCGCCATCACAACTGCCATCTTTAGGGGCATATTATATCCTCGCATATTCTCCAGTCTAGTCGTCCAAAAGACACCTACAGTCCCTACACGGCATGTTGAGTTCGCTATGCCCATCATCCCTCAGGGTCGCGCCTTGTGTCACGCCTATTGGTCTTACTGTCCCTCTCACAGGATCCAGAGCAAGTCCTCAGCCTGGATCCCGCGGCAATAGCAGTCCTTGCTATGCGGGAGGAATTCCTATCGTCTGGGAATGGCGTCTCCCTGTTCATTCCCTCCGTGTCTTCCCTTTCGCCCCAGGGGATGACCGACGCAGCGGCCTCCACGGGCTTGCGGCTGTTTTTTGGCCACCTCCGGCTCGCAGCTCCCCGGCCTCCCCAGTTACTGGCAATTCCTGGCTGCGCCAAGGCGTCCTCTCTGTTGATTATGTCCTTCCTACGTCAACTGGTCCAGCTCTTGTTGTTGTTTCAGTTCAACATCCATTGTTCCTTTATCCACGGTAAGTTCAATCAGGCAGCGGACGCCCTCTCCCGCTTTAACCTTGTCTCTTTTCCGATCAGGTACCCGGAGCCGGACCAAAATCAGCAGCTATCCCGGACTGGTCTCAACTAACCCTGGATTAGCCCCTCACCTCCTAGCGGCTACCCAACTTATCGATCACCCCCTTTCCCGCAATACCCTCAAGGCCTATCAGTCAGCCTGGAGGGCCTTTAACCGCTTCATCACGTATCACAGCACAGTGACGTCCCGTGTCAAGCAAGTCGTAGCCTTCATTCCCTACTGCCACTCGCAGTTGGTGTTATCCGTTAATACGATCCGGCTATACCTGACCGGTGTACAACATTTCACGTCCCTCCAGGACCCTACCGTACCCTCCTTATTTTTTTACCACACCGTTCGGGCTGTTATGCGCAGTGTCCAGAAGCGCCAGCCGATGGCCGGCACCAAACCACCGCCTTTCACAGGAGACCTTCTAGAACTATGTCAGATATCCTGGCCACTTCACCTTTCGGTCTCCACATGAGTGGCATTTACAAGCAGCCATACACCTGGCCTTCTACGGCTTCTTACGGCCAAGCCAGTTTACTTGTAGTAGCCTCACAGCACGCATGCTGTACAAGCACCACCTGGTCCGATACGAAGACCATTTCATCTTATACTTAGCAGTCTCCAAGACGCAGCAGCTTGGCTCGGGTATGGACATACACTTCTATAAAACCAACAACCGCTGGTGCCCGGCCACTGTTCTCATCCGCTTGTTGCCCCTTTTGGCCAACCAACCAGGAACTGGCCCGCTTCTGCCTTTTCACACGAAACCTCTCAACGCAGCCCAGTGCATGGAGCATGTCAGGATACTCCTGGGCATCTTTCACCTCAATCCTGCTCACTACTCCGGACATTCATTCCGTATCGAAGCAGCTTCTACGGCCTCCCGCCAAGGGGTCCCGGTCTATGTTATCAAGAAATTGGGTAGATGGAAGTCCTCCTGTTTTGCCCGTTACATACCCAATCGGCAAATAGAGATGGCCCAGGCCTTTGTCAAACTCACCCAGTGACAGTCTTGATTCAATAAAGTGCAACCCCTACCTGGATGTTTTGCCCCCTTATTTTGGCATACCGTACGTTAGACCAGGGCACACTTTCAGGTCCATTTCATGTAAGCGAGTTTATGTTAACCTTGTTTGTCATCCTTATCCGTATCGGTCTGAGGGCTCTGGACCATAAATAGAAAGGCCAGTATGGTGGCCTGAAATTATGGGAGGAGCCCGGTGGAATATATAACCAGCCATCCGCCCGTCTTCCTCGTCGGTTCCGGTGCGCGATACCCGCCCACCCATCCCCTTTATCAGGGCATTTCTCTAAGCATACTCCTCAAGTGAGTACTCATTTCACCCATTTCATATTCATTTCATTTTAAGGTATGCCCCCTTATTTTGGCATACCGTACGTTAGACCAGGGCACACTTTCAGGTCCATTTCATGTAAGCGAGTTTATGTTAACCTTGTTTGTCATCCTTATCCGTATCGGTCTGAGGGCTCTGGACCATAAATATATATATATATATATATATATATATATATTTGAAATATTCTATTTTTGTCCTCCTATTGAAGAGTTTGGAGACCCCTGCCCTAAAAGATGGCAATCGTCTAATTAGGGGGGATACTAAAAACAACTAAGTTTCCTAGGATTGCTGTTGTTTCACTTTCCATATAAAGTGTTGTGCTTCCATAGTGAGTCAGAGCCAGATAAAAGTCTTCTTTGCAAGAGAGATGGGTGAGCTCACAGGAACAGACAAAAGCTTGAACAACGAGACAGCCAAGGTGAAGAAGAATAGCAGAAAATGAAAGCCGAAATGACAGCAATTTATCCAAATTTTGTACCTAACATTTTGTGCTAGTGGATTGCCAGCTTTGTTCTTGTTTGTCACAGTTTGTGATATTAATATAATCATATCTATTTTCAATAGTAATAAATAATGAACACATATCATCTTATTTTTCTAAATAAAGACTAATTCCATATTCCATTCATTTCTTATTTATTTTTTGGTCACATAAAGCCAGCTTTAAAGACATGGTTTGATGAGTTTGTTGTTGAGGAACTCAAGTGGCCAACATGGGGGACTGACCTCAACCCTAATGAACACCTTTTGGTTTAATTGTGATCCAGGTCTTCTCATCCAACATCAATACAGTTTCCCAGAAGAATGAAAGCTGTTAATAGCCACAAAGGGTGAAGTCAACTCCATTTTAATGACCATGGTTTTGGACTGGGATGTCCAACTTGCTCACATACAGTGGGTGTGAAGGTCCGGTCTCCACAAACCTTTGGTTATATAAAAATGCATGGTAGCACTTTCAGTGACAGTGTATCATTCTCCCACTGGGGCGAATTTCCCTCACTCCATTGTGAAACCTGTACAAGAAATAGGAGTTTGGCTATGCCTTCTCCTCCTTTGTCACAACAGTACTGTCATTGTTAGTGTTTGTGAACCCTGTCTATCTTTTTATCCATTTGAATAGAGATGAGCCGAACACCACCCCCCCTGGTTCGGTTTGCAGCAGAACATGCAAAAAAATCAAAATTGCTCATTTTAAAGGCATGTATGCAAGTTTTTGCCATAAAAAGTGTGTGGGGCCCGGGTCCTGCCCCAGGGGACATGTATCAGTGCAAAAAAAAAGGTTTACAAACATCTGTTTTTTTCGGGAGCAGTGATTTTAATAAAATGAAACAATAAAAATGAAATATTCCTTTAAATATTATGCCTGGGGGTCTCCTTAGTATACCTGTAAAGTAGTGCATCTTTCCCAGGTTTATAACAGTGCCACAGCAAAATGACATTTCTAAAGGAACAAATGTCATTTAAAACTGCTCATGGCTGTAATGTATTGTCGGATCCTGGCAATATAGATAAAAATTCTAAAAAGACCAAAAAAAATGGTGTGGGGCCTGCTGTGAAACATTACTGCCAGTTTCTTGTCCTTCTTGGGAACCCCCTCTCTCTCTAGGCTCATGTTACTCCCTTCCTCAACCTGGGAACCAACATTGGAGCCTTCAAATCGCTGCGCATCCTCCAGTAGCATATAGCTGACACTGTGGTCGAATAATTCTGGGGACTCCGCCAGGCATGAGGCTGGGGCTATGGAAGGAGTGACTGTGGACAAGGAGTCGGTGGAATAGGCCACTTTGGCAGCTGCGTTGGAAGGCAAACTACTCTGAGCCTGGGTGACAGAGACTGAGGAGGATGGGGACGGCTTTGTTATCCACTCCACCAACTCTTCTACATGTTATGGCTCAATAACTTGGCCAGCAGCAGCAAAAAAGGACAAGCATCCCCCACGACCACCTGCAGAGGATGCATCATGTCCATGACCACCACTGTTGACTGTAGACACAGAGGCTACTTGCCCTCTTTTAGTGTCCTGTGACCATCGACCTCTCCTTGGTGGCCTTCCGGACTTGATGTATTTTTTGTTTTGCAACACAACACTACACTGTATTAGATACTGTGTTCCCCCGCCTGAAGTGTATTAGAAAGTGTACAACAGCTGCACTGTATTGTATACTGTGTGCACTCCCTGAATGTATTAGAAACAGTATACCACGGAATGCACTGTAGATATAGGCTACACTGAATAAATACAGAGTATATATATATATATATATATATATATATATATATATATATATATATATATATATATATATATATATATATATATATATATATATATACAGTATATGTAGTGTAGCCATGGTGATAGCTCTACTGACAAACAATCCGCCAAATCAATTCACTGCCAGACTTCATGCATCCTTTCCAGAGACAATGAACAGTCATTTGCGAACTTTCTTTTTGTTGTTTTATTGGGGGGTACAACTTGGATAGGGATTGGGATATAGGATGCCCATAGAATTATTGCAATCATATTTACAGGTTTCAATATACTTTAATCATATTTAGAGCCTGAAGATTGAATGTAAACACTTGACTAAGTAGAAATCTTCTCCTACAGCTCCCTGCAGACTGTTACTCCCTCTGCATCTCCATATAGACTGTTGCTCTCCATGCTGACTGCTGTTATTACCCTCTTCTCACGAAAAATAAGACTTAGTATGATTGTCGGTGATGGCTGAAATATAAGCCCTACCCCCAAATAAGCCCTAGCTAAAGTCCATGAAGGTCTTATTTTCAGGGTAGGGCTTATTTTTGGGGAAACAGGGTAGGGCTTATTTGGGGGGTAGGGCTTATATTGCAGCCAACGCCGACAATCACGCTAGGTCTTATTTTCAGGGAAACAAGGTAAGAGTTCTCCATCCACCACTGATTGAGGGACAGAAGCATCACTTTTGACTATGTAAAAGTAATGGTCTTAGTTCTCTTCACCACTTGCCCAAACTTGCTTCTCCTTGCAAACTTGGTTTTCTCCTGCACAACTTGTAATTACATTAGGGTATAACACATCCTCTTCTAATGGGTATGAAGAACTCACTCTGTATAAGTCCCTCTACTGGCTCTGGTGACTCGCTTCTACTAGGCCTGAGGCCTGCAGAACCTCTCCTCAGAGGCCTAGTAGGTTAAAGTCTATCTTCTAGGAAATGGACTACTTCTCCCAGCCAGTCCAACTTGCAAACCATGTGCCAGATGGCCAAACTGATTTGACACACACTTTTCCAAGTCTCTTCTCTGAGCCAGGACTCTTCACCATCCACCGTGTACATGATAAAGTCTCTGCTAGTGACCCTGTAGAATGGATGAGCTTCGTGTTCGAGTCGAACGTACGTTCGACTCGAACATTGGCTGTTCGGGCGTTCGGCGAATTCCGAACGTTTGGGCCGTTCGCGTCAAAATTCGAGTGACGCGCGCGCGGACCACAATGCACTGCGGTGGCGCAGTGCATTGCTGCCCCATGATTGGCCAAGCATGCACTGTGACCCCGCATGCTTGGCCAATCGCAGCGCCGGCAGCGAGGAGAGCCATGATTGGCCACAGGCATCCTGCCTGTGGCCAATCATAGCTCAGGCTGTGTAGTGCACGCCCCACACTATATAAGGCCGCCTTTGAGGCGGCTTCGTGTAGTGTGTTACTTAGCATCTGAAGCAGTGGGTGTTCTGTGTACCTTCAACACAGTACACACCAATCGTTTTTGGCTGATTTCCTATCTTGCTGCTGTGTAGTGGTTGTTGTCTGTGCCCTGACTGCAGTATACACCACTATATTCACCTCACCTATATAGCTAGTGATCTAGCTTTAACCACTTAACAACTGCCCATTGCCGATTAACGGCTTCAGGGGGGTTGTTTAACTCTGAGAGGCCGTTAATTAACGGCCTCCCAGAATTCTGCTCTCGCGTGCCCCGAGGTGTGCGCACTCGAGAGCATCCGTGACCGCTGGGTCGCATCACGGATCACGGTAAACGGCCGCTCATAGCGACCGTTTACCACGTGATTGCTCCGTCAAATGACGGAGTGATCACTTGGAAACAAACCGGCGTCATGTTATGACGCCTGTTCCTCCCTCCCCTCTCTGTACCGATCGGTACAGTGGAGGGGAAAGAGATCGGTGTCAGCAGCGATGTGGGCTGCATCTGCAGTGCCCACATCGCTGCTCACCGAATTTAACCCCTCAATTCCCTGCCAATACTCTGCAATACCAGTGCATACTCTGCAGTACCCTGCCATTACTCTGCAGTACCCCGCCATTACTCTGCAGTGCAGTACCCTGCCATTACTCTGCAGTGCAGTACCCTGCCATTACTCTGCAGTACCCCCCATTACTCTGCAGTAACCCCCATTACTCTGCAGTACCCCCCAATACTCTGCAGTACCCGCCATTACTCTGCAGTACCCCCAATACTCTGCAGTACCCCCCAATACTCTGCAGTACCCGCCATTACTCTGCAGTAACCCCCATTAACCTGCAGTACCCCCCAATACTCTGCAGTACCCGCCATTACTCTGCAGTACCCGCCATTACTCTGCAGTACCCCCAATACTCTGCAGTACCCTGCCATTACTCTGCAGTACCCCCCATTACTCTGCAGTAACCCCCATTACTCTGCAGTACCCCCCAATACTCTGCAGTACCCGCCATTACTCTGCAGTACCCGCCATTACTCTGCAGTACCCCCAATACTCTGCAGTACCCTGCCATTACTCTGTAGTACCCCCCAATACTCTGCAGTACCCTGCTATTACTCTGTAGTACCCCGCCAATACCCCGCCAATACTCTGTAATACCCTGCCATAAATTGCCATACCCAGCCATACTCAGAGATACCCAGCCATACTCGGTGATACCCTGAAATACCCAGCCGTAGACGCCCCCCACCCCTCACCGCCCTCCGGTGCTTCTACCAACTCGCCAGTACGATCAAAGCCAGAATCTTTTTTTTATTTTTTATTTCAGGCTTCCCAGCCTAGAGGTGAGATGTGGGGTCATATTGACCCCCCAGATTTCACTGTAAAGAGGACCTGTCACCCCATATTCCTATTACAAGGGATGTTTACATTTCTTGTAATAGGAATAAAAGTGATCAAAAATATATTTTTGGGGAAAAAAATGTCAAACTAACATAAATAAAGTAAAATGAACAATAAAAAAATAAAATAAAAATTAAAGCGCCCATGTCCCCATGTGCTCGCATGTGCCCCACATGTGAGGTATCGCCGAGAATGTTAGAGCGAGAGCAATAATTCTAGTCCTAGACCTCCTCTGCAACTCAAAACATGTAACCAGTAAAAAAAAAAATTAAAGCGTCGCCTATGGGGATTTTTTAAGTAGCGACGTTTGGCGCCATTCCACGGGCATGTGCAATTTTGAAGAGTGACATGTTTGATATCTATTTACTCAGCATAACTTCATCTTTCACTTTATGCAAACATTGGGCTAACAAGTGGTTAATAATAGAGCTTGCAGTCAGTAGTGTTAGGAGATAGTGCGTGCTGTCTGCGTGCTCTGTACCCAGTACATACCGCTATAATATAGGGCAGGCCCCTACTTTCAAACATCCAACTTACAAACATCTCCTACTTGCAAACGCAAGGAGACAGCAGCAAGTGAGATGAAAAAAGATGGACGACAAAACAAATTATACAGGGGTGATAACCCTTCCCTATGTTTTCCAAAAAGCTTAAAGATAGTTTTTTTGACTGGAGCTACACTTTAAAAATGTACCGGTTGAAAATGACAAACAGATTCAACTTAACACAACAAACCTACACAGTCCCTGTCTTGTTTGCACCGCCTGTATACTGCTGTTCTGAGTATATAGGGCCTGGGGGCCACACGCATTTCCTTTTTTTAATATGGGTACGGGGTTCCCCTTAATATGCGTACAAGACCCAAATAGGCTGGTAATGGGCAGGGAGGGCTACCCATGCCATGTTTCTCAATGATTTTCAACCATATTGCAGGAACCAGATATAACATTAAAACCGCAAGCAGTTTTAAATGGTGTTATTTCCGTTTAATGTCATTTTGTGCAGGGACTGTTCTAAACACGGGAAACACGTGGCACTTCACAGGCATACTACAGACACCCCCCAGGCACCATATTTAAAGGAATATTTCACTTTCTTTTTTTCACTTTAATCGTCATTAAAATCAGTGCTCCCGCCAAAACGGCAGTTTTTAAAACTTTTTTTTGCAGTGACCCATGTCCCCTGAGGCAGGAGGCAGGTCCCCAAACCCTTTTTAGGACACTATCTTGCATATTAGCCGTTAAAATTAGCACTTTCCAATTCGAACGTTCGAGTCCCATAGACTTCAATGGGGTTCTAACGTTCGTACCGAACGCGGGGGTCGTTCGCAAGTTCTGGTGCGAACCGAACCGGGGGGTGTTCGGCTCATCCCTACTGTAGAAGCAGAGTTCCCTTACAGAATCCCTGCCACCTCCAGCCATGTTGTCCTTCCAACCTTCCTTGATGAGGAACTTTCCCAGACCATGCGTTCCGACAGCTTCTCCTTCCCCTCTGCTCCAGGAGTTCTTTGCCACCGACTGTGTGGTGACAGAGACAATGCCAGTGACCGTGTAGAGGCGATGTTCTCTCTCTCTCTCTCTCTCTCTCTCAAACTGTACACACTGTATTAGATAATGTGTACACCGCCTGCACTGTATTAGCAACTGTACAATAGGGAATTTGTCAGAACACACAAACAGCATTAAAGTCTATGGTACATGAACATGAATAATTAAAAGTGCTGATTTATGTACCAATGCACACTTTTTTTTCAAAAATAGCAATTTTTTCGGGAGCAGTGATTTTAATAATGCTTAAAGTGAAACCATAAAGTAAAATATTCCTTTAAATTTTGTACCTGGGGGTGTCTATAGTATGCCTGTAAAGTGGCACATTTTTGCCATGTTTAGAACAGTCCCTGCACAAAATGACATTTTTAAAGGAAAAAAAGTAATTTAAAAGTACTCGCGCCTATAATGAATTGTCGGTCCCAGCAATACAGATATAAGTCATTGAAAAAAACGGCATGGGACTGTTCTAAACACGGGAAAAATGTGCCAATTTATAGGCATACTATAGACACCCCCCAGGTACGAAATTTAAAACACTTTTTATGACAATACCTTGCATATAACCCTTTAAAATTATTAGCACTTTTGATTTGTCATATTCGTGTCCCATAGATTTTAACGGTGTTTGCATGTTGGAACAAATTTTTTGCCTCTTCGCATGTTCTGGTGCGAACCGAACGGGGGGTTTGGTCCATCCCTACCACAGGGATTGGAGTGTGGGCACACACAGAGGGGCAGGAGAAAGAGGAGCAGATGGAGCCCTTTTTCCTCTCCGATCAGTGTGGGGGGCAGGGGGGTGGGGGTTGTTAGTATTGTTAGTGTTGGCTTTGGGCAGTGTGAAAGAGAGTGTAACAGCCACTCTCGGCTTAGACAACTGCAGATAGTAACCCTGTTGGGAAGCCATAGTCCGGTCTGAATAATGTGTCTGGGTTTCAGGCAGTCTGAAACCTGGACACAGGATTCAAAACCTGGACTGTCTGGGTGAATCCCAGACAGATGGCAACCCTATCAGGGTTTTCAGAAGTCTCCTGATCACAGAAGTATAGGAACAGCATCCTATAGCTTCCAAACAGAAAACAGGACAGGGAGTAGGGGATGGTGTCAGCAGCCTTCAGACCACAAGAGTACAGGGCTACTATGCGCTTGTATAAGTCCAACTATATATTGCTTGCATGCATTTACTTCATAATGTGGGATCATTTGGCAGAGTATTTTCCAGGTGATAAAACGTATTGGCTAACTCAGTAGACTGGAAATATAAGCTTTTGAAATGCACCGCATTTGTGAGGTCAGGCACTAATGTTGGACGAGTAGGCTTAGCTTGCAGTCTCCGCTCAAATTCATCCCAAAGGTGTTCTATCAGATTGAGGTCAAAACTCTGTGCAGGCCAGTCAAATTTCTCCACCCCAAACTTGCTCATCCATGTCTGGTTCCAAATAATTTTTAAGGGGTTGGGCTTGGCCTCTTAGTTCCAGTGAAGGGAACTCTTAAGGCGTCAGCATACCAAGACATTTTGGACAATTTCAAGCTCCCAACTTTGTGAGAACAGTTTGGGGATGGCCCCTCCCTGTTCCAACATGACTGTTAACCTGTGCAAAAAGAAAGGTCCATAAAGACATAGATGAGTGAGTTTGGGGTGGAGGAACTTAATTGGCCTGCACAAAGTCTTGACCTCAACCTGATTGGATATGGCTCTCCCTGCTTAAATGGGAGAACCCGTAGAGGTGCCACTGGCTAATAAGCAGCTATGATGGCTTTTACAACAGAGGGAATCACTGGCTGAAAAAATAATGCCAGGATGATGCCAGTAGCTGCAAGCATCATCCTGGTAGGACCACTGAAAGTCCTGGATGTCATATGATGTCCTACGGGTGGGAAGTGGTTAAATAGGATTTGTTAGAGATAATTCCCTCATCTGTACAGCCTTCTTGGTTGCTCCGTTTTCTTCTGGGGTCATCCGGAATTTTCACCCAATGACCCTTAGCAGGTAGGTAACCGTGGTTCAGGAGATGCCTTGAAAGACACTTGAAAATCTTATAATCCTCCAAATCAGCGCAACTCCAACATCCCATTAAAGAGGAAGTAAATCCTGATGGGTTTACTTCCTCTTTCATTCCCTGTAAAGGTAAAGCATAATGGACTACTATGCATCGCATAGTAGCCCATTATGTGTCACTTACCTGACACAGGAGCCAGCAAAGTCCCTGTAGTCCGGAGCATCCATCTTCTCTGTGGGTCTCGCTGCTCCGCCGCTGTCATTCGGCGAAGCCGCGATGACGTCACTTCCGCGCTTGCGCACGGGAGCCACCACTCGTGGCATATCGCCGTTGACCGCGGCACGCTCAGTGCACCTGTGCACCACTGTCTACGGCGCATGCGCCGTAGACAGCGGTGCCTGTCTTTCGGCAAATATCTCCTAAACCGTGTAGGTTTAGGAGATATTTCTTGAACCTACAGGTAAGCCTTAATCTAGGCTTACCTATAGGTCAAAGTTGGTTGTAAGGGTTTACAACCACTTTAAATCAACTGCCAATCCCGACCAAACCTTCCATAGAAAGAGCAGCCCAGCTTCACCTTCCCTATTCTGTACAGGATGCAATATTTTGGAGCCCAGTGATGGAATAACTGGTTTTCGTGACAGACTGGATTTATTCATGATTATGCACTTCAGAGTTGTTTATAAGTTAGATGGTTCATAATTGTCATTGGTTTCTGTAACATTGGAGAAAGAAAGGGTTGCTATAAAACAGCTGTCTGTATCTCTCAATGAGCCCATTTATAGGTAGGCTGGGAAATTTTGTATCTGTCAAATTCACTTTTGTTGTACAATAACAGAACTAAAATTGATTTCTCTGAACTTTTGCCATGTTCTGTACATCTGGATTATTTGCTTCCCATAAATCCAATCTTCTATTTCTAATTTAAATTCTGATTGACCTACTCATTGGTAATTTTAAGTTCAAAAGAAAATAAAAGAAACATAATTTTTTAAAGATGGTTGCTCTGTGATTGCTCTAGCTAAATAGTCTTCAAAAGTCAAAGTGTTCTTTATTGGGCAGGAAAAGAGATCTTCAGTCATGTAAAAATGAATAAAATAATAAGCTAACCTACATGATGTCAAAGTGCGTGCCAAAGTTTTTTCCTGCACTGGAGGATGAAGGTAAAGAAGGTGAGGAATCAAATCAATTGAAGCTGCTGGAGATCTCCTTTTAGCTTTCTATGCAAGGTGTGTAAGTACTTTATATCCACTTTAAGACCAGGACTTTTCTGGTACTTTTTGTTTACATGTAACAATCAATATTTCTTGCTAGAAAATGTCTTAGCCCTTGTACACACCGTCGGACATTCTGACAACCAAATCCGTTGGATTTTGTCCGACGGATTTTGGCCGAAACTGTTGCATGCACACGGTCGGACAAAGTTGTCGGAAAATCCGATTGTACATAATGTGATGAAATTATTTTGTTACGATGGGGCTAGGTTCAGGCTAGTAGCCAATAGCTTTGGTCTAGGAATTTGATCTGAGCATGCGTGACACTTTGTCCGTCGGAGTAGGCTACACATGATCGGAGTATGTCCGAACGGAGCATTTTGTCGGAAAATTTTACCGGCAAGTTGGAAAAGTTAGTCCGTCGGATATTCCGACGGAAACAGTCGGCTGGAGACCGCACACAGTCGGAATATCCGTCAAAATGGTCCGATAGGACACATTCCATCAGAATCTCCGACCGTGTGTACAAGGGCTTAGAACTCCCAAACATTATATATTTTTTAAAGCAGAGGCCCTAGAAAATAAATTGGTGGGTGTTGCAGTTTTTTTTTTATGTCACACAGTATTTGCGCAGCCGTTTCAAACATAATATTTTGGGTAAAAATACACTTAAAATTTTTTAATGCTAGATATACTGCCCATGATCTAACATTTGCGGTGACAACTCACATGGGTGGGATGATTAGTGTCTGTGTGTATGCGGGACCGACACATGCATTTGCCTTTGTGAGTAAGCAGTGGGAATGATGGCACTGGGTAGGGGCGCGTGGTGTATGCTCATTGATTTCTAGTTTCCTATTTCATAGAGGTGAAGAGAGAGGTTCCCATCTCTGTTTGACTCTATAATCAGCTGGTGGAAGCGTCAACTGTTTGATCGGGTCTCCAATGGGACAGGAGATTCTAGAAAAGCAGGTGAAGGAAGCAATCCAGTGGCTAGTTAGCGGATAGGATTGCTCTTTACAAGAGAGATGACCTTTGGCTCTAAAAAACAGTAATGAATGTTGCCTGCAGTACGGGTTTTCTCTTTATCCCCTAGCAGAGTGCATGCTGGGGAATGTAGCCATCTCCTTGCTGATATCAATTGGGCCTCCTAGCTCTGGAACTACATTTCCCATGATGCCCCATTTGTTTTTTCTGATTGGCCCTCCACTGTGGCCAATTGGGAGGGAAGAAGAACAAGCAGGAAGCTTTCCTCTCTCCCATCCTGTGCTGCCGACAAGCCCGACCTGAGAAAGGGGGAGAAGGGGGGGGGGCATCCTGACAGCAGCCCAGATGAGGAGGAGCAGTCCGTAGGGGCCGAGAGCGGAACTGTGAAGGCTGAACATCAACAGGCCATGGAACGGGCGCCCCCCCGGCCCACCGGGCAAATGCCTGGTCTGCCCTATGGCCAGTCCAGGCCTGGAGTCCGAGTCCTCCTGGTCTAGGCATCCAGCGACAGCGAGCGTAATTACACTAAGACAGAGTCTTTCTCTCAGCGCTGCTGATTGGCTAATGTGCGATATTTTCGGGGGGAGGGGGGGGGTAATTGCCCTGTTGCCCCCCCCCCCCCTGTATCTGCCCCTGGGTTTCATGAATTTTTTTCTGAGAAACTCAACTAGCCCACACAGAGCCCTACTGAGCACCTTTGGAGTTAATTGTGATCCAGGTCTTCAAGTCCAACATTAGTAGCTGACCTCACATAATTACTCTTTTTGGCTGAATGAGAAAACATGACACACATTCCTACAGATGCACCACAGAATCTTGTGAAAAGCCTTCCCAGAAGAGTGGAGGCTGTTATACCGTAGCTACAAAGCGAGGGCCAACTACATTTTAATGGCCATGGTTTTCGACAAAGGGATGTCCAACAAGCTCATATAGGTGTGAAGGTCAGGTTACCACAAACCTTTGGCTATATAGCGTTCACAAAAAACCACAGAAAAACCATAGAAGCACTTTCAGAGAAACCATATCATTTTTGGAGGACTTGTAGAATACATTTTTATACAAATGGATTATTTCAAAGCATAACGTGGGCATACGTCAATACCATTTAACTGTACTTATTTACTTTAAATATTGATAGGTTGTTAATGCACAATAATGCATTAGTATCCTAAAAGACCAACGTAATAGGGACTAAATATAGTATAAATTTGTAAGAAGAAAGGTTTTTAAACACTGGTATCGATTTCACTTAGTGGTTAACCATATTCAATAACATCATGCAAAGAGCATGTACTGTATATCGTGAGTAATTCACTGGAATACTGAACCGGTTTCATTTTTCTGACGCCTATTTTGATTGCTTAACTTTACACTGTTTGTTCTTTGTCTTTCTTCAAAAACTCAGAAACCTTCATCAAACCAGCAGTGACGCTATAAAGCCAGTCACCCCACCCAAAAGGCCAAAATGACAGCAGAGGACCATTATGGGACACTGAGAAGAACAAATGCTATACCTGGTCTTAAAGCCAAAACATTGGACAAAACCAAATTAAAGCATATATATGACTAAATATACAGTATATGTGCTCAACACAATTTGTGTCTGCTGGTTGCACATCAAAATATGATCAAACTAATGAGTACATACAGTAATATAAAATACAATCAAAAGTTAATTCATAAAAATCTTCATAAAGCCTATGTTAAAAGTCCACACCCAGTGTCCACAAATAGCCAGAAAGGCCTTCCAGACCACCAAAAGTGTCAACTTCTTATCCAGAATATATGACCTCTGTAATATATAGAGATCATAATGTGCCTGCGGAGAGAGTTAAACCCCTCAGGACTTTTTGCAGCAGGAACGTGGGGGAGCACAATTCCAACACCTCCAGCACTAAATGTGTCTATTGGCAAGGGGTGCTGGGGTGTGCTGGAGGGTTCATTGATGCTGGCTGCTGGAGGATCTGTTGTTTCTTGAGGATATCTATTGTTGAGATACGGGTCTATTATTGCTGGGGAGGGTCTTATGTTGCTGAGGGGGGTCAATCATTACTGGGACGGATCTACTGTTGAGGGGGGGGGTCTATTGTTGCAGGCTGCTGGAGGATCTTTTAATGCTGGCTGTTGGGAGATCTATTGTTGCTGGGGGGGGGGGTCTATAGTTCCTAGAGTGGATCTGTTATTGTTAGGGGGTATTTTGTTGCAGGGGGCCCGTTGTTACTGGGGAATCTGTTGTTGCTTGGTGGGGTGGTGTATTGTTGCTGGAGGAATCTATTGTTGCTTGGGAGGCTATTGTTGCTGGCTACGGGGGATCTATTTTATTGCTTTTTATTATATTCTTAACAAATTCCATACAAATTAATTAGCACCACAAAATGATACGTAGCTTTGTTTTCTTAAAGGGGGGTATGGGAGGTGGTTAGGGGGTGGAACCAAGGGACAGTGCTCGGAGGTGGGTGAGGGGTGGAACCAAGGGACGGTGCTCGGAGGTGGGTGGGGGGTGGAACCAATGGACAGTGCTCGGAGGTGGGTGGGGGGTGGAGACAAGGGGTGACTTGGAAGAGGGGAGTACCTGCACCTATTCTATGAGAAAAAAAACCTGCTCAGGACACACCGTATGCTTCCAAGTATTTGGAACATAGGCAATCTCCTAAAATGCACAGCTCACCTCAGGAATGGACAGCTGTCAGCGGGGGGGATCTTGGGTCCCCATCCCTCTGCAGTGCTCGGAGCAGGAAAGGGAGCTCCAGTGGGCCATGGAAGCATCGAGCAGCGCTCAGCTGATCCCCCACTGCTCTCCTCTTCTGTCAGCTATCAGCAGGAAATCTCAGGCCCCCCTCCATCTGCAATGCTCGGCGCATGCCCTGGACTGCACCAGAAACTTAAGGTCAGTGCGGGAAAAAGAAGATTGGTGGGTCACGAAAGCGCAGAGCGGTGCTGTAACAGGGTGTTTATCACAGATAGATTGCAGAGAAATGCACAGTTTGCATTGTGTAATACTGTAATACAGTGCATTTTGGGATTTTACACCCACTTTTACTCAGTTCCACTGGCCACTGGGGATTCCTGACAGGCAGGGAGGGAGAGGTGAGAGAAGACAGTACATGTCCAGCCCTACTCCAAAAATAAAACCTACTGTGTCTTTTGTTGCCAAAATTACTATAAGACCCGGGCTTGTTTTCAGGGAAACACGGTAGTGGCCAATATGCAGTATACTGTAGTCTGAATGTAGAGCTCTAGGCAACATTTTTTTTTTCATTTTGGATAAAGTAATAGAGGGTTATTACCAGCATCAGATTATTTTTAATTTTTGGGCCATTTCTGTCTCATTGGAGAGATTTACCTTCACTTCCTGTCCCATAGCCAAAACAAGACATTAAGGGAACTCCTTGGGGCCCTGGGGTCACCAGAACTAAAGTCCCCATTGGAAGATTTCCCCTATTACTTTTCTTGGGACAACACAAAATTTTGGATTTTCTTTTACTTTCTCTTTCAATGCTAATAGTAAACAGGACAAATAGAGAGGGTGAATTTCCGGGACAAAGACACCAATAAAAACTGACAGGGGTTTTGCCTTTAGTTATAAATACCTCAATGAGCAGCATTTTGGGCACTAGATGAAACCAACAATCATAGGGATTACTCTATTAGAGAAATTACAGCCACAATTTAACCCCTTAGTGTGTGGGTGACTGTGGTAGGTTCATTAGACCAGGGGTTGGATCCGGGGGGGGCAGCAGGGCAATCCCCCCCCCCCGAAAAAAATCACACTGACTGCTCTGCCCGAGTCTCTCTCTCTCTGTCTCACATTAGCCGATCAGCGGCGCAGAGAGAGAGAGACTCGGTGTTAGTGTAATTACATGCACTGCCACTGGACGCCTGGACCAGGAAGAGGTGGGTGGAGCTGGGCTTGGCCTCTGTGCTTCCTCCCTGCACTGGTTGCTAGCACCTGGGCAACCTGGCATCTAGCAACCAGTGACGTCAGTGAATCACATTGGATTTGGAGCTGCTGCTGATGATGAGAGTCAGAGCGTCAACATTCTTCCTTCTCCACCCCTGAGTGTGTGTCGGCCCCACCCACCAGCACCTCCTCCTTCCATCTCCTCCACACTGCAGGCCTCTGTCCCCTGAGTGTGTGTTGGCCCCACCCACTGGCTCCTCCTCCCTCCATCTTCCCACATTGCAGGCCTCCGCCCCTGAGTGAATGTTGGCTCCACCCACCTCCTTCCTCCATCTTCTCCACACTGCAGGCCTCCGCCCCTGAGTGAGTGTTGGCTCCACCCACCTCCTCCCTCCATCTTCTCCACACTGCAGGCCGGCATGAACACAGGAAGAAGCAGTCATCTAATGCTAACCGGGGCTGCGGACAGTGCAATTACCGGATCCATCTCCATTGCTCCTGCACCCCCACCAGAGGACCAAAATATTTTACTAAAAGTGAGTAAATGAATGAATGTCATGTGTCAAACCGCAAAATACATGTGGGACACTATGTATGAAAAAAAAATGCCCTTTTAGTCTTGACTTGTTCAATCTCAACCCCTTCAGCCCCGGAAAGTTTAACCCCCACCCCACTTCATGACCAGGCTATTTTTTGCTATACGGCACTGCGTTACTTTAACTGTACCCAATTAAAATGTACCGTATTTATCGGCGTATAACACGCGCCGGCGTATAACACGCACCCCAAGTTTAGGAGGGAATTTTAAGGAAAAAAAACTTACATTTAAATGCCCATCAATGCAGCCTTATCAGTGTCCATCTGAAGCCTTGTCAGAGTCATTTGCAGCCTTGTCATGCAGCCTGTCCATCATTGCAGCCTTGTCATTGCAGCCTTGTCATGCAGCTTGTCTGTCATTGCAGCCTTGTCATGCAGCCTGTCCGTCATGCAGCCTGTCTGTCATTGCAGCCTTGTCATGCAGCCTGTCCGTCATGCAGCCTATCTGTCATTGCAGCCTAATCATGCAGCCTGTCCATCATGCAGCCTGTCTGTCATTGCAGCCTTATCATGCAGCCTGTCCGTCATGCAGCCTGTCCGTCATTGCAGCCTTGTGCATCGTTGTCCCCTCAGTGATGTCGGCTTTTATTTTTAAAAAGGGCGCAGCCGAGATGTCCTGTGTATCTCGGCTCCCGGTAGTTCTCGGCGGCTTTCGGCCATCTGCGGCCATACTCAGCGGCTCTTGCCCGCCTTCGGCCATACTCGGCGGCTTTTGCCCGCCTTCGGCCGTACTCGGCAGCTTTCGGCCGTTCTCAGCGCTTCTCGGCGAGAAGGGCCGAAGGCGGCGAGAAGGGCCGAAGGCGGCTGAAAGCCGCCCAGAGCCCAAAAATCGATCAGAAATTGCGGAGGATCAGCATATAACACGCACCCGTGATTTTCCCCTGATTTTAAGGGGAAAAAAGTGCGTGTTATACGCCGATAAATACGGTATGTCCTTTTTTTCACACAAATTGAGCTTTCTTTTGGTGGTCACCTCTGCAGTTTTTATTTTCTTGCGCTATAAGCAACGCCTTTTTTTTTGGCTGTGCCCTTCCCGAGATTAGACTCTGGATCCGCCCCTTGCATTAGACTCCTTCAGAGTATGGGCTGCATGACTCAATGGTTAGCTGTGTAATGTGTCATTACTATATAAATGGATAAAAATGATGCCATAAATATGTGTCCGATCGTCTGATCATGTGACCTATAATGATGAGGAGGCATTTTTCCGCACTGACTCTGGATGTGCCATGATTAAAGCGTGCTGTCATTTCACATTATGGGAAGCCCTGCGAAGCCATAGCACAGTCCGCGGCCTGCGGGAGTTCCATAATGAGCATCAAACACAATGTTTATACATCAATTAGGCTGTGCGGATTGATTTGTTTTGACTGCCTAATTGTAATGATTCTAACATTCCTCTATGGCCAACACTAAAACTCATTAGACTAGGACTTACTGGAAGACCGCAGACGCTGTGCTCAATTTATTTATAGCAGTGATCACATATAATCATTGTACATAATTCACCGCGTCAGCAGATGGAATAAAGAGGTGAAAAAAAGGTAAAGGTCACTGATCATTAAAGCTGAACTCTGGGCAGACAGCTATAGACACACACTGCTGAAATACGCAAATGGGAATGAACTAATCTAATTAACTGACCAATCTAATAAGAGTTCATAGTTCTGTCCATTCACTTAGTGATTCATAGACTTGAGCCAGATAGCACAGCCTGGGGTGACAATGCTGCTTCTCCATAGATACAGTACAGGGAGTTACCGTTGTCACCCTAGGACAGGACATCTGTTACTGGCAGGATCACCAGGGGACATTAAAGAAGAAAAAAGAGCTAATGCAATCACATCAAGAACTAATAAGCTGCTACATATTACATTTTTGTGATTAGATGCCTTTTAATAACATAGGGATTGCAGGTGGGAAAGGGTTAAACCTTAAGTTTAGTTTTTTTTTTAATCAGTCCAGTCCAGTAAAACCCTGTACACTACCCTACTGACCTCCACCCAGCTGACCCTTGTACACTGCCCTACTGACCTCCACCCAGCTGACCCTTGTACACTGCCCTACTGACCTCTACCCAGCTGACCCCAGTTCACTGCTCTACTGACCACCATCCTGACTAACCCCAGTACACTGCCCTACTGACCTCCACCCAGCTTACCCTTGTACATTGCCCTACTGACCTCCACCCAACTGACCCTTATACACTGCCCTACTGACCTCTACCCAGCTGACCCCAGTTCACTGCTCTACTGACCACCATCCTGACTAACCCCAGTACACTGCCCTACTGACCTCCACCCAGCTTACCCTTGTACATTGCCCTACTGACCTCCACCCAGCTGACCTCAGTTCACTGCTCTACTGACCACCATCCTGACTAACCCCAGTACACTGCCCTACTGACCTCCACCCAGCTGACCTCAGTACACTGCCCTACTGACCTCCTCCCAGCTGACCTCAGTACACTGCCCTATTGACCTCCACCTTGACTAACCCAGTACACTGCCCTACTGATCTCCACCCAGGCTGACCCCAGGACACTGCCGTACTGACCTCCACCCTGGCTGACCCCAGTACACTGACCTCTGCCCAGCTGACCCCAGTACACTGCCCTAGTGATCTCCATCCAGCTGACCCCTGTTCACTTCTCTACAGATATCCATCCAACTGACCCCTGTACACTGCCCTACTGACCTCCATCCACCTGACCCTTGTATACTCCCCTATTGACCTTCATCCATCTGACCCTTGTACACTGCCCTATTGACCTCCACTCAACTGACCCCTATACACTGCCCTACTAACCTCCACCCAGCTTTTCCCTGTACACTGCCCTACTGACCTCCATCCAGCTGACCTGTGTACACTGCCCTACTGATCTCGGCCAGCTGATCCCTTTACACTGCCCTTCTGATCTCCGCCCAGCTGATCCATTTACACTGCCCTACTGACCTCCATCCACCTGACCTCTGTACACTGCCTTACTGACCTTCATCCAGCTGACCGTTGTACACTGCCCTACTGACCTCCACTCAACTGACCCCTATACACTGCCCTACTAACCCCCACCCAGCTTTTCTCTGTACACTGCCCTACTGACCTCCATCCAGCTGACCCCTGTACACTACCCTTCTTATCTCCGCCCAGCTGATTCCTTTACACTGCCCTACTGACCTCCACCCAGCTGACCCCTTTACACTGCCCTACAAACCTCTGCCTAGGTTACCCCTGTATATTGCTCTACTGACCTCCATCCAGCTTACCCCCCTACACTGCCCTACTGATCTCCACCCAGCTGATCCCTTTACACTGCCCTACTGATCTCCACCCAGCTGATCCCTTTACACTGCCCTACTGATCTCCGCCCAGCTGATGCCTTTGCACTGTCCTACTGACCTCCACCCAGCTGACCCCTGTACACTGCCATACTAATCTCTCCCTAGCTTACCCCTGTACATTGCCCTACTGACCTCCATTCAGCTGACCCCTGTACATTGCTCTACTGACCTTCATCCAGCTGGCCCCTGAACACTGCCCTACTGATCACCACCCAGTTGATCCCTTTACACTGCCCTACTGACCTCCACCCAGCTAATCCCTATATACTGCCCTACTGACCTCCACCCATCTGACCCCTATACACTGCCCTACTGATCTCCACCCAGTTGATCCCTTTACACTGCCCTACTGACCTCCACCCAGCTAATCCCTATATACTGCCCTACTGACCTCCACCCATCTGACCCCTATACACTGCCCTACTGAACTCCACCCATCTGACCCCTGTACACTGCTGATACTGTACAGATTTCTGCATCAGACCTGTGGGGGTAACCAAATACTCCCCAGACATGATAAAAATTGTGAGTGAAACTAACTGAAGCTAACTTAAGGTAGGATAAATGTTTACAGTGACGATTGGTTTGTTAGATTTTTCTATGTTTTCTCCATGCCATTCTTACTTTTTACTGGGGCCATGCTAATTCATTTCTTTTTTTCTGTAAAGAAAAAAAAAGGGGTGCCGCACCCCTGTGAACTTTGAACTTCTCCATGTTGTTCAGGTAGATCTCCACCCCTCAAAGGTTGTCAACCCCTGCTCTACACTTTTACAGATTCCCTTTAACTTCCTGTTGTATTTCTGGGGGAGGAAGTAAAAGCAAATACCCACAATAGACGAGAGACAATGTAAAAAAGCAGGAACAGCTTTTAGCCATTCTCCATTGTATAATTTTTTTTTTTTTATTGGCTATGGATACACTTTAACAGCTGTCTACCACTTTATCCAAAGCTATAAAAAAATTAGAGATTGAATCCAGATTCCCGTATTTCGTGTTGCTCACTGAAATATTTTGTGCAAGACTTCATCATGTCTGTGTCACCCTACAGGTGTGGGAATGTCATTGTCATCAGATACACTTAGTATGTTCATTGTCATTTTGATGGAAAGTGTTCTCTCCCTGTTGGATCATCAGGTTTCCAGTAATGATCATTGCTCATTTTCATGTTGTTTGATCTGTGTTCACCTTCCTCGCGTACAGTCTTATGACAAAGAAACTTCTTAATGTAAATCAAACACATAGAAATGCTTACCGTATGTTGCATGTAAAGATATCCTGCACTGAATGGAATGGGACAATATGTGCAGTTATATTTCATTTCTGAGGAATGCTTCAAATATTGTGCTGGATGGTCTCAGTATGGTCGGTGAAAGATCATGCTATGACAAGAAGGGACTTCAAGGAGTAGAAAATAGCACAGGGACATCTATTTTTAAAGTAGAACTAGAGGCATTTATTTTTTTCATTTTGGATAGCGTAAGAATGATTATAATCCCTATCGTGTTTTTGCCAAATGTGCCTTATTGGAGAGATTTTCTTCCTGCCCCATAGCCAAAACAGGATGTAAGAGGAAATCTTTTCTTTGTCACCAGGGTCACCAAAACTAGTGTCCACATGGGAAGATGTCCCCTTTGTCCCTGTTTTGGTGACAACCCAAAATTTGGGATTCTCTTTCAGTTATAATGGTCACTAAGACAAATAGGGAGGGTGGATCTCCCGAACGGGGGCACAGACAGCATTAAAAACCTGACAGGTGTTCTAATGCTTCTCCAATTCATCCAAAACTAAAATAAAAAGTGTTGCCTTTAGTTATAATTTGAATTCTGCTCCATAATATCATCATCTTAAAATCACAAGTAAATTTGTGGAGCGAGCACCAACAAGAGTCCAGGTAATAAAATTCACAGTCATGGACCTATGTAAGAAACCAAGCCCTGCACCACCAAAGGTCAACTTCAACCACAAATTAAGTTGTAATAAAATGCATTAATCATCCTGTACAGCAACAATTTTTTATTTTCTTTTTGGCACATTCTTCTCTAGTCTTGACATATACATGGAAGCTGTTTTTTTGTAGAGGAAACTAAACCAACAAAAATAGGGACACACTATAATACAGTGTGGCAATCCAAAAGTTCACATACATAAATATAATCAAAACTTTAGAGTCCATAAGTAGTGTATTGTGGAAGTCTATAAATAATATTCAATGTCTTATGAAATACCAGCTGTGATATTTGGGGGTTATTTTAGCTTAAGGGTAGAGCTTACCAGTGAGCTGAGTCCATGCCAGATATGTCGTTTTAAGGGCTTGTAGGCCCACTTTTATTAAAGAAAGAAAAGTCCGATAACAGAAGAGTTGCCCACACAGGGGTTTCAGCTTTCCACAGCAATAATGTAAGTAGAACCAAAAATACCAAGCCACCTGGCTCTCTTTAGCAGCACTGCTGCTCAGACTTATGCTGCAGCCCTCTCGGCTCTGTAACAGAGTTCCTGTACACCCAGTACCTCAGCACTCTTTACTAGCTTCCTTTTTAAGCCCACCAGCTTGGACCCTCTGTCTGCTCTGACAGACCGACCTGTGCAGACATGCACACTTCTCCCTTGCTTGCCTGGACTCCTCGGGAGGGTGGAGCCCAGAACCATGGTCTTGGCTCTGTTATAAGCCCAGGACCCACCTGTGCAATCATCCAGCCAGACTTCTGGCTGTTCCCAAAACCAGGTCCCAGGATTGGAGATTCCGTCCCACCCATAACACTATGGAATCTCTGGGCTCCAGGTCCCAAACTGGATTCTTGAAAACAATGAGGAAACTGTAAAGCCAGTTTCCTCACAAACAAATAACTTTCTTGGAGCCCCTCAACCTGCCTGGTTGAGAACCCTGCATTCTTCTGCTGGTGGGGTACCATACTACCACACAGCACACAAATCTACGAGAAACACTACCCACAGTACCATCACCCAATGAAATAATGCTGACCCCCAATGTTATTGGCACATCAAAGCACATCTGTATGCGGAATGCAGGGATTACAGTTCCTCCTCCTGTTATGCAATACTCCCAAAAAAGATAGAGAGACCTCAGAATGGTAAAGTACCATTTCAAAATGTGTTAAATATATAAAATCCAACCCAAAAACTCACAAACTTCTAGCATCCCAAGCACTATGAAAAAGCACGCCAGTAAAGCTTCACTCAAAATTTTAAACCACAAACCAGATCACAGCAAACAGTAATAGACAGAGCTCCAAATGTAGTCATATCACAAGGTCCGCCCTACATGTTTTGTCATTGGGGCCACTGATGGAGGAGCTGTAAGTGTAAGCCAGGAGGCCGATGAACATTTTTTTTTTTTTTGGCAGAGAAATGCTGAAAAACCCCTACAAGGGAAACCTCTGTGTTGAGCTGGAACTTTGTCTTAAAAAGTGGGTAAGAAAAATCCTTTAAAAGAAAGTTTAAGCGAGTGGTTGTGTCTTTAATGCAGCTGGTTCTCACACTGCATGCAATATAAATATTGTAAACCTCGAGCAAGGAAGATTAATAAGCTCTGTCGCCTTTTATTCTTGTCTCCATTTAGGGTGCCAAGCTTCACTTCCATGTTCTTCCTGTTCTTGGAACAGGAAGTTTTATATGGAGCCGGACTAAAGGTTTAGTCATATTATTTTGGGGTTTGGCTGCCGTTACAGTTCACTGCAGGAGATTGTCTAAAGTGTATCCAACCTGAAAAATACTTTAACGTTTTTGTAAGTCAGGAAAAAGAGCACTCTTGTTTTGGATAGTGGTGTATTCTTCAATTTTCACCTATTAACATTGACTGGTTTCCTGAGGGTCCAAGGCTTGGTCGCTGTAGATCTTAGCATCTCTTATCAGTTAACAAGTTTATGGTCTTAATGGCAACACATGTCACGTGTATGCACAAGTAAGTCCCCCAGCCTCTCACCTCATATATCGGATAAATACGCTAAACTTGACCAATTCACACTGGCCGATCGGTCCCTGGCAGATCGATTCCCCGGTTAATCAGGAACAATCAAACTCACAGGTTGACAACGCTCAGTGACATTGAAAAGTAACAGGAGGGCTTAATGGTGCAGTATTTTGATAACACTTTTAATATGATTAGTAAAAAACGTACAATTGATGTAACAGGTAAACAGCATGTACAAACAGGAAGAAACTTCAGATCTTTGCCGCGCCCGGAAGTGACGTCACCACAGCTCTTTTACTTAACGCGTTGTGTCACTGTCCACGTGACTTTCTCAAAGGGAAGCTGTTGGGCCTTTTTCAGCACATCTTCAGCAGATCACACTGTTGCTATCTGCAAACTGTGTCTCAGGCACCTCAAACGTGGCAAAAACACCAACCATGTGCATATTATTGCAATTGTTTTTTGCCTTCATCAGGAGAACCTCTATAGGGTATGGTGGGAAGGCGCCCCCAACACCCAGAGAGTAATTTTTCTGCACCTGTTTGACAGGTCCACATCATTGCAATTTTTTACAGCAAGGCCAATTCTTGCTTTCATCAAGAGTATCTCTATAGGGTTATGGTGAGAAGGTGCCATGACACGCAAAGACCAAATTTTATGCACCCGTTACTTCTATACAAAGTCAAAGTGACACCAGAATATATCCAAAAAATCTCTAATCTTGTTCCCAGTGCACTACATTGTGGCCTCATCATACACACTGGCTCCCCAGCTGTTGCTGAGCAAAATAAAGGCAGCTTGCTTTATAAATGCAATTATTGCTGCAGCAGATTCTAGACATGGTACCGATCTGCCACTTTACAGGTAGACTAATGCCGCGTACACACGATCGGATTTTCCGGCGGACTTGGTCCGGCGGACCAGAGTCCGCCAGACAATCCGCCCGCGTGTGGCTCCGGCGGACTTTTACATAGGGTGGGCTGCCGGAACCTGGGAGCCCCTTATTAAAGGGGGCTCCTGGATTCTGATAAGCCCCCCGCCCGCAGACCCCGACAACCAACGGCCAGGGTTGTCGGGAAGAGGCCCTTGTCCTCATCAACATGGGGACAAGGTGCTTTGGCTTGGGGGGCACAGGGCCCCCCTTCTCCAAAGCACCCCCCATGTTGAGAGCATGTGGCCTGGTATGACTCAGGAGGGGGCCGCTCGCTCTTCCTCACCACCTTTCCTGACCGGCCGGGGGGATCCCCACGCCATTTTTTCGGAGTAGGGGTTCCCCTTTAAATCCATACCAGGTGACAGGACTTGCAAGGTGTCAATCTCGCCGATGGAGGCGGCGACATTCACGTCCTTCGCTAGTTACGTCTATAGGATATAAAAAAAAGCCCAGTTACTTTGCTGTGTAACTAATTACTTTTCCAATGTAGTAACCAAGTTACTAATGCAATTACTTTTTGGGAGAAGTCATTTTTAACTTAACTAATTACTTTTTTAAAGCAAGATGACCAACACTGCATCATACACAGCCAAGCCATCAAATACCACCGAATATGCTCAGATCCTAAAGACAGAAATAAACATCTCAGAACACTAGCAGACTCCTTCCATAAGAAAGGTTACAAAGACAAAAACCATTAACAACAGCATAAACAAGGGCTTGAAAACCTGAAAAGAAAATCTCCTTCAATATTAAGAGAAAAAACTAATAACCATGTACATCTAGTCACCATATACAATCAAGGTCTAGAAGGGATAAAAAAAGATAATCAAAGATTTACAACCCATCTGTCATGAACCATGAAACAGACAGAGACAGGAGAACAATCAAATCACACTTGTTTATTAATAAAAAATAAAAAGGTAAATAGAAAAAAGCGTAGTCAAGCATAGCCAGAGTCCAGTAGCCAGATCGGGTAGTCAGCCAGTCCAAAGTTCATAAACCAGATCAGGTAATCAGCCAGTCCAGACGTCAGGAATCCAAGGAGAGCAACTGTAAGCAGGATAGAAGCCAGGAGGGATGTCAGTAAGCCAGTCTTGAAACAAACAGCAGGAGATGGTTCCTAGTGATGTGACCAACATGAAGGCAAAGAAAAGAGTAAGCTGGAAGGCTTTAAATAGGCAGGTCAGACGAGCATCATCGGGAACAGCTGTGGAAAGAGAAGAGAGCTGGCAATTAGCTGGCAATTAGCCGACAGCTGAGCGGCCAGCCCAGAGGAGGAAGGGCTAAGCCAGCCCTGACACCAAAGAAACATTCCAACAACCAATACTGGCTTTCAGACAACCACCCAACCTCAGACATAAACTAATAAGCAGGAAACTCTCTTCTGAATATGGAGCCACAAATAATGGAAGCAACCCCTGCAATAAAAAAAAAACCCTGCAAACTATGCAACCAGATCAATCTATCTAAAAATGTCACACAGACAAACGGAACTTTCAATATCACAGGACCATACAGCTGTACCTCCAGTAATGTTGTGTACCTTGTCCAATGCAAAAGATGTAGCAAAGGATCTTATGTTGGTGAAACAAGACAGAAGTTAAGAGCAAGGATGAATTTGCACACACATACCATCAAGGAACATGACGTTTCTGCACCTGTGGGACATCATTTCTCACAACCGGCCACACTATAAAAGACCTCAGCGTTAGTTCTTAAAGGGAATTTCAAAACTATCCAGGAAAGGAAAACTTTTGAACTAAGAATGATAATTCTATTTGACCCAAAAAATAACGGCCTATGGGTTTCTTTACTCGTTATCCTACAGTTTTATGACCCTGTCTGTGACTATTATCCAGCCCCCCAGTCTATATCTCCCCCTCTGTCTTATCTCACTAACTATGCTAGATTTATTACCATTGCCATGTACATTTTATGTGTTTGTTTTTCTCATTTTTTCCCTTTCCCTCAAAGATTGTTTTTTAACATTCTGCTAAAACTTTTGTAAATCACTATTGCTCAGACCTTGAAGAAGGGGACATTCCCCAAAAGCTTGTCCTGAAAAAACTGTATGATAGTGCAAATAAAAAAAGTATCAAGGGTGATACTCAATTGTCTCTGTCGCAAGTGCACTAATACAGCTACAATCACCTAGAGTTTGCTATCCCTGATACACAATGGGAAGTGAGAAGAAATCTCCCTTCCTGTTGTGCCAACGGGCACTGAAGCAGATGTCTCCACTGGAAGGTTTCCTCTTGCCTCCATTTTGGATTTGCAATCACTTTCTGTCCCAGTAACAATGGTATCAAGGAAGAGAGGTAACAAGGTAAAAAAAGAGGGGTTAAATCTCCCCAAAAGCATAACAAACAGTGGTAAACACAGGGCAGGAGCTTTAAGATTTCTATAAGCTTTCCAAAACTATATAAAAATTGGCTGTTTTTAAATAAATTCAAAAATCTGTGTTTTGGAAAAAAGAAAATATACATTGGGCATTGATGTAATACTTTACACTCTTTCATAAATAAAAAAAATTTAAAGTATGTCAAGGATGTTTGTCTGGAGGCTCTACAAGAAGAAGGGCTGAGATGACAATATTGTGATATTGAAAATGAGAATCAGCACAGATTTTGTATTAAGATAACACATGGCAATGATCTGAAGGTTGCAACATATTCCTGGAATTTCAGAAAGTCATAATTGTTTCCTATGCAGGATTCTCCAGAAATAGTTTTCCAATGATAAAAGAAAATTGGTTTAGGTCGCCACTCAATATAACATTGATCTATTGGCTTTTGTCAAGTTCAGCACAGAACGCTATGTTCACATTTATATGACTGTCATAAAATGTTCATATACATTCTTTTTGGTCAAATAATTAAGAAAAGAATGTTTGTTTGTTTGTTTGTTTTTTCAAATCCTGGTACTTATTTAATTTTTTTTATAAAATGTTATACTTTAGAAGATAGCAAAAAGATAGCAACTGAAACAATATTTCTGTTAGCGCTTGTACACACGGTCGGACATTCCGACAACAAAATCCGTCGGATTTTGTCCGAAACTGTTGCATACACACAGTCAGACAAAGTTGTCGATAAATCCGATCGTACATAACGTGATGTCGTTATTTCGTGACGACGGGACTACGTTCAGGCTAGTAGCTTTGGTCTAGGAATTTGATCTGAGCATGCGTGGCACTTTGTCCAATCGGAATTCTCTACACACAATCGGACAAAATCCGATCAGATCATGTTGTCAGACAGTTTTATAGCCCAGCTCTAAAACTTTGTCCGCCAGATATTCCGACGGAAACAGTCCGATGGAGCCCACACACAGTCGGATTATCTGACAACATGGTCCGATCAGACATTTTCCATCGGAATGTCCGACTGAGTGTACAAGGGCTTATATGTTCCTCAAGGCACATTACACAGTACCCTTTCTTTTGGGCACACGTTTGCTGAAGTGTATAGTTTACAAAAACAAAGGAATATTTAATGCTTTCAAGAAGGAGGGGAGAGAAATTTGGTTACGAAACCTGGGAGTACCATCATTTCAGAACAGCGAATGATTACAGCAGAAATAGGGGACTTCTTTGGATGGCACCCAAGGATATTAATTCACCACCTGAATATCAACATAACATCATATAAAAGTTTTAAAGAATCACATATTATGCACAATACAATGTTCTATTTTTACACTCTAATAAAACTACTTATATATTTGCATTATACTGCGTGTCCCATTCAATACTAACGACAACTTACAAAGCCATCCACAACTCGGCCCCCAGCTACATCACTAACCTATAATAGTATTAAAATACCGTCACATCGTTCTCTTAGTTACTCTCAAGATTTCCTGCTCTCTAGCTCCCTTGTCACTCCCTTCCAGGATGTCTCCCATGCCTCTCCCATTCTTGCCCCAATCTGTCTGACTATCTCCCACTGTGGGACATTTACTAAATCTAGAGCACTCAGAATTTAGTGCAGCTGTGCATGGTAGCCAATCAGCTCCTAACCTCAACTTGTTCAATTAAGCTTTGACAATAAAACCTTGAGGTTGATTGGTTTCAATGCAGTTCTGCACCTGATTTTGTATACTCCAGTTTTAGTAAATCTATCCCACTCTGGTCACTTTTAGGCAATCCCTGAAAACCTTTCTATTCAGAGAAACCTGTCGTGCCTCCACCCAACAACTGTACCTTCTCCATCAGCTCACGCCCCACTGTTATTACTTTTTGTATGACTTGACCCTTCCTTTTAGATTGTAAGCTCTAACAAGCAGGGCCCTCTGATTCTTCCTGTATTTAATTGTATTGTAACTCTACTGTCTGCCCTTTTATTGTAAAGCATTGCACAAACTGTTGGCGCTAAATAAATCCTGTATATTAATAATAATTTTACAGATAAGAGATTGCAGTCAACATATTTCCTAGATCGCTTTACTTCATCAGGCGGTGAAATGGTTACAAGACACTGATGCAATTTTACTGATACAGTACAGTGGTCACAATTTGTTTCTGGCATCATATGGTTACAGCAATCTGATGCCCCGTACACACGAGCGGATTTTCCATCTCAAAAAACTTGGATGGTTTTTCCAACGGAATTCCGCTCAAGCTTGGCTTGCATACACACAGCCACATAAAAGTTCTTTGAACTTTCGACCGTCAAGAATGCGGTGATGTACAATACTATGACAAGCCGAGAAAATTAAGTTCAATGTTTCCGAGCATGCGTCAAATTGTTTCCGAGCATGCGTAGGAATTTGTACAGATGATCAGAATTTCCGATCGGAACTTTTTCCAACCGAAAAATTGAGAAGATGCTCTCAATCTTTGGCTGGCCGAAATTCCGCCAGCAAAAGTCCAATGGAGCATATACACGATCGCATTTTCCGACCAAAAGCTCTCATCGGACTTTTGCAGGCGGAATTTCCGATTGTGTGTACGAGGCAAAAGGCTAAACTCATTTCCACAGGAAATAACTATTAGGTTACTTCTATATGGGACTAAAGGATAGAGAGGTCCAGGACACAGGTTTGTCCCGTCACAAGCTGGTAGTGTTGAAGGAGACCTCCTCCCTTCCTTTCCCAAGCCTTAAAATAGAAATGAGCCCAAATAATTTTTTCTTTAATATAATAATTCTAGAAAGTAAGAACCATATAGCTTCAAATCCTACAGTAATTAAGAAACAATGACACAAAAAATTGAAATACCAGTGAATAGAAAATACCTGTCTCATAAGCAAAGAAAGTAGAAAGTATTCCAGAAGTCCATCCAAAATATACAGCGTCTCGATAATAATTTTCTCTGTTTATTTTTAAAGGAATCAACATAGAACCTCAATGCAAGAACATATGAAAAGGAGGGGGTGGTACAAAAAAAGGAGGAGGAAGGGTTAAACTTACTTAAGTGATGTATGCCATAATGTAGGATTTGTTTTGGCTTCTAGAAGAGCCCGGAGCTAAGACCCAGGGAATTATTAATCACCCTGTATGTTGAATTATGTTATTACCATTGTTAACCCATCTCTATGCTTACTTGGTTGTATAGTCAAATTTGTACCTTTTACCTACAGGTAAGCCTATAATAAGGCTTACCTGTAGGTAAAAAAAATCTCCTAAACCTGTATGGTTTAGGAGATATTCCCCTCGTAATGAGCCGCTGACTGCGGCACATGCGCACAGGGGATTCTCAGCTGAAAGCCCAACAGACGCTGGACCTTGCCGGAAAGAAGTCTCCCACGCGCATGCGCGGGAGTGACGACATCGTGGCTCTGGCCACTCACAGCGCCGGAGTCGCGATACCCAGAAGACACGCCGAGGGAACATGTCAGCTACCTCGACTTGGATTGGGAGAGATGCCGGCGCCTTGTTCTAAGGTAAGTATTTCATAATGAGCTAGTATGCGGTGCATACTAGCTCATTATGCCTTCTGCCTTGCAGGGGTATAAAAAAAAAGTGTCAGCGGGTTTACTACCGCTTTAACAAGCATATCAGGTGACAATATATTGAGTTTTACCAACTGGTTCAGTGTTTGTTTTCTTTGATATAATACTACTTCTGTATACTAAGTATTACTTTCAGTGATCTCCTGTTATATTGTATGTTTGTACACTCAACCTGGTATGTCAGAGGGGCTGAATTTCCTAAAGAGGTCAAGGCAAAGAACAGAGGACCCATTTTAACCAGGAGCTCCTACGGGGCACTACTGCTACACACAGTACAGTAAAGTACACTAGGAACCTACCTTTAGGAGGGGACAGCACAGGGATAATCTTAACAGCATGCTACTACTCCTTCACTGTCCAAAACTGCCATTGTTCCCTGCAGTCAGCCATCACCCATAACATAACACAATTTTTGCCACCAGTATGTTTGCTAGAGTGTGGGGCTGGGGGAGGTGGACAATCTGGGGGGAGTTTATACAAATATGGAAGGGACATAAAAAAGCTTAACAACCAGTGGTGGCTGGTGCTCGATTTTCTTGGGGGGGGGGCTCGTAGGCCCCCATCCAGCTAGCCACCCCTAGCCAGCCAACCACCCCTACCCCGCTGCTCATTTGATCACCGCTTTTCCCCACCCCCAGTTGTTCAATTGATCGATCACCGCTTCACTAGTATGTTGCCTGTCAGGCCCCCCACCAGCTCCGCACTTACCCCATCCAGGTCGCGGCTTCAGTTGCTTTCCCACTTGTGGCTCCTCCTGAGTCACAGTGGTCACTCCTCCTCCCTGAGCCCACCCTTTTTTAAACC
The DNA here is from genome assembly GCF_037356315.1 of Lithobates pipiens. Lineage (NCBI taxonomy): Eukaryota > Metazoa > Chordata > Amphibia > Anura > Ranidae > Lithobates > Lithobates pipiens. Next base: position 299,813,321 of record NW_027507785.1, read on the forward strand.
AATTAGAGCCTCAGGCTCTAATCATGTGCTTAAAAAAAAACATTGAAAGCCCTAAGTCCAGTGCATGTAGATTAGGGTCTGGGCGAATGAATTAGTGGCGCGGCGCCACTGTGCCCCGTGTGAACGGCCGCCACTGTTAACAACATATGGCTTTATGGTCTGAACTGAGCCAAGGACCACAGCACTGCAGGTCTACCATCCTAACAAATACAACCACTTTTGTGTACAATGATAATGTTAGTCTTAAAGTCCATTTCCACTCTCCAACCCTCAGTCTTCCTCCCTGTCCTCCTACCCCTTGGATATTTTTTTTTTAATACTTACTTTTTCAGAAGCCTTATAACCATTTATATTACACAAAGGTTCTTTTATTCTTTGGTCTTCAATGATGCAAGGAGCATTGCTGACGTAGTGACATTCCCCACAACATTATACTGTAACTGTATGGCGTCATGGTGGTGCCTCCCAAGTAGTGGATCTATGATGCTCTACGCTCCCAGTAAGTGGGTTTAATGACACTAAGCTTTACTCAACCAAGTAGAGTATTGCAGCCACAGCTCCATTTTTCATTTTAGTATAATTATTGCCCAAACTATTTCACACCATAGCTAACAATTTACAGTTTCTTGTTTTGTTTTCAATTATTTCAAAATAGTTTTTATTGATTTTAGAAAAATACTTTACATAAGGCCAGCGTACACACGCGGGGACTGTTCGCTCAACTTTGTCCGTCAAACAGTTTCAGCGGACAGTCCGCTCAAAATTAGCATGGACGGACTTGCCCACACACGACGAACGAACAGTCCGCTGAAACCGTGCGCGATGACGTGAACGGCACGTACGACGGGACTAGAAAACGACGTCCTATACACTGCAATGCAACCTTCGGCGTGTAAATTCTTTCTGAGCATGCGCGAGACTTAGTTTGACGAACAAGCCTACACACGGGCGGACTGTCCGCTCAAACCAAGTTTCAGCGGACAGTTTTTCGGAATTTCCGAAAAACTTTGTTCGTCAGACTGTCCGCTGAAACTGTCCGCTGAAAGCCCACACACGAGCGGACTGTCCGCCGAAACACTGTTCAGCGGACAAAGTTGAGCGAACAGTCCCCGCGTGTGTACGCGGCCTTACAGAGCCTGTGGACATTCCCTGGCTCGAAAAAACACATAAAAAAACAACAATCCCAACTGTAGTCGCAACTCGGGTACCCCTCGATCAACGAAGGTAACAACATCCACATGACGAAGGAAAGTAATCAGGAGATGGAAGCTAGGTACTATCACAGTGATTAGGCACATACCAAATTTCAAAAAAAGAAGCAAGAAAATTAAGAGTGTAACACAATAAACAGCAAAGTGCAGAATGAATATTAAATGGGCTCCTGCGCTCTATATGGAATTAGGGAGTAATAGTCTGATTAACTGGATGCCGCAAACACTTTCATGAGACACCTACTTATGTAGTCAGACAATAAAGAAAAGGGGAGTAGTGTTGCGCTTCCAAGAAGAGTGGAGCACTAGATTAGAACTAAAAGAAACTTTAATTATTAAAAATTAATAGAGTGTAATCTAATGGTGTGTGATCACCTTAGAAAGCTTAGAACCAGCCCCAAAAAACTATTATGTTAAAGTTGAGATCAAATATATCAATGAAAATAACCAAGCACAACGTGGGAAATAGTATGCCACCCCAACTAAAGTGCTCATATGAATCAAGCTGTGTATAAACAACAAACATAAAATTGAATATCAAAGTGCTAAGTGCACTAAGTGCACAGATCTGCAGCTGGGAGTGGACGGTGCATGTGTGGCTCCAGCCTTGATCACAGATCTCCATTAGGAGCTGTGTAACACGGATACGGAAACCGTAAGTGACGCTTGCACTTGAGCGGTTCGCTTGAATTGTTTGCTGCTAGTATTACCCGACTCACCCCATCTGTTTGTGAGTATTTTAACTTATAAATACAGAAGTGGCGATTTTAAACTTGCTACACTATGGTTGCCCTTATATTTGTTCTTTGAGCCATACTGGAGCATACTGATGGAGGTTACATGGACGGAGATCTGAGAGTGGTTCTTTGAAGTTCCCCCCTCCCCCTTCTGATTCCTGGTGTATCTTTGAGGAGGCTGCATACACGCTGTATTTTATACAGCGGGGAGGTAATTACCCAGTGTGTACACTAACACGTGGTATCACCTGTGTGGAAGAAGACTCGTTATGCACTTTACAAGCACGGAGTCACTTTATATCGATATTTGATATTTTCACTGGACTTTGTTCACTCAGTCAGTTTACTGTGTGTGTTCCAATTGTTTTATGTTTATTATATGCACGTAGCACTTTTGATGCAAATCTGTTTCACAGTCAGATTACTGTGTGTGTTCTAATTGTTTTACGTTTACCGTACTTTATGCACGTAGCACTTTTTATACAAATTTGTTTCACAGTTATAAGATGCACTTAGCACTTTGATATTCAATTTTATGTTTGTTGTTTATACACAGCTTGATTCATATGAGCACTTTAGTTGGGGGGCATACTATTTCCCACGTTGTGCTTGGTTATTTTCATTGATATATTTGATTTTAACTTTAACGTAATAGTTTTTTGGGGCTGGTTCTAAGCTTTCTAAGGTGATCACACACCATTAGATTACACTCTATTAATTTTTAATAATTAAAGTTACTTTTAGTTCTAAAGTGCAGAATGAGCAATATATATTCCCAGGGAGATGCTAAAAGGTAAAGAAGTAATACATAGGGGGTACACATCAGGTCAACCCCCGCATAGCACACCCTTCAGAGGAACATAGAATTCACACAGTATACACTTTAGCCAAGCACAATAACATCTCTAGCATTAGTAGTAGAGTGAGGTTCAATCCAAATGCCCCAGACCTTTTGAAATTTTTTGGGGCAACCTCAGGAAAGATATATCATTTTATACAATGAGACCACTATATCAACCAGTTTCTTTCAGCTCTCCAAAGTAGGGGGTCTATCCAATTTCCATGACAAAACAATTGCTTTTCTAGCATAAACCATAAAAAGATCCAAAAGTGTTCTGGATACCTTGGAAAAGGCTAGACGTTGACCAAACCCAGTAGACAAACATCACTGTTTGAGGAACAGAAATTGTGCTTACTGAGCAAATAAACTGTAGGACATCAGCCCAAAATGTTGTATGCAGGAACAGGACCAAAAACCATACAAAAAAAAATAACACAGGCGTGTCTCTGCACCGCCAACAATTGGGTTCTACTGTGGGGAAAATTTGGTGTAATCTCTGTGGTGTAGTAGCCCGTGTGGAGAATTTTGAATTGGATTAGCCTATCCCGTTTTGCCACCAATTGAGGAAAGGGGTAATCCCAGATATCCTTCCAGTCCTCCTCATCCAGATCTGGGACTTCATTGTTTAGATTTTTTAATGGCAAGAGAAGCATTTACTCCACTCCTGTTCTTTCCTTCCAGTTGGAACAGACACACAAGAAAGAAGTATATTTAAACTCTTGCCTTTATAAGCTTCATAGTGAGACTGTATTTATTATCTGACCGAAGCAATTTGTTCAGCGTGTATGTAAAGTAATAAAAAATAGGCCATGATGCCTCTGCGTCTGTGTAACACATTACCTCCCCGGAGCGTGCGTATATTTTATGCCAGAATTTCTGTAATTGAATCTACAGCCGTGCTGTCACTTCCAGTTACTGCTTGCAGGATTCAGATCCTGAGACTGATTTTTTTGATAGTCTGGCATTTTGACTGTATAAATAAAACCATAGCATGTTTAAGTATAGCTTTGCAGTACAAATCAAAATTGAGTGTTATATTGCTACATATACCTCTTTTATTCAATGTTTTTGATTTACCAAGATTTTGTCTAACTTAGCTATAGTCACCTCAATCATCTTCCCATGTTAAAAGTATCAGAAGTGACGTTAACACAGAAAATTCATTCTGTGCTCATAAATGCTAAGTGTAAGGCTACTGGTGCTAAATGTGCATGCACAGACCAGACCCACAGGCCACAAAACAAAAAATACTGGTACAAAAGTTTAGAAAGTCCTATAATCACATAAACAAAACTGCAGAAGTATATAAACTGGATTAAAGAGTCACCACCAGGATGACCTTGGGAGCTGTACTCAACGCTAACCAGGCAACAACAACAAGGCCTCTTTGCTCAAGGATCTCATTGTGGAAGCTTGGATAAACAGTTTAGCACTTAACACCTTAATCCACCAGAAGGAACATTCAATTTCAGCAGACTATTACTGATCTCACAGTAAACGGCAATCAAAATTACTTTCGGTAGGACATCACTCAAGCAAAGCAATGTATTTTGTCCTGTTGAACTTCGTGAGGCGCACATAGCGTGATGCCATAAGCTGCCCTAATAATACCCCATAGAACATGCCTATGACATTACAGTAGGAACTTTATATTTTAAGGCAGGATTCCAACAATTTCTTTTTATTGACAACTTACATTTTGTCTAGCTTGACATTATCTAATTATCCATATCTTATATGGACCCCTGGGGATGTTGAAAACCACTGTAGGAGTCCACAGTACATACATACAGTGATCTTCTGGACAGGGCTGGATTAACATAGGGGCTATTGGAGCTGCAGCTCCAGACCCCTATCTTAATATAGGCCCAGCCACCCAAAAAGGACAGACTGTCCATGGAAAGCAATGGGACCATGGGAAGAGATCTCGCTTGACGGGCCCTGCATTCCACATGCACCGCCTGGGCAGGGTGGTGGGATTGTTAATGGGCACTGCATGAGCAGTCCTAACAGAAGCCTGGGCAACGTCAATGTAGGGCTCTTAAAGAAGTCTGGGGCTTCCATAGTGTTAGGCCTGCACAGCTGCACTCTTTCAGCTCAAAGGGCATAACGATGCACTACCCTTACAGAAACTTGGCAAATCAAATGTCAGGCTTCCCTAGTGTTATGCCTGCGTGGCTGTGCCCTTTTGAGTTTGGGTGCATGCCAGCACAGGCTCTTGGAAAACAGAAGGGTGCCCAGTAAAAGGTCCACCAAAATCCTCAGCACCAAGCACATGATGCTCTTAATCCGGCCCTGCTTCTGGATGATGCTTGAATAGTTTTCTCTCTGCAACACTAACCACTTGAGGCATATGATGTCACAATCTACCCTTGTTCAATCAGAGAACACCTTGTATTCACTGAAAATATAGGGTTCCTCTATGGTTTAATGAGTCACTGGGGCAGCAATCCTATTGGATACTGCCCATCCATGTGACTATTTAAGACCCTGGCCCCTGGGTTTAGCTCACTTTATGTAAAGGGGTAAAGAAGGGAAAGGTACCTCGTCTGTGAGGGATAAAACTAGCAATATGGAAAGGTTCCTAACAAGGAGGGGAAACGTTGGGTCGCATGCCTCTGAATAACTTTCCTGATTGGGCATGAGAAGGCCAGGTTGCATTCTGTCCCCTCTCAACAGATGCTGTTGATTTGGCTGGAACCTACTTCTTCACGTTACTGGAACTGTGAGTGCGCCTGGCGTATCTGTCTCACCAGGTTTGTTGTGAACTGTTGCTATATTACTTCAATACAAGTTTTCCATTGCACCTGACTGTGTAAATTATTGCCGCTGCACCACTTGACTTGACAAAAAATAAATATATGTATATAATCCCAGTAAAATGTCTTCTACCATGAACCATAAAACAATGAAGTCTATGATACATTGTAGAAATAACATAATCAATAAGGAAACCACACAAAATCCACAATGCTTGGTTTAAAGGTTCTGGTAAGTTAAAAGTTTGATTATTGTGTCTCCATTTGGAGTACCTGGATCACTTCCATGTGCTCTGCTCAATTCAACAACTTCCTGCGATGAGGGACCAGATCTTATGGACTAGGCTTGGAGACCACCCCCTTCCATGGTGAACACTCTCCTTCTCAGCACTCCGCATCTCCTCCTGGGACTTTTTTCCCTGCTACATCATCTTTTGATACCATTCCTTTCATTCTTCTTTTTCTTCTGGTACAAAGGATGACTGGAGCATTCACATTTCCTTTCATTCACACCACTCACTTCAATGGCAAAAATAGTCACCCCCCTTACTACACCAAATTCTGACTATTATATAGGTGAGCCAATTTTTTAACCAAATAATTACACTATAAGGGCTTTCCCGCTTCCCTATTCTCTTTTCCGATGGATGCCCTGAGCTGTACCAGTGACTACTGGCCAAACCTCTAGGACCGAACCAGGGGTGGACTGACAACTCATGGGGCCCCCGGCAATAGGAGATTATGGGGCCCCCAAGCAATCTGAGATTATGGGGCCACACAGTATAAACACACACACAGTATACAATCAAACAGTACACACAGTATACACAGACATGTTTCTATTGGCTGAGAAGGTACTGGAGAGGTACGGCAGCTATAATCTCAGGATTTTTAGACCAAAAGGATGTCGTTAAGGGACATTTCAGAGACAGATGTAAAAAAAAACACAGATTTTTGCCTGAGTGGCCCAATGCCTGAGTGGCCCAATGGTCAGTCCGCCCCTGGACCGAAACACCTCAGACCTTAGCTAACCACCAAATCCTAGATCCTAGACTATTATATACACATACTGTACATTCAAATTCTATGTAACTTGATCTTGTACAAAAAAAAAAAAACTAATAAACCTTTACAATTTAATAAAATGATAATAACAATAATAATAATAATGAATTATTCAAATTTTTGCCACTTTTTTTTTGGACAATTTTGTCAGCATGGATAAAAATACAAAATGTGTGAAAATAAAAAGGAAGTTTTATAGTGAATATTATATTTCCACACACAAACCACTTACGGTTTCTGAATATAATACCGTACTTTACAAGTAAGTGGCCCTTTAAAGTGGTTGTAAACCTTTACAACACACTTTGACCTACAGGTAAGCCTAGATTAAGGCTTACCTGTAGGTCCAAGAAATATCTACTAAACCTACACGGTTTAGGATATATTTGCCGAAAGAAAGGCATCGCTGTCTACGGCGGCACGCAGGCGCACTGTCAACAGCGAATATGCCGCGCGTGGCGGCTCCCGTGCGCATGCGCGGGAGTGACGTCATTGCGGCTTCGCCGAATGACAGCGGCGGAGCTGCGAGACCCCACCGAGAAGATGAATGCGCCGGGCTACATGGGACAGCGGTGACATCGCTGGCTCCTGTGTCAGGTAAGTGACACATAATGGACTACTATGTGATGCATAGTAGTCCATTATGCTTTACCTTTGCAGGGAATCAAAGAGGAAGTAAACTCATCAGGGTTTACTTTCTCTTTAACCATGTGCTCTAAAACCACGCCCATATTGGCAAAGAAACGTCTAAAAAATTTTTACATCTCAATTAAATTACATTTAACATTTAATGTTTACATATCAATTAAATTACACTTTTAAAAGGTACAACTAAACATTATAGACATAAATTTCCCCTATAAAAAAAACATGATAGACATAATACACAAAACCAATACGTTCAAGGAAAAAGAGCAGATTGATTGAATCAGCAGCAGGCAAGAACAATACATTTTCTTTTTGCCCATCCAATAAAAGGCCTCAGCAGGACAGAAGAAAACAAAAAGACTTTTCTAAAACAAAAAAATAAATGTGATTAATATAAAAATATAATTAATAACTTCCACATAGGTTTGAATTGATGGACTTGTGTCTTTTTTTCAACCTCACCTACTAACTATGTAACTTTAACTATGTATTTCAAATGCATTATACCTTTACAAATGTCATATAAACACCATGTTATACAGGACAGAAAATTGATCTTTTGCAATCACAATAGATTGCAAAACATTTCTTAAATCTGGATTACCATATGTTAGCTGCTTCTGACAATTTCAGCATCCATTATGCCTCCTACCTCACAAATTTCCATGACATGTACAGAATAACAAACATGTGTCCTGTTAGAAATAGAGTATTGTAACATGTTCTGGTGAGAAAGTTAGGTCTGGAGTAAAAACAAAAAGTATAAATGGAGGAACTATATGGCTGGGTTAAAAGAGATTGTGTGCATGGGATGGGTTTTGGTAAACTAAAGGATGCAAGGGTACTTACCTAGTTGGTGTGGCTGAACAGGAACAGGGGGGGTTTCAGGGAGTTGTAGGCAGGTAGGTTTTTGGAGAGTTTCAGTAGGAGGATAGCAGACATTAGGGAATCTTCTCACCCTCCCTTACCATTTTTTAAAAGTTTATTTGTTTTTGTTATTTTTTGGTTGTAGATTGTTTTAGATTGAGAGGATTGTTTAGGTTGAGTTCAGTTATGTCAGCTGGTGGGGATCAAGGTTCTATAAGGTGTGCAGTAGGTTAAGTGCAAATTGTTAGGGACCCCTCTTGGGTTTTGTACAGTCATGGTAGTACCTGAGGTTACTGGTAATTGTCTCAGAGTCAGTGTGATGTTGCCGGAGGCCTACCTTACAGGTTATCACAGGTACTAAGTTAAAATTGTCTACAAGGACCTTAAGGCTCCACTCATAGTTACATAGTTGGTTAGGTTGAATAAAGACACCAGTCCATCCAATTCAACCTGCGTGTGTGTTCACATCAAAAACTATTTCCCGTATCCCTGTATACTGTATACTGTGTTTGCTAAGATGCCCATCTTAGCCCCTGTACACACGGTCTGAAATTCTGCCAACCAAATCCGTCGGATTTTGTCCATCGGATTTTGCCCGTCGGATCTTGTCCGAAACTGTTGCATACACACGGTCGGACTAAGTTGTCGAAAAATCCGATCATTCAGAACGTGATGACGTAATTTCGTTACAATGGGACTAGTAGCCAATAGCTTTGATGTAGGAATTTGATCTGAGCATGCGTGGCACTTGGTCCGATCAAAATTCTATACACATGATCGGAGTATGTCCGATCAAACCAGTTGGTCAGAAAATATTTCCAACATGTTGGAAAATTGGGTCCGACGGAGATTCGGACGGAATCAGTCCAATGCATACCACGCACAGTCGGATTATCCGACGACACGGTCCGATAAGACGCATTCCGACGGATTCTCCGACCGTGTGTACAAGGCTTAAGAGTTTTTTAAAACTATTAATGACACCACCTGTTGTGGAAGGAAGTTCCACATCCTTACCGTTCTGACAGTGAAAACCCCCCTGCGCAGTTTAAGGTTAAACTGCTTCTCTTTCAATTTAATTGAGTAGCCAAGTTTAAGAAGTGTCTTCTTACACTCCCTGAGACTGAATAGTTTATTCCATATGCTAGAATCACCATTGAGATATTTGTATATTGCGATCATATCTCCTCTCAAACAGGGAGAGTAAATGTAATATTTGTAGTCGTTCCTTGTAACTGAGGTCTTCCAGTCCCCTTATTAGCTTTATTGATCTTCTCTGGACTCCCTCCAGTTCCAGTACATCCTTCCTGAGTATTGGTGACCAGAACTGAATGGCATACTCAAAATGTGGCCTCACTAGAATTTTTCTAAAGTGGCAGAATTATAATTTTATCTCTGGAGTAACTTCCCATTTTTATGCATGCCAATACTCTGACAGCTTTGCTTGCTGCAGCTTGGCATTGCTTGCCATTGCTGAGTCTGTCATCTACTAGTTCCCCTAGATCATTTTTCATCTTGGATTCTCCCAAAGGTTTTCCCCTACCGGCTAACTTGTATTCATATTTTTAGCACCAATGTGCATTACTTTAAATTTTCCAACATAAACCTCATTTGCCACACAGTTGCGCACCCCACCCAGGACAGAGCTTTGGGGTACCCCACTTACCACTCTAAACCATTCTGAGTACATGTTATTTAACCAGTTTTCCATCCATGTACAAGCTCTATAGTCCATGCCCGCAGACCTCAATTTGTAAATTCTTATGTTTTTTTTAGGGAACTGTATTGAATGCTTTTGCAAAATCCAGATATACTCTCATTATATTGAAAGGTTATTCTGTTTTCATTATTTGTTATTGATATTTGTTATTTATATTTTGTTAATCAAGTGGCTGCTGTGACCATTATGTCTACATTCACACCAGCGATTAGGGCCGGTACAAATTGAAGCAGCAGTTTCTTGTGCGGCAGTCAGTGACTTTACGGAAGGTACGTCCTCCGGCCCTGTTCACTACAATGACAGGTCACTGGTGACCACAGCTATCTGCCCTTCTCTGTACAGCCAGCGATTACCTCCATTGATCGCTTCTGGACACACTTTGTCTTTATGCCTTGATGCTTTCACTCTCCCTGCTGGATAATTTATATAGATTATACTATGGAAAATATAACTTTATATTATGTCAGTTTATCAATTCTCGGGGGAATATGCCTTAGGGCCCGTAGACACTAGAAAGTGCAGCGCCACAATTTACTTATTTTCAAGTGTTGAGGTGCATTGTGGCATGTTGCATTAGCTAGCTGTTTCATAATGCTAGTTGCTCTTACTCTCCTCTTTCTTCAAGCACATAAACTCCCTGTTCCGAGAGTTTATATATGTTCCTATTGGAAACTGCTCCCTCAATTTCAGATTTTCATCTCCCCAAAATTCAGGGAGGAGTGGGCCTTCCGGATGTGTGGGCTTATTATAGAGTTGCTCACCTCACTAGGCTGGTTGACTGGTATTGTCATGCTGAGGCAAAGCACTGGGTGGCCACAGAGATGGAGGACTCTGCGATATATTGAGGAGCTGGCCATGGATTGCCTCCCTGCTGCCAAAGGTTCTCAGTGATCTAGAGATGCCTGCTGTTACACCTTGATTTCCTCGCTTCCTTCACCCATGGTCACTATTTTGAGCAAGCCGTAATCTGAGCCCGGTCTTCGGAACCCCCAGTTTCTCCACTTGGTGTCGGACAGCCGCCTTTTTCTCTAGTACTTCTTGGGGTTGGATGGAAAACTCTGATCCATAGTACTTGCCTCCGTTGTAGACACCCTTAGCCCCTGTACACACGGTAGGAGATTTCCACAACCAAATCCGTCGGATTTTACCCGTCGGATTTTGTCTGTCGGATCTTGCCTGAAACTGTTGCATACACACGGTCGGACAAAGTTGGCGAAAAATCCGATCTTTCAGAACGTGATGACGTAATTTCCTTACGATGGGACTACGTTCAGGCTAGTAGCCAATAGCTTTGATGTAGGAATTTGATCTGAGCATGCGTGACACTTGGTCCGATCAAAATTCTCTACACATGATCGGAAAATGTTGTAAAATTGGGTCCAACAGAGATTCGGACGGAATCAGTCCGATGCATACCACACACAGTCAGATTATCCGACGACGCGGTCCGATAGAACACATTCCGACGGATTCTCCGACCGTGTGTACAAGGCTTTAGACTTCTGGAGTGGTGTTCAACTTCAGCACTTTCTCGTTTAATGCTCTCGTTCCCCGGGTATCTCTCGTCAGCTCACAGGGCTGGAAAGTATTTGCCATAGGAGGGAACTAATTCACCATAGCCTCTCTACTATCTATGCTGCCCTGATTCGACCGGCAACAGATTTTACCCCCTCCTTTATCTCGTGGTGGGAATCTGACCTTGCTATACAGTTTTCCGACTCACAAAAGGAGAAAATCCTCCACTTTGCCCAGAAATCCTCCATGGCCACTAAGATCCAAGAGACCAGTTATAAAATCCTGATGAGGTGGTATAGGGTGCCCACAACCCACTGCATTTTTCCGCAGGTACCTGACATGTGCTGGCGGTGCAACGATGGTAGTGGCACAATGTTACACATTTTCTGGAAGTGCCCAAAACATAGACCATTTTGGCAAGAAGTGGCCAGTGCGATCAAACTCTTGACTAATGTCGATCTGGTGGGTGACTTTGTGGCATGCTTGCTGCACCTCATATGCCGGCCCATTAAAAAAAATACAATTCCTCTCTTACCATTCAGCTATTAAATGCAGCCAAGGCATGCATTCCCTTGTGCTGAAGGGTTGTACACCCACCCTCAAAGTCTCTCTGGTTCTCCAAAATCATTGAAATCGAGGACATAGAAGACCTTACAGCTACCCTCTACAACTGGAAGGGGACCTTTCGGTACACTTGGAGACCATGGCAATAGTTTATTTTTACAGATGCCTATTTACAGGAGGTCTCACAACCTGGCTGATTTTTCCTGGACTTGTTATAAGGCTCTGGGTGAGAGAATTTTTTTTTTCTTAATGTCTTCTCTTCTCCTGCTGTTGGCGCCTTGTGCCCTTGTTTATTTTTGCTGTGCATTTCCTTTCTCCATTTCTCATCCTTTCCCTTCCATTCCCCGCCCTTCTTCTGTTGTTCCCCCTTTATACATCTTCCCATTCAGCTTGGAAACATTTCCCTGCAGTTTTCTTTTGTTTGCTGTTATTGAGTACCTGATCATTTAATTTAGACTTTACGCCCTTATTGGGTTATACTAGCCACTGGGGGGATCTCTCCTGACCCTGGTATTTTTTCATTATAAATCCCACAAGCTTGCATTTCATTAAGTTGGGGCTCGCCTATATATGTTGGGAATTCTGGACATGTTTTCCACTGCTCTTTCTCTGACACGTTCATACCCGCCCTAGAACTTGAACTTATTGTTTTGTGTATGCTCCGTTTTGTTGAGCTGCATGTGTAGCTCTGAACTGGTTTATGTTACCAGCATATCTACATAATTGTATTTTGCACCACTCTTGTCTTGGTATGTATAATGCAACTTATGGTATAACCACTTGCTTACTGGGTACTTTTACCCCCTTCCTGCCCAGACCGATTCTTAGCTTTCAGCGCTCTCACACTTTGAATGACAATTGCGTGATCATGCAAAACTGTGCCCATATGACAATTTTATAATTATTTTCACACAAATAGAGCTTTCTTTTGCTAGTATTTAATCGCCGCTGGGTTTTTTTTTTCTAAACAAACAAAAAAAGACTGAACATTTAAAAAAAAAAAAAAGAACGTTTTCATATATTGCAAACAGGTCATTCTTCTCCTTCACTGATGCGCGCTGATGAGGCTGCACTGATAGGTGGCACTGATGGGCACCGCTGAGGCGGCACTGCTGGGCACTAATGAAGCTGCGCTGATGGGTGGCACTTATGGGCACTGATAGGTGGCACTGATGGGCACTGATAGGTGGCATTGATGCGCACTGATAGGTGGCACTGATGGGCACTGATAGGCAGCACTGATGATGAGGCATTGATTGGCAGCACTGATATGTAGCACTTGTGGGCACTGATATATGGCACTGATGGGTGCTGATAGATGGCACTGATTAATAGCACATGCGGGCACTAAGGGGACCTTCACGCCGACAGCATGAAGAAAAAATTCAGATAACCAGCACCTGTTTATTTCCGTGATCAGCTGTCATCTGATCGTGTGGTAAAGGGCCTGCTGTGATTGTCCCTCTACCCGATCTATGATCAGCCGAGTCTCATGGACTCGATGATCACAGAGCCCGCCGCCCTGGGACTCACAGGAAGTGCAAGAATGGGAGGACGTCTATGGATGCCCTCCTGGCAATTTAAGCCCGTGCTGTTGCCGCCTTTAAGAAATTACAACGGAATTAAAGAAAAGAAAGTTAAAAAGTCTCTTTAAAGCAGATCTTCACCAACCCCCCCCATATTTTCTTACCCCCACATATCATGTTGTGTGTTATTCACATATCAGATACTCACCCACTCAGAGGATCCAGCACTGTCCCACTGAGATCCTCTAGTCTTCTGCCACCTCTTGCTCCGCCATGCTGCTTGTGATGTCATTGAGAGAAACCTCTTCCAGGTTCAGCCAGCAATGATGGGGTGCTAGGAACCCCCCCTCCCCCCTTCTGAATTACAGACTATGCCTCCTGGGATTCAGGACGTGCACATCGCAGGAGGCACAGCGAGCACTGCGCACGTCATTCGCCTAGACGGGTGACGTACATGGGGTGGCAGGGCCACACAATTTTTATAGAGAATGCAAATAAACAAAACAAAAAAGTGCTATTCATATAGCAGAAGAGAGGAGGGGTGGATCGGAGGGAAGTGTACTCAGAAGGTGAACATCCACTTAAAGCAATCAGAGAAGTGATTGTTATTTGATTTTATCTTACTCGCAGTTTGCTTCATCTTACTAGCAGCTGCAACTAAAACAACACATTTTTCTAACAGTTTAAATCTAATCTCATGATTCTGAGGTCACATTTTGTCGTAAACAGCGAGCAAATTTTATATTATTCCATTAGCAGTGCAAACCGTTTAACAATTACGCGGGGGGGGGGGGGGTTATATTATACAAACTATTGCGTTCTGAGAAACTCTAATGGACAGTGTGCCTGTTGTTTATGTGAATAAATTAACCTTCTGTAAAATCCTGTTGAACATAATATGTGATTAGTTATTCAATGCAGACGTCACGCTTACAGGAAAAATAAACTTTAGCGCTATAAAAGACAAGCTTTTCCACAAAATGTTTAGAAATTGAAACCTTGGACTATGAGTGGTTTTAAGCCTTAGTCGCTTTTAATAATTCGCTGCAGCTCTGCTGGCCACACTTTGAAATTTTAAACAAAATTTGTTTTACAAATAAAATAAAATAAAACATTTAAAGAATTTCCAGAGCACTATGGGCTAGCTATTAGGACTCATTGGCAATCCACAGCAGTGCAGGATCTTGGTGGTGGAAGCTGGCTCTGTACGTTGTATGTATGCAATGTTTGAGCAAAATTTACAGGAATAAAGTTTTACTGTGTAAATGGCCTCAATTGGCCACCACCAATGCCCAGTTACTTGCTGGTACAAAGGCTGCACTTGCCAACTGTATCCTAGAAACCAAGGATAGCAATCCTACCACCTATGCCGAAACACAGGCACTTAGTTTTTCATCAGATGCGCTCTGGTGGTCAATGGAAGGAGCCACTTCTTCCAGTGTAAAATTTGATTGGCTACTCCTTTAGGCCATCAGACCTTTCCTGATGGAGAACTGAAACATTCTAAGCCCCCGTACACACGGTCGGACATTCCAACAACAAAATCCGTCTTTTTTTTTTTCCGACAGATTTTGTCCAAAACTGGTGTGGCATACACACGGTCGGACAAAGTTGTCGGAAAATCCGATCGTTCGTAACATGATGACGTTATTTCGTTACGACGGTACTACATTCAGGCTAGTAGCCAATAGCTTTGGTCTAGGAATTTGATCTGAGCATGCGTGGCACTTTGTCCGATCACAATTCTTTACAAACGATCGGACAAAGTCCGATCGGATCATGTTGTTGGAAAATTTTATATCCAGCTCTCAAACTTTCTTGGTCGGACATTCCGACGGAAAAAGCCCGATGAAGCCCACACATGGTCGAATTATCCGACAACACAGTCCGATCGGACATTTTCCGTCCGAATGTCCGACCGTGTGTACAAGGGCTAAAACCATTTTGTGTACAACTTCCCTCCATATCCTATCAAGTCTATTCAGATGGCTGGTGGGAGGAGCCATTTCTCAGTGTGTAGAATTTGAATAGCTCAGCCAATTAAACTCTACACAGGCATAAATGGCTCTTTTAGAGCAGACCTGATGGAGAAGTGCAACGCTAAGTAACGAAGTAACATATGGTGGCACTGTGAAGTGCAAGGTGTCTTTTCGGTGTCACTGACACCCGTGAGTGTACTAAACTATTACCTTACTGCTGTAAGGTAAACAGCATGTAGAGGAGAGAGAGGGGGCAAATCCCTTAGGGTGGATGCGTTCCTGCGCGTTCCCCCTAATTATCCTAGTGAATATTGAGCTTTACCAGAGGGGATCATTTCCTTTCATTCCAATGAATGGATGTCAGGGATCACTCAGATGCTCATTATACCAGGTAAGAAAAAGGGGATATAGAGCCTCGTATGGTGTAGTAAGTTTAAACAATGTCTGAAGTTTATTTGTTAAAAAAAGAATATAGCTCACATTTTTCCTAAGTAGACCGCACAATGTAAAAACGAGCACCGAGCTTGTACCTGATCGTTGTTTCCGGTGTCTGCATACCTTTAGTATCCTACGCGTTACGTCACAACACACTTGACTTTTGCTGCTTCTGTGTGCACGTGTTTATTTATTTTGCACATTTGCACTTTATTATGATATATGAGATTTTATTTCTTGTTTTATGTTCATTCCATGTTGATTTATTTAATTAATTGTATTTATTATAATTTTAAGCATATCCTTTAGGAGCGCAACACCAACTACTACTTTATTCTCTATTTACTGGCTAATGTTTGACCCTTACGGTGTCTGCAGCACCTATATATACACTGTTCACATTTTTCTATAAAGACGTGGTCTGATGAGCTTGATGGGCAGGAACTCAAGTGGCCTGAATAGCACCTTGACCTCAACCCTACTGAACGGACTTGGGATGAACTGGAATGCTGATTGTGAGACAGATCTTCTCATCCAATCTCATCACCTGACTTTATTTTTCACAATAAGCTCATATAGGTGTGAATCGTGGTCAGTTGTCTGTAAAAAAAAACCTTTGGTCATATAACGTAGTTATACAGTTGATGCAGCCATATGTGTTGTGCTATAAATACTGCAATAGGAAAAACCTAAACAACGATGAGAATATCCTGAAGTAGGAAGTGCTGATTAATGTTTATGTGATTTGGTTGGAGCATGTGGATCGTGCAGCTCAAGCTAAGGGCTCTTTCACACAACCGCTCCGTTCAAGTCCACCTGACAGTTTTTTAGGCGGACCTGAATGGATGCTCCATAGACCTCTATGGAGTGTCGGATGTCAGCGGTGACATGTCCGCTGACATCCAACCAGCTCCGATCTGAAAAAGTGTGACGGAGGAAAAACCTACTTTTCCATCCATCTGCGGATCGGATCGGGGGACGACGCACTCTGCGGTCCGTCGTCATCCGATCTCCCATAGGGGAGAGTGGTACTCTAACAGGTCCGACCTTGCGCAGTGTTCAGAGACAGACCTATCATCTTCCTGCTCAGTGGGGATTGACGGAGCAATTCCTGCAGAGCAAGCAGATGTCCACGGGGTGGATCAGTGGTGAAAGAGCTCTTAATTAGGAATAGGTTTGCCACCTGTGCGGAATTCACCCGGACAGTTCGGGTTTGGAATCATGCGGAATTCACGGGTTTGGGATCATGCGTCCGGGTTTCAGACTGCATGAAACCTGGATACATTATTTAGACTAAATTATGGCTTCCCAGCAGGTTTGCTGGCTGCAGTTGGCTAAGCTGAGAGTGTATGCTACACTCTTTTTCACACTGCCCTAAGCCAGCACTAACAAAACTGACAATTCCCCTATCTCCCCACACTGACAGGAGAGGGGAGTCTCCACCCTCTCTCTCCTGCCTCTGAGTGAGTACACTAAGTTAAATCAGGGTTCACAGAGCACCCCTTACATCAGAGTTCCCCTTTAAACCAGAGGCCACAGTGTTCCCGCTTACAGCAGAGCCCTCTCCGTACATCAGAGTGCTCAGTGTTCCCCCTTAAATCAGGGTTTTCAGAGCATTCCTTATGTCAGAGTCCCCAGAGTTCTTCCTTACATCAGAGTCTGCAGAGTCCCCCCTTACAGTGAAAGGGAACTCTGCGAGTTCAGATGTAAAAGGGGAACTCTGTGGATTCAGATGTAAAGGGGGACTCTTGTTATTAACGTCACATGATTAGAAATGTTATTTAATAGCAAAATATATGTATAGTTTATACTATTAAAAAATAATTTCTGTGCGCCGCTAAAGTGTTCCAGTTTGATTTGAAGAAGAGGTGGCAACCCTAATTAGGAAGGATCGAAGCATGGGTGAACTGACCACTTAGTGCTACATTAACATAGCTCCCAACTGTCCCTGATTTTGGGGACTGTCCCTGATTTGGAACAATGTCCCTCTGTCCCTCTTTTCTCCTCATTTGTCCCTCATTTTGATCTGATCTATATAGTTGTATATAAAATGCACTTTTTATCTATCAAAAAGTGTTTTATAGTGCTAAACCTTTCATCCACTTTCTAAATTTTAAATTCCAAAAAACAATATAAAGGAATAATAGTGATAAAAATAAGGTCTTGTGGGCTTAACTAATCTTTTTTTGTGTGCAATTATCCTTTAATGGGGTGTGGCAGAGGGTGTGTCCTATGCCTACATACTTTTGCTAATAGGTGTCCCTCATTCCCATCTTAGAATGTTGGGAGGTATGGATTAATGAGATCCTGTTTCCATTATTCTCAACCCTGCTCCTGTCCACCTGGAAGTTTAGGAGTGGGAATATCTTAAGCCTCATACACACAATCGGACTTTAAACAAACTTTCCAGTGGATTTCTGTACAAAGGGCATTGGCCGTGAACTTGTTAAGCATACACACGATCGGACTTTTTCAGCTAACTTTCACCAAAGCACGTGTTTTTTCTGCTCTTTACCACCACCTTTGGTCAACTTCTGTATTGTTGTCTGATCTTTTGCATTGGTTCTGAGCATGCGTGTTTGTAAAGTCCGATGGTTTTCTGTACACATGATTGGACTTTGCTCCATCGGACTTATGTTGTCGAAAAGTTTGTTCCCACAGCCAACATTTGTCCGATGAAAACCGGAAAAGTTTGTCCGATGGAGCGTACACGCGGTCGGATGTTGCCTTAAAACAGCTAATTTGCATGTTTGCTGTCAAAAAGTCTGATCGTGTGTACGTGCCTTACGAATGGATGATGGGTGCAGCAGGTATGTAGACTCAGGAACTCAGCACAGAGATCTCACCAACAGTTTCCCTGATATATACTAGACATTTATTTTTATTTTATTTTTTTTTACTTACTTCAGATGTCTTCAGGCTGGTCACTTGACATATTGGGTCTTTTTTCTCTTCACCTCTTCACTAGCCTGGGGTGGTCATCTGCTGATGTTGAGAGTTTCAATATACTATGACCAAAGGGTGCCGTGGTCATGCCCCCTTAGGGGTGGGACCATGACACCCATTCACTCAGTATTTTGGACTGAGGACATCTTATGGCTGGGGATGAGCTTGATGTTCGAATCAAACATAAGTTAGACTCAAAGCGGATGTTTGCCCATTAGAATAGCGAATATTATGGGGCATTCGCGGGAAATTCGAGCGCCGCAGAATGACCGATATTGCACCGCGAGATGCATTGCTATATGATGATTGGCCAAAACATGCACCTGACCTGCATGCTTTGGCCAATCAGAGCACGCTCTGCTGAGAGAGCCATAATTGGCCAAAGACCGGGTGCCTTTGGCCAATCATGGCTCAGGAGGACTAAGTCCACGCTCCACACTATATAAGGCTGCTTACATAGCGGACATGTATAGTGTGTGGAAGGAGATAGATTGTGCAAGATTAGGCAGGCAAGTTAGTCGCAGTGTATTTGATATATATACTGTATACAGTCTAGTATATATATATATATATATATATATATATATATATATATATATATATATATAGTATATTCAGTCAATGCAGGGCGTGTAGTTTATATAACACAGTGTATTGAAGTGGTTAAGGGGAATCCTGCGCCAAAATGTAAAAAATGGCCTTGAAGGGCCTGGTATGGATTTTGGGGGGGGGGGATCCCATGCCATTTTATTTTGTTTGGCATGGTGTGGACTGGGAGGGGGAACCCACGCCATTTTTTTCAATGATTTTTTTATGTATATTGCTGGAATCCGACAATACATTAGAGCTGCAAGCTATTTTAAATAAAAAAAAATCTTTAAAAATGTCATTTTGCTGCAGTACTGTTATAAACATGGGAAAGAGGCACTAGTTTACAGGCAGACTAAGGAGACCCCCCCCCCCCCCCCCCCCGGCATGATATTTAAAGGAATATTTCATTTTTATTGTTTCACTTTAAGCATTATTCAAATCACTGCTCCTTTTTTGCATTGATACATGTCCCCTGGGGCAGGACCCGGGTTCCCAAACACTTGTTATGGCAATAACTTGGATATAAGCCTTTAAAGCGGGAGTCCACCGGGACTCCGCGTTTTTTTTTTTTTTTTTTAAAAGCCAGCAGCTACAAATACTGCAGCTGCTGACTTTTAAATAGTGACACTTACCTGTCCAGCGCGCCCGCGATGTCGGCACCCGAAGCCGATCGCTCGCTCGGCTGCCGGGTCCCGCCGCCATCTTGGGTATGGGAATCAGGAAATGGAGCCTTTCGGCTTCATTTCCCGGTTCCCTACTGCGCATGCGCGAGCCGCGCGGCGCAATCCGGACGGTCCCCGCTGCCTCTGGGAGCTGTGTGTTTCCCAGCAGGCAGCGGGGCACTTGCTGAAGGGGGCGGGCGCTTGCGGAACGGGGGCGTAACCTACGCTCGTTCCGCAGAGAGCTAGCCCGGAAGTGGGTGCAGTTACCTGGATTATCCAGGTAACTGCACCCCCCTCCCCCCTGAAAGGTGCCGATTGTGGCGCCGGAGGGGGGGGGGATTCCGATGAGCAGAGGTCCATTTTAGGGTGGACCTCCGCTTTAAAATGAACACTTTTGATTTTTCACGTTCGTGTCCCATAGACTTTCATGGTGTTCACACTAATTTTTTGTCTGTTCGCATGTTCTGGTTCAGCTCATCCCTACTTATGGCAAAAGAGAAGCACTGTAGAGAACAGCTCCTGATCAAAGGTAAGTATTGCAGTGTTTTTTGTTTTTTTTTGTAGCCTAGCTTGGGGTCCATTAATTTTTTTTTTTTAATTGCCAATAGTTGGGCTTTAAGTCTCCAGCATCTATCAAAATCTTCTGGAGGTTATCAGTGTTAAACTTGCTGCCTGAAAGTGTCTGTTCTTAATACAGTAGATATCAGGGCAGTGTTGGAGTTCATATCAGATGTTTATTAGTAACCATGTTGGCTTCTTGTCATTAGGTTTTGTTCAGCTTCATCTGCTGAGAGTGAAACATTGAGTTCTGTCATCTGCAGACCAAACAGCTTGATCAGATCCAGACACATTTGTTAACGATTTACAGCCGGCATGACATCAGCTTTTCTGTTGTGTTTGTAATCAGCCAAATTACATCCAAACACAGGTCAGAAACAAGACAATAGCTATTATTATACTTTCTTACAGCTAAGTTATAGTCTCATTTCACGTACCACTAACCATACTTTCAGGGTCCGGGTGCTGTCTCTGAGGGCTACAGGACCCCTCTCCCTTATGTTATGGAGAAGAGGCGATGGGGAGGGGTTCTGCAGTGATGGAGACGGGTTCTGCAGCGATGGGGAGGGGTTCTGTAGCCCTGTCCTATGGTGACAACGTTTCTTCACCTTAAAAACAGTACAGTCAGTGAGCTGCATCACCCTACAGCAGGAAGTGTGTCACTGGCAGGATCACCAGGTGAAAATAAAGTCAAAAAGTCATTAATTGCAATCTCAATATCTAAGGACTGGCAAGCCACAATATATTAAATTTTTGGATCTAGGTTTATATTTGATTCCAAGCAAATCTCTTTCCAAGCTTTTTTTTTCATATTAGACACATAAGGGAATGGGAAATGGTTATAGTCTCTGTTTTCCTTCAGGTTTCATTGGAGAGATTTTATTTCCTTTCCTGCAGACATTGCAGGGAGTGAACTGAATTCTCTATAAGTGAGGAGAAAGCTTCTCTAATGCCGCGTACACACGACCGGACTTTTCAACATCAAAGGTCAGACGGAACAATTCCGGCAAACTATTCAATCGTGTGTGGGCTGCAGCGGACTTTTGATTTGCAAAAGTCTGACAGACTTTAGAAATAGAACATGTTTCAAATTTTTCCACCAGAACTCTGCCGGACCCAGTTCCTACCGAGAAATCCGCTCGTGTGTATGCTAGTCCGACGGACAAAAACCGACGCTAGGGCAGCTATTGGCTACTGGTTATGAACTTCCTTATTCTAGCCCAGTCGTACGTCATCACGTTCGAATCCGTCGGACTTTGGTGTGATTGTGTGTGGCCAAGTCCGTTCATTCGGAAAGTCCGTCAGAACTCTGTCAGAACTCCGTCGAATGTCTGTCGGACCTAGTCCCTCGAAAAGTCCGGTCGTGTGTTCGTGGCATTAGTTATCGTCTGAACTTCCTGTTCTAGTGACAACTGCAAAATATTTTATTTTGTATCATTCAAAAAAAGTTATCAGAACAATAGAAAGGGGTGACAGGCAGAAACAAAAATCTCTAAAGCCGCGTAAACACGATCGGATTTTCTGATGGGAAATGGGTGATGACAGGCTGTTTTTGGTAGATCCGGCCCTGTGTATGCTCCATCGGACAATTGTTGTCGGACTTTCCGCCAACAAATGTTGGCTAGCATATTATCAAATTTTACATCAACAAATGCGTGTTGTCGGACTTTCCGATCACGTGTACACAAGTCCGTCGGACAGAAGTCCAAAGTACAAACACGCATGCTCAGAAGCAAGGACAAGCCAGAAGCGGTCGGTCTTGTAAACTAGCGTTCGTAATGGAGAACTAACATTCATGACGTGGCAAATTATGAAATCTGGAAATGCAGCACACAATACTCATCTTCTTTAATGGGATAATAATGAAGCTGCTTTGCTGGTGATACTGATGGAGTTATTGCAAACTCATTTTCAAAGACTTTTTTTTTTCTAGTGATATCAAGAATAATATTATTATGCTTTTTTTTCATTATTATTATTTGTGCAAGTTACCACAACACCATTATCCCGTAGTTTTTAAGAATAAAGATACAACTATGTTGGTGTCTCTTGTTAATTTTACATTGTATTTTTTTAAAATATAACTGCCTACTCCCAAACTGTCATTTGAAGTAAAACACACAGCCAAGTATTATTCACCACATTTCTTTTATTGTGCATTAAAAAAAGAAAAAAAAAGAAAATTAGGCATAGCTTAACTTAACTAAAATGTGCATTCTATGCATCCAAAAATATAGAACATATACCAAATCAAATCATTATTTATCCAAAATAATAATGTCAAAGCAATAACTCCAAGGCCAATAATAAATAGCGCTATCATTATTCAAATTTTCTCCTCTGATGCCACAACATGTCTGGTTGACAAACGGTTGTTCAGAAATGAACTGAAAAGCAAGAAATGAAAAGCACAAAGTGAAAAGTGCTAAATGAAAAATGTGAAAAGAAAAGCGCGAATCAACACTCACCAAACTTCTACTAACAGTAAATTAGCAGAAGGAGCCCAAAGGGTGGCGCTAAAGGGCTGAAAAAACCACGTACTACGTCTAGTAGGTCACTGCGCTCGTAATTGTTGGCCAACAATTGAGTGGCAGCGTGTATGCAAAATAAAATTCCATGGTTTTGTTGGCCGAAAGTCTGATCATGTGTATGAGGCATAAGACTTTTGTAAAAATGTTCAGCTGTAGATAGACTCTAAAGTTAAAGCACAACATTGCTAATCACAGCAGGATCATTTTTTTTATGTTATCACTCTGAGAAGCCGTTTACACCACTGTGATCTACAATGGATATAGAAAAAAATTAACCCCCCCCCCTTTTTAAATAATCACATTTTGTTGCTTTGCATCCTGAAACGAAGACAGGCACAGTTTTTATTTTATCCAGCTGTATTTACCAGTGCAACTTATAACATCCAAGTGAAAGATTTAACACCAACATGTCAGAAAAAAAATAAAAAAATTCTAAAGCTGTTTTAGACCAGCTAGAAAATAGTGATAATAAATTAGAATGACTTGCAGAATTGAACGATAGTGATTTGTAAGGAAATTTGTCATCAAACACTGAAAGTAACGACAGCAACAATTCTGCAACTGAGCAAATTTCAGTGTTTTTGATTACATTTGATTACATTATTGAATACATTTTATAATTGTTATATTATTATTTGTTATAATTATTTAAAGTTGTTTTATTATATTATGATTTTGTGTTTCAAACTTTATCATACCCGGGATGTCTACTAGACTCTTGTTTGGACAGATTTAAGTGAGTTAATCCTAAGAATTACAGGACTACAATATAAAATGCAAAATTTCCATGCAAAACAATGTACTGCTTTGAACATCAAAAATCTGATATAATTATACCGCCAGGGAGGTTAATTAATTAATTACAGCCTTTAGTCTGTTGGGATATGTCGCTAATAACTTTGCACATCTAGAATTTGCAATATTTGCCTTCTCTTCTTTGCAGAACTGCTCAAGTTCAGTTAAATTTGCTGGTGACTGTGGACTGCAGTATTCAAGTCACAAGAAACACCCCCATAACAGGATATTACCACCTCAATGCTTTTCTGTAGGAATGGTGTTATTTGGACTGTGAGCTGTATTGGATTTCCACCAGACATATCGTTTGGCATTGAGGCCAAATAATTCAATTTAGACACTATCAAATTTAAAGTGGTTGTAAACCCTTACAAACCACTTTGACCTACAGGTAAGCCTAGATTAAGGCTTACCTGTAGGTCCAAGCAATATCTCCTAAACCTATATGGTTTAGGAGATATTTGCCCGAAAATGGGCACTGATGTCTACGGCGCAGGCGCACTGAGCGCGGTATTTCCAAGAATGGAGCTGCCGTGCGTGTCGACTCCCGTGCGCACAGCGGCGGAGCTGCGAGACGCCACCAGCAAGATGGATGCGGCGGACTACAGGGGACAGTGGCGACTTCGCTGGCTCCTGTGTCAGGTAAGTGACACATAATGGGCTACTATGCGATGCATAGTAGTCCATTATGCTTTGCCTTTGCAGGGAATGAAAGAGGAAGTAAACCCATCAGGGTTTACTTCCTCTTTAAGCAGTTCTGCAAAGAAGAGTGGGCACAGAACGCTATTGTCAGCGTCATGCCGAAATGTTGAATCTCCTATCTATATCGAACTGTTGTCACAACAAAAATGAAAATGAAGCATTTGTGTATGTCAGATCTTTCGGTTTTCAGATTCTGCATGTTCATTATCGTTTGTTAAAACGATAACGAAAATACCCGAAATTCAGGTGCAAATGAATGCACAATGTCTAATAGTGAGTGACAGCTTTTATCAATGGAGGAGTGGCAGAAAAAGGGCATAGTTGTCCTGTGATGTCATCTCTCCACCTTGTTAAATCAGAGAATTCTTTGCATTTATTCTGAAAGTGCAAAGAATTCTCTGAATTGCAGCACCCTTGCCAGGCACCCAAACTCCTGTGTTTAGATGCTTGGTACAGGATCTTGAAGCTAGTTGCAATCACTGGAGTAGCTGTGTCGGTGATTTCCAGCTTCCAGGGGTATCAGCCTGGTATGGTATATACATATGTGAGCAAGGTTCAGTGTGGTGTGACAGACATTGTAGAAAGGTTCAACGCATCTTAACCCCCCTGGCGGTATTCCCGAGTCTGGCTCGGGGTGGAAGTTTTATACCAAAAATGGTAACCCTGAGTCAGACTCGGGACCGCATCGCTGAATGCAGGAGGAGGTTTACTTACCTTGTCCCCTGGATCCAGCGATGTGCCCCCGCTGTACGAGCAGCTCGTCCTCCGCTCGGTTTATCACAGAGCCGATCTCCGTTCCCTGCGAGCGTTGCGACGCGCTGGGACGGAGATCAGCGCCAAATTCAAAAAGTGAAACACACACATTACATACAGTATAATGTAATCTTACAGATTACATTGCTGTATGTAATTATTTCATATCCCCTTTGTCCCTAGTGGTCTGCCCAGTGTCCTGCATGCAGTTTTATATTATATATACTGTTCTTTATGCCTGGAAACTGGAGATTGTCCATAGCAACCAAAACCATCCCTTTACATCAAAAATGATTTTAGACCAGCTAGAAAACAGCGATAATAAAGTAGAATCATTCGCAGAATTGAGCGATAGCGATTTGTGGGGAGATCTGTCATCAAATATTGAAAAGTAATGATAGCGACAATTCTGCAACTGAGCAAATTTCAGTGTTTTTGATTTGATTACATTATTGAATAATTTTTATTATTGTTATATTATTATTTGGTATAATTATTTATAGTTATTTATTATATTATAATTTATGATTTCATTTTTCAAACTTTATCATACCCGGGATGTCTGCTAGACTCTGGTTTGGACAGATTTAAGTGAGTTATTCCTAAGAATTATAGGACTACACTATAAAATGCCAAATTTTCATGCAAATTAATTGTACCACTTCCAGCACCTAACATCTGAAATAATGATACAGCCAGGGAGGTTAATCAGACTTGACACATAGACACACCTGTCTAAAGCCACTTACAAACTGTGACAGCAGTGTGAAGACCTGAGAATGCTGACAGAGTCTGCAACAAGGAGCTGGGATGCTGGCCTGGCCAGTCCATGCCTAAAGGGGAGCCTTCCTGAAGAGAGGTAGATATACTCACTGCACTGTCCCTACTCCTCTGGAACCTTTCCCTACGCTAGCGACTCGCATAAAGCATGCCAAACCAGGGAGCTGGAGTCTTAAATAGACTCTACCTGACTCAAGATGGGCCGCTCTCCCCTTGTGACTGCAGAAAGTCATTGATGAACCAATTTCCTCCCAACTCCCCCCCACTGTATTGTTGCTTTGGTCAAGCGCCACCTGCAGTGGGGAATAAAGACTGCACCTGCCTACACCGGGCCAAGCTGCCAAGAGTATATATCCACTGGCACTCAATGGTGGACATGCCGGTGTATTGTTTCAGTGCCATTCAAGAAGGGCTATAATATGAAGGGGGACAGTGACATCACAGGTGGCTGGTTTCAAAAGTGAACCTCATTAAATGAATTTAGTATGTCATAGGACAGTTGCCTAATGGCTGGGTTTGACTTCCTGTGCATGCCTGCATTAATATCAGCCCACAAGAAAAGGAATGGATCGTCATCTTCTGACTGTTGGCTGCAAACGTCTCAACAAAGGTCTGTGGTGCTTCTTTTGAGGATAGGCAATGCTGGTTCCCTCCATTCATGACAAGTTTCAACGGAACCTTCAAATTTACTACCTAGAAAAAATGGAACTCCCATCAATGAAGTAGCAAAGAAGTACCCAGACAGATGGAATGTAGTTAAGTAACCCAAAAAAAGGCCACTCATATTCCCCACTTCACCTGTGAAATGTATCTAAGCCAAATGTTAATCAGGCATACTGTAGATGAGTGGACCCAAATCCCTTCTGTAAATTCCCATAGGGAATGACTTGTTACGCATAAAATCTGCCCTATTATAACAATATTTATATTACCTAGTGAACCATTTCCAATCTCCAAAGAATGTTCTGTGAAAGGTTCATTGGACCTTTGAAGTTCCATTCTGGCATGCTCTTAATTCAGGCTTTCAGAGCTATTTTCTGTATCTCCGCTGTTGTATTCCAGCAATTGTTTAGCTAAATTTTTCCAAGCACGGAATCTTGAGAACATCAAATATTTTCTCCACTCCATACATCGTGCTTCAGAACTGGAACAATGTATTATGTGACACGGTTTTATTTTTCATGACTATTAGTCTCAGACTTCATTTTCTCTGAAACATTGTGATTTGATACTTCACCACTTCTTTGGTCTGGCGCTTTGAGGTTTGGAAAAATAAACTCGACTACGGAACAAATGTATTAGGCACAGAGAAAGAAAATAAAGACCCAGATTGTGCACTTTGTGTCTGTTCTCTTAACTTGTCATTTCAGTGAGTACATACAGTAAATGTACTACCTGCATCTAATAAATATTCTATGGGGACCTAAGAGTCTGAACCAGACTTACCGAATGACCAAAACAGATGCTTGAAAATGCTGCAGAAAAATACATGTAATATAAATGTGATGTTTTGACAAGACTTTTGCAAGAATGTAAAATTAATAAACTCTTTGTGAATTTGCTTTAACAGCCAATTACATTCTTTCCAAAAAGAAAACATTTTTTCTTAAAGAGGAACTTCAGTTTGCTTTTTTTTATTATGGTGGCTCTGTCCTTCATTCCTCCTCATTTGTCCCTCATTTTGGTCTGATCTGTATAGTTGTATATAAAATTCACTTTTTAGCTTTCAAAAAGTGTTTCCCAGCGCTAAACATTTCATCCAAATTCTAAATTGCTGCATTTGTACATTTTAAAAGCCAATATAAAGGAATAGTAGTGGTTAAAAAAAAAGCATTTGGGGATTTAACCACTTGCTTACTGGGCACTTAAACCCCCCTCAGTCCCAGACCAATTTTCAGCTTTCAGCGCTGATGCACTTTGAATGACAATTGCGCGGGCATACAACACTGTACCCAAATGACATTTTTATCATTTTTTTCCCACAAATAGAGCTTTCTTTTGGTGGTATTTAGTTACAGCTCGGAGTTTTATTTTTTGGTAAACAAACAAAAAAAGATGCAAAAAAAAAAAAAATCATGTTTTAATAGTTTGTTATAAAATTTTGCAAACAGGTCATTTTTCTCCTTCATTGAAGTGCGCTGATTAGGCGGCACTGATAGGCTGCACTGGTGGGCACTGATGGGCTGCATTGGTGGGCACTGATAGGCTGCACTGGTGGGCACTGATAGGCATAGTTAAGGTGGCACTAATAGGCACAGATAAGGCGGCACCGATGGGCACAGATAAGATGGCACTGATGGGCAAAGATGGGCACAGATAAGATGACACGGATTGGTGGCACGGATGGGTGGCACGGATGGGTGGCACGGATGGACACTGATAGGTACCACTGATAGATGGGACTGATGGGCACTGATAGGTGGCTCTGATAGGTGGCACTGCTGGGCACTGATGGGCGGCACTGCTGGGCACTGGTAGATGACACTGATGGGCACGGATATGTGGCACTGGGGTGCAGCACCTTTGAGGCAGATTGTGGGCACTGCTGGGTGGCACTGCTGGTGGCACTGCTGGGTGGCACTGTGGGAACTGCTGGGTGGCACTATGGGCACTGCTGGGGGGGCACTTACTTTTAATACATGTGGCACTGCAGGGGGCAGGTTGGCACTGGCAGGGGGCAGGTGGGCACTAGCAGGGCTGGCCGTGATCGGAACTGATATCCCGATCACGGGCCGCCGGTGATCGGCTTTTTTTTTTTCTCCTCGCGCTGTTAGCGCGAGGAGGAATAATAGCCGATTACCGGCTCCGTTATATCATATGATCAGCTGTCATTGGCTGACAGCTGATCACGTGAAAAGGGGTCGGGATCGACCCCTTGCACGGATCGGTGATCAGGCGAGTCTCATGGACTCGCCGATCACAGAGCGTACCGCGCACGCCCCTCAGGGGGCGCGCAGGCCGCTCGTACACGGGACTACGTCTATTCTATTGACGTCGTCCCGGAAAAGGAGATCCGCGCTGTAGCCGTCATTTGGCTATAGCGCGGATCTCAAGTGGTTAATTAACCTTTTTAATGGGGTTAATTCTCCTTTAAGGGTGTGTGTCCTATGCCTACATACATTTGCTAGTAGGTGTCCCTCATTCCCATCTCAAAATGTTGGGAGGTACGCAACCCTATGTGACTGTTTTGGAAGTGGAGGATCCTTACAGTAGTAGTTGTTATACAGTCATGGCTGCTGCAGCTGTCATACTGAATAGTAACCACAAGGAGTTGCTCGCTTGGCACTGGCACCATTCATAGAACGCCTTGAATTTTTATTTCAATGAATGCAAAGCATTCTCTGATTGGGTGAGGTGGAGATTGTGACATCACCAAACCACGTCTCCACCTTGTCCAAGCTGAGAAGGCCTTGCATTCATTGATAAAAATGCAAGGCGTTCTGTAAATGGCACCTGGATGACAGTGGTGATCACTGTAGCAGTGACAGCTACTACAGTGATTTTCCACCTACGATGGTCCTACGGGTATGACATATACATACTTATAATGATCCAAGCTGGCCCAATGTACCTATGCAATAAAATCCATACCTGGAGTTTGGCTTTAAATCAGTTTTTTCAGTATTTATGACAACATTGCTGCAAATCATTTTTTGTGAATCTCTTACAACAGGGGTGCCCAATCGCTGCCCAGTGGAGCCCTCTGGTGTGGCCTGTGCCTGCCTGATCTGGGATGGCGCGTCGGTAGGCCCAGGCGGGTTCCCGACAAGCCATCCCAGAGCATCAGTGTTGAGAATGGAGCCAGCGGTAGAGGAAGCAAGCGGCTGCAGTAGAGAGCAGAGCAGATGCTTCCTGTATAGCGCCGTCTCCTGTCATAGGCGGAGTCATACCAAATAGGACAGCAAGAGCTGGTGATACCTGCAGGGCGATTCCTGAAGTGAAGATTATGTTTAAAGGTTTTTTTAAATTTAAAAAATAAATAAAATTGCATAGCATTGGATATATAGGTCCTATAGTGCTTTCAAACTGATCTGCAGGCACAGTGCCCCTTAGGGTTACCTGCACGGAGCCCTAGACTTCTGTTACTACCTGTGGGCTTGGTGCGCTTTCAGAAAGTGCATCACACCTTCAAGATGTAATGAAATTTTATGGCAAAGTGCAGCTAACCCTCAGGAAAGTCTCTGAGCACTGTGCTGCACCCGCGGTACGGGTAAACCGCAGCCCATCCGTGTGAAAGCAGCTTTAGGCCTCTTTCACATGATCAGTCCGATAGGGTCAGCCAGACCCAACTGGATCCTCTATTCACCTCTACAGTGGACTTGTGTCCGTTTACACCCCCCCCCCCCCCACCTCCAATCCGATCCACTAAAAATAAAACAGAAGGGGATCCGTCTGGGCGAATCGGAGGTCTTATAGTGTAGAGCGAGCTGTGTCCGGGTCCGGTCTGCATATGCAAAGGGAACACAGACCTGTCATCCACCCGTTTCGCTCATTGTGCCCCTTGACTGGCTACCAAGTCACTTAAGTGGCCCTGGCTCTTCAAAAGGTTGGGCACCCCTGTCTTACAAAGTTTCTTAACTGGAGATCCTGCCAGTAACAGCATTTCCTGTTGTTGCAGGCTGAAAATGCTGAGCCGCTGCCTCTCAATCAGAGTCGCAATTGTCAGTTTATTGTGTGAGCCCCTTTCTGTGTGTGTGATTATTTATATATATATATATATATATATATATATATATATATATATATATATTTGGTACTCCTCATCTGGTTGCTGCCACACACGCTTGACACCATCTGAGTTTTTTTTTTTTACTTAGGGCAAACAAGGCTTTCCTTTGCTGCTTTTTGATTCTGTCATTCAGAAATTATTTTATTTTTATTTAATCCATAGACCAAAAGTATCAAATCCAAAGAGGATTCTAAAAAAAAAATAGTATGGTCAGATTGCATTGTGTATGGGGAGCCTTAAGCCACACTGAGACTTCAGGGCTTCTCTAATAAGTGTGATCTTTAACTCCAAAATTTCTGAGTACCCATCTACAGGACATTCCTGCCTCCAGGTGAGCCTTTTCTGAATGTATACATCACTATATATGACCCTGAATGCAGGCAGTGTACATTCGGAGCTGTGGACCTGTCTCTGTGCACCTGTCTCTGTGCATTTGTCAAGCTCAGATGTCCAGGTAAGGACATACGGCCTGTTGTGTGTCCTTTGACTAACATAGGCTGGCTGCATGCAGTGCCACACTGCTCCTGATGCAAAAACAAATGGCTCTTGTACACTGTATGGGCCTTTGCACCTATGTGAATGAATCCTTAGGTATTCTACTTTTCAGAAGTGTCTTAATGTGGCTCTATTTTTATCCTGAGATGTTGCAGTATTCAGCACTTCATTTTTCCTAATTGAAAATATTTGGTGTTTGAGCTCACGCACATCCTCCTGTCCCTATACAATTCTATTGGTCCATCACTATAATCCATTGCCTCATGGAACAATAGGATTGTGTAGAGCCGCTTTAACTGATTTAGCCCCAGAAGATTTTACCCCCTTCCTGATCAGAGCACTTTTTTGCGATTTGGCACTGCGTTGCCTTAACTGACAAGTGCGCGGTCGTGCGACATTGTACCCAAATAAAATTGACGTCCTTTTTTTCCCACAAATAGAGCTTTCTTTTGGTGGTATTTGATCACCTCTTCGCTTTTTATTTTTTGCACTATAAACAAAAAAAGTGTCAATTTTTGAAAAAACACAATATTTTTTATTTTTACTTTTTGCTATAACAAATCCCCCAAAAATATATAAAAAACATTTTTTTTCTCAATTTAGGCAGATATGTATTCTTCTACATATTTTTGTTACAAAAAATAGCAATAAGCATATATTGATTGGTTTGCACAAAAGTTAAAGCGTCTACAAAATAGAGGATAGTTTTATGGTATTTTTCTTAATTGTTTTTTTTTTTTTTTTACTAGTACTAGTTTTTGTTTTTTTATGGGGACTGCGACGTTATGGCAGACACATTTCACAATTTTGACACATTTTTGGGCCCATTGGCATTTATACAGTGATTAGTGCAATAAAAATGCATTGATTACTGTAAAAATGTCACTGGCAGGGAAGGGGATAACTGTGTTCCCTGCTACATGTTCTAACTGAAGGGGGGATGGAACTTGCTAGGGGAAGAGATAGATCGCTGTTCATACTTTTCATGAGCACACAATCAGTCTCTTCTCCCCTCAGAGAACCGGGATCTCTGTGTTTACACACAGAGATCCCAGTTCTCGCTGTGTCACCACCGATCGCGGAAGCCTGATGATCATCTTGACTGCCGGGCACTCGTGTCGGCTCTGGGGGTGAGCAACAGTCGCGCCTCTGGCGGCGTGCGCGTGCCCCTAGTGACCACAGGGCGAAGCGACGTAAGGTAGCATTGTTTCGCCCAGCCATGCCATTCTGCCGCAGTGGCTTGTTGGCAAGTGGTTAAAAGAGAAGTTTGGGATTACAAAAAAAATAAACAAACATAATCACTTATGTGGATGCAGCATCAATCCAATGCTTCATCTGTGCCCTGCCAGCTCTATGCCCGCTCTCTGCTCAGCCCCTCCAGTGCTCACTGGAACACCGGTCTCTGGAGGGGGCTGGAGCAGCTGGCTTTGGCTGTCAGCGGTGTTGAGAGGCCAAGCAAGCTGCCGCTTCAGGCATCTGGGTGGATCCCGACAATATGGTTGGGTTCCTCCCAGAGCCTGGAGCAGCTCTGTGATGTCAGCCAACAGCAGACTTTAGCCTGCTGTCGGCTGAATCTGGGTCACGGGAGAGCAGAGCTAAGTGCATTCCTGTGACCCACAGCAAAAATATGCCCAAAAGAGCTTTGGCCATACTTCTTTAAGGCAACAAGTCTAAGCCCTTGTATACACGGTCGGACATTCCGACAACCAAATCCATCGGATTTTGTCCGACGGATCT
Organism: Lithobates pipiens; assembly: GCF_037356315.1. Classification (NCBI taxonomy): domain Eukaryota; kingdom Metazoa; phylum Chordata; class Amphibia; order Anura; family Ranidae; genus Lithobates; species Lithobates pipiens. Next base: position 299,846,467 of record NW_027507785.1, read on the forward strand.
TGTCCGAAACTGTTGGATACACACGGTCGGACAAAGTTGTCGGAAAATCCGATCTTTCAGAACGTGATGACGTAATTTCGTTACGATGGGACTACGTTCAGGCTAGTAGCCAATAGCTTTGATGTAGGAATTTGATCTGAGCATGTGCGGCACTTTGTCCGATCGGAATTCTCTACACATGATCGGAGTATGTCCGATCGGAGAATTTTGTCGGAAAATATTTCCAGCAAGTTGGAAAATTAGGTCTGACGGATATTCCGACGGAAACAGTCCGATGCATACCACACACAGTTGGAATATCCGACAAAACACTCCGATCAGACACATTCCGACGGAATCTCCGACCGTGTGTACAAGGGCTTAGGGTCATCATACATGTTACAATCTGCCCATACAATCTTTGTAGAGTCAACTTTAGATTTAACAAAATATGTAATCTAACCAACAAATTTTTCTCCTATTAAGTAGGCCCGTGCACTACAAATTTTGTTGGTAGGTCCAAAGGAAATTGTGCAATCAGATTGTAACCATTGTGGTGAGCTAAGGCAAGCCATAAATGATGCGATTTGCTCAATTCCCCCATGAAAGAAGTCAGTGTTGATGGGGGAATCCCTCCTGCAGCGCTATTGTGTTCTACCGGTAGGGAGCCTTCCCTGCTGGCAAAACGCAGTGATCACATTTTAAAAAAATCTGACAGGCTGGTTGTACTTAAGTCGATCAATGGATCGACTTTTTAGTACAACCAGCCTGCCCATAGATGGATCAAATCTTGCCCAGTCCCTGCTGAACTATCTGGGATTTGATCCATCTAAGGCTGACTTTAGTTTCAAGAACAATACAAGGAGTGTTGATATTAAAGAGGGATTCCACCAAAAAAAAAAAATATTAAAAGCCAGCAGCTATAAATACTACAGCTTCTGACTTTTAATAAATGGACACTCACCTGTCCCGGGTTCCAGCAATGCCGGCAGCTGAGGCCGATCGATCGCTCGGCCCTCGGCTGCTGCCGCCACCATTCTAGGTGAGGGAATCAGGAAGTGAAGCAAATCGGCTTCACTTCCCGGTTCCCTACTGCGCATGCGCGAGTCGCGCAGCGCAATAGAAATTATCCGCGCTGTCGCTGGGACCCGTGTGTCTCAGCAGACAGCGCGGCAGGACAGGAAATGGCGTAGACTCCCACGGGAGTCTATGCCCGGAAGTGGGTGTAAATACCTGTCTTTGACAGGTATCTCCACCCCCCTCCCCCCTGAAAGGTGCCAATTGGGACACCGGAGGGGGGGGGAGGGATCCGATCAGCGGAGGTTCCACTTTAGGGTGGAACCCCGCTTTAATATTGGAGAATAGAATGGAATAATAAAACAACATACGGTGTATATATACATAAATGAGACTTCTGCTGTACTATGTTCTTTCACAACAGATTATCGGCTGCAGAGGACCTATTGAAATAAACCCCAGAGACACCATGGCCAAGGAGTCCAGCATCATCGGAGTGTCACTCTTCAGCTCCAATAAGGTAACTGATTAAGAATGGACATGATGGTCATAATTCAAACTATATCCAAAGGGAATGTAGAGCACACCGCAAACTCCATTCATTCCTATGGATCCAACACAGCAGCATCCATGGGGATGAAAGGAGACTGTAAGGTGGAACCTAGCTGGAAGAGTTTTTAGGAAGACATTGTCAAATTTAAGCGTGCCGCACAACAAAAATTTCAGTTGCGTGGGAACACCTAATTATGAGACTTGGAAGGGGTACTGGGGGATGGCATTGGAGCCTAAAATTGATAACTGTTTTAAATGAACAAAAACTCGATTCAGTCAATTTTTAATATTCAAAGCAAGGTTTGAAGACCACCAAGTGCAGGTCCCGCAGTAGCATCCCCTGCACAGATGTGAACCTACTCTGCCTGTAGATAGAGGACCAAGTTCTTTCAGTGAGGATGGGAGTGAATTTGTTGTAGGCAAAGGTGGCCATGTTAGGACAGGGGACAGGAGAAACTTTGTCATAGAGCTGGTCAGTAGCACAATAGGGAAGTGAAGGGTTAATATGGCAAGGGTTTCCACAAATAATCATTTTCTGCTTGGTGGGATAGGTGTTTGAAGACATGAAACTGATGAGGTTGTGATCAAAGAGAGGAAAGGGGGTGTTGATGGGGTTGCCAAGAGTGCAGTGATGGGAGAATTTAAGGTTGAGGGTATTATCATTGGAGTGAGTGGAAGTGTGTGTCCATTTTGTTAGGTCAAAAGATAAGGATAAGTTGAGAAGTAGCCAGGTTAACATTAACAGAGATGCTGAAGTTGCTAAGAATGGTAGTGGGTATTTTAGAGGACAGAAAGTAGGGTAACCAGGTAGAGAAGTCATCAGAAAAACACGCTACTGGTCCAGGAGACCGATAAAAACTGCAATCCACCGAGAAAATAGAGAAAACAGCGGAATACAGGAGGTCTTGTAAGATGAGAGATGTAGAGAGGGAGGGGTAGGAAGGACTTGTAAGATGTTTAGTGGGGATAAAAGAAATCCAACTCCACCTCCTTTCCATCCACTGGGTCTGGGTGAGTGAATCCAGCGGAGGCCACTATGGGGGAAGGCAGCAGGAGAAGCAGAGTCAGAATCTTAAAGCCAGGTTGCAGTAATGGCAAGTATGTTCAAGCAATGGGCGATAAAAAGGTCATGCACAAATGTAAGGAGGAAAAAACTGGCGCTGTTGTAGCCACACCAGTAATGCAGCAGGGTGGATGCGAGGGGTGAAAAGGGGGGTAAACAGTTAAAAAGATCAACATTTGAAGGGAAGAGGCAGATCCACTGTGGATCCAATTTTAAAGTGTGACATGTTTGGTATTCATTTATTCCCCATAACATCTTTTATATTTTTTTATACCAAACAATTGAGTTTTATATTGTGTTTTTATGCATTAAAGTGTATTTTTTCCCCCAAAAAGTTTGCATTTGATAAACGCGCTGCGCAAATATCATATGTTGTAAAAAATATGCAACACCCACCATTTTATTCTTTAGGGTCTCTGCTTAAAAAAAAAAAAAATACATATATATGCACATATCCCCACTTAAAGTCAATGACGTCATATGACGTCCTTGGGCTGACTGTGTAAAAAAACTTCTTTAACATTTGTTCAAAAAATATGATATCTGCGACTCAACTAAAAATGCACCTATGACAACACTGGAGGTCCTCTGTGTACTTTACAAAATGTGGAACCATCTTTATCAATAACTTTAAGGTGTAGCTAAAGCCCAAAATTTTCCCTTTTATAGTTTTGCATAGAGAAGGAAACAATACAATTAAAAAAACGGAGTCCCATTGGGGACATTTGCTGTCACTTCCTGTCCTGCAAATATAACAGGAATTAAAGTGGAACTAAAGTTGTTTTTTTTTTTGTGAATAAGAAGGTTTTTAATTGCCTTCCAACCTTCCTGTTTGCAACTATCAGTTGCGGTAAATCAGAATTTAGCGCTAAATAACAAATGCGCTATTTTTTCTGATTGTTCGGTAACTACAGCATTTTCTCATGCGGTAATTTATCGCATGTGTTGGTGGTTAAGGTTTGCTTAAGGTAATCTCCTTTATAAAATTTTACGTTTTTAACATGTTTATTTTTCTTTTGCAAAAGATATTTTTAAATCTTCTTTTTTTTTTTTTTCTTTTTTACAGTAATCTGTATTTGGAGACATTGAAATGTAAACTACCTTATCAAATTTATGTCTCCTGATGCTTGGTAATCCAAGCTGTGTCTCTTCCATGTGGATCTGTTGCCTAAAAATAGCTGTTAAATCCACACAGATTTTTATTTTATTTTTTTAATGGATTCCATTCAATGAAACTATTTAAAAACTAATAATCAATGTTATTACTGAAATTGCCGCTTAATTCCAGTCTTTTTTTTTATTTTATTTTTATTTTTTTAATAGTACTTACTTTTTTATTTGTGCTATGCAGAGCACTTCCCTCTCTAGTGTGGGCATGTGAGGCCCACTGGCATTCTCTTCCTGGATATGGGTATGCTAGGTACCCAGCATGCACCTACCCTTCTCCCGCCTGCGCCGTTTACACAGGGCGCAAGGAAAGGATTATCTTGTTACTATAACAACTGTTGGCAAGGGAGGAAGTGCCCACCCTGTTGTTATGGTTTCATGGTGTCATTTCTGGTCTCTAAAAAGTGTGACGCTAGCCTTCTGCGCTGCCCACTGACTCCTGGGAAAGGGTGACACACTTCCAGAGGCACTGGGGAGCACAAGCGCTGAGGGAAATGACATCAATCGCCATGGAGAGGAAGTGGCAGAATAGAAGGGACCCCATAGCAACAGTGCTGAAAGAGTAAAAAAAAAAAAGCATTTTTTTTCAATGCTGTTGCTGAAGGAGAATGCTATGGATTTAAGCAGTGTTACACTCCTTTACTAAATCAATCGTGCCATTCATTCATAACATTTTTTTTTTTTTGTAAATGTATGACCTACTGTTGAAAGTGTCTTTACTAGATTTTCTATGTTTTTGGTCCAATTCTGTGCTGCTGCCTATGTTTGTATTGTGGAAACTAAAGAAAACTTGACAATATTTCTTTTATTCTTTTTAAACATTTTTATTTTTCATGTTGCTATCCATGTTTAACTAACTTGTTGCAATGGTGTATATAAGTAAAAGTATTACATTGGCCATTTCAAGGGGTCACTTGTAGCTGGAGTAAACCAAAAAAATAAAAATAATATATATATATATATATATATATATATATATATATATATATATATATATACTTTTTTTATGTTCTTGATGTTAAATTGCAGCCGGTATTTGCATTTAATTTGCACTGCACGTCATGGGTTTTTAAATTTTCTCTGAGGGTATTGTTGCACCCCTTTCTGTGGGTGGAATAGTCCCCCTTCTTTTGGGCATTTTGTGGGTGGAATTGGGCCCCTTTCTGAGGGTTTGAATAGGTACTGGTACCGATACCACATTGGTTATGGCCACCAAAAAGGAAGTGTTAAATACCACACTTTTTTTTTTTTCTTAGTTCCCGTTTTGTTAGTGAATTGGATTCAACAGATATTTTTTTCAAAATGTACTGACAATTTTTTAGTTTACTGCAAAATCTTTATTTTTATTTTTTTTAATGAATTGGACTTTATTTACTGCATGCAATAATTTATGCAAAGCGATGCAAACATCCCTTGTATTAGAAATAAAGATGACAGGTCCTCTTTATTGAGCGATATGGGGTCAAAAAGACCCTAAATCTCTTTTACCTTTTAAAAGAAAAAAGAAAATTTCTTTCAACTTTTCCTTTAAAAAAATAAAAAATACAAATGATTTACTATGGTCCGGGGACCATAAGTGACGTCAGGGCCATCTTGCTTTCAATTGTCTCTATACTCGGCTAACAGCTACATTGGATTGTTCCCGGGCTTCACGGGTCAGGTAAGCCCCGGAATGAAGGGGAACCGTCTAAAAGTGATCCCAAAATGAATCCACCCACAGGACCACTTTTATGTGTGAGAATCAACCATAGTAAAAAAAATACCGGGATTGCTGCCATAACACCAGTATTTAATGTCAAAGTAATGACGTATTTTTACTATGGGCCAGCCGTCAAGTGGGTAGAAGATGTCATTATTGGATGTCTCATCACTGGAGCGAAGGTATGTATTGTTCTCCTGTAAGTAGAAGTCCCTCCAGTTAGATTGTGTATTAATTATTAATATTTTTTCTTAACCAAAAGTGTCATTTCCTAGAAGGCTTCCAAACTGGTTCCACAAAACCTTTTTTATTTTATTTTTCTTTATTTTTGGGGGGGATTTAGGAAGACTGGAAGGAGGCTGTTGCAGCAGTCTTTGGAGGAATGGAGGCTGGTTGGGTGAAGCCCCTCATCGGGACTGAATACCCCCTGGAGAAAGCCCCCCAAGCTCATGAAGACATCATACAGAGCAGCGGAGCCACCGGAAAAGATGGTCTCTGTTATCTAAGTGGAGTTTTCACCCTCAGACCAAAGAACACCAATAATTTTGTAAACTGATTTACCGGTATTAAAATCAGAACAATGAGCACTTATGTATTAAAGTTAATCTTCTTGGAATACTTTTGAACTTTTTGGGGCTTATTAGTTCAATTGAAAAGGTAGAAATAAATGGAATTTTGCTTTAAAACGAAGTGGCTTATTTATATGGGTACTCAGTATGAGGCGTGTCGATATACTGCGGGCACGGCGGAGATCACACTGCAAGGAGCTGTGCCCGGGAGGCAGACACCAGCCAACTATCGGGGTGATTTCCAAAATCTGAACGATTCATCGGGGCATATCGGGTTCCATCTTTTAAAGAAGAATATATATACTAGATACAGTATATATACTATACTGCATCTGAGCGCCACAAACCAAAAAACACTAATTCATTTTTAACCACTTGCCTACTGGGCACTCTTACCTCCTTCCTGCCTAGGCCAATATTCAGCTTTCAGTGCTGTTGAAATTTGAATGACAATTGCACGGTCATGCAACACTTCATCCATATGAAATGTTTATCATTTTGTTTCACACAAATAGAGCTTTCTTTTGGTGGTATTTAATCACCACTGGGTTTTTTATTTTTTGCTAAATAAACAAATACTAAAAATTTTGACACAAATAAAAAAAAATGTTATACTTTTTTTAAACATTTTGCAAACGGGTACATTTTCTCCTTCATTGCTGATGAGGAGGCACTGGTGGGCACTGATTGGCAGCACTGGTGGACACTCTTGGGACTGCACTGATAATCGGTGCCCTGATCATCGATGTACCTGTCCCTTTTACACAAGGTAGTTATCAGCTCTCTTCTCTCCTTATGCTGTCAGTGTGAGGAAAGGAGTGCCAATGACCACCTTCTGTTTACATCTGTGATCAGCTGTGATTGGACACAGCTGATCACGTGGTAAAGAGCCCCTGATTGACTCTTTACCTCAACCTGTGATCAGTAGTGTATGTATTGCCTGTTTACCTTAATCTTTGATCAGCGGTGTCTGGAGGGCGCAATCATGGGAGCCGTCATATGACACCCCCCCAGAACTAGCCGGCCGTGCTAGCCGACATTTGGCTAAAGCGCAATTGGCAAGTGGTTAATGTTCAAGACTGCATGCTTTATTTTGCTGAGAAATCACTGAAAAAAAAACTAGGACTTCTGGCAGTGGCTATATTGAGTAAAGGCAGATGATTCATGTAGCATTTACTTCCTGGAATCTATCTGCTCTTAGCTGAGGCATGCAGGCAGGAGGGTGTGCTTAACTGAAGACTCCTGGGGTGTATGACATAAATAAAGTTAATAAAGTGCCCCTCCCCCTCCTGAACCATTCCAGGCCACATGCCCTCAACACGGGGGGGTGCTTTAGGGCAGGGGGGGCTCTTTCCCACCTCAATGCTCCTTGTCCCTGGGCGGTGGTTGTGGGTGTCGGCAGGTGGGGGGCTTATCAGAATCTTGTAGCCCCCTTTACCAAAGGGGACCCCAGATCCCACCCCCCCCCCCATGTGAATGAGTATGGCCTAGCCATTCACCAAAAAAAGTGAATAAAGACAAAATGAGTTTTTGACAAGTCCTTCATTAAACAATAAAAAACAATGTCCCCGATGTAGAGCCATCGTTAATTATGCAGGACTCGAACAAAGCAAAAATCCTCTGGTCTCATCGAAGGCTCCAAGCATCTGCCTCCTCCTCCGTCTGACATTTTGTTAAATAAGTAAGGAAGAAGGCCTAAGGCTGATACACAGACCAGATCCCATCCTGCTTTCTTTGATCCTGGTTCGTCCATTCCCATGTGGATACTTCGGAGACATCTCTGGCTGACGGTCCTACGGTCCTTTGTGTGCCTTCACGGTTCGGGAATTGTGAGCAGTCTATCCATACGTTCCAGGTGACACCAACAGAATTACAGGCGCATTTGACCCACTGCCATATGGTATGTGTGTCCATCATTTCTGCGAAGCGTACCCTATCGTGTGCACACCGTTGTCATGATCTGATTGACTCACTTACATCTGTATCAAGTTTTTCTGGAAGGGAGACTCCGAAGAACTCTTTCATATTTATGAACTGCTACACTTGGTTTAGTGTATTAGCACCCACTGTGTTTCCTTTTGGGTGACTCCAGACTTTGTGGATTATTTTTTTTGAATATTTCACTGTTTACACACCCATATATGTATATTTTTCACTTTATCAATATGTTTTCATGCATGTAGTTATATGTTTAAGCGCTACACATATTTTTTCACACTTAAATAAGTAAGGACCGGAGTCACCTGATGATGTCATCTGGTGACCCTGCCCCCTTGTGACATCAACGGCCCAGCATGCCTAGGTCGATGGTGCCACAAGAAGTCAGGACCACCCAGTGACGTTGCCGGGTGGCCACACCCCTTAGCTATTTAACCACTTGACCTCCGGAATGCCTTTTTTTGCTATTTGGCAATACGCTAATTTAAGTGGTAATTGCACAATCATGCAACACTGCACCCAAACAAAATGTATGTCCTTTTTTTTTCACAGAAGTAGTTTTCTTTTGGTTGTATTTGATCACCCCAGGGATTTTTATTTGCGATATAAACGCTAAAAGACCAAAAATTTTGAAATCCCGAATCTTTGGCCAAAATGTTTTCAGCTACATGTCTTTGGTAAAAAAAAAATCCCAATAAGTGTTTATTAATTGGTAAGCACAGAAGTTAGTGTCTACAAACTATGGGATATATATATATATGGAATTTATGTGGAATATATGGAAGCTTTTACTGCCTATTGCATTTCTTGAGGTGCTAAAGTGCCAGGGCAGTACAAAACTCCCCCAATTTACCCCTTTTTGGACAGCCAAAGGAATTGGCTTAAGCCCCATACACACTGAGATTTTCTGATGATTTTTGTCTTCAGATTTACCAAAACCATGTAGTACAAGGGCCTGCCTGATTGCATACAAATTGAAACTCCTAAGGTTTGACCTCATATTATATGGTTTTGGTAAATCTGAAGACAAAAATCATCAGAAAATCTCATAGTGTGTATGGGGCTTTAGAGTCCTGTTGAGTCCATGGAAGATTTAATTTTTTTGTCACAAGTTTCTGAAAAGCCCAAAAACTTTTTTTTATAATTTTTTAATGTACAACATTTTACTGCACAAAACACAATATATTGCCCAATTGTTTGGTAAAATATAAAAGGTGATCTAGTGCTGAGTAAATAGATACCAAACATGACATGCTTTAAAATTGCGCATGCCTGTGCAGCGGAGACAAACTACATACATTTTTAAAAGTCTTTACAGGTTACCACTTTAAATGTACACAGGAGGTCCAGTGCTAGAATTACTGACCTCAATCTGTTTGTGATACCTCACATGCAATTGCTTTTTCACGAGACACCTTTGCATGCGAGCGCAGGGGTGCTTTAATTTTTCTTTTTATTATTATTTATTTTGCTTTTTTCATTTTATTTTTATACTGTCCCTTTCATATTTTTTTTTTTTTTTTTTATCACTTTCATTGTATTCGCAGGGAATGTAAATATCCCCTGTGATAGCAATAAGGCAGTGACAGGTACTCTTTTCAGAAAACTTTAGGGTTTATTAGACTCTAGATCTCTCCTCTGCCCTTTAAAGCATCTGACCACACCAAGATCAGTGTGATCAGATGCTTTCCTAATTTAAAAATGGTGCTGTTAATATCTGGCAAAACCGAAAGTGATGAAATGGCCACAGATTCCAGTTTCTTAGGCCATAGTGATGATTGGAGCTGTTCTGGTCTCGGATCAGCTCTATGGTCAGCTTGCGGAACCACAGGCTGCGTTCTCGGGACTGGAGAGGCAGAGAAAACCGTGGAAGGCAGCGGGAGAAGGGGGGGTGGGTCATCCCCTCCCACTGCTTGTAAAAGCAACCTAGCGGCTAATTAGTCACTAGGATTGCTTTTACATGAAAGCTGACTGCCGGCTAAAAAACGATACCAACATGATGCCTACACCTGCAGACATCATCCCGGTATAACCACTCAGAATCCAGTGACGTACCAGTATGGTGTTGGTCCTTGTTGGGTATATATTGTAATGAGGAAGAGGACAGGGGATGAAGGAGATGGGACTGGAGTAGGAAGAGGGCATGAGATGGAGTAGCATGAGGACATGGGATAGGAGGAGATGAGACTGGGAAAGGAGGACATGGGATGGGGAAAATTGGACTGGAGGAGGAGGTCATGGGGTGGAACCTAGTGGGATGGCCAGTGGGCAGATTAGATGGGACAGCTAGTATGTATGTTGATGATCACGCCCAGGGGAGCCCAAGCATAAAGCTGTGCCAGGAGCTCCAATATTTCATATGGCTGCCCTGCTGGCAATCAAAGGGTTACGAAAATAGGGCCAGGGGATCGATCAGGACAGTTGCTGTAGCTGGCCATGGATATATTCCCATCAAGCGGGTTATACTGGACTATGTCGGTACTGATACACAAATGAACATTATTTTTTTTTATGGAAAAAATATAATTTTATTACATATAAAAAAGTACAAAGAACAAATTAATACAATTCAACCACAGACAACTGCTAACGGGATCACCCCAGTGGAGACTGTTGATGTGGTTATAGACAATCTGGTCCTCTACCAGTTTCGGGGATTGAAACAGCTTCTTCAGGAGGGACTATCTATAAGTCAGAAAATACATACAATAATTACATCAAAAGGAATATAATTATACAGCAAACATTGTAATAAAAAGATCCGCTCACTCAGAGGATCATACATCGATACGTAACCAGGCCGCCAAAAGGTGGGGGATTGTACAAGGCCACTTCTAATTAAGGATAGATATGATAATGGTAAATGGACAAGCCAATTGCAATCCAATTAATAGGGCCCATAAGGAGTCAAGGGACACCAGTTGCTGCACAAGATAGTGGGGACAATTGAGGCAATGGGGGGGGGGGGGGTGAACCGTGTAAGGGGGGGGAGGGAAAGGAAGAGTGAAAGAGACAAAGGGGAGAGGAAGGTAAAAGGGAGAAGAAGAATGGGGAGAGGGGGGAAGATGAGGGGAAGGAAGGGGGGGTAGGAAAGGGAGGGGTGAGAAAGAAGAACAAGGAAGGAAAATAAGGGGGGAAAGAAGGAGGGAGGGGGGAGAAAAAGGGAAAGGGGGGGCAAAGGGGAGGGGAGGGTTGGGGGGGTAACAGTGATTGGAATATACAGACGGATTGCATAGGTATAAAAACTCACCAATGAGTGTAAAATTAACAACACGTTACCAGGGGTGGTAGTAGGTCAAGGTGAAAGGAGTAGACACAGCCAACCATACTGTCAGATAAGACAGTGTAGTCTGAGACAGCAGCAGGTTGCAAAAAAAGAGAGGGGCTAAATCTTACCTCAAACTCCACACCGACCAGTATACCACCCCTGGGTCCGAGCTGTACCACACACCAAATGGATCTGGAAGCCCCGTTAAGTATGCTCCCCAACCCGTGCACATCGAGACACGCCGCCGGAGGGCGACGTCTGATGTCACTGGGTTCGTTTCCAAACACTGCGCAGGAACGCAATCCTGCGTTGCTGCGCAAGCGCACCGTGATCAGTCTAAGGGCCGACCGCCCAGACAAGGTCATGCTAAAAATAGCCCTGCTTTACTACTGACGCCCGGGGCGGCTCAGTGTGAAAGGGGTCTTAGTGAATTTATGGCTGCCAAATTGATGCTATCTGGGTTTGGGAGCTTACCCTAGCGCTATCTAGCATCACTTGTGAAACGAATACAGTGATCAGAAAAAAAATCTGTACACTGTACTAATGACAATGACAGGGCAGTGAAAGGGTTAACTGGGGGGCAATCAGGGGGATAAACTTCATTAGGAAATATGTGGCGGTCAAACTGGCGCTATCTAGGACAGACGCTAACTTCTGCTAATGCTATCTAGCATCACCAGTGACACTAATACAGTGATCAGCAAAAAATCTGTTCACTGTACCTGAAAATGTGACAGGGAAGTGAAAGGGTTAACTGGGGGGCCCGATCAGGGGGTTAAATGTGCCCAACTATGTGATCTGGTGTCAGTGTACTGCTTTTATTCACAGTCTAATGCTATCTCTTCTCATGCTTGAACCAAAGAGGGCTCCAGGAGTGAAGATTGCATCGCTTCCTGTGCCTATGTTTTGTAAACAGAGGCACATGCTGTTTGCTGATTCGTCAGAATCGATCAGCAGGTCCAGGCCAAAAATCATTGGCGTGGACCCCTAAATTGATTGGTTCTGAAATGAATCACGGCACCGCCAGGCCAGCAGGTGCTCGCTCCCCAGGCTCGGCATTGCGCAGGGAGCACGTATCTCGTGTATATGATGCCCTGTAGCAGTAAATGTGTTATAGGGTGGGCGGCAACTGGTTAACCGCTTAAGCCCCGCACCATTTGGCTGGTCAAAGACCAGAGGACTTTTTACAATTTGGCACTGCGCTGCTTTAACTGGTAATTGTGTTGTCATGCAATGTTGTACCCAAACAAAATTTGCTTCCTTTTTTCCCCACAAATAGAGCTTTCTTTTAAAGGTATTTGATTGCCTCTGCGATTTCTATTTTTTGCGATATAAACAGAAAAATACCAAAAATGTAAAAAAAATGATATTTTCTACTTTTTGTTATAAGAAAAATCCAAGAAAACAAAATGTTAGTCATACATTTAAGTCAATAAGCGTATATTTATTGGTTTGCACAAAAGTTATAGTGTCTACAAACTAGGCTACATTTTCTGGAATTTACGCAGCTTTTAGTTTATGACTGCCTCTTATTTCTTGAGGTGCTAAAATGGCAGGGCAGTACAACCCCCCCCCCCCCAAATAACCCCATTTTGGAAAGTAGACACCCTAAGCAAATTGCTAAGAGGCATGTTGAGCCCATTGAATATTTTATTTTTTTGTCCCAAGTGATTGAATAATGACAAAAAAAATGTTTTTTTTACAAAAAGTTGTCACTAAATGATATATTGCTCACACGTGCCATGGCTATATGTGGAATTGCACCCCAAAATACATTTTGCTGCTTCTCCTGAGTACGGGAATACCACGTGTGGGACTTTTTGGGAGTTTAGCCGCGTACGGGGCACCGAAAACCAAGCACCGCCTTCAGGATTTCTAAGGGCGTAAATTTTTGATTTCACTCCTCACCACCTATCACAGTAGGTATCACCTGCCCCTCATATTTTTCTTTACGTTATACTGCTTGTTGACGGTGATGAGGGTTTGTTACCTAAGGGACCGGCCCTTGGGGGCGGAGCCAGAAAGTTCTAGTATTAGTATCACATGTTAACATGTAATACCTAGTCCTCGTCTGAAGGTGGCATAACAACCCAATAGTCTAAACAGAGAAGCTGTGTCAGTTGGTGAATTGCAGAGAAAAGGATTTTACGGTGAGTACAAAAAATCCTATTTTTTAATGCAGCCTGTGGGCTGAATGAAAAAAGAGATTGAGCGGTGGGTATGCCCACAATTAGAATACCTCCCTTCATCCACCCACTTCTAATCATGGGCATACGTGCACCATTTATATATGCGGAAGCATGGGGGCATCCTCCCGCTAAAGTTAGGAGCAAATCGCTCCTCCACCCCTGTTGCCTCCATGCTTCCACATATATGCTCTTTTTTTTAACTGTGGTGGTCAAATCACCTCCGACAGCGCTGGAGTCACGGCTTTATGTATGGTGGAAGCAAACACTGTTGCTGTCAAGATAAATAAATCCGTGCTGCAGCCGAATGGTGTACCTGCTAATCAAATGATGGTTAACAATAAAACAAAGTAACATTACAGTATAACAGTAAGGCTTACCATACCTGCAAAGCAAATACAAAAAAAAATAGTAAAAAATAAAACATTTGCATCCTGTGCCTAAAATATATATATGCTGAAGCATGAGGGCATCCACCCCAAAAAGTAGGAGCAAATCGCTCCTCCACCCCTGCTGCCCCCATGCTTATATGCTCTTTTTTTTGCTTGTTGATGTACTGAGCCTGCAGTAGCATGCTGAGGGGTTGTTACCTAAGGGACCGCTCCTTGGGCGGAGCTAGAAAGTTCTAGTTTTATTATCACATGTTAACATGTAATACCTAGTCCTCTCCTGAAGGTGGCATAACAACTCAATGGTCTAAAGAGAGAAGCTGTGTCAGTCGGTGAATTGCAGAGAAAATGATTTTACTGTGAGTACAAAAAATCCTATTTTTTCATGCAGCCTGTGGGCTGAACGAAAAAAAGAGATTGATCGGTGGGTATGCCCACCATTAGAATACCTCCCTTCATCCACCCACTTCTAATCATGGGCATACGTGCACCATTTATATATGCCAAAGCATGGGGGCATCCTCCCGCAAAAGTTAGGAGCAAATCGCTCTTCCACCCCTGTTGCCCCCATGCTTCCACATATATGCTCTTTTTTTAACTGTGGTGGTGAAATCACCTCTTATAATTCAGCTTTTTACATGTATGTCAAAGAGAGATGTCAAAATTGGCCTGGTTTTGAAGTGGTTAAAAGTGTGCACTAGGCAGCTAACTAAAGCTAGGCATACTGTAGATGTAATAAAAACCATACAGATTCCTCCATCCATCCAGACAAATAAGGTGGATGGAGGAATCCCCCCTCCCCCTTCCCTGCTGGAACATTGTATTCCCACCTCACAATATACCACAATGCCTAGGGCAACCGCACCTCCAGCCCCTCACCTCACATGATGCCACAACGCCTTGGGTAGCCGCCCCTCCTATCCCCTTTAAACCACAACGCCTGGGGCAGCCGCCCCTCCAGCCCCCGCCCTCACATTATACCACAACGCCTGGGGCTGCAGCCCCTCTTGTCCCCCTCGCCTCACATCATACCACAATGCCTGGGGCAGCCACCCCTCCAGCCCCCTCACATTATACCACAACGCCTGGGGCAGCCGCCCCTCCAGCCCCCTCCCATTATACCACAACGCCTGGGGCAGCCGCCCCTCCAGCCCCCTCACATTATACCACAACACATGGGGCAGCCGTCCCTCCTGTCCCCCTTAAACCACAATGCCTGGGGCAGTCCCCCCTCCAGCCCCCCACCTCACATTATACCACAACACCTGGGGCATCCGCCCCTCCAGCCCCCTCACCTCACATCACACCACAACGCCCGGGGCTTCCCTCCAGCCCCCACCTCATAGCCCCTGCAGCCCCTCCAGCCCCCCACCTCACATTATACCACAACACCTGGGGCAGGAGCCCCTTCTGTCTCCCTCACCTCACATTATACCACAATGCCTGAGGCAGCAGCTACTCCTGTCCCCCTTAAACCACAACGCCTGGTGCATCCGCCCCTTCAGCCCCGCTCACATTATACCACAACACCCAGGGCAACCGCACATCCAGCTCCCCACCTCACATGAAACCACAACGCCTTGGGCAGTCGCCCCTCCTGTCCCCCTTAAACCACAACACCTGGGCGCCCCTCCAGCCCCCCACCTCATATTATACCACAACGCCTGGGGCAGCCAACGCCTGGGGCAGCAGCCCCTCCTGTCTCCCTTCAACCACAATGCCCCCCTAAAATTCATCTTCACTGTCATCATCCTGTTCCAATCTTCCTTCTTCCATTCTTGACTCCTCCTGTTTCCTTAATTTTCTCTTTCGACTGTAAATGTAAAAAAAAAAGTGTAAGAACGATATAAGCAATCTTTACAAAGTAACAGAAGTAAGCAGAAATAAAGACTGACTCCACCTAAAATCTGCCCTCTACGAGGGGCGTAACCAGTATGCCCCTTCCGTTAAATTTCTAAGTTACTTTGCTCTGCCGTTATCATTTAATGTTGTACTGGCTATGGCATCTGCAAGAACTGGGAACACTGAATTGGATGTCTCACCACTGGTTTAGACATATTTAAATTTAGGTTTGACTTTCCACTATATAAGCCTGAGATACCAATTTTAGGAGAGTTCCTCTTTAACGGTATACTGCTGCCATTGTCAATGTGTCCTGGCATAGACCTTGTTACATTTTATATGCAGACATTGTACAGCAAATTAAACTTTTATGCCGCATACACTTGTTGGAATTTTGGTCGGAAAAATCTCTGATGGTTTTCCTGACGGAATTCCGACAGGATTTCGTTCAT